>NC_053392.1:74458317-75176430 GCF_905171765.1 Bufo bufo | reverse complement strand
GACTGCCTGCAGAAACCACTAGAGGGAGCTTAGGAGTTTACTGTAGACTGTCTATACACTGAACTCACTAATAAACAGTATGCTGTAAGTTACTTCTAGTGGTGGCTACAGGCAGTCATAAAATAGTCATTTACCCTATGTTTATGAAGGGAATTTAAAGTTCCTTATCAGGAAAACATACCAGCTCAAACCACTATACAGATATAAGAAAGTAATGAGCACATTATGCTGGACATGAAAATAACGTGGTGTTAAGAGGTAGAGATTTACTGCATGGCAGAATACAGAATTTTTAGATTATGGCAACAGTATAGGTAATAATCATATGATAATTGGGGGTGTGACCTTTTGAGGCTCCTACTGACCACAAGAACAAGGGTGTACAAGTCTCCTGTGTAAAGGGAGCAGTAGTGCAGGTGCGTGACCACCGCTCTATTCACTTTGACTGGACTGTCTGAGAAACTGAGAGCTGTAATCAGCAGTTCAGTATAGCAGTGAATGGAGTGGTGGTCAAGCATGTGTGCTACCACTCTATTCACACATGGAACTCGGGGACCCCTGTTTTGTGATTGGTGGGGGTCCCAGTAGTCGGACCCTCAGCAATCATACATTTATCACCTACTGTGTAGAGAACTGATACATTTTGTTTGTTGGTCAGTCTATCAAATAGATAGAGCGGGGTCCTAATCATAGGTTGTCTCAATGCTGAGACCTCCAGTTATCAGCGAGACCCTTCTAACAAAGGGGTATGTCCAAAGTGGACAACCTCTTCAAATGCTCCTGTTATGTGTTTCTCACTAGGTTTGTTTGAATCTGGTTCTGGTATCAGCTTGATTAGTCTGGTATTTTCCTAGTTATTCCTTCAAATATCTTTAGTCTCTGTGCCTCTTTGCAGGGTATAGTGATAGCTCTGTTCAGTTATTTCCAGGGTCTTGAATCCTAATCTATTGGTTTTGTTTGAGTGCAGTTCCACTGTCTTTTTATTGTCAGTATTGTAGTGGTATTTGTTTTGGGTTCATCTTTGTGTTTTCTGTTTGTGTTTTGATTTTCTTGCTGCCCTGTTGGACTTAGAAGTTTAGGGTCAGTTTCTACTAGCTTTTATTCCTCACACCTAAATCTGTCTCTCTCCACATGTACACCATTGCCATTTGCTGCCATCTGTTCCATTACCTGACTCCATCAAGGTCATCTGTTGCTATCCTCATCTAGTTTCGGCATTATGTTGTACGGTGCGCATAGCATGCCACTGCAATTTTTTTCATACTAGGCCATGCCTCTAACTCCGCCCAAAACATAACTATACACACCCAGTCCCCTTAATGCACCCACATAGTAATTATTCCCTCTTTGTACCAGCACACAGTAGTTATGCCCAGATTTGCCCTCTCAGTAATTATGCCCACATTATGCTCCCCACAGTAGTTTTGCCCACATTGTGCCCCTCACAGTAGTTATACCCATAATGTACCCCCTTCACTATAGCTATGAATAACGGTGTAGTGAGGCGCCAATTGCACGTAACTAGTTGTAGAGACAGTAGATGTATAAATATAGAGAAGATGTAGAACAGCTCAAATGGCAAATATGCCAGTAATCAAGTATGAAAGCTGTAATAAAACATGCCATACAGTGTAAGCACAATTAAGAACCGAGTTAAGTCAAGGGACTTACTTCACCGGGGAGGAGGATGAACAGGATAAGCTCAAGACACCTGTCCTCCTTACCTCCCCCTCCGAGGTCGCCTGTAAGATGGATACACACCCCGTCCTCGTGATGGAAGTAAACTTGAGGGCTTCAAATCAAGGATGCTTGTTTTATTCTTATTAAAAGCTCAACGCTTTTCGGGGATTACAGTTAGGTCCCCTTTATCAAGAGCATAAGCATAACATAATACAGGAAAAACTGACAGTTATATAGAGGAGATGAATATCATTCTTTGGTGGATTCCATGTGCAACGAGCCGGACACTGGGTCAGTTGGGGCTGCTATGCAGTGGGTCAGATTTGGGTGTGAATAAGTTCGTGACGCCAGTTGCAGCTTGCGCAGGTACTATAGCAGGGCCCTTTAAGATGGTATGAGCACATGTACTAGGTTAGGAATGCCAGAGGGGGATATTGTCTCTGTATTGTGTCAACGGTGTCTCCTACCTTAGTACGGCTGGACTCCTGTATCCTGGCTCACATGCAACAAAATGAGTGCTGTAAATAGGAGTAACTGAGGAATGATGGAATTCTACACAGATAATAGGGTCCAACTTGTCTTTACTTGATGTTATAAGTGGCAGCTTTAGATCCATACAGTTTACAGCAATAGTCTTGGGTCCCAGCAGGTATTGGCAATATGTGGCAGGAATTATATCTATATATTCTGCATCTGAACATACGCCTCTAGATCTGGCAGGTATCTGTCTTCTGCTCTGTCTTGGGTTCTGCTTGGTTTGGGCCTGACTAGCTATGGAGGTACTTATCTTCTCCTTGTTCTGGAATCTGTACTTACAGGACTGCTCGCAGGGAATGGTTGTTTCGTCCTGGAGATCTAGAAGTTCTGCAATTGCTGCTTTCCTTTGTTCATTCAGCTGAGGTAAGGAACTCAGGCTGGGAGTGTTGCTGTAGGCCTCAGGTTAGGCCTGAATCCTTTGTTGGGATCCCTGTTTCTCTGGGAGCTCCTATTCACACAGCCTTCCCCAACAGGGGGTGGCTGGTGCACACTGCTTAGAACCTTCTGTCCTCCCTCTGAAGTAAGAGTGGGCATGTTCCACTCCTCCTCAGATGGGGAATCTAGCCTGGAATGGTCTATTCCAGCCTAGGTATACTAACTTTCCTACAGACTATCTGCTACATACTGCTGCCACCTGCTGGTGTACATGGAAATTACAGCAAATATATAAAATACAGATAAATACATGGCAATGCACATTGAGATGACATCAGATATTAACACATTCACATCTTAACATAATGAAGCTGGGTGACAGAGTTTAGTGACATACTCTGGGATGTTACACATGTGGCATTACGTTGTGGGCAGTGACTTCATCCTGATCACATGACCTCAGGGAGTGTATTCGTGGGCAGCTTAAATAAAATACTAGTTTATGAACTAAATAAATACACTCTTTATCCAAATGTAATTTACCATAAAGGTAGTCTAACCAGAGGTCTATTTCCCCTGGCTATATTTATATAGAGTAAGGCTCGCGGTGCGTTCCACTCTGGAACACACCATCGCTACGCCGGCTGGGTAGTTCACTGTTCCTTGGTGCGTTCCAGCTTGGAACGCACCGCAGTGAACAGACTTCCTGTAGGGAGGAGTGGCTATGGCCCTTCAGGTTTACGATGCACTCCACCTTGGAACGCATTGCAGCATAGAGGGGAATAGTCCGGTCTTTAGCTATTTTGGATAAAGAGGAAGCATTATCCAATAAGCTTGAACTATGCATTCCACATTGGAACGCACCTAACAACTGGTGGACAGATTAGTAGAACTAAGGCTACTTTCACACTCGGAGCGTATCCGTCTGGTGTCTGTACAGACGGATCCGCTCCTATAATGCAAACGCTTGCATCCGTTCAGAACGGATCCGTCTGCATAACTGTTTTTTTCAGATCTGATTTTTCACTTCGTGAAAACTCAGATCCGACAGTATATTCTAACACAGAGGCGTTCCCATGGTGATTGGGACGCTTCAAGTTAGAATATACTAAAAGAACTGTGTACATGACTGCCCCCTCCCTCCCCTGTATTTAACGCATTGGTGGCCAGTGCGGCCCACCCTCCCTCCCCTGTATTTAACTCATTGGTGGCCAGTGCGGCCGGCCCCCCCTCCCTCCCTCCCTCCCCTATATTTAACTCATTGCTGGCCAGTGCGGCCGGCCACCAATGAGTTAAATACAGGGGAGGGAGGGGTCTGCCCCCTGCTGCCTGGCAGCACCTGCCAGGCAGCAGGGGGCAGTCATGTACACAGTTCTTTTAGTATATTCTAACTTGAAGCGTCCCCATCACCATGGGAACGCCTCTGTGTTAGAATATACTGTCGGATCTGAGTTTCACGATCTAACTCAAATCCGATGGTATATTCTAACATAGAGGCGTTCCCATGGTGATGGGGACGCTTCAAGTTAAAATATACCATCGGATTGGAGAAAACTCTGATCTGATGGTATATTAATAGGGACTCCTGACTTTACATTGAAAGTCAATAGGGGACGGATCCGTTTGCAATTGCACCATATTGTGTCAACGTCAAACGGATCCATCCCCATTGACTTGCATTGTAAGTCTGGACGGATCCGTTTGGCTCCGCATGGCCAGGCGGACACGAAAACGTTGCAAGCTGCGTTCGGGTGTCCGCCTGCTGAGCGGAACGGAGGCCAAACGGTGCCAAACTGATGCATTCTGAGCGGATCCGCATCCACTCAGAATGCATTGGGGCTGTACGGATCCGTTCGGGGCCGCTTGTGAGAGCCTTCAAACGGAACTCACAAGCGGAACCCCGAACGCAAGTGTGAAAGTAGCCTAATCAGTCAAAGGGCCTAGAATGATATACCCCATCTTATATAGAACATTAAAATATTACAAATAGAGTACATAAACTAGAATATGTCTGTGAAGGTTCTAATTTATCCAGGTCATGGTATATCTGTAAAGAATAAATCAAGGCAACTGGACTTACTGTAAATTTCTTGAAAATGTTTCACTCGTTCTTCCAGCGAGCTTTCTCAATTCTGAGTGACTGTACAAGAATTCTCTGGGAATAAATATATAACTGAATCAACATCTGGTAATTATACCCAGCATGGGGTCAAAGGTGTTGATTCCATTATCCTAATTGGAGTCAGTAGGTGATAAGTTACAGTTCAGTTCAGTTACATATTTATTCCCAGAGAATTCTTGTACAGTCACTCAGAATTGAGAAAGCTCGTTGGAAGAACGAGTGAAACGTTTTCAAGAAATCTACAGTAAGTCTAGTTGCCTTGATTTATTCTTTACAGATATAAACTAGAATAGAATAACAAAAAAAAAAAGGATTTAGTATTCATCATAAATAGCCCTGGGGCATATTGAATAACATACCCCAAGCATCTGCACTAGCCAATAAATATTAAAAATTATAATTATAAAAGTATAAATAATCCCATAAATATGCAATAGTTAATAATTCATGATTCATTCATAATTAATAGTTAAAAAAGGCACAATGGAGAGTAAATATACATATAACAAATAAAAATTATAATAACAATAATAAAAATAAATAAGAATAAAAATGAAAATTAAATTAAAATAAAATAAAAAAATTTAATAATAAAAAAATTAAAATAAAAAATAATTTTTGTACACCCCTATATTTAAAAATAAGGATATTACAGTGCGTTTAAAACAACATCAATACATATGCAAATAAGTGCACCTATGTCATATTTTACCAACTTATAAATCTAATTTCACTAAAATATCATACAAAACCAAAAAAGTAGCTCATGTATACTTTGAGAGAAATGCATTGGTGTAGTAACTAGAAGAATCCTAAGTTATTCAATCGGGTTAATACATAAAGTAATTACTACCTGTTAATTAATTGATTGTGTTTGTGCAGATTCTTAATTATTGCCTCCCTCCTTACATTTGGGGCAGTAAAGAAACAGTAAGTTCAATAATTACAATACTCAAGAGACTCATTAAGCACAAAGGGGGCTAGAGTATTGAAACAAAAGATCCAGAACATTTCTTTCTTGCATAATTAGGCATATGAGTAAGGAATCCAATCTACTGGTGTCAGCAGCAACTTACCTAGATCATTATTATGTTTAATGGAAAAATGTTTAGATACACTGTGTTTTAAGTAACCTCGGTTAATATTCGAACGGTGCTGGTTTAGTCTCTCTCTGAGAGTTTGTGTGGTGCGGCCAATGTATTAGAGGCCACAAGGGCACTCCAACATGTATATCACATACCTTGAGCCACAGTTCAATTTTTAAGTCTGATTATTTCACCACTGATGTTAATCTTTATTTCGCCTACACCGTCTCGGATCGTGTCACAACATTTACACCGCTTTGAGCCACACTTTTGTGATCCAATTTTGTCCTGACTTTTAGATGTATTGGTGTTAGTTGTATGGGCCCTAGGATTAGAGTTAGAAATTTTAGGACAAGATGGTGCCAAGAGGCTCTTCAAAGTGCGTGCTCGACGGTATGTAATGGTTGGATGACTGGGTAAATCTTTGCCTATAATGGGATCTTTGCATATAATTGGCCATTGCTTCTTCAAAATCATTTTAATATTATTAAAACTCGAATTGTATCTCGTGATAAAATTCGGTCCCGATGATTTCGAGCCCTCTCTATTCTTTTTTGGTTGCAAACTTTCCTTCTGGTTTTCCTTCAGGACTCTATTAAGAGAGTCCTGAATGAGGCCAGATGGGTATCCTTTCTCTTGAAATCTGTTCTGTAGAACTAGAAGCTGCTCTTTGAAGATCGATTCGTTTGAGAAGTTCCTTCTAACCCTTTTCATCTGGCCATAGGGGATATTCCGTTTCCATTGCTTATAATGACTACTCTTAAAGTCTAGGAAACTATTCGAATCTACACTTTTGAAGTGTGTTTTCGTTGTTATGTGGTTAGCTCTACTGTATATTTCTAAATCCAGGAAGATGGCCGATTTTTTATCTATATGGGCCGTGAATGTAAGGTTCCACAAGTTGGAATTTAGTCCTGAAATATAGGTTTCTAAAGACTCGCGGTCACCTTGCCATATGAAAATAATATTATCTATGAATCGTCTGTAAAATATGATATTGCTGTTATCAAGTAGGCCTATACTCTTCTCGAAAGCCCCCATAAATAGATTTGCATATGCAGGGGAAAATTTCGTCCCCATCGCTGTACTACATTTCTGGAGGAAAAATTAATCTCTATATTTAAAATAGTTGTGGCTTAGTATAAAATCTATCGAATCAAGGATAAAGGTCCTGGGTGGATGGAAGGAAAAAGTCTTCCAGAAGGAAAGTCTCCACCGCTTGGATACCTAATGTGTGGATAATGTAACTATATAGAGCTGTAACATCCATAGTTACCCCAAGCACATCTGATCTCCAAGTAACGTCATGTAGGAGGGTGATTAAATGACTGGAATCCCTGAGATGAGATGGGAGGTGAACAAGGTATTTTTGTAGAATGGTATCAATGTAGGCGGATAAGTTGGAGGTAAGCGAGTCAATCCCTGATATGATGGGACGACCCGGAGGATTAATCAATGTTTTATGAATCTTCGGAAGATAGTAGAAATAAGGTATTGATGGATGGGGTGTTTGGAAGAATCTGGCTTTATTTTTACTAAGAATTTTTTCTTTTAGACCTCTATTTATAAGGGCAGATAATGCTTTTTTATATTCTTCTGTAGGGTCTGCTTCTAATCGGTTATAATACTTTTCATCTGAAAGGATCCTCATTGCCTCTTGGTTATATAGCTATGCCCAGATGTGCCCCTTCACTGTTGCTATGCTCAGATGCCCCCCTTTCACAGTAGTTATGCCCACATGTGCCCCCTTCACATTAGTAATTCCCACATTGTATCCCCTTTACAGTAGTAATGCCCACATTGTGCCCCCTTCACAGTAGCTATGCCCACTTCACAGTAGTTATGCCCAAATGTGCCCCCTTCACAGCAGTAATGCTTACATGTACCCATTTCACAGTAGTTATGCCCACATGTCCCTTTACAGTAGCTATGCCCAGATGTGCCCCATTCACAGTTGCTATGTCCAGATATTTGCCCCTTTCACATTTGCTATGTCCAGATATGTGCCCCCTCCCAGTAGTATTGGCACAGTAGTTGTGCCCTCTTCAGAGGAAGTAAAAAATAAAAAAAATTAAATACTCACCTAGTTCCTCCGATGATTACAGCTCCCATGCAGCAGCAGGCAGGATAGTGTCACACATGTACTGCTGGGCTGTGTAAGAGGAGCAGAGGCTGATTTTCGGCCAGCACTCTCCTCCCACACAGATCAGCAGCACAATTGTGAGGACATCATGCTGCTGTGGAGCACCAGCAGCTGAATGGTAAAGCGGGCAACGGACGGCTCCCCGCTTCACCATTGCAATCAGCTGACTCTGCATCCTATGGACACAGAGACAGCTGAGAGCGGGACATACCTTAGCTGTTCCGGGACTGTGGGGCAGCAACTGAAATCCAGGACTGTCCCGCCAGATCCGGGATGGTTGGGAGTTATGTTTATCTTTCCTTACGACCCTCTGATTGTTATGTAATTCTGCTTTATTGAAGTCCTGGAGGTATATAAGTACCAAGAACCACTGAGTAGGACTTAGGAAAAGTTCTGCAGTCTTGCAAAAAGCTGGCATCATTACAGATCCTCTCTGAAGGGGCAGCTTTTAGATTATGATGTCACTGTTTGGGAGTGGGATATGTCAATGCTGTGTCCGAACTCCTATAGACGTCACTAAATTGTCTCTGAAGGAATGTCATCACAGCACATCAACAAGGATCGGCCTTTTCAGTAAGCTCATTCTCTTCTTAGTACCGGACCTGCCCTCAACAGTATATACCATACTTGAATTTGCAAAATATGCATCTAATGCACTTACCGTAATAAATGGCCTCCTATCTATGTGACAGGTAAATTTTCACGGAAATTAATAAACCTGACCAATATATTAAAGCCAGATGAAGAGAAAAAAATCACTATTTCCAAGAATGTAAGAAATATAGCTGATAAGTGCTGTGACATGTTGCTTTAGAGAAAAAACTAGCAGCCAAGAAAAACAATCTGATCTGTTCGTGAGTTTCCAGGAGCGCAGAGTCAAACATATGTCGCTCCCTGTAACATTCTGCAAGCTGTCTCTGTAAAAACAGTGGGGATATGGAGGAAAGTAGGGCAATCATCTCTACCAAATTGTTTTCTTTTCAAATTGCTATTTCACATATGGATGTTATCCTTTGATCCCCTTTTATAGCTTTTTTCACATTGCAGTTTTCTGCACTTATTTCAATGTATTTTCGTTCTAGCCACACATGAGATAGAGGGGAAGGGCTATTCAAGAGAGCGTTCATGTATATATTGTATGTAGAGGGTGAATGAGAGGGATTATTTCATTTTCATTCATTTTATAGTAGAAAGAAGGGTTTTATCTGTTAAAGATTTTCTGGGAGTAAAATATCGATGACCTGTTGTAAGGAACTACCAGGGGTGCACCTAGCATTTCTGGTGCCTGAAGCCAAACCTAAGACGGCGCCCCCCCCCCCCCCCCCCAAATTTCTTAATCTAACCCCTTTGCCACAATAAAATCGCTCATTGCCCGTGGCCCTTCCGCTGCCCCCGTCTTGCCCCTACCTGGTGCTGCCTGAGGCGATCGCCTCACCTGGCCTCATTGGTGGTGCACCCCTGGGAACTACAATGTCACTGTCTGGAACCACAGCTGGCAATCTCAGAAATGGCTATCAGTCTTCCTTAACCACTCTGATTGGTAGGAAGCTAAGGCTACCCCTAGGTATTCACCAGAGCCCACAAGGCAGGTGGACTTGGCTGCTAGGAAACTAGGTTACGTCTGCGGAGTAAAGTAGCAGAACACTGGTGCGAGTATGCAAGAAGCAGACCTACCGGAATGACCGGGGATGCAAAGAGTAGTAGAAAAGCAGGGTCAGAACTAGGAGAAACAGGTGGAGCCCAAACAGCAGATGAAGGGTTAATCCAGAAAACAGCCACAATCAGAATACCAGGAAGATCAGAAGATCCTCAGCATAGGTCATCAATATCAGATTGGCGGGGGTCCGACACCCGCACCCCTGCCGATCAGCTGGTTGAAGAGAAACCCGTGCCAGCACTGCCATCTCTTCCTTGTTTACCTGCTCGCCGTCACAGCAGCCGTGAGCATTGTAATTACAAGAAGCTGTCCCATTCACTTCGGCTCTGTAGTATACACTTGAATAGGAAGGAGCCTTCCCTTTGAAGTGAATGGGGCGGCTTCTTGCAATTACACTGCTCACCGCTGCTGTTGCGACAGCGACAGGAGTGGGCTGGGACGGGGGGCAGGGAGGCAATTTCCCCCCACCCAGGCCGCCCTAAAGCATGTTAAAAACGGCTGCTGGGCCATCTTTAACAAATATTTATATATTTTTTTAATTTCTCAGGGCCGCACCGCCGATCACCACAGGCTGCGCGGCCCTGGTTCTAGTTGTGTTGGGGGGGCAGTAGGAGATGAGCGCTTCCATTGTGGAAGCGCTCATCTGCATATTCATCTGTATCGCCGTCCTCAGGACAGCGATACAAATGACTGTGCTGCGGCGGGGCAGGGGAAGGAGAGGCGTCTCCCTTCCGTTCTTCTGATAGGCTGCAAGTACTAATGCCTGCGGCCTATCAGAGGCCGGCTCAGGCAGCATGATGACGTCATTATCATCGCGCTGCCTGAACCGGGAAGCACACAGCAGGGACACAGGCCGGAAAAGGCCTGCATCGCATCACTGCTGATGGAGGAAAGTATTAGTGTTTATTTTTTTTATCTTTGCGGGGGGAGCTGGCACTATGGGGCATCTGGCATTTCTTACAGCCACATTTTTTGGGGGTGGCACTCTGGGGGCATTTATTTCTTGCCCATTTTAAGGTGGGGCCCTATGGAGGCATTTGTTACTGGCACATTATGGGGGGGCACCATGGGGAAGAGGAGCACATCTGGGGGCTCTAAAGGGGCTTTTTTTATTGGCACACTATGGGGGGCACTTTAGGGGAGAGCGGCACTATGGGGCATCTGTTGACACTATAGGGGCATTATTTGGGAGGCACTATGGGGAAGTGGGGGCTCTAAAGGGGCCTTTTTTATTGGCACATTAAGGGGGGCACTATGGCATCTGGTGGCACTAAGGGACATTTTTTACTGGCACATTATGGGCGGCACTATAGGGGAGAACAGCACTAATGGGCATTATTTGGGGGCACTATGGAGGAGTGGAGCACTATTGGGGCATCTGGTGGCACTAAGAAGGGGCATTTTTTACTGGCACATTATGGGGGAGAGGAGCACTATAGGGGCATCTGTTGGGGGAACTAAGAAGGGTCATTTTTTTACTGGCATATTATGGGGGACACTATGGGGAAGGGGGAGAGGAGCACTATGAGGGCATTTACTGGGGCACTATATAGGGGTATTTTATACTGGCATATATTATGAGGACATTAGCTCAACTGCGGGCACTAAGTGGGGGGAATTTCATGTATTGTCATATTACAGGGAGAATTATTACTACTAGGGGGTGTTATGCGGAGCTTTACTACTACTGGGGGGCTATGAGGAACATGATCACTAGTATGGGCACTATAGTTGCATTATTACTACTAAGTGTGCTCTGGCAGAGAATTATTTCTATTGGTGGGATTTGGGGGAGGACTGTTACTTTGGGGGGCACCCTGGCATAGTATTAGCTTAGCACAATTATTTTTGGGGGACATTATCTTTATACTATTAGTGTCTGGGTGCAGTTATTTTTTAGAGCACTGTGTGCCAATAATTGTTGAAGGGGGCACTATCTGTGTGGTAGTAGTATTTCCAGGGGGACTGTTTCTGCAGTATAGTATTGGGGTGGCAGAAAAGGGTGTCCAAAAGATGTGAAGATGATGGAAATGTGGGAAACTAATGTCTGTTTGTCAATCTCTGCAGAGACGGGAGATGGCAAAAAAAATCATCATGGCGGTCTGTTCTGAAATATAGAAGATAAAGAAATAGAACGTCTACAACAAAGGTGACATCACTGGATGTAAGAGGTATGTGGCGCTATGTAGGAGAGGAGATGCTCCGGCTCCTCCCCCTGCCATTTGCAGGAGGAGGATTCAGAGCTGGGTGAGGACGGCCAAGGGGGGCAGCAGGCCACGGGCGGGTGGCAGATGGTAAGGGGAACCACAGGCCTTGAGCAGGATCTGGGGAGAGAGGAGAGCGGAGGAGCTTCCTGACGGCCCCCCCCCTCTCCGTATGATGTGTAGAGACAGGCCTCAACAATAGAATTTCAACTGTACAGTGTTTGTTGGGAGTGGCCTATTATATGAAGGAGGGGCTTTTAATAATGGGCGGGGATAAATAATTTTTCCATTCCTACAGGGCTTTTAGAAATGGCCAGGCAAAAGACTCATCGCAGCACGCTATGCGTGCCGCATTTTTAAATATAAAGGGGGCTTTGAAAAATGGACGGGCAAAAGAATTGTCGCAGAGCGCTACACGTGCCACATTGGGGGGCAGTAAATGAAATGTGTTCCTGTATAAAAGAAAATAAAAGTCTGCAAAATAAAAATGGGCCACTTGACTGGATTTGCCCCCCAGGACTAAGGCTGCCAGCCCTCCCCTGGACAGCGAGCAGGTGAACAATAAAGAGAAGGCAGCGCTGGCTCGGCGCGCGCCTTCTCTTTAACCAGCTAATTGACCATCAATAAAAATAACTTGGACAACCCCTTTAAATATTTTAAATAAAAATTTCACCAAAAATATATAGTAATACATTTTAGCATGCAAACTTGTCCATCTTTTTCCCCATACAGGGGTGGTCTGATGAAGGCAACCCTTGTCAATATGCCCTATTAGGCCACTATGAAATTCTCCATTTGCCCTGCAGGGGTGAAATGTTTGGCTGGCAGGAGCTTCTCCCTGCAATATTGGAAATCTGCCGAGGCTGCCAAGAACCAGAGCTGATCATTTCAGCGACTTCTCTATTCCTTACTGCCATAATAGTCAGAGTCTTTCAAAATTAGATTTAGTAGGCTGAGTGTGACTGATAGTTGTACTCTGCAATGCAGGGGTCCTGGGTTCGAATCTGACCAAGGTAAAATATCTGCATGGAGTTTGTATGTTCTTCTGGTGTTTGCATAGGTTACTGTGGTTTCCTCCCACACACTAAAAACATACTGATTCGGAATTAACATTGCGAGCCCCAATGGGAGAATGGGTGATGACGATTTAATAATTAATAGAGAATAATTAATTCTCAGGATAGGTCATCAATATCTGATTTGTGGGGATCCAACTGCTGGGTACACCACTGATCAGCTATTTAAAAGGGCTATAGTGCTGCAACTTTTCCATAGTATGCCTAGAACAGTGCCGTACATTGTATAGTCGCCGTGCTTGGTATTGCAGTTCAATACCATCCACGCAAATGGCCCCAAGCTGCAAAAAAAGTCATGTGACAGATGGATATGACCCATTGGTGGAGGAAAAGGCTACTGTAATCAGTGGGAGTCAGACCCCCACCAATCAGATACTGATGACCTATCCTGAGGATAGGTCATAAATACTAATCTCTCAGAATACCCCTTTAAAAATTACAGGGTTTTTCTTTTGGATAGGTCATCAGTATCTGATAGGTAGGGTCTGACACCTGGACCCCGGCCAATCAGCTATTTCAGAAGGTACCAGTGCTCCTGTGGGCACCATGGCCTTCTTGCAGCATACCCTAGGTGATGTGACGTCATTAGTGTTAAGCAAATTGCATCCGAAGTAGAATTCGATCTGAATTCCTCACGCTTCCTGTTAAAAAGTAAGAACGCAAGATCACCCATGATGCCGTGCAGAAAGCCAATCAGCAGCCAGCCCTTTAAAAGATTCATCTTATGCGGTCTCCGCCATTTCACTGTGAGTTGAGCATAGGGAGAGGTGTGACAATCGCTAGGGACTGTGTTGATAAAAGCTTTTAATTGTTTAATATTGGATAGGGATACAGCAGGGACAGTGTAGGGAGATCGTAGGGAGAGTTTTTACACACTGTAGGGAGAGCACAGGGAGACTGTAGGGACAGTGCAGGTACTATAATCTGAAGTTGAAGGGATCCATGAGAGACAGCGCAGTTTGCATCAATCCCTGTATAGGGCACAGAGCTAATTAAACAGTGTTCTACTTTTTTAATAGATAAGCAATTCTATTAGGCCTTGATTCTGAAATTGGGGTTAATAAGCTGTTGTCACCGCCAGTTCTGTGAGAAGGTCTGTTAGACGTTCTTCTCTACCTCTTGCATGAGGTTCTTTGTTTTGGTTTCACTTTGTCATCTCCTTTCCTTCTCCCAGCTGTCACCTATTTACACTAATTGTCTCCCTTTATATTCCCTCCCATACTGCCTCACTTTGCGCTTTATACTTCTTCCTGGATGAGTTGTTCACTGCTGGAGGCTGCTACTGCTGATTCCTCAGATAAGTCCTTTTCCTTTATTTGTGTTTCCTTGCTGGCTTGATTCTAGGTGACCCTGACTCCGTCCGTATTAAGTGCAAGAAGCCGGTGGTCGTGTCCCCTCACTATTATAGGGTTTTCAGGTGTCACACAGTATAAGGTACGTGGGCATGCAATCGTCTACCATAAAGACCTTTGCATGGGCATAGCAGTCAGGGAGAGCTCTAGGGGTTTTATAGGGCTCACCCATATGCTCCCTAGTTTGCCATCAAGCCAGTCGGATGTTTATTTATAAGTTCCAGCTTTCTGCAACACCATCCGTGACAGCTGTCTACTGGTACTGTTATTGGGGTGTCCACCTTGTTTAACAGATAAGTAATTCTATTAGGCCTTAATTCTGAAACCAGGGTAAATTAACTGTCTACTTTTACCGTTAGTGGGTTGTCCACCTTGTTTAATAGATAATTCTAGCCTTGATTATCAAATTAGAGTGAATAACCTTGTGTGTAGAGTTGAGCGGACACCTGGATGTTCAGGTTCGACGAGTTCGGCTGAACTTGAAAAAAAAGTTCGGGTTCGGGACCCGAACTTGACCCCGAACCCGAACCCCATTGAAGTCATTGGGGACCCGAACTTTTGGGCACTAAAATGGCTCTAAAATAGTCCTGGAAAGGGCTAGAGGGCTGCAAAGGGTATCAAAATGTGCTTAAGAGCATGGCAACTGTTCTGCAAACAAATGTGGATCGGGAAATGACTTAAAATAATATAAAATACAGAAAAATTTAAAATAATCTGTATCTAGAAGTAGGACGTTGAGGAGGCGGTGGATGGGTGGATGTGGTGGTGTAGGTTGATGTGGCGGTGTAGGTGGAAGCGGCAGTGAAGGAGGAATAGGTAGCCAACACTGATTTGTGTTATTTCTTATATTTAAATTGGGGTTTCCCCCAAAATATTGGGACATATAACAAAATAAAACAAAGAATAAGTGCACTTGAGTACAAGAATGGATGGTTGAGGCTGGTATAAATTTCTATTCTGCACAAGGTCCTGTAGTATCCATGCCTGGTTCATTTTAATAAACATAAGCTTGTCCACATTGGCTGCGGCCTGTGATAATGCTCTCTGCCGTGCTAAACACACGTTCACACTATACACTGGCTGCAGGGCAGGTCAGCACCTCCAAGGCTGACAAAGCTTTTCCACATTTTGGCCATGCTACCCCTGCCTTCTCAGGTGCTGGCGGTGCCCCAGCTGCGTTGGCGACCTCTTCCTCCTCCTCTGCCTTCGCCTTGTGCTTCCACTGTGCCCCCGCTGTCAGGTGGAAATGCCATCAGCAGCGTGCGCTTGTAGTCGCGCATCTTCCGATCAGTAACAGATGTTTTCACTAAATTTAGTTCCCTGTCAGCAATGCAGAGCAGGGGTTCATTCACGGCAAAAGGAGGTTCATGTCACCCAGCAATAGAACAGAGGATTTTGAGAGAACGAGGCCCATGTCACCCAGGCACAGCAGGGGTTCATTCACGGCAAGAGGGGGTTCATGTCACCCAGCAATAGAACAGAGGATTTTGAGAGATTTAGGCCCATGTCACCCAGGCACAGCAGGGGTTCATTCACAGCAAAAGGGGTTCATGTCACCTAGCAATAGAACAGAGGATTTTGAGAGATTTAGGCCCCTGTCATCCAGGCACAGCAGGGGTTCATTCACGGCAAAAGGGGGTTCATGTCACCCAGCAATAGAACAGAGGATTTTGAGAGATTTAGGCCCATGTCACCCAGGCACAGCAGGGGTTCATTCACGGCAAAAGGGGTTCATGTCACCCATCAATAGAACAGAGGATTTTGAGAGATTTAGGCCCATGTCACCCAGGCACAGCAGGGGTTCATTCACGGCAAAAGGGGTTCATGTCACGCAGCAATAGAACAGAGGATTTTGAGAGATTTAGGCCCATGTCACCCAGGCACAGCAGGGGTTCATTCACGGCAAAAGGGGTTCATGTCACCCAGCAATAGAACAGAGGATTTTGAGAGATTTAGGCCCATGTTACCCAGGCACAGCAGGGGTTCATTCACGGCAAAAGGGGTTCATGTCACCCAGCAATAGAACAGAGGATTTTGAGAGATTTAGGCCCTTGTCACCCAGGCACAGCAGGGGTTTGTATATGCCAAAAATGGTAAAATGTCACCCGACAATTGAAAATAAGAATTAATGAACGTGAGCTTGTCCACGTTGGCTGTGGACAGGCGGCTGCGCTTGTCTGTGATGACGCCCCCTGCCGTGCTAAACACACGTTCAGATAATACACTGGCTGCAGGGCAGGCCAGCACCTCCAAGGCGTAAAGGGCAAGCTCAGGCCATGTGCCCAATTTGGAGACCCAGAAGTTGAAGGGGGCAGACCCGTCATTCAGTACGTGTAGGCGTGTGCACACATACTGCTCCACCATGTTGCTGAAATGCTGCCTCCTGCTAAGACGTTCCATATCAGCTGGTGGTGCTGGTTGTTGTGGCGTGCTGACAAAGCTTTTCCACATTTCGGCCATGCTAACCCTGCCTTCTGAGGTGCTGGCGGTGCCCCAGCTGCGTTGGCAAACTCTTCCTCGTCCTCTGCCTTCGCCTTGTGCTTCCACTGTGCCCCCGCTGTCAGGTGGGAATGCCACCAGAAACGCGTCTAGCAGCGTGCGCTTGTACTCGCGCATCTTACGATCACGCTACAGTGACGGAATTAAGGACGGTACGTTTTCCTTGTAACTGGGATCCAGTAGCGTGGCCACCAAGTAATCAGCACAAGTTAGAATGTGGGCAACTCGGCGGTCGTTGCGGAGACACTGCAGCATGTAATCGCTCATGTGTGCCAGGCTGCCCAGAGGCAACGAAAAGCTGTCCTCTGTGGGAGGTGTATCGTCTGCCTCCTCTGTATCCCCCCATCCACGCACCAGTGATGGCCATGAGCTGGTCTGGGTGCCACCCTGCTGTGAACATGGTTCCTCCTCCTGCATCTCCTCCTCCTCATCCTCCACTTCCTCATCCTCCAGAACTGTGGCCTGGCTGGACAATTGTGTACCTTGGGTTTGTGGGTGCAGGAACCCATCCTCAGAGCCACTTGGGAATGACTGTCCGGAAACCCTACGAAATGATCCCTCTTCCTCCTCCTCCTCCTGTGCCACATCCTCTTCCATCATCGCCAGGAGCGTTTTTTCAAGGAGGCATAGAAGTGGGATAGTAACGCTGAGAACGGCGTTATCGGCACTGGCCATGTTGGTGGAGTACTCGAAACAGCGCAACAAGGAACACAGGTCTCGCATGGAGGCCCAGTCATTGGTGGTGAAGTGGTGCTGTTCCGCCGAGCGACTCACCCGTGCATGCTGCAGCTGAAACTCCACTATCGCCTGCTGCTGCTCGCAAAGTCTGGCCAGCATGTGCAAGGTGGAGTTCCACCTTGTGGGCATGTCGCATATGAAGCGGTGAGCGGGAAGGCCGAAGTTATGCTGCAGCGCTGACAGGCGAGCAGCAGCAGGGCGAGAACGCCAAAAGCGCGCACAGACAGGGTAATTTTTAAGGAATCTCTGCACCACCAAATTCAGCACATGCGCCAGGCAAGGGATGTGCGTCAAACCGGCTAGTCCCAGAGCTGCTACGAGATTTCGCTCAATATCGCACACCACCAAGCCGGGCTTGAGGCTGACTGGCACAAACCACTCATCGGTCTGTTGTTCAAGGCCCGTCCACAGCTCCTGCGCGGTGTGTTTTTTTTTCCCCAAACAGATAAGTTTTAAAACTGCCTACTGTCATTTACCCCTGGCTGTGCTGAAGTTGGTGGTGAGGGTGTTACGCTGACCGGATGAGGAGGTGGTAGAGGAAGAGGAAGCAGAGTAGGAGGAGGAAGCAACAGGAGGCAAACTGAAGAGCCCTGCAATCCATGGTGGTGGAAGGCCATGCGCCAAACTGCTATCCGCCTCAGGCCCAGCCGCCACTGCATTTACCCAGTGTGCTGTTATGGAGATATAACGGCCCTGACCGTGCTTACTGGTCCACGTATTCGTAGTCAGGTGCACTTTGCCACAGATGGTGTTGCGCAGTGCACACCTGATTTTGTCCCCTACTTGGTTGTGAAGGGAAGGCATGGCTCGCCTTGAAAAGTAGTGGCGGCTGGGCACGACGTACTGTGGGACAGCCACCGCCATAAGGCCTTTAAAACTATCCGTCTCCACCAGACGGAATGACAGCATTTTAAAGGCAAGTAATTTAGAAATGCTGGCATTCAGGGCTGGGGATCGCAGGTGGGTAGGGGCAGTGCTTTAAGTGGGCCAAAAGAGGTGCCGGTACTCTATTAGGCGCCGGTGCTCCCCCCCCCTGCACATCAGACCCCCCCATCACACACATATATATTAGTTCCTCTATGTACCAGTACAGTACCCCCCCCACCACCGCACATTCGTTCCTCTCTGTACCAGTACCCCCCTGCACATCAGACCCCCCCCCCACTCATCACACACACACACATTAATTCCTCTCTGTACCAGTACCCCCCTGCCAGGGGGGTACTGGTACAGAGAGGAATTAATGTGTGTGTGTGTGATGAGGGGGGGGTCTGATGTGCAGGGGGGTACTGGTTCAGAGAGGAACGAATGTGCGGTGGTGGGGGGGGGGGGTACTGGTACATAGAGGAACTAATATATATGTGTGTGATGGGGGGTCTGATGTGCAGAGGGGTACTGGTACAGAGAGGCACTAATGTGTGGTGGTGGTGGGGGGGGGGTACTGGTAAAGAGAGGAACTAATGTGTGTGATGAGGGGGGGGGGGGGGGCTCTGATGTGCAGGGGGGTACTGGTACAGAGAGGAACGAATGTGCGGTGGTGGGGGGGGGGGTCCTGGTACATAGAGGAACTAATATATATGTGTGTGATGGGGGGGTCTGATGTGCAGGGGCCCCCTACACATCAGACCCACCCATCAGACACATATATATTAGTTCCTCTATGTACCAGTACCCCCCCCCCCCACCACCGCACATTCGTTCCTCTCTGTACCAGTACCCCCCTGCACATCAGACCCCCCCCCCCCCCTCATCACACACATTAATTCCTCTCTGTACCAGTACCCCCCTGCCAGGGGGGGGGGTACTGGTACAGAGAGGAACTAATGTGTGTGGGGGGAGGGGGGGTGCCTGTCACTCACCAGTACTCTTCAGAAGTTGGATTCCAAAGCAAAGTCGATGTTCATTGCTGCACCGTCCGACTCCTGACTCCAAGGAGGACCAGTCACTGGTCGCCGCACTGATCGCTCCTCAGTCACAGGCGCGCGGGAAGGAGTTGACGTCACCTAACGTGAGGTCAACTCCCTGCCTGCGCCAGCCTGAGCCGTACTCTGCAACGACCCGCCCCCCTCCACTAGCTGCCCAGCCAACGACATTAGGGAGGAGATACTGCCAGCTCTCCGCTGCGCTCCGGTACCGGAAACCCACGTACTGGGCGCACGGAGAGGTGCTGGTACTCTCCAGGGCAATTTTTGGAAGTGGCGGTACTGAGTACCGCCGCGTTCCGGCCCACTTCAAGCACTGGGTAGGGGGGTACTTCCTCTTCCCTCCAGCGTTTGGGATATGGAGAGCTGAACGCTTCCGTGGGACATTGTGGAGATGCTTGGTGACCCAGGTGTTGGTGTTGCTGGCAGATCCTCTGTTTGCGGGGTGCCAGGTGGCATTGTCACTCCAGAGGTGGATTAAGAGGCCGCGACTGCAGCAGAATAGGAAGCAGGAGGAGCCAGAGACCTTTCTTGGTTTTTGAGGTGTCTACTCCACTGCAGCTCGTGCTTTGCACTTAAATGCCTGGTCATGCAGGTTGTGCTGAGGTTGAGAACGTTTATGCCTCGCTTCAGGCTCTGATTGCACAGTGTGCAAACCACTCATGTCTTGTTGTCAGCACATTGTCTGAAGAACTGCCACACCAGGGATCTCCTTGGAGCTGGCTTTGGTGTGCTCGGTCCCTTGCGGCGGTGGGCAGTAGCAGGCGTACTGTCTAGAGGACGGCCGCTCCGCTTTTGTACCCTGCTCCTTCTTCTGCTGTGCTGGTGGCTCTGTGCGACCACCGCCCACCGCCTCTTCCTCCGAACTACATCGGTCACTCGCATGACCTTGATTCCATGTGGGCTCGAGGACCTCATCGTCCTCTACATCATCTTCCACCTAGTCTTCACCCCTGACTTCCTTGTCGGTCTGCACACTTTTGAAAGCCCCAGCAGTTGGCACCTGTGTTTCGTCATCATCCAAGATGTGCTGCGATGGTCCTCCCATGTACTCATCTTGAAAAATAAGTGGTTGGGCATTGGTGCACTCAATCTCTTCCACTTCTGGGGCAGGGCTAGGTGGATGTCCCTGGGAAACCCTGCTAACAGAGTCATCAAAAAGCAGAAGAGACTGCTGCATGACTTGGGGCTCAGACTGCTTGGCTGATTTGCAAGGGGGTGAGGTGAAAGACTGATGGACATCGGCTGCAGGTGCCAACTGTGGTCTTTCAGCATGAGACTGGGTGGGAGACAATGTGAAGGAACTGGATCCACTGTCAGCAACCCAATCTACTATTGGCTGTACTTGTTCAGGCCTCATCATTCGTAGAGCAGCATTAGGCCAGACCAAATACCACTGCAGGTTTTGTCGCCTACTCGCACCTGAGGAAGGGCATTCACTTATGCGTGTAACTGGCACAGATCGACCACGTCCACGTAAATGTAGGATCTTGCCCTAAATGGGTGTTTAATTAATAGTAGAATAGAACAACAGTATGTACAGGGTGTATCTCACATACCCTGAACCAGACTAGGCCTCAATAAAAGATTTTTTTGCCCAAAATGGCTGTATTTCAAATGCCTAATTCAAACCCCTGTATGTATAGGGGGGATCACACACGCCCTGAACCAGTGTAGGCCTGAAGTAAATATATCTTTGCAAAAAAAGGCTGTATTTCAAATGCCTAATTCAAACCCCTGTATGTATAGGGGGGAATCACACACGCCCTGAATCAGTGTAGGCCTGATGTAAAGATTTCTTTGCACAAAATGGCTGTATTTCAAATGCCTAATTCAAACCCCTGTATGTATAGGGGGGATCTCACACGCCCGGAACCAGTGTAGGCCTGAAGTAAATATATCTTTGCACAAAATGGCTGTATTTCAAATGGCTGTATTTCAAATGCCTGATTCAAACCCCTGTAGGTAGGGGGGTATCTCACACGGTCAGAACCTGTGTAGGCCTGAAGTAAATATATATTTGCACAAAAAGGTTGAATTTCAAATAGCTGTATTTCAAATGCCTAATTCAAACCCCTGTATGTATAGGGGGGACCACACACGCCCTGAACCAGTGTAGGCCTGAAGTAAATATATCTTTGCACAAAAAGGTTGTATTTCAAATCGCTGTATTTCAAATGCCTAATTCAAACCCCTGTATGTATAGGGGGGATCACACACGCCCTGAACCAGTGTAGGCCTGAAGTAAATATATATTTTCAGAAAATGGCTGTATTTCAAATGCCTGATTCAAACCCCTGTATGTAGAGGGTATATCTCACAGGGCCTGAACCAGTGAGGGCCTGAATTCAATATTGGTGCACCAAATGGCGGTATTTAAAATCTCTGAATGTAACCCAAATGTATTAAGGGTGTATCTCACAATGACATCTGCATCAAAGGCTGCCAACTAAATTTTTTGTGCCCAAATGAGTGTTTGTTTAAAAACTAAATTTGACAGCAGTATATAAGCCTGTAATTTCACACGTGCTGATGCTGCAATGCCTGAAAATAGTGTTTTTTGTCAAAAGAGTGTGTTTTTCAAACCTTAAATTGCACACTGACTAATACAGATGTTGTACAAAGTAGTTTGCCCCAAAAAAATGGTGATTTGCAATGTCCCAAAAGCTCAGATGCAGTGCTGGTGCACTGAGCATGCATAAAATGGCCGCCGCCACCCACCTAACTAACAGACAGATAAAAGTTTGTATTTTTTGGTTAATGAGCTCAGGGCAGGGTAAAACGATTGTGTCCTGCACCCACACAACTATTTGTCTGTAGATCGCTGAGTTAGATTCTCTCCTATGCTCTCCCTGAAATCACAAGTCCAGCAGCATCCTCTCCCTACACTTGTAACAGCAGAGTGACGTGCAGCGCTACATGATTCAAGCTTATATAGAGGCTGGGTCACATGCTGCTCTGGCCAATCACAGCCATGCCATTAGTAGGCATGGCTGTGTTGGCCTCTTGGGGCAAGTTGTATGACGCTTGTTGATTGGCTGCTGTGCAGCCTTTCAAAAAGCGCCAAGAAAGCGGCGAACACTGAACCCGAACTTTTACGGAAATGTTCGGGTTCGGGTCCGGGGTCCCAAAATCCAAAAGTTCGGTACGAACCCGAACTTTACAGTTCGGGTTCGCTCAACCCTACTTGTGTGTTCTACTGTTAGTAGGGTGCCCACATTGACATTGAATAACTTATTTTACAGATACAGTTAGTGCTATTGCACTGTACATTATGTCCAACAGACAGTTGCCAGGGCCCTCCAAAGGAACTGGCAGTGGCAAAAATGTTGCTGGAGTCGGCAGAGGAAGAGGGGATTGTAGCAGCAGCCGCACAAACAGGCCAGAGCTGCCACTGTCATCCAGCGGCCAAGTTTTGATGACCAATCCTGCTGTCCTGGAATGGTTGACTCGGTATTCAACATTATCTCAACTGACCTCAGACACCTACAGCCAGGAGTCAGTGGGTTCATCTGACACCACACTTAGTTGGCATGGTCCAGGAACAAGCTTTGTGCCCTAACCTGTACTTTACCTGCCTATTACCTTTGCTGTTCCTTCTGCCAGGCAAATAATGTATGCAAATGTTAGGGTGGCTCAACCCAAATGGCCGTGGATAGGTGCTAAAACCCAAAAGTTGATTCACCCTGTTCAAAAATGCAGAAATACAATTAACCTGGATGGGCAAACACTCAAAACATCATGGATCGCGCGGAAAGCAGTAATTTAATAGGTGCATTAACACTACATTACAACATTAAAATACATAAAAATACAACAATAAAAATTGCATAAAATATCTGAGAATAGTCACTTTGGAGGAAAATTTGTGTTCACTTTGATTATGCAAGGAAAAAGTTCCTACAGGAAAGGAAATGGTTATTCCAAATTGAGTCCTTACTGCATCAAATAAAATATAGTATAACAATGTTGCCGCTGGATTTTCCAGGATTAAGGTGCCAGCCAATAACAGCTGCTAGCAAACGCTCTCATGTAGCGTTTGTATCTTGCCTGCAGTCTATATCAAATTTCGAGGTAAGAGGATTTGTAACTGCACTAAAGATAACCATGCGGGTAATGGAAGCTTGCTCACTGAGCACTCACCCCACCTAATGATGGATGGTCTTTACACTGGCTGGTGTGCGCTCTTGTATGCGCTCTTTGAGCGAATCGATAAAGTAGAGTGGAGTCCGAATCTCATGTGGCTGTTCGATATCCTCTGTATGTGGCTCCGTGTGTGGTTCTCGCGGGAACCTGGATGCAAAGTCACGGGCCTTACCTCTTCTCGCAATGTTTACTGTGATATGGCTGGAAAATCGTCTCCCAGATGTCACGGCCACAGTTATGGCTGTGACTCCTTGGGAGCCGCATACAGTTGCCCGCGGTTTGGGTTGTTGTTTCAACCGCAGCTTGGGGCATGATGTTGCTTGTCTCAAGTGCGGTTGCCGCGGACAACAGGTATGTGTGCGGTCCCTTTGGAGTTTGTGTGCGTGGATGTATGCACTGTTGTTTGTCTGTGTGCACTCTGTGTATTGTGTGGTGTGCACTGACACCTTTCCTGCACTCTGGTTGCCCGTGGCAACGTTTGGTGTTGTGTACATGTGGTGGCAGTGTCCCGGCCTTTGGGCTGACTCCCAGGACACGGTCGCCACCCATGTCGTTGCCTGCGGCAACAACCACAGTGTGTATGTCGTGTTGGACACTGTTCCTTTAAGTTGGTGTTTTCCCTTTCCTGTGGTGCTGGAAGGGTTAACTCCCTTCCCAGTGTGTGTGATGTCACTGGGTGTGTCTGACCGTTGGGTGTGGCCTCTTAGGCCTATAAAGCCTCTCACTTTGTAATGGCTCAGTAGGTTGCTTCAGTCATGCTTTGCTGTAGCAGCTTCCTGTGATTTCCATCTTCTTGTAAGGGCCACCCTTCCGGTCATAAGTTCTATTACCGTGATGTGTTGTTGATGTCTTTGTAGTGTCCCACTAGATAGACGTGGGCACTACACAAGGGTCAATTGGTCAGCGTGTTACTTCTACTCACAAGGGACAGTTGTCTTATATTTGGCTATGCATTTAATGTCATGTGTATGCATTTTCCCTGTGTTAACTGGGTGTCAGGCCTGTCAGGGTGCAGTTTAGCCTCCCGGGCATTAGAGGGAGCCAAAGAGCCCTGGTTATATATAGGTAGGCCCAGACATGGGAAGTTAGTTCATTCCAGGGGACTAGAGGAGTTACTTCGTCTTCCTGAAGCTCCTGAGGCTAGGATTAGCTCAGTTGAGACACCCCAGTAGCAGGACAGAACCTCCTGGGAGAAACCCACAGTCATCCTCAAGCCAAGTAAGGATATTTCCAGCCAAGATAAGTACACTAATAGGCAGAGGAACTATAAAGCAAAGCAAGGATTTATACGGGAGGAAGATATATATTTTACCAAGGATTTAAGCCACCATTTAGGCATCCGGGCCTTGGGATAAGAAACCAGACAGGAGTTCTAAAAGAACAGTGTACACTATTTCTGAGGAAAGGTACAACCTGATTCTGAGTGTGTTGTGGATGTACCCTCTGAGTATCTTGCATGATCAATACCTGCCATCTTGTAAAAATAAGCCTGCTTGTGAAGCTTGTGATATAAAGGACTGCATTACTATCTCGATGTACAAAGTTGGACTGTTTAAGTAAAGCAACGTTTGGTTCACTATACCACCTGTGTACCTCACTTATTCCAACTATAAATCGGTGTGCCACCGTTACAGGCACTGGCGTCACAAATCCAAAAGGGACCTTGCCCCAGGCACACAAAATACCAGTAACATCCAGGGCACCTCATCCACCATCAGGCCTGGTCCCTACATACAGAGTGTGCCCCAGAGGAACTTGTGTCTACCTCTCCTTCACTGCCGCATGCCTGCCCAGGGTTCTCCAATACAGTGAGCAACCCTCGATTGCCCATAACCGTGACCTCACTTCGCTATACCCTGCAGGTCTGGCGTGCTGCATCTTGTGTCTTTGGTTTTTGTGCAGCTATGGATGTCCTGGTCCCCGTGTGTCTTCATGTGTGTGCTGTTTACCTTTGTCTGTGTGGACAGCCTTTCCTTAGCACGGGTTCCAGTCAGCAAGGCTGAGACAGGTTTGTGTGGAACTGCTTGGTTCACCTGTCTTATCCATAGTCCTGTTTATGTACCCCCTTCTTCATGCTGCTTGGCCAGTGAGACTCCTGCTCCTCTGTGCCTAAGAGAAGTGGGTTGTCTTACCCTGCTCCTTAGCCCAGGGACCGGACGGAGGGTAAGTCAGGGATCCGAGGCTCCCTGATTCTGTGTTCCTGGCGAGTAGCGACTGGACATCTTCCCTCACCGCACGGCTGAGGATTTCCCCCATCCTCAGCCGTGACAGTATGACCGGAAAGGCTCCTGACTTGGAGGCGTCCTCGAAAGAGGGTGAAGCATGTACCACCGTCTGCGGAAGGAGTACATGCGCACTCTCCGGAGGGAGAGCGTTCTGGGGGTTTCGCCTCTGACGGCGCGGTGAGTGGCGTTTCCTCGCCATCCCTTCACCGTTGCCTCGTTTGGCGCCCCCCTGATTCTATGGCACCGGTGTGTTTGTTTGGTGTGCGGGTGCACACCTTCGAAAAGAGGGTGCAGCATGCAGTGCCATCCCCTTGTGGCCTGCATGCGCGTTCTCCGGAGGGAGAGTGTTCCGGGGGGATCACTGTTAACGGCACGGTTGGTGGCTTATTCCCCGCCACCTTGCCTTCCGTGTCCGTGTTGGTGATCCCTCGTCCCTCTCCATGTTTCCATCTCTGGTCGTTTGCTGGCAGCACTCCGTAAGTGGTCCGGCTGCGTGCTGGTTAGGAGTGTCTGCTGGCAGCGACTGGAGTGGGGACGTGAGTGGAGAGTCCCCTCGTCCATCTCTCACTGGTTCTCTCCCCTGTGCCGCTGCAGGCCTCGTCGGACTGGCTGTGTTGTGTGCTGGGAGAGGATGCAGCTGACAGCGACTTTTTGGGAACCGTGTCTGAGAGTGGACGTCCCCTTCTCCCATCCCCTTGTGTGAGTCGCTCACGTGTTTTTTTTTTTGGTGGGGGGGCTTTGAGGGGTGGGAGTGTCACGGCCACAGTTATGGCTGTGACTCCTTGGGAGCCGCATACAGTTGCCCGCGGTTTGGGTTGTTGTTTCAACCGCAACTTGGGGCATGATGTTGCTTGTCTCAAGTGCGGTTGCCGCGGACAACAGGTATGTGCGCGGTCCCTTTGGAGTTTGTGTGCGTGGATGTATGCACTGTTGTTTGTCTGTGTGCACTCTGTGTATTGTGTGGTGTGCACTGACACCTTTCCTGCACTGTGGTTGCCCGTGGCAATGTTTGGTGTTGTGTACATGTGGTAGCAGTGTCCCGGCCTTTGGGCTGACTCCCAGGACATGGTCGCCACCCATGTCGTTGCCTGCGGCAACAACCACAGTGTGTATGTCGTGTTGGACACTGTTCCTTTAAGTTGGTGTTTTCCCTTTCCTGTGGTGCTGGAAGGGTTAACTCCCTTCCCAGTGTGTGTGATGTCACTGGGTGTGTCTGACCGTTGGGTGTGGCCTCTTAGGCCTATAAAGCCTCTCACTTTGTAATGGCTCAGTAGGTTGCTTCAGTCATGCTTTGCTGTAGCAGCCTCCTGTGATTTCCATCTTCTTGTAAGGGCCACCCTTCCGGTCATAAGTTCTATTACCGTGATGTGTTGTTGATGTCTTGTGTCTTTGGTTTTTGTGCAGCTATGGATGTCCTGGTCCCTGTGTGTCTTCATGTGTGTGCTGTTTACCTTTGTCTGTGTGGACAGCCTTTCCTTAGCACAGGTTCCAGTCAGCCATGCTGAGACAGGTTTGTTTGGAACTGCTTGGTTCACCTGTCTTATCCATAGTCCTGTTTATGTACCCCCTTCTTCATGCTGCTTGGCCAGTGAGACTCCTGCTCCTCCGTGCATAGGAGGAGTGGGTTGTCTTACCCTGCTCCTTAGCCCAGGGACCGGACGGAGGGTAAGTCAGGGATCCAAGGTTCCTGCGCATGGGTCCTCCTACCATCAAGGTCGGCCCATGCAGGTAGGAGACAGGGTCAGCGTTAGGGACGCAACAGGAGGTGACCTGCTCCCTGATTCTGTGTTCCTGGCGAGTAGCGACTGGACATCTTCCCTCACCGCATGGCTGAGGATTTCCCCCATCCGCAGCCGTGACACCAGATCGATGAATTTGTTCATAAAGTTTTTATCACATGGCCATGCTTAATGTAAATCTGGAGTCTTCGAAACCATCAATATGCAGCACCAGACGCGTTTCGAGGTCTTGCTGACCTCTTCCTCAGTGGTTATACTCCATATGCTTAGAGCCCATTATTTATACTCTAATTGGTAGTAAGTAAATCCTGGAATAGCGGATCTCGAAAAAGGACAAATTCGATCCATTGCAATTTTGATGTGTTTTTTTCAGAGATGCGTTTTTATAGCCAAGACTGCTGATTTAAAGTTATAATTAATTTCCATATCCCAAAAATTTGAAATTCATTTCTATATTTCAGGAATTTCCCAAAAATAGATAAAAAAATGAAGAAATGGATTGAAAACAACGTATAAATATAAAAAATACAAAATAAAAAAATAAAATAGTGCAGATATATGAACATAGGGGTATAGAATCTCAATTAAGGGGCTTAAAAGACAATTACCGTAGCTTGGATATTTTGAAGATATCTTTCTTGATGTATTAGAATGTATTAGAATGGGGGCCCGTCTCCAAAGGGACACCTCAGTGCCAATAAAATACCAGATCTGTGATCTCCCGTCGGAGACGGGCGCCCATCCCCCACTCACAAAAAGCCGAAGATCTCTAATTCGGCATTGAGGCCTGCTGGAAGTAATCTACCGAATTCATAAATTCGTCTAGACTCAATCCTAGACATTCTGTGGATGTGATCGCCACCCCTCTAGTGTCGATCTACCTTCTCCAGTGCCACAAATGTCAATTTGGTGGGATCTTTGTTGTGGGCCTCCCTAAAATGTCTCGACAGAGAATGTTTGTCGAACCCATTCTTTATTTTAGTCATGTGCTCAGATATTCTTGTTTTTAATGGTCGTTTAGTACGTCCAATATACTGCTTCTGAAAAGGGCACTGGATGATGTAGATGACACTGGAGGAGTTGCAGAATAGACTATCCCTAATCTTCCAAGAAAATAAATTCTGTGTGGATGACACTTCTAACGTTCTTCTAGGAAATACTGTGTTTTTGCAGCCTATGCACCTGCCACACCTAAAGAAACCATTCATGTTTGTCCAACTTTGGAACATAGAAATTTTTTTACTTTTTTGTTGTTTGATAGAGGGAGCTATTTTAAGGCCTAGATTAGCCACTTTCGTAAAAGAAACCAAAGGTGACTTAGGTAATAAATGTCCTATTTGTTTGTCATCTAATATGTAATGCCAATGTTGTTTCAAAATATGTTGGACTTTCTTGTAGTGTGCATTAAATGGTAGGATGACTCTCAATTCAGTTTCTTTTTGTATTGTATTTTTAGTTTTATCCGAAACATCGGAAAAAAAGGACTGTCTCTCTAGTCTTTTAACCCGATCTAGTGCACTATTAACAATTTCCTCTGGATATTCCTTATTTAGAAATTGATCTTTCATTTTTGTAGATTCTTCTTCAAATTTACTGTTGTCAGTACAGTTCCTTTTAATCCGGCGGAATTGTCCAACCGGAATATTAATTAGCCACCTCGGGAGGTGGCAGCTAGAGAAAAGTATAAAGCTATTTTTGGACGTTGGTTTCTGGAAGGTGCTGCAGATGTATTTTCTATCCTGTCTAGAGATTTGTAAATCCAAAAATTCTGTGTGCGTCTTATTAACATTCGGTGTAAAGGCCAAATTTTGTGTATTATTATTAATTTCTTTCAAAAACTCCCACAATTTGTCCTCTGTACCTCTCCAGATTAATATTACATAGTCAATATAATGCCGCCATAGGGCCAGGTCCGCCCCCAGTCTGGGTTCAATGACCATTTGGAATAACCACTTCCTTTTCTGTAGGAACTTTTTCCTTGCATAATCAAAGTGAACACAAATATTCATCCAAAGTGACTATTCTCAGATATTTTCAGCAATTTTTATTGTTGTATTTTTATGTATTTTAATGTTGTAATGTAGTGTTAATGCACCTATTAAATTACTGCTTTCCTCGCGATCCATGATGTTTTGAGTGCTTGCCCATCCAGGTTAAATAATGTATGCCGCCTGCTCTACTTTTCAGCGAGAAAGATATTATTGAGGATAGTCAGCAGCTACTGGCCAGCCCAGATTTGGAGGAGAGGTCCGCTGCTTCCTCCTGTAGGCATGCAAGTAGCGATGATGACAGCTGCATGGAAGCAGGTGTTGCCAGCGGTCAGGGACGCGGCCATAAGACTGGTGAGGGTGACATAAGTGATGAGCAAACAGTAGTGGATGATGTAACGATTGCACATGGGAGCCGGGTGAAGAGGGGGCTTCATGATCAGGTGGTGAGGGTGCCCGTGAGACAGGGGCAGGATAGCAGCGTGCGGCTGAGCCAGCAGGGTGCAAGTGTGTCCATGTTCCAGCAGGGTGGCAGCAGTGTGAGATCTGGAGCCAAACGTGCTCGGGGTAGACCGTCTGCTAATCAGGAGCCTACCTGTGCAGAAACAACTAGCGGTGCACGGCTTCATAGAGGCAGCGTCAGGCCATCAGCATGGAGTCATGGGGGTAAAATGCCATACAGTAATTGCCAATTGTGGGAATTTTGCATCAAGTCACTTCAGGACATCAGTGTGGCCATATGTAGGGTCTGTGGGCAGAATGTGAAGAATGGCCAGGGTGCCAGTGATGGCAGCACAGCCCTGCATCACCATAACGCGTCCTAGGAAAACCGTGGAGCTAATGTAGTGGTACAACCTGATGCATCTCCCAGCGGCACGCACCGCTTCTCCAGTAGTCAAGACTCCACCACCTCAGGAGAAGGGAGATGTGTTTCCTTCCCATCATCTACTGGTCCTGATGCTCCTACTCCTCCTTGTCACGCATTTCGCCAGCAATCGATCACCGAGGCGATTGCAAAGAAACAACAGTATGTGTGCACTCATCCAACGGCACAGAAGCTGAAAGTGCTCCTGGCCAAGTTGCTGGTACTAGAGTCCCTCCCTTTTCATGTGGTTTACTCTGCACATTTCAGAGAACTGGTGGCTTGTGCTGAGCCAAGGTGTAGATGCACCAGTCTTCCCTACTTCTCTAAAAAAAAAGCTGTACCAGCCCTGCATACATATGTACAGCAGAAGGTGGGCTAGTCCTTGAACCTGTCGGTGTCTGGTACAGTTCATGGCAACGCCAACGTGTGGAGCTGTAACTACCATATGGTCAAGTACGATGTATGTTCTTTACAGCCCACTGGGTAAATGTGGCTCTTGCCCAGGCACACTAGCAACTTGGCCAGGTGATGGCAATGCCACCTCCCCATTTTCATCCTGTGATTCTGGCGCCAATGTCCTCCTCTGCTTCCTCATCCTCCACCTTGTCCTCAGCCTCCACTGTAGGAACAGTTCTGAGTGGTCCTCCAGCATACCACATGTGCACAGCACGGCGGTGTCACACTGTTCTACACCTGGCCAGCCTGGACGAACAGAGCCACACCAGGCAGGAACTGCTCCATGTCATCAACCAAGAAATCGGATCCTGGCTGTCTCCTCACCAACTAAAGATCAGAACCATGGTCATCGATAACGGGAAGAATATTCTATCAGTGCTGCGCCAAGGAGGGCTGACCCATGCATCCTGCATGAAGCACTTCTTTAATCTGGTTGCAACCCAGTTCCTGAAGTCTTCCACCCAACTGCAAGACATCTTGAAAATGGCCAGGAAACTGTGCATGCACTTCAGCCACTCTTACCGTGCAAAACATGCCCTCCTTGAGCTGCAAAGGCAGAATGGTGTTCCCTAACATCGCCTCATATGTGCCATATCCACAAGTTGGAACTTCACCCTCCACATGTTGGACCGACTATATGAGCAGAGGAGGGCCGTGAACGATTTTTTGATGATGTAGGCAGACAGGAGTACTCCCCTAAGTAACTTCGACATTAGCCAGTGCCAGCTCATGTGTGACACCTGCCGTTTGCTCAGCCCCTTTGAGGAGGCCACTTTATTTGTCAGTCGCCAGGACTACGGGATGAGTGATGTCCTTTCTGTCCTGGAGCAGATGCTGATAAATCTGGCTGGCCAGGGGATAGGAGATGTGGCACCTATATATCACGTCCACCTGAACCCTGTGGGGGCTGAACTGACAAAGGATGAGGATAATAACACCCAGGAATTGAATACAGAAATAGGTGGTTTATCTTCCCAAGTGGCAGGAGAGGAACAGTAGGAACAGGTGGTCGATAAGGAAAACCAGGCAGGTGACCTCGACAGACCATGGTAGTATGCAGTATAGATGGAGGCAGGGAGTCCCTTTGATTCCCTGGCACAATGTCACGAGGGTGTCAAGACCCACGCCTGACTCCGTTATACCCGGGGTCAGGAAGTCACAGCGGTTGGCTGCACGCTCTATGTAAGATAGGGCTGTGTCCTTATGGTAGCTTTCTGGGTTTGCTTTGCAACCCTTTTTGGCTCACTCAGGGATCCGTAGCTCCTTCTCCTCAGCTGTTCCTTGTCCAGCACTCCCAACCTCCTTATATTCCCCTCTCACACTTCTCTGGTTGCCAGATATAGAGCTTCCTGCCTGGACTTCTATACTGACCCTCTGGAGCTGTGTTGCTGCGTTCTCTGGTAGTTGGTCCAGAACGTTACCCTCCGGATCCCTGTTGGACCTTTGTGGTCTGCTGTGGTCGCCCACCTAGGTGTATGTGTTTGTCTGTATTGCCTGTCCTCTCCCTGGTGTTTCCCTCTTAGTGTCAGTGGTGCGGACTAGCGATCCCACCGGTCCGTTCACTATCTAGGGCTCATTCTAGGGAAAGCCAGGGTTTAGGCACGTGATCGCCGCACGGGTGAGGAACCCGTCTAGGGACGTCAGGGCAGTCAGGTGCCAGCCGCAAGGTGAGTCAGGGGTCACCACCTTTCCCTCTCCCTTGGGCAGGGCTTTCCCTTTTCCCTCCCTGTGCGTGTCGCCGGTCATTACACACAAATGGCCAGATGCATGCTGAGTTCCTTGCGTAGTGACAGCCACATTATCACCATTCGGCAGAGGCATGACTACTGGCTCTCAACGATGTTAGACCCTTGCTACCGGGCCAAAATGGGGGCCTTTTTTCTACCTTCTACCACTGAGGTGTGATAAACTCAACTACTATCGAGACATCCTATGTAGTAATTTGGTCCCTGCCTATGTGCTCCATAGCTCATCCTCACAAAGGTCTGACCAGAGGGACCCTCTGAGCTCATATGGCACTGCCATGACTGCTGGAGGAGTGGTGGGGGTGAGGGTTAAGGAGCAGCACCAGCTCCATCAGCAGCAACTTGAATCTTGAGTCTCTGATGAGCAAGTTTCTTCACCCGTCTACTGAAGAAACCACCCAGCAGCAGCAGGACATGTGGAAGAACCTGAACCAGCAGGTGGTGGCATACTTGGAGTGCATCCTGTCTCCCCAGATCCAAGATCGGCTGGACTGCTGGGCATCCAAACTTGATTTGTGGCTGCAACTGGCCGAATTTGCCGTTGACAAGCTTTCCTGCTCGGCCAGTAGTGTGGCATCAGGGAGGGTGTTTAGTGCAGCAGTTATCCCAAAGAGAACTTGTCTAGTGCAGCAGTAATCCCAAACAGAACTCGTCTTTCCACCCAAAATGTTGAGAGACTGACCTTTATAAAGATGAATCAGGGGTGGATCAGCCAGGATTTCCCCATGTCAGTGCCTGATGCATCAGACTAGATCATTCTGGCAGTAATGTTCTGATTGCAGTGTGCTGCCACACCAGAACATTGTGAAATATGGCCGTTACTTCTAGCCACGTGCTTCAGCCACTATTATGATGCTGCCACCCGCCTGATGCCACACACCTACTGCCTCTGCTGCCATCATCTCCAACTACCACCATCTTGTGCTGTTACTGCAACTGCTGTTGCCCCCCACTTCCCCACTCTGTGACTGGGCCACTATGTTGACTCCTCATGCTGTTGACACCCTCCCCACTCTGATATTGGGCCAATATATTGACTCCTCATGCTGTTGCCACCCTCCCCACTTTGTGACTGGCCCACTATGTTGACTCCGCATGTTATTGCTGCCCTCACTAGTCTGTTCTGGGGCCACTAGTGTCCCTGTTTAGCATTGTTGACATCACCATTTATTTTACCCTTCTAATCCAGCAGAAGAACCGAAAAATGAAAAACACAACAGATCCTGTCTTTGGAGCATCCATAAGGCCTTGATCACCTCAAATCAAAAGTGACGTCAACACAAACTTACAATCTATGTGGAATCAGCAGACGGTATAAAATGAGACAGCTCTTTCCTAGTAGAATCAGTGGCTAATTTAACGCCCCAGAGTGGCATTACCACTTCTGCACCCCGCTACTGTCTTTACTGGTTAACCTCATGTCATCATGTGTATTTATTTCAGGTCCAAACACCGTGCATTTCCTATTTTGTAACTGTTTATGTTCACGTGTAATGTGCCTGGTTCCCCAGCAGGTGGCAAATACGGAAGAGCTACAGTTACATAGAATGGAGCTTTCCATTCCATTCTAACCCCCCTCTGTGGAGGAGTAGGCGAGTCCCACTTCCTGCAGGAAGGGTGGGTCCAAGTTTAGTTGCAGTCTAGCTTACCCCCAGCTAGGGGAAGGAACCAAGTGCTGGGTACGTCTCTGCTGGACGTGCCCAGGCTAAGCAAAGCCAGGCATAGCACCTTCAGCTCTGCTAGATATGGAGGCCACAGTTTGGAGCCTCAGGAGCCAGGAGGAGATTTCTCTGGCCTAATTAAGAGACAGACTACAAAGAGAGAAGTTGCAACATAAAGAAGAAGCTGTCATACAGCAAGCCTGTCAGTACAGCAGAGTCAGAGAGCAACAGATGTAGCAGAGTTGAGTTTGCCTGCCAGAATTCAATGCTAAAGCCTGCTGGGACCAAGACAAAGTTTAAAGATTGTTTTTGATGACCGTTTATTCAAGTAAAGCTGCTATTGAACTTCATACCAAGTCTGGACTCGTTACTTCTTTCATCCCTCACTTACTACGCCCTATTTGTCTGCTTTGAAACCACCGCCTGGGGTTCTAGCTGTATCCCAGGTAGGAGCACCGTGACACTCGCACTCAACATAAAGGGACATTTTAGGCCACCCTATACCACTCAGCCATTCCTACACCTGGGTACTCGGGTCATCTTTAGGGCCCCAGGTGGCGGTCCGCTGCGCTAACAGAACAGGTTATCTAGCAATCAATGTGGACACCCCACAAACAGTGAAATGAGACAGCTCTTTTCCACTTTAGTAGAATATGTGGCTAAAAGAACAGGCAATCTATCTATCAATCTATGTGGAAACAGCAGATGGTGTAAAAGGAGACAGCTGTTTTACTCTATAGTAGAATCTTTGGCCACTTTATGGTTAAGTACATTATGCCTGATGCAAACGACTGATTTCACACTTTAGTTATTTGGTCAGTTAATTCCAGCAGTTGCTGTATGGTGAGCCAAAATCAGGAGCCAATCCTACTCTCAAATAAGGAGTATTGAAAAGATCTGCGCCTGTTCTGTGTTTTTGACTCGTAACTGACCAAATGTGTGAAGTGTGAACTGAGCATAATAGTGACGCACAATCATTTTACAGCTAACAGAAGTTATTCAAAAGCACGTGTTTGCACTGTCACAACATGGCTTAAAAAAAACTTTTTATTTTTTTCTCCACTACTTTATTGGTGCTGCCTCCATGTTCTTCTTTTGTTCCATTAAACAGAAGCTATAACCCGCACAGGACACTGGGAGTGGGTGTAATTTAAACTCAAATCAACGACCCCACCCAGTGCATCTGAAGGGAGGCGGATATAGCTCAACTCCAAAACAAAAGGCTACACACGTGCTGCTAACCTGGCAGACCTCCGCACATAGCCTGACCAGGGCATGACAGCCGGCTGCGCGAACAAGTGGATTAAGGTGAGTTAAATTATTATTATTATTTTTTTAACCCCTCCAGCCCTATTGTAGTATGCATTCTGTATTCAGAATGCTATTATTTCCTTTATAACCATGTTATAAGGGAAAATAATACAATCTACACAACCTTGAACCCAAACCTGAACTTCTGTGAAGAAGTTCGGGTCTGGGTACCACATTCAGTTTTTTATCATGCGCGTGCAAAGCACATTGCACCCGCGTGATAAAAACTGAACAACAGAACGCAATCGCAGTCAAAACTGACTGCAATTGCGTACCTACTCGCGCGGGTTTGCCGCAATGCACCGGGACGCATCCGGACCTAATCCGGACACGCTCGTGTGAAAGAGGCCTAACTGTTTCACTACCACAACGGACTAGCTATGCATGTTGCTGCAATGCACAGTGATGTACACAGAAATACACTCTCCATGCAGGCCGGGATATAGCTGATTTAATGCGCTTTGTGACAAATTAATTTGGAAACGAAGCAAACTTTTTGGACAAATTCGGTGAGGCGTCCGAATCAAATTTTTTAAAATTTTGCTCATCTCTAGACGTCACGTTCATTAGCCACACAACCTAGGAGCAACTCAGCCCTATTCAAGTGAATGGGGCTGAGGTACGATACCAAGCACAGCTGCTATACAATGTACATCACTGTATTTGGTGAGCACGGAGAAGGCCATGGTGCTCACAAGAGCACCGGTGCTTTCTGAAACGGCTGATTGGCCGGATTCCCGGGTGTTGGACCCCCACTGATCAGACACTGATGATTTATCCAGAGTATAAATCATCAGAGTCGGAAAACCCCTTTAATTCCCAAAATAGCTATTTTATATTATGGCCCTTTAAATCCCCTAGATAATCCTACGCCTACACCATATTCACAACTGGAATACACACCATACAAATGAGTTTCAAAATTCCACTATTAGCGGCAGAAGCTGAAGAGTCTCGTATCTCCCTCTTATGACAATGAGGAGAAAACATATCCATGTTCCAGAATAACATTAGACATTCATTAGTGGAGTCAAGCTGTTGAAATGGCAGCTGGTTAAGCCACTTAAGGTCTATAGTCACAGTAGGGAGCAAACTATTTTAACACCCAGTGTCTCAGTCTCACCATAAAGTTTGCACTCTGTTGACTGCAACAAACTTACATCTGCAAGTCGATGTTCGAAGCCAAAATTTGTTTCATTCCACAATTTGCAGAATAGTCAGTATCCTGGCTCCAGGCAGCACACAATCCCAGTGCGGACCAGGGGTGAGAAGCTCAATGTCAGCTGTGGGGAAGTTACAGTGTATATGCTGTTTATTAACAGAGGAGGCACAAAAGAGGCCACAGAGGCAAGGCGACGAATGGTCAAACGTAGCAGAAAACTGATCGCTGATAGCAAATGTTGAGCATTATAAAAGGATTGCCTATATAGCAGCCCATACAAATTAGATGTTAACAGGGGAGTAGCTATAATTAATTGGGCCCCAAAGCAAACTAAGATGGGTCCCCACCACCTAGTGTAAGAAAATAAAAACAGCAGCATAAGTAGCAAAAATTAAAGGTATGTATAATAGTACAATATATCAGAAAACCCACATTATAGCAAAAAGCTGCCACAAAAAGGTACGATGTTCTTGCCACTGATTGGGCCCCCTTGACCTCTGTGCCCCATAGCAAATGCTATGTCTATAGTTAAACGGGTATTCCTATCACAGACTAGGATATGTCCCCATTGTCTGATAGGTGCAGGTCCCACATCTGGGACCCACACCTACGCCAAGAAAGAAACAGGGAGAGTGGTGGCTGGGTTTCCCGGGGTTTGGCTACAGCCAAGCTCTCTTCCCATGGATGTAAACTGCTAAACTCGATGACAAATGTACACGGGGTGTCACAACTCTCCCTTGATGGCAGATGGCAGACCTCAGTCAACCACAATTTGACGGCCTACCAGCTCTAATGATGCCAGTTGCACACAAGACCACAAAACTATACTCCACTTATAGCAGCTGCCTTTGACATGTCATAACAGCAGCTCATGGTACCCCAGGAGTAGAGATCAACTGCGAAACAACTGGAGAATTGCAGAAAACAAATAAATAAAGCCAGGGGCGGGCTGGGACGGGGGGCAGGGAGGCAAATGCCCCCCAGGCCGCCCTAAAAAAACGGCCGTCTTTAACAAAAAAAATTTTTTTTATTCCTCAGGGCCGCACCACCGATCAGCACAGGCGGCGCGGCCCTGGATGTAATTGCAACGGCGGTGGTGGAGGCGGGCAGTAGGAGATGAGCGCTTCCATTGTGGAAGAGCTTATCTTCATATTCATCTGTATCGCCGTCCTCAGGACAGCAATACAGATGCCTGTGCTACGGCAGGGCAGGGGAGGGAGAGGCGTCTCCCTTCCCTGTTCTTCTGATAGGCCGCAGGCACTAATGCCTGCAGCCTATAAGAGGCCAGCTCAGGCGGCGCAATGACGTCATTATCATCGCGCCGCCTGAGCTGGGCAGCACACAGCGGGAGACACAGGCCGGAAGAGGCCTGCATCGCATCGCTGCTGATGGAGGTAAGTATTAGTGTGTTTTTTTTTTGTAGGGGGAGCTGGCACTACGGGGGAAGCTGGCACTATGGGGGGAGCTGGCATTTCTTACAGCTCCATTTTTTTTCGGGTGGCATTCTGGGGGCATTTTATTTTTGCCCATTTTTGAGGGGGGCACTATGCGGGCATTTCTTACTGGCACATTATGGGGAGGCACCATGGGGGAGAGGAGCACTAAGGGGGCATTTGGGGGCTCTAAAGGGGCTTTTTTATTATAGGCACATTATGGGGGGCACTATAGGGGACAGCGGCACTATGGGGCATCTGTTGGCACTATAGGGACATTATTTGGCGGCACTGTGGGAAAGTGGGGGCTCTAAAGGGGCCCTTTTTATTGGCACATTATGGGGGCACTATGGCATCTGTTGGCACTAAGGGGGCATTTTTTTAAGGCACATTATGGGGGGCATTATAGTGGAGAGCGGCACTATGGGGTATTATTTGGGGGCACTATGGGGGAGGGGAGCACTATTGGGGCATCTGGTGGCACGAAGAAGGGGAATTTTTTACTGGCACATTATGGGGGAGAGGAGCACCATAGGGGCATATGCTGGGGCCACTAAGAAGGGGCATTTTTTTACTGGCATAATATGGGGGACACTATGGGGAAGGGGGGAGGAGCACTATGAGGGCATTTACTGGGGCACTATATAGAGGTATTTTACACTGGCAGATGGTGGGGGGAACCACCAGCCTTGAGCAGGATCTGGGGAGGGAGGAGCTTCCTGGCTGTAGCCTGCTGTTGTGTATTGTATAATGTGAAGCAGGCAGTGCAGGACAGGCCTCCCCTCTCCGTATGATGTGTAGTGACAGGCCTCAACTATAGAATTTTAGCTGTACAGTGTTTGTTGGGAGTGGCCTATTATATGTAGGAGGGGCATTTAATACTGGGCAGGGCTAAAAAATGGGCCACTTGACTGGATTTGCCCCCCAGGACTAGGGCTGCCAGCCCTCCCCTGAATGAAGCACACAGCAATGCTGGCAGAAAACAAGACACTTAAACTCACCAGTGGATGAGAAGGACCGACTATTGAGGGTCATGGAAAGAGGAGATTATCCAGTAACGGGGTGGATGGTAGATGTATGGCCTACAGGTAGATAGCGGAGGAATGACAGTGAATAGAAAAAGAGAAATATTGTACGGACCCTATTTGAAGACAGCACAGCAACAAATTCCAAACATAACAAACAGTCCATGGGAATACAGATTCCAAAATATGCAAAAAAACACACTAGACTATGTGGAACTACAAATTCCAGAACAAACACTGAGCAAGAACAAGATCAGAACCTGTGAAAAAAAAGCTTAAAAAGAGACTAAACAATCAGCTAATCAACAAGGCAAAGCTAGACAATAACTAAACCTGATTCAGCAACTAACCAAAGTTAGTAACTAGGTGATCTTGAAGCAACAGACCCCTGTTGCTTGTAACACTATAATTGTATATTCCTGGAAAACCCTTCTAAAAAAACAACACATTGGTGCATTTATTTAACACTGGCATTTCACACGCCAGTCTTAGTAAAAAGCCCACTGGAGTAGATTTCCATTATAATTTACGCATGATTTTTTGGCAAAAAATTATTATAAATGTGTCGGGACTTCTGACCATGCCCCAACTACTAAGCTCCAACAAAAAGTATGGGGAGAGTGACGTAAAACATAAAAGGTCACTACATTTTTTTGCAAAATGCCCCAAATGTAGTACTAAGTATAGTATTTACGTATTAGGCTCCATTCACACGTCCACAACGTGTTTTGCGGATCCACGGATACGCAAAACACATACAGCGGTAATGTGCGTTCCGCATTTTGCGGACCGCACATTGCCGGCACTATAGAACATGCCTATTCTTGTCCTCAATTGCGGACAAGAATAGGACATGTTCTATTTTTTTCTGGAACGGAATTGTGGATCCGGAAGTGCGGGTCCGCAATTCCGTGTCCGGGCAGCACATTGTGCTGCCCCATAGAAATTAATGGGTCCGCAATTCCATTCCGCAAATTGCAGAACGAAATTGCGAACGTGTGAATGGACCCTTAAGGTACAGATTGCCAGTTCCTGGCACAACAAAAAATCTGTGCAATCTGTTAAGTTTACATGCAGCACCAGAGTTGTTGTCTATTCACAGATGGTGCACCTCCTTGCATGCTTAACATTAGCCTATCTGCAACTTTAATGGGGTGTCCCTACTGGGAACCCCATCATTAGATAAACATACCCTAATATTGGATGAGGGCTCCAAACGTTTTGTACCATTATTTGCTTTGGCTTGGCTGCTAAAGGGACATAATACTTGGATTCATTCTGACAGCAAGTGCAAATGGGATCATGTCAGTCTATTTCCTTCCAGTGTTATTTCGCTCCTTCATCCAAAAGCTGACGTGATATTAAAAACATAATAAAATGATTCTGTTGGAAAGCTTCCCCTGCCAGTCTGGGAAGTAGGAAAGCTACTGAAATATAGGGTATTCATTGCTTCCTCCTCTCTAAAGCCTCCAGAATCAATCATCTTGTCTGCACCGAGTTTTGCATGTAGGATGCGACACAGCATTTTATTCTATTAAATTATAGTGCATCGGAGGAAAACCACAAGAACCTGGCCAATGGTGGTGGGGGGATTCATTCATCTAACTCCAAACTGTCTCACTACACGATTTACAGATTTGCCTTATCAATGGAATAAGACTTAATATACACTGCTCAAAAAAAATAAAGGGAACACTTAAAAAACACAATGTAACTCCAAGTCAATCACACTTCTGTGAAATCAAACTGTCCACTTAGGAAGCAACACTGAGTGACAATCAATTTCACATGCTGTTGTGCAAATGGGATAGACAACAGGTGGAAATTATAGGCAATTAGCAAGACACCCCCAATAAAGGAGTGGTTCTGCTGGTGGTAACCACAGACCACTTCTCAGTTCCTATGCTTCCTGGCTGATGTTTTGGTCACTTTTGAATGCTGGCGGTGCTTTCACTCTAGTGGTAGCATGAGACGGAGTCTACAACCCACACAAGTGGCTCAGGTAGTGCAGCTTATCCAGGATGGCACATCAATGCGAGCTGTGGCAAGAAGGATTGCTGTGTCTGTCAGCGTAGTGTCCAGAGCATGGAGGCGCTACCAGGAGACAGGCCAGTACATCAGGAGACGTGGAGGAGGCCGTAGGAGGGCAACATCTCCGGAAGCAGGACCGCTACCTCCGCCTTTGTGCAAGGAGGAACAGGAGGAGCACTGCCAGAGCCCTGCAAAATGACCTCAAGCAGGCCACAAATGTGCATGTGTCTGCTCAAACAGTCAGAAACAGACTCAGTGAGGGTGATATGACAGCCCGACGTCCACAGGTGGGGGTTGTGCTTACAGCCCAACACTGTGCAGGGCGTTTGGCATTTGCCAGAGAACACCAAGATTGGCAAATTCGCCACTGGTGCCCTGTGCTCTTCACAGATGAAAGCAGGTTCACACTGAGCACATGTGACAGACGTGACAGAGTCTGGAGACGCCGTGGAGAACGTTCTGCTACCTGAAACATCCTCCAGCATGACCGGTTTGGCATTGGGTCAGTAATGGTGTGGGATGGCATTTCTTTGGAGGGCCGCACAGCCCCCCATGTGCTCGCCAGAGGTAGCCTGACTGCCATTAGGTACCGAGATGAGATCCTCAGACCCCTTGTGAGACCATATGCTGGTGCGGTTGGCCCTGGGTTCCTCCTAATGCAAGACAATGCTAGACCTCATGTGGCTGGAGTGTGTCAGCAGTTCCTGCAAGACGAAGGCATTGATGCTATGGACTGGCCTGCCCATTCCCCAGACCTGAATCCAATTGAGCACATCTGGGACATCATGTCTCGCTCTATCCACCAACGTCACGTTGCACCACAGACTGTCCAGGAGTTGGCAGATGCTTTAGTCCAGGTCTGGGAGGAGATCCCTCAGGAGACCGTCCACCACCTCATCAAGAGCATGCACAGGCGTTGTAGGGAGGTCATACAGGCACGTGGAGGCCACACACACTACTGAGTCTCATTTTGACTTGTTTTAAGGACATTACATCAAAGTTGGATCAGCCTGTAGTGTGTTTTTCCACTTTAATTTTGAGTGTGACTCCAAATCCAGACCTCCATGGGTTGAAAAATTTGATTTCCATTATTTTTTTTGTGTGATTTTGTTGTCAGCACATTCAACTATGTAAAGAACAAAGTATTTCAGAAGAATATTTAATTAATTCAGATCTAGGATGTGTTATTTTTGTGTTCCCTTTATTTTTTTGAGCAGTGTGTATATATATATATATATATATATATATATATGTAAAAAATGTAAATAAGACTTCACATAGTACATGACAATCTCTTACTAACAAAGCTAGAACCAGCCCTGTACCTCACATGGATCCAGAGATCTCCCCATTCATTGATTTATATCAAGCTGGTCGCTCAAGGGGAATGTATTTTCTGCTGCAGCTCAGGGGGTGTGTCCATGCTCTCCATATCACAGCTCAGGGGGTGTGTCCATGCTCTCCCTATCACAGCTCAGGGGGTGTGTCCATGCTCTCCCTATCACAGCTCAGGGGGCGTGTCCATGCTCTCCCTATCACAGCTCAGGAGGCAGTTGAAGGATAAAATTGAGCATGTGCGGCCATCTCAGCGAGCCGGACATACAAATAAGAAAAGAAACAAACAGCAGGTGGCTCTATACAGATCCAATTTATTGAATAACTCAGTACCAGATTCAGGTGCTGGTTTGAAAACTGTAGAATTATTTTCGTGGGACAACCACTTTATTTGTTCATATCATTAACGGTAAAGGGTTATTCCTGCCACATTTCAAATAAAATTGGGGTCAGATGGGGTAAAATAATAAACAATCAGTACTCAAATTACTGATCCCAAATGCTGTTCGGCTGTTGCTTCTTTGAATCTGGTCACTACTATGGCCAGTGACTGGCTAAGTGGGCCGTCTAAACTGTTTCTGGCATGTGGAGCCAGAGAACAGGAACTGGTGTACTGGCCCAACTGCAGTAGTGGAGGGCTGAAAAAGTGAATACTGACTGTTTATTATTTTACTCCACTATGAACCAGTTTTTAATTAAGATTATGCAGCCAGGGTACCCTTTTAAGGTCCACCTTAACTGTGATCTGTGTGTGTCCATGGTAACAGACAACAAACAAACCCTGTGTAGTCTGAACCTGCAGTCATATTGCCATCCAAGTATCCCCTACGTCAGGCTAGTAAGATGTACTGGACAGAAAGAAATGGATCAAATTACACTGATTTATAACCGTGGAGACAAATAGATGTTTGTAGGAGCTGTATACATAAAATAAAAGTGTAAGACTGCAGAAGTGTACCGCATCTATAGCAGACGCCTTTTTTAGGTACTTCTCAGAGAGGAGTGCAGAGGACTTACAGTAGGGCTAAATTGTATAAACACATATTTCAGCACTGGTGGTTAACAGATAAACAGAAGTAAGAAACTAAAAGGACGATGGAATGGTACAAATGGATGAAGTCAGGTAATGAAGCAGACAGAAGATAGTGATGGTATTAAGAAATAAATGACATTGATAGAAACTGGCCCTTCTCTGCAATACTGACCCTAGCAAGAAACAAGAACGCTGTAAGACCCAGAGACAAGAAAATAAAAATAACTAATCTCAGCAAACAGACAATTAACCGAATCCAGAAGGAAACAACAAACCAGAGACTTGAAGACTAGAAGCAAGGAAAGGTCTAGGACTACAAGCACTTAGCTATACTGGCAAGACAACTATTTAGGCTAGGAATAACAAGGATTCTGAATATCCCTATACATCAGGGTTACTCAACTGGCAGACCATGGTCCAAATCCAGACTGCAGATGCTAGCCGTCCAGACCCCCGCATGTTCTGCTTTCAACTATATCTGTGTCCTCAAGATGCAGATACAGTTTAATGCAATGGTGAGGCGGGGAGCCATCAGCTCCCTGCTCCGACATTCCCCTGCCATCGTTGGTTCAGTGCACTTAATAGGCATCACTGTGTGAGGACCACTTAATGGGGAATCAATATGAGGGGGTAATTAAGGGGCAACATTAAAGGGGGCATCATACTGTAAGGGGAAGCACTAAGCGGGCATCATACTCTGCGGGGACACTAAAGGGGCATCATACTGTCTAGGGGGCATCATTACAGTCTGGGTGGGCACTAGGGGGCATTTCTATTGTGAAGCGCCACTAAGGGTACATTTTTATTGTGTTGGGGCACGAGGGATCAATCTTTACGGTGTGGGAAGGATCTAAGGGGGCACCATTATCGTGTCGGGGGAAAAAAAGGGTATCGGGAGGAATTAGATGAGCTGCTTATTTTTAAAGAAAGAACTTGTTGCAGAGCGCTACATGTCACTGGTGTTGTACCTTTTTTTGTTGCTTAGATCTTTACCTGGAAGATAGCAGCCCTCTATGAACTCCTGAAAGATCTTCCGGAAGTCCAGGAGGTCTACCACTTATCCTGGGGCCTCCTGAATATTTCGGGAGAGTTGGCCAATTATGGCTTTTATGTACATTAATATAACTATGTATGTATAATATAATATGGCCCACAATGTGCAAGACTATAACCACTATACAGTAATACTGTGTAATATGTATTAGAATATAACTACTATAATACAGCATCAATGTACAGTACAAGAATACAAGTGGCGTTATCCTTCCAGTTCCCTGGTTTTCACCCTTTAACCCATATACAAGGATCGGGTCTTCACCACAGGGGAGCTACCAGTCTGCTACCTCTTGGGGTAGTCCCAGTGTAGTTGGCAGCTGACCTATGGGGGTCAGAGCAAGTGGTCCAAAGCACTGAAGGGTCAGGTAAGTTAGGTAACAAGCCAAGGTCAGGGCAGGCAGAGTTTGTGCATAACCGAGAGACTAGTCTAAGTTCAGGACAAGCGGCAATGGGTCAATACGAGAAATATGCTAGGGTCAAGACAGGCAGAGGTGAATCAGAGTTGGTAACACATACAAAGGTACTGTACATGAGCAGTCAGTCAGTATAGCACACCTTCAGTGTAACTAGTGAACTAGGAAACCTAAAGATCAGGCACTATCCCCTATGGGAAGGTGCCTTCAATACCCAGAGAAAGCCAGCCATTGGCTGGGGAAGAATTTGGACATGCACAAGCTGGCCCTTTAAAAGGCAGAGAGCAAGCACACCAGTACATCCAGGACAGGACCACCGAGATAATAGTGAGGTTGGCTGGGTGAGTAGCACTGCACCTGTGACTGCGAGAAGGAGCAGGGCACAACACTGCCCCCTATGTGCAAGAATGTAACTACTATAATACTGCAAAGAAAAAAAGGGGTCAGTCAGCACATCCCAATGCGCAAGTGCACGTCGCTATGGCTGAAAACACAAAGAACAAAATACAATGCAACAGCACTCTGCAAACCAAATAAAGTACAAAAAGTATCCTGATGCTAATGCTATGTTTATTTAGTAAATTTGAGATTCTTTGCAAATACATTTTGTACCTGTACCTACATTGTGTACCTACCAAATGTCATTGATGTACAAGAATATAACTACTATAATACTACCTCCTATGTACAAGAATATAACTACTTTAATACTGCTCCTATGTATAGGAATATAACTATTATAATACTGCATCTATGTATAAGAATATAACCACTATAATACTGCATCTATGTATAAGAATATAACCACTATAATACTGCATCTATGTATAAGAATATAACTACTATAATACTGCCTCCTATGTACAAGAATATAACTACTATAATACTGCTCCTATGTATAAGAATATAACTACTATGGGGGCGGAGCCTGGCCGTGAAGCTGAATGGCTGCAGCATCCTGAGCTCCTCACTCACACTGGTGTTTTACCCCTTTTAATCGCTACCTATTTGCACACCAATGGTGAAATCTGGCAAAGACCGACCCAAAGACCATCTGGAGTTCACACCTGCCCGCTCCAAACAACCAGACATGGAACAGTACCTTAAAAAGCAAACAAAGACGCGCCCTTCAGAGACCTCCAAGATGCTGAAGATCCCTCTGAAGCCGACAGCGCATCGGAGGCCTTGGAGTGCAGACATCCCCGAAGGCGCTCAAACTTATCCAAAGCGGTCCTTAAGGAGCTATTAGACACTGCCTTAGCTCCTTTGAAGAGGGACCTGGAAGACATTAAAGACGACCTCCGTAGCCTAGGCCACAGAGTTATGGCGCTGGAGAATTCCCAAGATGCTATCCTACAGCATGAGGGGAAAACCTGCTCGGCCCTGCAAAACCACCGAGACCTGATCAACCGGAGTAGGCGCCGCAATTTGCGGATTCGAGGCCTACCTGAAACAATCACGGCAGAGGCCCTCCGCAAGGTGGCGACTGGAATCTTTGCGCAATTGCTAGGTCCGGACAGGGCGGCCACAGTGGTTATTGAACGAATCCACCACGCATTGCGCCCGAAACTGAAGCCCACGGCGCGACGACATCAGTTAAATGGACACGGCCGACCTCCTGCGAGCCAGCAGGCAAACCGACAGCCTGAGGTATGAAGACTCCCCTCTCCTGTTTTTCCAAGATTTAGCGCCCACCAAGCTGACAAAACGGCGTATTCTTCGCCCACTGCTTGACGCCTTAAAAGCATCGGCCACGCCATTTAGATGGCTGCATCCTTTCGGCCTGGCCATTTTGAAAAACGGCAGGCAACTCACAGTACGCACGCCTGCGGACTTGAAAACCATCTGGGGCCCGCTTGGCCTTTCGCCCATAGAGGTCCCTTCCTGGATGCCTGCGGACCAAGGGGACCCCCTACCTACACCCCCAAAACTCGATTGCTGGCTCAATGTCTCCCCAGGAAAAGCCAACAGGGCCAAGAAAGACCGACAGAAAACCTGAACGTTAGGGGACCGTTATCCCTGTTACACCATTCTGGGATTTCTCCCTTATACTGCATAGACATTGCATCTGTGCTCTCAGCTGCCTGGTCACTTGCATCTCCAAGTTCCGAGCTCGCCTGCGGATGGCGATGATTGTGTATTGAGCTCTCAACTCTTCCTGTCTCTCTGAGTTCCTTATCGCGATGACAGTACTGTTGCTGTATTCACGAAGTTCCGTTGAATTGTCCTGGTTCGAACTTTTGTATTTTCACTAATAATCTCTCCCCAGTTGGCCCATGCACTGGGGTCAGACCGGTTCTTTCACACCATGATGTTTACCCCCCCTCTGATAGCCTCTCAGTGGCTCTCAGTAGTCCCACTGGTGCCCCCCCCCCTGATGGATCCCGGCATAATGTCGTGATGAAAAAGAATCCTCTATGCATCAGGTGTCTTGTGGGACTTCTCATATTTGCTCTCAAATGTTTGATGCCTTCTTACATTCACATTTCATCCCTTTATCCTCTTTTTCAGTTATTGTTTTACCTTACCTGTTCTGCTTTCTTTCCCTTTCTTTTGGTCTCTGCTCTATTGGTCTCTGTCCTATGCTCTAGAATTGCGCCTGTCCAGAGGAATATGCTCTTTATATTGCCACATGATTTATATCTATGACTACATTTGTTGTATCCTCTCTTAATGTCCGGGGTCTGAATGAGCCATGTAAGAGATCTCAAGTGCTTTCGCTCTTGCAAAAAGACAAAACTTCTATAGCTTACTTCCAAGAAACTCATTTTAAAACTGCTAAAATTCCGAAACTCCCAACTACGAAATTCGCCCAATGGTACCATAGTACTCATACATCTGCTAGCCGAGGGGTCAGTATTGCGGTGCACAAAGGGCTCCCTTTTAAACACCTTGCGACTTCCTCAGATTCTGAGGGGCGCTTCTTGTTTCTAAAAGGCCTCATTGCTGACACCTCGGTTACACTTGCGAACATATACGCCCCCAATAGGGGCCAGATCCCTTGGCTCATCCGGACCCTTAAACAATTGAGTGGCTTTAAAGAAGGAATGCCTTTTCTTGGTGGAGATTTTAATGTGACCCTAGAACCATCTCTTGACTCCTCTTCAAACCGGTCATCTATCACACATAGGCTTCTTAGATGCCTCAAGGTCTCCCTGAAAAAGTTAGATGTATTAGATGTTTGGCGCACACTAAATCCCTCGGGAAGACTACACATTTTACTCTCATGCCAAAACTTCATACCACAGGCTTGATTATCTATTTCTTTCCTCTGCCAATGCCCCATTAGTTTCTGATGCTAAAATTCGAAGTATCGTCCTCTCTGACCATGCCCCGATCTTTCTAACTATCTCACTCACCAGCCTCCCAAGGAAAGAATGAACCTGGCGATTAAATGACACTCTTATCCAAGACCCTGACAATGTCTCTAGGTTATCAACCTCCCTGACCGAGTTTTTTCACATAAATACCTCACCCCCACCCATCCCCATTATTTGGGAAATCGCACAAGGCTGTGATTAGGGGCGAATTGATTGCTTTAGGCTCTCACCTGAAGAGACAACGTTCCCAAGCCCAGAACTTATTAATGACCCGTATCACAGCTCTCGAACTCACCCATAAACAATCCCAAGCCTCCCATGTAGCTGCGGAATTGTCTGACGCTAGAAACAACCTAAAAAACCTCTTAAATGCTACCTCTGCTAAACTGCTGTTTCGATCTAAATTTAAAGCTTATGCTCATGGTGACCGAGGGAATAAATTAATGACAGCGCTTAGTAAATAGCAGCGTGTGGATTCCTTTATCCCCGCTATTAAAGATGCCTCGGGCACCAAACACAAGTCTACGCCAGACATGGCGAAGGCATTCTGCGCTTTTTATTTGAACTTATATAATCTACCACCCTCTGGACAGTCAACCCCAGAATCGATCGCTAACGCGACAGATGAATTCCTTCGTACACTCGATCTTCCCTCCATAAGCCCCCTACAGGCCTCTCAACTTACAGCCCCGGTCACGGAAACTGAGATCCTAAAGGTCCTATCCTCTATACCTTCTGTAAAGAGTCCTGGTCCCAATGGTCTGAATATATCATATTATAAGACTTTTAAAGCTATATTGTTACCACATTTCAAATCTCTCTGTAACCATTTGCTCACCGGTGGATCGCTACCCCCACAGTCCCAAATGGCCCATGTAACCATCCTTCCCAAAGAAAACAAAGACCCTCTCGAATGTGGCAGTTACCGTCCCATTTCCTTATTAAATGTCGATATCAAATGGTGGGCGAAGATCTTGGCCCAATGTCTCCAATTGATACCTGATATAATCTATGGTGAGCAAGTTGGATTTGTCCCTGGCAGACAGGGTAGTGAGAATACCATGCGTTTGCTTCATTTGATGTCTTGGGCACGAAACAACTCAGTGCCACTAGCACTCCTAAGCACTGATGCAGAAAAAGCCTTCGACAGGGTAGGCTGGCCTTTTATGTCCAGGGCCCTGTCGAAGTTTGGCTTACCCGACCAGTTCATCGCAGCAATTTTCACATTATATTTAGCCCCCTCTGCCATTGATTGAGGGCATCACTGTGGGGTCCCAAAAACATCTGACAGCTGCTTTCGCAGATGATCTCTTGGTGATGACCTCGAATCCCAAGTCGTCTTTCCCCAAACTGCTCACTCTCTTCAAAGAATTTGGCCTCATTTCCAATTTAAAAATTAATTATACCAAATCCATGGCCCTTAACGTTTCCTGCCCAGTAAGCATAATTACTGCCCTCAAGCGTTCCACCCCTTTAAGTGGGCCCCACTAGATATACCATTCCTTGGTATTCGACTGACGGCCAACGCCAAGGATCTCTTCTCCTCTAATTATCTACTGCTTTTACAATCTGTCAAAGCCCACCTCCACGCCCTAAAGCTACCATTTATATCTTGGATAGGGAGGAAAAATTACTTAAAAACCTATATAGTCCCAAAATTTTTGTATCTCCTGCAGACACTGCCAATTTGGGTCCCACAGTCGTTCTTCATAGAGGTCCGCCGGATGATGTCCTTCTTTCTTTGGAGAGGCCGGTCCCCTAGAGTAGCCTACGCCATTCTGACTAGGGAAAGGAGATTTGGGGGATTCGGACTCCCCGACATACATTTATATTACAAGGCCAACCTTATGTGTAGGGGCATAAACCTCCTATCGGGTCGACCAGCGAATATTTGTTCCCATCTGGAGCAGACCTTGCTTACTAATCGGGAGAAACTGGTTATGTGAGGAGTCCGTTCTTGCTCTCCTACCGCCACCAATGTGCCTCTGCTATGGAAAGGGGTATTACTCACCTGGTCTAAACTGTACCATTCCAAGATACTCACCTTTCCCAGCCCAGCACTTCAGCTGCCCTTCTTACAATCCTTCATTCACCCTACAGTTCAAGATCCCACGGGAGTTTGGTCATTACTTACAAGATATACTTTGCAGGACGTGCTGGTACTAGAAGGGGATTTAGACTGGGGGAGGGTTCTCCAATTGCCTAGGGTCACATCAGTATCGTTTCTGTACCTCCATTGTTTTAAAAGGGATATTAGATCCCTACGACTGCAAACCTCTCATTTTAACTCTCCTACTTGGTTGGAACAAAAGCTGGGGTCCGTCCGGCCCTCTAACAGACCTCTCTCTACGATGTACAAGGAACTTTTGTCCTCTACCCCTTCTGAACTTCACTTTCTGTGTTCCTGGGAGAGAGAACTATCTACACAATTAACTGATCCGGAAAACGCTTTCATATTGACCCACTCACACGGCTTCAGCCGTTGTATCAAAATTCAAGAGAATTCGTACAAATTGCTTACCTGCTGGTATAAAACACCAGAATTCCTCCACAATCTCTACCCGGAGATCTCGAAGGTCTGTTGGAGGTGTGGGACGGACGTCGATTCTCTTTCTCACATCTGGTGGAGTTGTGAGAGAGTACGCTTCTTCTGGAACCAAGTTGAATCTATGATAAATAAGATCTGCTCCTCCTCCATTGTATTGGACCCAAAATTAGTCCTCCTCTGGTGCCCTAACGTATCCCTCACTCCGTCCAACTCAGATCTACCTACTATACTCAATACGGCTGCCCATCTATTGATTCCTTTATTATGGAAACAGACCTTTCCCCCCTCCATCCCTAATTGGATAGAGAAAGTAGATCAACTTTCTAGGTTTGAAGAGCTGGCCCATTGGGAGTCATACTCCCGCACGCGATACCTTAAGACATGGCTTCCCTGGAAGAACTTTAGGAGCTTTCATCATTAGAGCAGAGTTTTCTTATCCTCTAAAGCGCCCCCCCCCCCCCCAATCCTGTCTCCTGTTGACTCAACCCCTTTTATGTTATCCCCCCTCCCTCATTCGCTTAAATCCTCTTCCTCTCTTTTTATGTATGACATTAGATACCTACTGGCCTACAGAGGACGAGTTCATCTGACACCTTAATGTATCATATATTTTCTATGTACTGATGCATATTGTCATTTATTATGCATACCTAAGTGTATTTTGTGTCAATTTTCTTTTGGCTATCTGATATATGACCAATAAAAAGAGATTTGGTTAAGAATATAACTACTATAATACTGCTCCTATGTACAAGAATATAACTACTATAATACTGCTACTATGTACAAGAATATAACTACTATACCCATCTCTCGTATTTGGGGATTAAAATACCTGCTAACCTAGATCAAATCTATCATCTGAATTATGAACCCCTGGTTAAAGACATTCAACGCCAGCTCCATTCCCTTAGGATTCCATATGTCTCGTGGATGGGCAGGAAAAAATTTGTTGAAGGCGTATATTATGCCAAAGATTCTATACGTGCTACAGATGTTACCTATCTTTCTCCCGTTGTCCTTCTTCTCTCAAGTTAAAAGGCTATTCAGCACATTCTTGTGGGGAGGTAGGAGTACCAGGTTAGCACATAACAGATTAATACAACGGAAGAACATGGGAGGTTTTGGGTTACCAGATGCACACTCATACTATCAAGCTATACACCTGAAAAGATGGATCCAGCTCTATGTTCCCAATTTTCAAACCTGGGGAAATGAACTAGAACTGGCACAACTCTCTTATGTCCAAAGGGCGGGCTTGTGGGGCCTAAATTCCTCTAATCTCAGATCTCAAATCTTGCTTAGAGGAACAGCCTCGGTCATTCAACAGCTTAATAATAAACTGAGACTTTTAAATAACCACTCCCCTTCTATGCCAGCGGACCTACTCCCCTTCTCGATGTGCCCAAATACAACACAAGTGGCCCAGACCTGGATTAAACTGCGCAAATACACAGCAGTGGAGTTCCTGGGGGCGACCTCAGGGGAACTTTCTGACCAACACCCACTTCATCTCCTTATTAATTCTTGCAACTTCATGGAGCTTATTGAGTTTAACTCAATAAGCAAACCACTGATAGATAGCAAGAGACATAAACCTGAACTGACCTGGTTTGAAAAACTTCTGACCTTTGACACTATCCCACGCAAACTAGTCTCCATGTGCTACCTGTCCTTGGTCACTCCCCGCTCCCCTGGAGTGCCACAATATCTGAGACACTGGGCTGCTGAGCTGAATGTAGAAATGACTGAAACCAATATACTGCGCATTCACGTGCACTCCCACGGCTTCTCTAGGTGCACTAGAATACAAGAACACTCATATAAAGTTCTCACACAATGGTATCAGACCCCAAAACAAATGTTCATCAGAGGCATGAGGCAATCTGACAGATGCTGGAGATGCCACGAAGACACGGGCACTCTTTCGCATATTTTTGGGTTCTGCTCGAAGATCCGCCCAATTTGGGACGGTGTCTTATCCGCAATCCAAAAATAACACATATCTCTATCTCTTTGCCTCCCACGCTGGTACATTTGTGGCTCCCAACTTCTACGTTCTCACCCTCGAAGAAATGCCTTACCACCCACCTGTTACAGGCGGCCAGGCTGCTCATCCCTCAGAAGTGGTTATGTACTGACCCTCCTACTGTGAACTCTTGGCTAACCAAAGTAGACCAAATATGCCGTATGGAGGAGCTAGCTAGTTGGGAGGCTAGGGACCACAGTAGATACATGAAGCTTTGGACACCTTGGTTCCCGTTCCGACATGACCAGTCGAACTGGCAGCCTTTACCCACGAACCCCAATAGCATGTGAATTATAGTGTACAAACCGAGACGCCAGGAAATTGCTTTGCACCTAGGCACTCCACGCGCTTACACAAGGATAGAATGACTTCCCATTCATTCCTAAACCGCCATCAGTGCCTACCCTCTTCAGATCTCTATGTACAGATCGATGACATGAACAGACCTTCCCTGACATACCCCCTCTTTTCCCCTTCCCAATCCCCCCCCCCCTCGACCCCAACCTCTCTCTTCCCTCTAACCCCACTTTTGCCTATATTATTGTTTATTATACTGTTGTCTACTGCAACCACTTGCTTCACCTACCACCTTGGATTGGTGTCAGATATATGCTTTTATATGTACTCTCTGTCTGGCTAAACACTTTGTATCTAAGCATTGTAATTGAAATATGTATTATGCTTCTTAATTGTCAAGACAGACTTGTACCCTAATGTACACCAATGTAATCTGTTGTGGTATGCAATATTATGCTTTTCAATAAAAAGAGAATTGACAAAGAATATAACTACTATAATACTGCCCAATGAATAAGAATATAACTACTATAATACTGCTCCTATGTATAAGAATATAACTACTATAATACTGCTCCTATGTACAAGAATATAACTACTATAATACTGCCTCCTATTTATAAGAATATAACTACTATAATACTGCCTCCTATGTATAAGAATATAACTACTATAATACTGCTCCTATGTATAAGACTATAACTACTATAATACTGCCCCATGAATAAGAATATAACTAATATAATACTGCTCCTATGTATAAGAATATAACTACTATAATACTGGCTCCTATGTATAAGAATATAACTACTATAATACTGCCTCCTATGTACAAGAATATAACTACTATAATACTGCTCCTATGTACAAGAATATAACTACTATAATACTGCTCCTATGTATAAGAATATAACTATAATACTGCTCCTATGTACAGGAATATAACTACTATAATACTGCTCGTATGTACAAGAATATAACTACTATAATACTGCTCCTATGTATAAGAATATAACTACTATAAAACTGCCTCCTATGTACAAGAATATAACTATTATAATACTGCTCCTATGTACAAGAATATAACTACTATAATACTGCCCCATGAATAAGAATATAACTAATATAATACTGCTCCTATGTATAAGAATATAGTGTGTGAGAGGGGAGGCGGGACCCTACAGCCAATTTATACCTGCAGGCACACAGCCACAGTTGCGGTACATCAGCGTTACAGGCACTTCCGGTTCAGCTGGGTCACCATCGGATTCTGTGTGCGCTAGTGGCGGTTCGGTGGTTCGGCGGTGAGGCGTTTTTCCACAGCAGGCGTTGCTACTCCTGATAGGACGAAGGCTGCTGGGGCTTGCTGGCAGCCTGGGACATGTTATGATCCCAGTGCGTGTCGCAGCGGTTGGGGTGTGCGGGCGCCATCTGCTGGTCATTTTTTGCTGCGCAGCTCAGCAGCTTCGCCAGCCTATCCAAGTGCTGCTCGTTATGTTCTACGTGTTTAGCTGTTTGTTGCTGGGAGGTCTGGGGGGGCGCCTGGGGCCCACAAGTCTGTTTTAATAATGGAAGAAAAATTAAAATAAATGAGAAAATAAAATAAAGCTATGCTAATTAATAATTGATATATTATAATGGTGCGTTTTCTGGTTTGGTTATCATAGGGGGGTTACTTGACTACTACTTTCGCATAGTAAGTTGGTTTTCCTTAATTTCAGTAGTAGAGTCAGCTACACTAGGTGTGCGCTGCAGTCCTATCGTTATCTTGTCTACCTGTAATCAAGGGTAGGTATGGTAGGGGCCTTGTTTGTCATACTATTTACGCATGCTGCTGGGCTTGGGGTTAGACTGTTTTTTATCACGGGTGCGCAATTTTTCCACCTCCTCCACAGGCACTAGATTTCCTGTTGGCACTTCTAGTAGTTCTACTGTTCACGTATGGGGGGGAGTTGGTACCTGCAGTCGGGCCCACTGTCATGGCATTTCCATTAAGGTATAGGTCTAAAAAATAATAATAAAAAAATAATAATTTGCAAAAATTAAATAACCAAAAAATTTTTAACATTTTTTTATTTTTTACATTTTTTTCTTTTTATACGCAAGGTCTGACACGACTACAGACTCGATTTTAAGTCCTGTCACGACTACAGGCAATGGGGCTATGTCTGTCATGACTACAGACTCGATTTCAAGTCCTGTCACGACTTCAGGCAAACAATGCAATGTCTGTCACGACTACAGACTCGATTTCAAGTCCTGTCACGACTACAGGCAACGGGGCAATGTCTGTCACGACTACATACTCGATTTCAAGTCCTGTCACGACTACAGGCAACGATGCAATGTCTGTCACGACTACAGACTCGATTTCAAGTCCTGTCACGCCTTCAGGCAACGGGGCTATGTCCGTCACGACTACAGACTCGTTTACTAGTCCTGTCACGACTACAGGATCGGGGTATAGTGTTGCATGACTGTAGGTTAAAGTCTTACGCACGGTTGTAGGTGGTGGTTTTCTATACTTCATTGATAATAAGGTGTTGGTATCATTATTCAGGGTGGCACAGTGTTTGTCGTTTGGGCTGGTAGCTGGTCCCCTCATGTAGCTATCTCTTTTAGTAGGGAGATGTCTCAAGAGTTTCTGGCCGAGGGCCCGTCCTTCTCTCGCGACAGTGGTGATCTACAATCAGTACGAGACAGTATACCTTCATTGAGGTCATGGACCATCCCAAAGTTGACGGCAGAATTGTCTAAAAGACGAATTCCGTTCTCAGCTTCAGCTATAAAGGCAGAACTTTACCGTCTTCTCTCTACAGATTCGGCTTCACCAAGCCAGGAAGTGGTTTCCATGAATACCATCCAGACGTCACTAACTCAGCTACACGCTGTCATTAACACGATGGCTTCTTCTATGTCTGACATTCAGGCTAGACTGGACACAGAATACTGAAAAAATAATCCTAATACATAAAACATAACATTTATTGATATGCTAATAAAATCCTAGATAATGTGTGCAATAACTGTATACTGGGATGGACAAGGAATGTAGCCACTAGTAGCAGTGGTCAATGGTCACCCTAGTAACAAATACAAAAATAATTAAAGTGCACAGTGGCACTGAGTAGGTAACCAGTGTGTCCTACCGGTACCCAGGGAAGGTCGTCAGGAGCTTCACCACACGATGTAATAATAGTAGTTCATCCTGTATGGATAGACGGATAAATCACAGGGGGAAAGAATACAGCGGCTGACAGTAGAACACATGCGTGTAGGGTCCCTAGGGTGTACCCTATAGCTGTCTATCCGTAGACCCTGATACTAAAAGTGTGGTAGCAACCTGACCACAGGGCACTCGTCCTTGAAAGGACGACCCTGTCTGGAACCTGTCCCTAACTCTGGAAACTGTATGTCCCTAAATATGCATAGGCAAAATCCCTACATGCATGTTTCGCTGCCGGGACATGCGGCAGTTCATCAGGGGAGATGATAAGCAATCAGGCAAGTCGATCCTAGATAAAGCGGTCAAGCCTGAAGACCAAGTATGACACGGTCAGTCATATGGTCAGGAGGTGCATGATGATAGTCAACCCCTCCAAGGGCTACCTCATAGGTAAGAGGTTACAGGTAAATGCAGTATGCAGATGAGAGTGACTGCATATGGGACGCCAACTAGCCTGGTGTACCCACCTTATTTAAATACACCTCGTTTCCCGCCGCTGCCATCCATAATAGAGGTCGCATGCGCTCATTACAGTGTGAAAACGAGGCCTGCAACGCAGGAAGGGTGCGTGATACGAGACGCACTCCTGCGCATGCGCGAACTCGCATTAGGTATCGCAAGATCGCGGGAGCTGTGCAGAGCAGCAAAAGAGATAGGAAGCAACATAGGTATCGATTACTTCATAATATTCGGCAGGGTACAAACGATCGGACAAACGGAAGTACAGCCGAATATATCAAACCACAATCGGTTCTAATTTGAAGATATTTGTGGCTTTTAATCCTGTGTTGGATAAGTACAGCTAGAGCATAGTGGATCAAACGAAAAGACAAGTCAGAGTAGGTAGTCATGAGAGATATATTGAAATCCCATGAGGGGTCATAGTCAATGGTGATAATAGACCTAGAGACTATTGATACAGAATTAAGATATTGATGAATAATATCAAAAAGAGGTACAAACTACGTGCATAATACAAAAAGGGGAGTACATACTGCACGTACATACTACACGTGTATACAACGCCTCGGTGTACATAATGATTTACTGCTCGCAGAAAGATGATTAGTTCAAGAATAGTGACGGCTAGATCTATTATTGCCAGGTAGACTGGTACAAACGGCAATAAGACTGACAAAAGGTCTATTCTACAAAAAGCAGCTATAATTCAGCTGCTCATTAAGACCATTAGGTGAAACAGTCCTCAAAAGGAATATCCAGCGTGACTCCCGTTGTAGAAGGATCTTATCCCAGTCGCCACCTCTTTTGGGGGGACTAACAACTTCAATGCCCATGACTTTAATGGCCTTGGGGTTGCCTTGGTGCAAGTCACAGACATGACGGGCCACAAGAGGTGCTCTCCTATGCGTCTGCGCAACTCGCGCTTGGTCTTGCCGATATATTCCTTTTGGCAAATACATGTGATTTTATATATCACCCCAGCTGTTCTGCATGAAATAAAATCTTTAATCACAGATTGGTGCTGTGGAAGATTTTTCCTTGGTCAATGTTGCCACAGGCCACACAGCCACTGCATCTGAAAGAACCCACAGGGCGACGGCTCAGCCACGTACTAAGTCGGGTTGGTGGTGCAAGATGACTATGCACCAATAAGTCCTTAAGACTTTGGCCTCTTCTGAACGTCACCTGTGGGTATTCATGCAGGACTTCTCGGACATCTGGGTCCATAAGTAGGATGGGCCAGTGTCGTGCCAAAATCTCTCTAGATTCTTTGGCAGAGCCGTCAAAAGTAGTGATGAATCTCACCTTCTTCTCACCCTCCTGTCTAGTCTTGGGGGTAAGTAAGGTCTCTCTAGCGGTGTTGGCTGCTCGCTGAAAGGCCCCTCTCAGTACCTTATCAGGGTAACCCCTAGCCCTAAACCTTAGTCGAAGGTCGGCTGCCTGATGTAAGAACTCTTGTTCATCAGAACAATTCCTGCGTAAACGCAGGTATTGTCCGTAGGGTATACCTCTTTTTAATGGCAGTGGATGGCTACTCTGCCAGTGCAGGACTGAGTTAGTGGCCGTGATCTTACGAAAAACAGTTGTAGAGAGCTCACCTCCAGGTTTCTTGGAAATGCGGACATCCAAAAAAGGAAGGGAACTATCGTTAGCCTCATAAGTGAAACGGAGGCCAATGGTGTTTACATTGAGAAAGTCCACAAACTTTTTAAATGCCAGGGTGTCCGCATTCCAGACTATGAGGATGTCATCGATGTACCGGGCCCATAAGGTAATGGGCCCGGTCATCGGTTCTCCTTCACCAAAAACAGCGACTGGTGGCGACTGGGATAAGATCCTTCTACAACGGGAGTCACGCTGGATATTCCTTTTGAGGACTGTTTCACCTAATGGTCTTAATGAGCAGCTGAATTATAGCTGCTTTTTGTAGAATAGACCTTTTGTCAGTCTTATTGCCGTTTGTACCAGTCTACCTGGCAATAATAGATCTAGCCGTCACTATTCTTGAACTAATCATCTTTCTGCGAGCAGTAAATCATTATGTACACCGAGGCGTTGTATACACGTGTAGTATGTACGTGCAGTATGTACTCCCCTTTTTGTATTATGCACGTAGTTTGTACCTCTTTTTGATATTATTCATCAATATCTTAATTCTGTATCAATAGTCTCTAGGTCTATTATCACCATTGACTATGACCCCACATGGGATTTCAATATATCTCTCATGACTACCTACTTTGACTTGTCTTTTCGTTTGTTCCACTATGCTCTAGCTGTACTTATCCAACACAGGATTAAAAGCCACAAATATCTTCAAATTAGAACCGATTGTGGTTTGATATATTCGGCTGTACTTCCGTTTGTCCGATCGTTTGTACCCTGCCGAATATTATGAAGTAATCGATACCTATGTTGCTTCCTATCTCTTTTGCTGCTCTGCACAGCTCCCGCGATCTCGCGATACCTAATGCGAGTTCGCGCATGCGCAGGAGTGCGTCTCGTATCACGCACCCTTCCTGCGTTGCAGGCCTCGTTTTCACACTGTAATGAGCGCATGCGCCGCGCTCACGTGCAAGCGGGCAGACGCGCCCATTGACCTCTATTATGGATGGCAGCGGCGGGAAACGAGGTGTATTTAAATAAGGTGGGTACACCAGGCTAGTTGGCGTCCCATATGCAGTCACTCTCATCTGCATACTGCATTTACCTGTAACCTCTTACCTATGAGGTAGCCCTTGGAGGGGTTGACTATCATCATGCACCTCCTGACCATATGACTGACCGTGTCATACTTGGTCTGCAGGCTTGACCGCTTTATCTAGGATCGACTTGCCTGATTGCTTATCATCTCCCCTGATGAACTGCCGCATGTCCCGGCAGCGAAACATGCATGTAGGGATTTTGGCCTATGCATATTTAGGGACATACAGTTTCCAGAGTTAGGGACAGGTTCCAGACAGGGTCGTCCTTTCAAGGACGAGTGCCCTGTGGTCAGGTTGCTACCACACTTTTAGTATCAGGGTCTACGGATAGACAGCTATAGGGTACACCCTAGGGACCCTACACGCATGTGTTCTACTGTCAGCCGCTGTATTCTTTCCCCCTGTGATTTATCCGTCTATCCATACAGGATGAACTACTATTATTACATCGTGTGGTGAAGCTCCTGACGACCTTCCCTGGGTACCGGTAGGACACACTGGTTACCTACTCAGTGCCGCTGTGCACTTTAATTATTTTTGTATTTGTTACTAGGGTGACCATTGACCACTGCTACTAGTGGCTACATTCCTTGTCCATCCCAGTATACAGTTATTGCACACATTATCTAGGATTTTATTAGCATATCAATAAATGTTATGTTTTATGTATTAGGATTATTTTTTCAGTATTCTGCTCCTTAATTCAGATAATCCAGAGCGCAGACACACCCTGATCTGACCTCTTTACTTTACCTTTGATTTTTGAACTAGACTGGACACAGTCGAAGCCAGTACTGCTGCTTCTGGCTTGATGGGGCAGACACTGGCGGTAGCCACTGTTCCACAGTTTAATGGTGGGTCCAGTCCTACTCCCGTTATTGCACCGTCTCATTTCATACCCGCTAGAATACGACAAGACATCCTTGCAGGGAGAGATGTCAATCTGGCATCTCTTCTCATAGCTACTTATGAGGTCCCAGATAACAAAACCATAACTTGCGGTGAGGTCTCGGTGATATTAAAGTCTAGGGACATTAGATTGAATAGGAAGCTCGATATTGCTGAATTTGTGCTGGCTTTTAGCTTGTATCGGGATGTAGTTTGTACACTTAGCCCATTTAGGAGGGAGGAGTTAGACCTCTACATGTATAAAGTCATAGACGTGGGGTATAAATATGGTGGTAGTGCTTTCTACAACTATCACCGCTCATTTTCGGCTAAGGCAGCAGCCGCTCTTGCGCAGTGTTAGCATACAGTCGATTGGTCCGTCATTGACACAGAGCTATTTTGTCGCCATTTTACTGGTCTTAAGGGCCCAACCTATACGGTATGTAACTCATACGCTCATACTGCCGGCTGGTGCTCCAATACTAGTCACACAACTGAACCCGTCCAGCCTGGTGCTGTTCCTGGCCCATCAGTTAGCAGGGTGGTCTCCGGAGTGGATAAGTTGGGTCTGCCGATCAAATATCTAGGCAAGTCGCAAATTTGTAACAATTTAAACTTTTCTGCGTGCCACTACAGCCAGTGCAGATTGTTGCATTTATGTGCCATTTGCTTTAGGGCCCACCCCCGAGTTGCATGCCCTCAAAAGGGAAATAATCCTGCGTGACTAAGCGTGGTGAATGTGGAACTCCTTCCTTGTTTGTTAGCCGCTCATCCAGACCCAGGTTGGGTTCAGTTTGTACTCAACGGCTTAGTCAACGGTTTTCATACAGGTATGCTCGCCCTCCCTCAGTCCCCGCATGAGTGCAAGAATTTATTATCGGCATTCAAAGACCCCGAAGCTATTTCCCAGTTAATTCAAACGGAGCTAGATAGGGGTTATTTAATTGGCCAATTGAAGCAGCCCCCCTTTGAGTGTTGGAGGATTAATCCGGTTGGGGTAGTGTCCGGCAAGTTTTCTAATAAAAAGAGATTAATTTATGACTTGTCGGCCCCACATTCGTTACCCATACCCAGTCTCAATTCATTGATCCCCTCAGAAAGAATTTTCATAAAGTATGCGTCTATCGATGAGGCTATTCAGTTCATACTTAGGTTGGGTAAAGGAACCTGGTTATCTAAAGCAAATATTGTATAGCTTGGAAGAAAGAAGAGACAGAGGGGATATGATAGAAACTTTTAAATACATAAAGGGAATCAACTCGTAAAGGAGGAGAGCATATTTAAAAGAAGAAAAACTACCACAAGAGGACACAGTTTTAAATTAGAGGGGCAAAGGTTTAAAAGTAATATAAGGAAGTATTACTTTACTGAGAGAGTAGTGGATGCATGGAATAGCCTTCCTGCAGAAGTGGTAGCTGCAAATACAGTGAAGGAGTTTAAGCATGCATGGGATAGGCATAAGGCCATCCTTCATATAAGATAAGGGCCGGGGGCTATCCATAGTATTCAGTATATTGGGCAGACTAGATGGGCCAAATGGTTCTTATCTGCCGACACATTCTATGTTTCTATGTTTCTATATTACAGATGCTTTTAAGCTACTCCCCATTCTACCAGACCTATGGCGGTGGCATGGTATCAAGTGGCAAGAGCAGTATTTCTTTGCTAGCAAATTAATGTTTAGGTCAAAATCTAGCCCATGGTTATTCGACCAGTTTGCTAGCGACCTGCATTGGGTTTTGTCAAACACCTTTCGTGTTAACCATGTCATTCATTACCTAGATGACTTTCTCTTGATTGAGCCCCCGTTACACGAGCCTCTAGACTTACAGGTATTGCACACGCTGTTTGAAGATCTCAGGGTTCTGGTAGCTCCGCACAAGGTCGAAGGTCCTAGTACGTCAATTACATTTCTGAGTATTTGTTTAGATACTGTTCAGATGCAAGCTAGTCTCCCGCTAGACAAATTAGATAGGATCAGGGAGGTCGTACATAGATTGGCACAGGTCAGGGTTACTACCAAAGCGAATCTCCAGTCTCTCTTAGGTATGCTCAATTTCGCTATGCGCATCATTCCCCAAGGTAGGTCCTTTATTTCTAGACTCCTGGTGTTGCTCCCTGGTGCCCCTAGTCAGGACAGTCCAATTTATTTGGATCAGGAGGCCCTTGCGGATTTGTTAATGTGGGATAGGGTTCTGTCACAATGGAATGGAGTCTCGCTCTTTATTCCGGTGGTCTCTAATCTATCTCCAGTGGTGTACACGGATGCATCTCCGGCGGAAGGTTTTGCCGCCATCTATGATAAGCATTGGTTTGCTGGTTCTTGGCCCCCACAGATTGCGACTATCCCTGGCTTCTCTCACTGTTTCCCGTTGTTTGAAATGTATCTTATAGTGGGGGTGGTGTACGTTTGGGGTAAACAGTGGAGGAACTGTACAGTGTTGTTTCTGTCTGATAATGCGGCAGTGGTTGACATCCTTATGAAGGGGCACATGTCGCTGTAGCCAGAAGCTTTATGGCCAAGTCGTTGTCCCCCAATACCCTTAGGACTTATAAAACGGCCTGGCAATTGTTTGATAGATTTAAACATACATACCCCCTGCGGGAGAGGGGCCTATAACCTTACATACTCGCATTTGTTGCCTTTTGCCACTCTCATCTACACTTGGCCATAGCACTATTAAACTATACCTGTCCGGTATCCAACATTATTGGTATTGCCAGTATCCCGACCAACCATCTCTGTTCTCAGCCCATCCGATTAAGGCCTTATTAAAGGGTAATCAGAAGGTTGTCCCATAAAGAAGCGACCCACTCGACAGCCTTTTACCGGTAGCATGTTTAGGTCTTTATCAGACATGTTGCAGAATAACCCGTTTGGTCGGCACTCAGCCTACTAATTAAAACAGCCATGTACTTGGCTTTCTATGGGTTCCTCAGTCCAGGTGAGTTTTCCTGCGCCAGCACATCTTTAAATTACTTAAGCAAGAGTCAGCTGCGCTGGAGTAGCTCTTGCTATACTCTTACCTTATTAGCCTCCAAGACGACCCGGCCGGGGGAACCTGTAACAGTCAAGTATTTTGCCACCGGTAATAAATAGTACCCGGTGAGGGTATTGCATCAGTGTTGCAGTTTATCAAAGCTGAGCCAGCGGATTCCCTCTTGCTCAAGTCAAAAGGTTTTGGAACCGCGCTGCTGGAAACTATGTGTTCCGGTCACAAGTGGATGGTACAAGGGTATCAGCCCCTCTCATCGACACCCAAAGGATACGATCCTCCCAGACCTCCTCCTCTACAAGGGTTCAAGGAGATAAGCAGAGAATAGTGATGCACCTTGAGAATCTTGTTTATAAAGGTTTTATTCTACTTACAACAGGTTAGTAGACAAAAGGCATAAAAATACAAAGTGATCGTCACGTTCCTGCCCGACCCGGGTTTCGCTGCCTCGCTTCTTCAGGGGGCGATGACTGCGCATGCTCGCAATCGAGCCCTTTAAATAACCCAGCTGTCTCATTATTCAAGCGGTGTGGTTCCGATCCGTATAACATACTTCCAAAAGTAACAGGTTTTACATCATACAACATAAAATCACATTCATTAATTCTTTTAGTACAATCACCTTTAAAATATAAACATAAAATACACATGGGAGCAGATTATTACTCCCTATTGCCAGTTCATATATAAACCCTTTCGGGTTACCGCTAATGTCCACATTCAATATATAAATTCAGCCTCCTGGAGGGATCTATCCCCTAACTAGTCCTTCTCGTATCCTAGAATTATTCCAACTCAATCTATATAATGATCATACCATCCTATAGATACCATCCCCTCCTAGAATATTATGCAGGTATTCTCCAACTCCCGGAGCGTCACTCAGGGTGATCTCCACCCACTCCTAGAGCGTCACTCCGAAAGACCGCCGTGTGTTCCTGGAGTGCCACTCAGGTGATCTCCACCCACTCCTGGAGCATCACTCGGTGAGGACGCCACCCACTCCGGGTAGCGTCATTCAGGTGTGTTCTCGACCCCGCCTCCATCTCTGACGTTCCTATCACGAGACGTCATGGTCCAATAGAGCGGCCAGGGAACCTGACATCACCCAAAGGTCCTTAAGAGGCCGGGTAGAGAACAGCCGAACGACATCACCGGTAAGCTCGTTTTACAATAAGCATGGTTTTAGGTCAAATTCAATGTTAAGCCCTCTGGGTTGTAGGGTTCCTAGCTGGTAAATCCACTCCACCTCTTTTTTTTATTGATTTGTGCCAGCGAGTCCCCTCCACGCCAGTGTGGCTTGACAGTTTCAACTCCAGCAAATCTTAGCCCGTACGGATTCTTTCCATGCACTAATTTAAAGTGTGCTGATACACTATGGGTCATTAGGCCTTTTCTGATGTTCCGTAGGTGTTCTTGTATCCTAACCTTCAACTTCCTAATTGTCCGTCCTACGTACTGGAGTCCGCATAGGGCATTCCAGTACGTAGATTATGCCCTCATTTTCCGCATTGATCAATTATTCTTTATACGAAATTCGACCCCATTCTTTTTAGACACTATATGGGTAATTTTTATTTGAGCTTCTTTGGGGTTCCGATTTTACAACCTGCACAAAATCCACACCAGGTGAATTTTCCTTCTTTTTTTCACCTTTATACTTACTGGGGGAATGGCACTACGTACGAGTTTCTCTCTAATGTTGGTGGCTTTTTTTTAAATAAAAGAGGGATTTGCGGGTATTATTTTTCCTATTGTTGGATCATTTTTAAACTCCCCAGTTCTTTTTCACCATTTTCTTAATGTTATCTGACATGGAGGCAAAATTTGGTCACAAAAGAAATCTGTAGTCCCTATCTTCCTTTGCACTATTCCTTTTGGATGTTCCTTTCTTCCCTTGTTTCCATCTCCACATTCTGTATGCACACATCTAGATTGGCCTCATCATATCCTCTTTCCACAAATCTATTTTTTTAACACCCCACAATGTGTTCTAATACTCACTCACTTCTGTACAATTACGGGCCCATCCTACTTGAACTGATCCTTTCGGAATGTTCCTGAGCCATGGGCCGTAATGACAGCTCTTCATATCGATATAGGAATTCACATCTGTTTCTTTAAAATAGGAGCTAGTGAGAAAACGCCCATCTTCTATCCGGATACATAAATCCAGAAAATTAAGCGCTTATGTTGCTAAGTTCCCCCACGAATCGTAGATTCCATTGTTAAGGTTCAGTTGAGAGATGAAAGACTCGAGTCCTCCCTCCCTCCACACTAGGAGACAGTCATCAATATACCTCCTCCAGAAGGTCAATTTACCCCCTGGGGTGTCCGCTCCTAGTGTGGGAAGGATGAAGCTCTCCTCCCAAGCCCCCATAAAAATATTAGCAAAGCTGGGGGCGAATTTCGCCCCCATCGCCGTGCCAATACACTGTACGTAATGTGAGCCTTTGAACCAAAAATAATTGTAATTGAGGCAGTAGCTAAGGCATTCCAGAATGAAGTTACCCTGTTGGTTCCCCATTCTTGCATCATTTCTAATTTTATTCTCCAACGCCTCCATTCCCAATTTCTTTGGAATAACTGTGTACAGGGATGCCACATCAATTGTGGCCATCCATGTATTCACAGTGGGGGGGTTTAGATCTTTAATGAGCTCTAACACAGACCCAGTATCTTTCAAGTGAGAGGGGTTTTGCAAAACATATCCTTGTAAGTAGAAGTCAATGTACTCCGTGACCCTGCACGTCAATGAGTTGAGCCCCGAAATTATCGGTCTCCCCGGGGGGTCTACTGGATTTTTATGGACCTTGGGCAGATGATATATTACCGGCACCAAGGGAAAAGGAATGGTGAGATAATTAAACTCTTTTTTATTTAATATTCCTTTTTTGAAGCCCCCTGTTAATATACCATCGAGAATCCGTTTATACTCCTGGGTAGGGTTGTTCTTCAGTTTTCTATACGTTGTTATATCGGATACCAATCTTGCCATTTCGGCCTCATAGTTTTCTTTATTCATTACAACCACCCCTCCCCCTTTATCTGCCGGCTTCACGATTATACCCGGGTTGCTTTCCAGATCTTTGAGAGCTTTTCTCTCATTATAGGTGAGATTTTATGTCACCTTTTCCATATTCATCTCTTTTAATAATCCAGTTTTAAATGCCTCCACACATTCGTTATTTGGGTTTTTTGGAAAAAACTTAGATTTTTCTTTCATTTGCGTATGCAGAATCACTTCATTATTGTCATCTGGCTTCGTGATCCCCACTACAGGGTTCGCACTTTGCGGTGCGGGGTTATTGATCCAATATTTGGCCATATTTATTTTCCGGATAAATTTATGTATGTCCAGAAATGCCTCAAACTTGTTAATTTTCTGGCTAGGTGCATATTTTAAGCCCTTATTCAGGACACTCATTTCCCCTTCTGTTAGGATGTGGCTGCTCAAGTTGAAAATTCCCTTTAGATTTCCTTGCTCCTTTTTGTTTTGGGGCTTATTTTTCCCTTTTCCCCGTTTTCCTCTGCCAGGCTTCTTTTTTGTGGTGTCCTCATTATCTGTTCTCTTATTTCTCCTTCCCTCTGTACTCCCTTTATGCTCTGGTGGGGAAAATTCTGTTCCCCTTGTTGTTTAGGGTTTGGTCTATTACCCTCACAGTTATCCCTTTTTAATTCATCTCCGAAGTTATTACCTCCATAATAGGCCCCTTTATCAGAATAGCTAACGTCATAGTTATCATTATAATTTCCTTGTGGTCTCCATTTCGATTTTCCTTTGTAACCTCCCCCTTGGTATGGTTGTCTGTACGGTTGTCTATATTGTTGTCCCCTGTATCCATTATTCTGTCCGTAGTTTCCACTATATTGCCCTCCTCTATAACCATAGTTTTGACCCCAACCTTGTTGCCCTCTTTGATTATGTTGATAGGCAGGAGTCTGCTGGTATCTATTGTCGGACCATTTTCCGAACTGCGGTTCATACACAAAATCATTGTCCCTATTAGGCTGATAAATACGTTCTTGATTTCTAGGCTCATAGATATGATTATGCCGCGGTGCATACTCATTGGCTTGTTGATTATAATTATTCTTAAAAACCTTTTGTTTCCCAACTCCATTTTCTGGTTTCCTAAAACCTCCAGTGTAGTTTCCTGGGTTAGGATTACTATCACTGTATTCAACCACAAGTGCCGTGTTTATTATAATCTCCTCTACACTTTTTTGTTTATTTTTCCATTTATATACCATATCCGTTTTGTAATCATTGCAGATTTTGGCATATTTCTTTTGTTTTTTACTCCTTATTTCTTTTTCAGATTTTAACACAGATTCTTGACATTGTTTGCTACATTTTCCATATAACTCCTTATTTGCGCATTTCATTGGTTTAATTTCTTCTTGCAGTTCATCTATAGCATTGTTAATCTTCCTTAATTTATTTTTACGGACTATGATAATATACTGCATAACTTTCCATGCGCATTCATTCATTATCTTCTCCCAGCCCACTAGGTCTTCCTCCTCTTCAGTAACTAAAGGGAGTTGCCATCTCAGACCCTCCGGGACCCTGCCTTCCATAAGGAACCGTTCTAAGGAGGCAATGTCCCAGGTGGTTCTGATTTCCCTAGTGAACTCCCTTTCCAATTTCACAAACAATGCTCGCATATTATCCGACCCTTTGTCGGTCTCACTAGGAGTATCACAAAAGACATCAAGATTACATTCAAAATTCGCTCTGAAATCAAAAATGTCCATGTTGCTAGCAGGACTTGACAACCTACAAATACAGGTAAAATTCACAATAGAACAGAAAGTCAATCCTGTGTCCCAACTCGGACAATTTACTTGCGCTGCTGCTGGTCCCGGAATAGTGTGGTAGGTTATTCACACTGGTAAAGACAAGTCAAAAGGTTTTGGAACCGCGCTGCTGGAAACTATGTGTTCCGGTCACAAGTGGATGGTACAAGGGTATCAGCCCCTCTCATCGACACCCAAAGGATACGATCCTCCCAGACCTCCTCCTCTACAGGGTTCAAGGAGATAAGCAGAAATAGTGAAGCACCCTTGAGAATCTTGTTATAAAAGGTTTTATTCTACTTACAACAGGTTAGTAGACAAAAGGCATAAAAATACAAAGTGATCGTCACGTTCCTGCCCGACCCGGGTTTCGCTGCCTCGCTTCTTCAGGGGCGATGACTGCGCATGCTCGCAATCGAGCCCTTTAAATAACCCAGCTGTCTCATTATTCAAGCCGGTGTGGTTCCGATCCGTATAACATACTTCCAAAAGTAACAGTTTTACATCATACAACATAAAATCACATTCATTAATTCTTTTAGTACAATCACCTTTAAAATATAAACATAAAATACACATGGGAGCAGATTATTACTCCCTATTGCCAGTTCATATATAAACCCTTTCGGGTTACCGCTAATGTCCACATTCAATATATAAATTCAGCCTCCTGGTAGGGATCTATCCCCTAACTAGTCTTCTCGTATCCTAGAATTATTCCAACTCAATCTATTATAATGATCATACCATCCTATAGATACCATCCCCTCCTAGAATATTATGCAGGTATTCTCCACCAACTCCCGGAGCGTCACTCAGGTGATCTCCACCCATCTACAAAGGAAAATCGAAATGGAGACCACAAGGAAATTATAATGATAACTATGACGTTAGCTATTCTGATAAAGGGGCCTATTATGGAGGTAATAACTTCGGAGATGAATTAAAAACGGATAACTGTGAGGGTAATAGACCAAACCCTAAACAACAAGGGGAACAGAATTTTCCCCACCAGAGCATAAAGGGAGTACAGAGGGAAGGAGAAATAAGAGAACAGATAATGAGGACACCACAAAAAAGAAGCCTGGCAGAGGAAAACGGGGAAAAGAGAAAAATAAGCCCCAAAACAAAAAGGAGCAAGGAAATCTAAAGGGAATTTTCAACTTGAGCAGCCACATCCTAACAGAAGGGGAAATGAGTGTCCTGAATAAGGGCTTAAAATATGCACCTAGCCAGAAAATTAACAAGTTTGAGGCATTTCTGGACATACATAAATTTATCCGGAAAATAAATATGGCCAAATATTGGATCAATAACCCCGCACCGCAAAGTGCGAACCCTGTAGTGGGGATCACGAAGCCAGATGACAATAATGAAGTGATTCTGCATACACAAATGAAAGAAAAATCAAAGTTTTTTCCAAAAAACCCAAATAACGAATGTGTGGAAGCATTTAAAACTGGATTATTAAAAGAGCTGGAAGAGATGAATATGGAAAAGGTGACATATAATCTCACCTATAATGAGAGAAAAGCTCTCAAAGATCTGGAAAGCAACCCGGGTATAATCGTGAAGCCGGCAGATAAAGGGGGAGGGGTGGTTGTAATGAATAAAGAAAACTATGAGGCCGAAATGGCAAGATTGGTATCCGATATAACAACGTATAGAAAACTGAAGAACAACCCTACCCAGGAGGTATAAACGGATTCTCGATGGTATATTAACAGGGGGGCTTCAAAAAAGAATATTAAATAAAAAAGAGTTTAATTATCTCACCATTCCTTTTCCCTTGGTGCCCGGTAATATATCATCTGCCCAAGGTCCATAAAAATCCAGTAGACCCCCCGGGGAGACCGATAATTCGGGCTCAACTCATTGACGTGGCAGGGTTCACGGAGTACATTGACTTCTACTTACAAGGATATGTTTTGCAAAACCCCTCTCACTTGAAAGATACTGGGTCTGTGTTAGAGCTCATTAAAGATCTAAACCCCCCCACTGTGAATACATGGATGGCCACAATTGATGTGGCATCCCTGTACACAGTTATTCCAAAGAAATTGGGAATGGAGGCGGTGGAGAATAAAATTAGAAATGATGCAAGAATGGGGAACCAACAGGGTAACTTCATTCTGGAATGCCTTAGCTACTGCCTCGATTACAATTATTTTTGGTTCAAAGGCTCACATTACGTACAGTGTATTGGCACGGCGATGGGGGCGAAATTCGCCCCCAGCTTTGCTAATATTTTTATGGGGGCTTGGGAGGAGAGCTTCATCCTTCCCACACTAGGAGCGGACACCCCAGGGGGTAAATTGACCTTCTGGAGGAGGTATATTGATGACTGTCTCCTAGTGTGGGAGGGAGGGAGGGACTCGAGTCTTTCATCTCTCAACTGAACCTTAACAATTGGAATCTACGATTCGTGGGGGAAATTAGCAACATAAGCGTTAATTTTCTGGATTTATGTATCCGGATAGAAGATGGGCGTTTTCTCACTAGCTCCTATTTTAAAGAAACAGATGTGAATTCCTATATTGATATGAAGAGCTGTCATTACGGCCCATGGCTCAGGAACATTCCGAAAGGACAGTTCAAGAGGATGGCCCGTAATTGTACAGAAGTGAGTGAGTATAGAACACAATGTGGGGTGTTAAAAAATAGATTTGTGGAAAGAGGATATGATGAGGCCAATCTAGATGTGTGCATACAGAATGTGGAGATGGAAACAAGGGGAAGAAAGGAACATACAAAAGGAATAGTGGCAAAGGAAGATAGGGACTACAGATTTTCTTTTGTGACCAAATTTTGCTCCATGTCAGATAACATTAAGAAAATGGTGAAAAAGAACTGGGGAGTTTTAAAAAATGATCCAACAATAGGAAAAATAATACCCGCAAATCCCTCTTTTATTTTTAAAAAAGCCACCAACATTAGAGAGAAACTCGTACGTAGTGCCATTCCCCCAGTAAGTATAAAGGTGAAAAAAGAAGGAAAATTCACCTGGTGTGGATTTTGTGCAGGTTGTAAAAATCGGAACCCCAAAGAACGTCAAATAAATATTACCCATATAGTGTCTAAAAAGAATGGGGTCGAATTTCGTATAAAGAATAATTGCTCATGCGAAAATGAGGGCATAATCTACGTACTGGAATGCCCTTGCGGACTCCAGTACGTAGGACGGACAATTAGGAAGTTGAAGGTTAGGATACAAGAACACCTACGGAACATCAGAAAAGGCCTAATGACCCATAGTGTATCAGCACACTTTAAATTAGTGCATGGAAAGAATCCGTACGGGTTAAGATTTGCTGGAGTTGAAACTGTCAAGCCACACTGGCGTGGAGGGGACTCGCTGGCACAAATCAATAAAAAAAAGAGGTGGAGTGGATTTACCAGCTAGGAACCCTACAACCCAGAGGGCTTAACATTGAATTTGACCTAAAACCATGCCTATTGTAAAATCGACTTACCGTTGAAGTCGTTCGGCATGATTCTCTACCCCGGCCTCTTAAGGACCTTTGGGTGATGTCCAGGTTCCCTGGCCGCTCTATTGGACCATGACGTCTCGTGATAGGAACGTCAGAGATGGAGGCGGGGTCGAGAACACCTGAATGACGCTACCGGAGTGGGTGGCGGTCCTCCCGAGTGATGCTCCAGGAGTGGGTGGAGATCACCTGAGTGACACTCCAGGAACACACGGCATCTTTCGGAGTGACGCTCTAGGAGTGGGTGGAGATCACCTGAGTGACGCTCCGGGAGTTAGTGGAGAATACCTGCATAATATTCTAGGAGGGGATGGTATCTATAGGATGGTATGATCATTATAATAGATTGAGTTGGAATAATTCTAGGATACGAGAAGACTAGTTAGGGGATAGATCCTACCAGGAGGCTGAATTTATATATTGATGTGGACATTAGCGGTAACCCGAAAGGGTTTATATATGAAACTGGCAAAAGGGAGTAATAATCTGCTCCCATGTGTATTTTATGTTTATATTTTAAAGGTGATTGTACTAAAAGAATTAATGATGTGATTTTATGTTGTATGATGTAAAACTGTTACTTTTGAAGTATGTTATACGGATCGGAACCACACCGGCTTGGAATAATAGACAGCTGGGTTATTTAAAGGGCTCGATTGCGAGCATTGCGCAGTCATCGCCCCTGAAGAAGCGAGGCCAGCGAAACCCGGTCGGGCAGGAACGTGACGATCACTTTGTATTTTTATGCTTTGTCTACTAACCTGTTGTAGTAGAATAAAACCTTTTATAACAAGATTCTCAAGGGTGCTTCACTATTTCTGCTTATCTCCTTGAACCATTAGAGGAGGAGGTCTGGGGAGGGATCGTATCCTTTGGGTGTCGATGAGAGGGGCTGATACCCTTGTACCATCCACTTGTGACCGGAACACATAGTTTCCAGCAGCGCGGTTTCAAAACCTTTTGACTTGCCTTTACCAGTGTGAAACCTACCACACTATTCCGGGACCAGCAGCAGCGCAAGTAAATTGTCCGAGTTGGGACACAGGATTGACTTTCTGTTCTATTGTGAATTTTCCCTCTTGCTCAAGTTGGTAGATGCTCCCTTGAATATCAATACGTTCCTCAAGTTCATCCGCATATTGTTAGCCAATTCAGGAGTTAACCCTTTGTCCATTACTGGTCACTCCTTCCGTATTGGCGCAGCTTCAGCTGCTTCGGAGCATAATATACCGGTCCATATCATTAAAGAAATGGGTCGGTGGAGTTCTGCTTGCTATACTCGATATATTTCCGATCCTCATCATGAATTGTCACTTGCCTTTAAGGATTTGGTTATGTAATTATGTCATAAAGATGCCTTTGCTATATCTATGGTCTGTTATTTTTGGCCCCCTTTAGGCTGCCCCTTCTACAGCAGTTCCGCATAATCCTACTGCTATTAGGTAGAGTTAGGTAGGGTGTGTTCTTACATGAGCCGATCCGAGCACAAGTGTTAGGCAATACAATTGCCGTGTTTGTGAGAGGGGAGACGGGGCCCTACAGCCTATTTATACCTGCAGGCACACAGCCACAGGTGCGGTACGTCAGCGTTACAGCCCTCCCAAACCCCCACCCCCCTTTCTTAGGGCATTTCATATTAGGGTTGCCCCCTTTAGGCTGCCCTTCTACAGCAGTTCCGGCATAATCCTACTGCTATTAGGTAGAGTTAGGTAGGGTGTGTTCTTACATGAGCCGATCCGAGCACAAACTACTATAATACTGCCCCCTTATGGATAAAATATTGATATAATGTCATCTTTTTCGCTCATACATACTTTCACAGTATAACATTTCTCGTTTCACAGATGTAGCAGACCCAGTTCAGTTGGCACAACTTGCTATCTCAGTATATAGTATCTTATGTTTGATTTACCATATGACTTCATGTAAGCCTACAGCATCACTCTAGTGTTCTAGTGGTGGATTTAGACAATAGACAATTCGAACGCTAGCGATTCACGTTGGGCGATAATCGTGTACTGTAAATATATGTAGCGACTGAACGGTTATACTAAAAACGCTCGCTCAGCACTTGTGAGATCACTAATGAGAAAAAAAATAAATGATCGTTTGTGGTCCTTTCATTGTGGTAATGTAAAGGTGCCTCGTGTCAGAGCTGGCGTGCTACCAGTTATCCTCTGCTACTATACCTGAATCCAGTCAATGATCATCCATTGAGTAAATGACCAAATACAAACAATTTTGAAGACAATAATCTTTACATGTAAATGTTTGTCAGTCACTGGCGTTAAATCGGTAAAAGTGATTGCGTTGTTAACCCCCTAAATGATTATCCACTCTAAATCCTCTTTAAAGGGGTTGTCTGACTTCAGCCAATAGCATTTATATGGTAGAGAAAGTTAATACAAGGCACTTACTAATGTATTGTGATTGTCCATATTGCTTCCTTTGCTGGCTGGATTCATTTTTCCATTACATTATATGCTGCTTGTTTCCATGGTTACAGACCACCCTACATTAGTAAGTGGCTTGCATTATCTTTCTCTACATGATAAATGCTATTTGCTGAAGTGAGACAAATCCTTTAAGGACTCCTGAACACAACCCTATGTTCAGTCTGCATTTTTTGCGGACCGGATGCAGACCCGTTTATTTTAATGGGGCCACAAAAGATGCAGACCGCACACATATGTCTGTTCCACGGCACCTGCCAAAAAGATTAAAGTTCTGTGGACAAGGACAGGATATTTCTACAGAAGTTTAAATAGAAATGGAGGCATGCACTCGGACCGCGGTGTGTCTGAGGCAGTACGCAGAGTTGCCGCAGTGCATCACACTAACTGTTTATTGCATGTTGATTCTGTGTTGTATGTATTTCGTATACAGGTCTTTTACAATCTAAGGGTCCATTCACACGTCCGCAAATGGGTCCGCATCTGTTCTGCAATATCTGGAATGGGTGCGGACCTATTCATTCTCGATGGGGCCGGAAGAGATGCGGAGAGCACACTATGTGCTCTCCGCATTTCCGGAGCGCGGCCCCGAACTTCCGGGCCGCGGCCCTGCAAAAGAATAGAACATGTCATATTCTTGTCCGCAGTTCTATGGGGGTCCCAGCCGGGTGTATTGCGGATCCGCAATACACTACGGACGTGTGAATCCCTAAGGCCTCTTTCACACGGGCGTGTCCGGAGTAGGAACGCAATTGCAATCAGTTTTGACTGCGATTGCGTTCCGATGTTCAGTTTTTATCGCGCGGGTGCAATGTGTTTTGCACGCGCGTGATAAAAAACCGACTGTTGCACCCAAACCGGAACTTCTTTACAGAAGTTCAGGTTTGGGTTAGTTGTAGTGTAGATTGTATTATTTCCCCTTATAACATGGTTATAAGGGAAAATAATAGCATTCTGAATACAGAATGCATAGTACAATAGGGCTGGAGGGGTTAAAAAATTCAAAAAAATAATTTAACTCACCTTAATCCACTTGTTTGCACAGCCGGCATCTCTTCTGTCTTCATCTGTAAGCAATAGGACCTTTGATGACGTCACTGCGCTCATCACATGGTCCATCACATGATCCATGTGATAAGGATCATGTGATAAGGGTAGTGACGTCATCAAAGGTCCTATTCCTCACAGAACAAGACAGAAGAGATGCCGGCTGCGCGAACAAGTGGATTAAGGCGAGTTAAATTATTTTTTTATTTTGCGTGAAAATCGCACCGCATCCGTACTTGCTTGCGGATGCTTGCGATTTTCACGCAACCCCATTCATTTCTATGGGGCCTGCGTTACGTGAAAAACGCACAAAGTGGAGCATGCTGCGATTTTCACGCAACGCACAAGTGATGCGTGAAAATCACTGCTCGTGTGCACAGCCCCATAGAAATGAATGGGTCCGGATTCAGTGTGGGTGCAATGCGTTCAACTCACGCCTCGCATCCGCGTGGAAATCTCGCCCATGTGAAAGGGGCCTTTCAGTACAGCCTTCCAGGAGGCTATTTTGGCACAGAAAGCTGGGAATCAGCAGGACAAAAACCGTTGTATGCAGCATTTTTTTTCTGGACAAATCCCGGCATATTAGCCAGGTAGCGGCCGATCTCATTCCAATGCCGTATCCGGACAACTCCGGCAGGCTGTTCTCTGCGCCGCAAGTGTGAAACTAGCCTAAGAAGATGAATATGCAGCTTAGTAAGTTCTATATACAACTGAATTCTTGATAAACTGATATGTGGATAGGACACATTCTGAATTTCATTTGCAAGATAGGGGGTATAATGGGTGAACCAACACCAGCAGAGAGACCATTGTGGGTTATTCAAAAGAGCTCTACTTTATGTACACCCCTGTCAAGAAACCCAAAAAGCACGCCGACACCGGTGTAGTGTAGATATGTTATATGGAGTGATGAATCACACTTCTTGATCTGGCAGTCTGATGGACAAGTCTAGGTTTCGCAAATGCCAGGAGAACGTCACCTGCCTGACTACATTGTGCCAACTGTAAAGTTTGGTGGAGGAGGGACAATGCTATGGGGGTGTTCTTCAGGGGTTGGCTTAGGCTCCTTAGTTCCAGTGAAGGGAAATACATAGATTACTCTTACCGGTAATTCATTTTCCATGAGCCCATGACAGCACCGTTGAGAGATCCTCCCCCATCCGGACGGGAAACAGGAATTTTCCAGATCTTTAAAAGGATCCTCCTCTCCCATTCCTCAGTTTTTATCAAGATCCATAGGACTGAAATAAATTCTTTATACAGTGAAACACTCACTTCAAAAACACACATATATGCACATACAGTGCCTTGCAAAAGTATTCACCCCCCCTTGACTTTTTTCGTGTTTTTGTGCCTCACAACCTGGAATTAACATGGATTGTTTGAGGATTTGCATCATTTAATGTACAGAACATGCCCACAACTTTGAAGATGTTTTTTTTTTATTGTGAAGCAAACAACAAATAGGACAAAATAACACAAAAAGTCAATGTGCATAACTATTCATCCTCCTAAAGTCAATACTTTGTAGAGCCACCTTTTGTGGCAATCACAGCTCCAAGTCGCTTTGGATAAGTCTCTATGAGCTTGCCACATCTTACCACTGGGATTTTTGCTCATTCCTCCTTGCAAAACTCCTCCGGCTCCTTCAAGTTGGATGGTTTGCACTTGTGAACAGCAATCTTTAAGTCTGACCACAGATTTTCTATTGGATTGAGATCTGGGCTTAGACTCGGCCATTCCAACACAATTACATGTTTCCCCTTAAACCACTCAAGTGTTTCTTTAGCCGTGTGTTTGGGGTCATTGTCCTGCTGGAAGGTGAACCTCCGTCCTAGCCTCAGATCACGCACAGAGTGGTACAGGTTTTGCTCAAGAATATTCCTGTATTTAGCACCATCCATCTTTCCCTCAACTCTGACCAGTTTCCCAGTCCCATCCCCCCAGCATGATGCTGCCACCACCATGTCTCACTGTGGGGATGGTGTTCTTTGGGTGATGTGATGTGTTGGGTTTGCGCCAGACATAACATTTTCTTTGATGGCCGAAAAGTTCAATTTTAGTCTCATCAGACCAGAGCACCTTCCTCCATACATTTTAGGAGTCTCCCACATGCCTTTTCGCAAACTCACAATGTGCCTTTTTGTTTTTAGCTGAAAGTAATGGCTTTCTTCTGGCCACTCTGCCATAAAGCCCAACTCTATGGAGCGTACGGCTTATTGTCGTCCTATGTACAGATACTGCAGTCTCTGCTGTGGAACTCTGCAGCTCCTCCAGGGTTACCTTAGGTCTCTGTGCTGCCTCTCTGATTAATGCCCTCCTTGCCCGGTCCGTGAGTTTTGGTGGGCGGCCGTCTCTTGGCAGGTTTGCTGTTGTGCTATGTTCTTTCCATTTGGTTATGATAGATTTGATGGTGCTCCTGGGGATCATCAAAGATTTGGATATTTTTTATAACCTAACCCTGTACTTCTCAACAACATTTTCCCTTACTTGTTTAGAGAGTTCCTTGGTCTTCATGGCAGTGTTTGGTTAGTGATGCCTCTTGCTTAGGTGTTGCAGCCTCTGGGCCTTTCAAAGAAGGTGTGTATATGTAATGACAGATCATGTGACACTTAGATTGCACATAGGTGATATCATTTCACTAATTATGTGACTTCTGAAGGTAATTGGTCCACTAGAGCTTTTTATGGGCTTCCTAACAAAGGGGGTAAAATACATACGCACATGCCAATTTTCTGTTTTCTGTTTCTAAAGAATAGTTTTATTTATATATTTTTCTCATTTCACTTCACTAACTTAGACTATTGTGTTGTGATCCATCACATAAAATTCAGATTAACAAAATATTGAACTTAAGACTGTAATGTAACAAAACACAGAAAAAGTCAAGGGGGGTTAATACTTTTGCAAGGCACTGTATATAAAGAAATAGAAAAATGGCAGCACAGACTGGAGTAATAAAAGGTTTTTTACTTTATTCCTGGAACATTGGAGTGCTGTCCGTTTTTCCTTTATATAGTAGCAGAAGGACCCGGCTTCGCAAGGGTATATTTCATCTATTTCATTTTATTTTTCCGTGTGTCGTAAAAAGATATCATCAGTTTCCCCTATAACAGTGACCTCTACAGTACCTGCCCCTTTAACAGTAACCTCCATAGTGCCCGCCCCTTTAACATTGACCTCCACAGTGGCCGCCCCTTCAACATTGACCTCCACAGTGAACACCCCTTTAACAGTGACCTCCCCTTTAGCATTGACCACCCCTTTAACAGTGACTTTCACAGTGCCTGCCCCTTTAACAGTGACTTTCACAGTGCCTGCCCCTTTAACAGAGACCTCCACAGTGCCCGCCCCTTTAAAAGTGACGTTCATAGTGACCTCCCCTTTAACAGTAACATAGTAATATAGTACATAAGGCCGAAAAAAGACATCTGTCCATCCAGTTCGGCCTGTTATCCTGCAAGTTGATCCAGAGGAAGGCAAAAAAAAACCACTTTAGGTAGAAGCCAATTTTCCCCACTTTAGGGGAATAAAAAATTCCTCCCCGACTCCAATCAGGCAATCAGAATAACTCCCTGGATCAACGACCCCTCTCTAGTAACTATAGCCTGTAATATTATTACACTCCAGAAATACATCCAGGCCCCTCTTGAATTCCTTTATTGTACTCACCATCACCACCTCCTCAGGCAGAGAGCTCCATAGTCTCACTGCTCTTACCGTAAAGAATCCTCTTCTATGTTTGTGTACAAACCTTCTTTCCTCCAGACGCAGAGGATGTCCCCTCGTCACAGTCACAGTCCTGGGGATAAATAGATGATGACTTTCACAGTGACCGCCCCTTTAACAGTGACTTTTACAGTGACCTCCCCTTTAACAGTGACTTTTACAGTGACCTCCCCTTTAACAGTTACTTTCACAGTGACCTCCCCTTTAACAGTGACTTTCACAGTGACCTCCCCTTTAACAGTGACCTCCACAGTGCCTGCCCCTTTAAGCAGTAAAGATAAATGGCTGGGTTGTTATGGAAACCTGGAGTAAAACTGTGTTTATGGCAGTTGGGATTTGAAGAGAAAGACTTGCAGGCTTGTATTGGCTAATGCAGATAATTTTTTGGGAATATCTCAGGAACGGTACGTCCTAGAGAGCTGAGACCCGGTCTACAACCTTCCCGGACACCTGATGTACCTGTGTGCCAAATTTGGTGAAGATCGGTCCAGTCGTTTGGTCGCACATAAAGAACGTCTAGACAGAGAGAAACAAATTTTTATATACACTCACCTAAAGAATTATTAGGAACACCATACTAATACAGTGTTGGACCCCCTTTTGCCTTCAGAACTGCCTTAATTCTACGTGGCATTGATTCAACAAGGTGCTGATAGCATTCTTTAGAAATGTTGGCCCATATTGATAGGATAGCATCTTGCAGTTGATGGAGATTTGAGGGATGCACATCCAGGGCACGAAGCTCCCCGTTCCACCACATCCCAAAGATGCTCTATTGGGTTGAGATCTGGTGACTGTGGGGGCCATTTTAGTACAGTGAACTCATTGTCATGTTCAAGAAACCAATTTGAAATGATTCGAGCTTTGTGACATGGTGCATTATCCTGCTGGAAGTAGCCATCAGAGGATGGATACATGTTCTCATTCTGTTTACGCCAAATTCGGACTCTACCATTTGAATGTCTCAACAGAAATCTAGACTCATCAGACCAGGCAACATTTTTCCAGTCTTCAACAGTCCAATTTTGGTGAGCTCGTGCAAATTGTAGCCTCTTTTTCCTATTTGTAGTGGAGATGAGTGGTACCCGGTGGGGTCTTCTGCTGTTGGTAGCCCATCCGCCTCAAGGTTGTGCGTGTTGTGGCTTCACAAATTCTTTGCTGCATACCTCGGTTGTAACGAGTGGTTATTTCAGTCAACGTTGCTCTTCTATCAGCTTGAATCAGTCGGCCCATTCTCCTCTGACCTCTAGCATCCACAAGGCATTTTTGCCCACAGGACTGCCGCATACTGGATGTTTTTCCCTTTTCACACCATTCTTTGTAAACCCTAGAAATGGTTGTGCGTGAAAATCCCAGTAACTGAGCAGATTGTGAAATACTCAGACCGGCCCGTCTGGCACCAACAACCATGCCACGCTCAAAATTGCTTAAAATCACCTTTCTTTCCCATTCTGACATTCAGTTTGGAGTTCAGGAGATTGTCTTGACCAGGAGCACCCCCCTAAATGCATTGAAGAAACTGCCATGTGATTGGTTGACTAGATAATTGCATTAATGAGAAATAGAACAGGTGTTCCTAATAATTCTTTAGGTGAGTGTATATATATATAAGAGATTTAAAAAAAGAGAGCAAACTGCAGCGTTCACCTGTATTTGTCCTGGGAAGCACGGAAACGGCCTGGACTCCGCTGTGCAGACATCCCCCATTACAACACACGTAATGTCTCAGCGGCAAGTTTTCATTTTGCCACTATTCAGGCGACACGGCAGCGTTTGCAGTACCAGGGGTTGAAAGAGTCTCTTCCCCTATTAGAGGGGGTGATTATAAACAGAAGTTATTAAGCAGAGAAGCTTTTTGGATGTTTAAATTGGGAAGTTGTGTACCGAATGGTCTGAATAAAAAAACATGACTTAGTTCTCCAATACAAATGACATGTTTTTAGTGTGTTGGATTTTTGGATTCCCAAATTTGTTTGTCTGTTTCAGGTGTGTAGAGCTTTGCCCTCTTTTTGAGGAGCAGGTAATATTCTAATTGTTTCTTGCTCCAACCATGCCTATAAAAGATGGGAGCTCATATTTATCTGTGTATGTCATGATAAAGGACCATTATGTGAGGGTCCAAAATGCGTAGGCTGTACATGTATTGAATGTCTGGATTTTTTACCGCGAGCAAATAAATGGGAAGCTGGATCTTTTCATCTTTTATGGGAAGCTGGATTTTTCCATTTGTCCATATATATATATATATATATATATATATATATATATATATATATATAGAAAAAAGAAAAAAAAGTCGCAGCACCGTCTATTGAGAAAACAAGGGGGTGCAACTGTCCCAGTTGGGATCAAGCAAATCCAATGCATAAAAGTCAAAAAAGCGGGCAGTACTCCATGAGATAAAAAAGTAGAAAAATCTTTATTTACCCAGACAGGACATGGGACGTTTCGGCTCTATGCTGGAGCCTTCCTTAAGCCTAGCTTGAGAAAGTATACTTTCTCCGACTCCAGGATTTGAATATATTCGCGGTGGAAGAGCGCGTGAGCTCCCGCGATATTTGAGCTACTCCCACGAGATCCGAATTTCCTTGGCTCGAGGAGTACAACGAGATACGCCGGTAACAATCCGCGCTCCTCGCCAAGTGATCGGAAGATATCCGAACTATACGTTGGGAAGGAGGTAAGCCAAACATCTATAAAGATTGTCCCTATATATTGGCAAAATGGGAGTCTAAGAAATATAAGGAAAGACTCTATGCGCAGTGCCATACGATTTATCGGGAAATACACAAATGTGTTTTTTGTGATTTTATAATAGGTGTAACGTGTGCACCCAAAGAGTGACATTCTACCTTCTATCCGCAGACACGGTCACAGAGGAAATTGATTTAAGCGGTTTTTCAATAGCGAATGTGAAATGGCGGCAGACCAAATATAGGTTGCTTAAATATAGTCATTTGTACAGCAAAGAATTTTGTCTGTATTGTATCATATACTATTTTTTTTATTGTTTTTATTGTTTTAAAGATTTTATGTGTATATGTGCACTTATTGTTGAATACATTTTCTGCATACTTCAATTTGATGCCGAATGCATGAGTGCTCGCCCATCTTTCTATATATTTACTACTTACCATTAGAGTGTTGGGTGTTCCCCTTTTTTGGGCTTGCAGCACCATACCAGAGCTAATCACGAGTGAGACACCTCAGCTTATTGTAATTATTCTAAGATAGGTGTCAGCTCTTTTATCAATTGGGTCCTTTAGGGAACGTAAATCCTCAAACGGGAGGGCTGTTTTTTTATTTTTATTAACCTTTGCTACAGGGGCATCAACCTGAGGTACATCTTGCCAGGCTGACACTTCATGATCATTAAATGGGTATTTAATCTGATCTAGGAATAAAGAATTTTTTATCAGGTTTGTTCCATTCTCTTTTAATCAATTCTTTAACACAGTCCTGTTACAGGGCTTTTTTTCTGGCGGAACGCGCCGGAACGGCGTTCCGCCACCTATTTTCGCCGACTCGCCCCACCCCCCTTTAGTTACTGGGCCCAGCCGGCCCGCTGCTAGTGGCGTCGCTAGAGGGGGGCGAGGGGGGGAAATCGCCCCCCCTATGTTGTTCTTTGCCCCCCCGCTGATTCTCCCAGGTGAATACTAATGAGCGCTTCCATTATGGAAGCGCTCATTAGTACCGAAGGACCAGGAAGTGGTGAACGCTCTGTACTTACCACTTCCTGGTCCTCGGTTGTCGGCTGTGCAGGGCTGCGCACAGCGTGAGGGCGCTCTGTGACCTCACGCTGTGCACGCCAGTTCAGAGCACAGTCGACTGAGGAGAAAGAAAATTGCAGGCGGCGTCCGTCCAGGAGCAGGAGAGGTAAGTGGTCTTTTATTTTATAAAAAATGTGGCTGCTGGGGGCATAATAGGGGCTAATTGGAGGCATATGGGGGCTAATTGGAGGCATGTGGGGGCTAATTGGAGGCATATTGGGGCTAAATGGAGGCATATGGGGCTAATTGGAGGCATATGGGGGCTAATTAGGCATATGGGGGCTGATAAGAGGCATAATGTGGGCTAATGAGGCATAATGGCTTATAATGGGGGCTAATGAGGCATAAGGGCTGATATGGGAGTGATGAGAGGCATAATGAGGGCTAATGAGAGGCATAATGTGTCATCCACAGATGCCCCCATAACAGTGCGTCTTCCACAGATCCACCATAACAGTGCGCCTGCGCACTGACGAGAGACAGAAAGAAGGGGAAAGAATCCGCAGAAGCAAGCAGAGGACGGCACAGCAGGCGACTGAATAGCTTCTTTTGTAAGTAAATTGTTTTATTATAAATGTATCCCTGCATACCGCAATTCTCTCGTATTTTGTAATCTTATTTATATATACTTATTTTGTTTTTGCCCCCCCATTTTTGACTGTGGTATCTTTGTGCCCCCCCCTATATATTGTTCCTAGAGTCGCCACTGCCGCGGGCACTGGCAGCCTGGCTGTCACGACTGTCACTGGCAATTTTACTTGCATCCCTGTTCTCTAAAGGGGCGGTTTTAGGGGGCGGTCCTAGGGGTGGGTAGGGGCGTGGCCAGGGGAGGGGGGGTGAGTTCTACCACCTTTTCTCTGAGAAAAAAAGCCCTGGTCCTGTATAGGGAACACTCTCGCCTTCCTCGGTCTCAGGCTTTCAAACATTGAATCTTGTCTTGATCTGCATTCTTTCTCTTCTTCTACTTCCATAGTAGATCTTACCGCCCTTAATAAAAGGTCTGTATCTTCTACTCAGGCCAAACTGGATGGACAAATGTCTTTTTTCAGCCTTATATACTATGTTACTATGTTACTTTAAACAATGGCTTCCCAGCAAGATCTTCAGAGGAAGAATCTGAATCCTCTATTAACCCTTCTTCCTCCGAATCTGACTCAGTAGAGTCCGACTCTAGCATCTGAATTTTTCTCTGCTTAGTAGAGCTAGGTATAGATTTCTTAAGCGGAACGAATCTCCATTTTGACCAGATTCTGTATGTTCTAAAGGAGAGATGGGGATTCTTCCGCTACCACTCTGGGGTAAGGGTGGGTACCACTCTGCTTGACAACAGACTCTGGGGTAAGGGTGGGTTCACACCAGCGTTAGGGATTCTGTTATGGCTTTCCGTTATAACAGGGTTATAACGGAACATAACAGAATCCATAGGATGGAATGCAAAACGGAAGCCTTTAAGAGATATTCCGTTTTGCTCCGTCCTAATAGAAGTCTATGGGAAAACATAACGGATCCGTCTGGTTCCCGTTATGCAAGACGGAAAACAAAGTCCTGTCGACAGGACTTTGTTTTCCGTCTTGCATAACGGTAACCAGACAGATCCTTTATGTTTTCCCATAGACATCTATTAGGACGGAGCAAAACGGAATGCCTTTTAAAGGCGTCCGTTTTGCATTCCGTCATAATGCAAGTCTATGGGCCGCCCTTCCGTCTTATGGATTCCGTTATAACGGAAAGCCATAACGGAATCCCTAACGCTAGTGTGAACCCACCCTAAGAAGGACTTAACTTCTTTATGCAAATCCCCCACTTTCTGCCCTTTGTCTTGTGGGTGACTTTCCTTGGGGGCTCCTTAACCTGTATGAACACATAGCCCACAGTAAACCACATAGAATAAAAAAACAATCTCCTCACCAGGAGATGGTGGGGTACAACCCCTCTTACCCCCCAGGAGTACCATGCCACATTCAGAATGCTGCTCCTGCCGCTCTGTGGTCCATCCCCCTCTTCCTGCATAATTTCCAGCTGAAAGAGGTTCTTTTGGAAGGGGTCTGGGTCACTATACAGCAACCTGCCACTCTGCTGCTGCTCCCTTCCACACCGGCCGGCATCTCCTTTTGAAGGGCGCGCACTACCCACCATGTTTCTGGCTCCTCCGCCTTCATGTACCAGCGTGGAATGCACATATCACATCCGGCGCCCTTACCCACTACACGCCGGAAAAAAGGGCCTGCAGGCACACACGCCACGCCGAGGTGCAAGGGGAGGAAGATTTCCGTCCCTCACCGGAACACCGCCCGGCCGCAGGCATGAAGGGGCATGAGGCAGCCCCCCCAGACTCCCCTCATGGCAAGAAAAAAGGAAACAAACCGGACTTCACAGCGGCTCCTAGTGGAGACTTACGTCATCAGGTAATCTCTACTAGATATTATTTGAAAAACCCTAGAGACCCTGCAGCCTCCTAATTAGATCCAGGAAAGATCCACTCCCCTGTCCTATGGACAGGAAACAGGAAGAAACTGAGGAATGGAGGCAGGAGGATCCTTTTAAAGATCTGGGAAGTTCCTGTTTCCTGTCCGGATGGGGGAGGATCTCTCAAAGGTGCTGTCATGGGGTGTAATGGAAATCTTAATGTTTAAGACTCCGGTACATTTTGGATAATTGTACGCTTCCAACTTTGTGGGAAAAGTTTGGGGAAAGCCCTTTTCTGTTCCACCATAACTGTGCCCCAGTGCACAAAGCAAGGTCATAAAAGCATGGTTGGGTAAGTTATGTAGGTGTGGAAGAACTTGACTGACCTGCACAACCCCATCTAACTGTCACGTACCGGCAGGACAGGTAGTGGATCCTCTGGACCAGAGAGGCGATGGCGCGGGTTGTACTAGAGGACCGGTTCTAAGCAGTTACTGGTCTTCACCAGAGCCCGCCGCAAAGCGGGATGGATTTGCTGCGGCGGTAACTACCAGGTCGTGTCCCCTAGTAACAACTCGACCTCTCTGGCTGGTGATATGGCGTGGTACACAGGGAGAAGGCAAGAGCGAAGTCGGACGTAGCAGCGGTCAGGGCAGGCGGCAAAGGTTCAAAGGCGAGTGGACGGTAGCAACAGGTACGGCAACAGGTAAGGCAAACAAAAATAGAAAGGAACGCTTTCTCTGAGGCACAAGGCACAAAGATCCGGCAGAAAGCTGTGGGAGGAGAAGGTATAAATGGGCAGTGCACAGGTGCAGCCTAATTAAGTCAGCACTGCCTCTCACAACCTTAACCCTTAATAACCCCTTTGGACCAGGCACCAATCACCGGTGCACTGGTCCTTTGAATCTAAGAGTCCCGGCGCGCGCGCCCCCTAGAGAGCGAGGACGCACACTCCGAGACGCTGGAGTGCTGCCTGGAGGCATACGCTGTGAGTGCTCCGAGGCCAGCAGGGGACCCGGAGCGCTCAGCGTAACAGTACCCCCCCCCTTTGGTCTCCCTCCCTTTTTGGTACCGAAGAATTTGCGGATGAGACTGCGGTCCAGGATGTTCTCCTCCGGCTCCCATGACCTCTCCTCAGGACCGCAGCCCTCCCAGTCGACCAAAAAAAATCTTTTCCCCCAGGAGATCTTGGTCGCCAAGATCTCCTTGACAGAGAATATATCGGAGGTACCGGCGACAGGGGTGGGAGAAACAAGCTTGGGAGAAAAACGGTTAAAGACAGCAGGTTTAAGAAGGGAGACATGGAAGGAGTTATGGATTCGGAGGGAGGGAGGAAGATGGAGCTGATAAGAAACTTGATTGATACGACTCTTGATTTTATAGGGTCCCAAGAAACGAGGGCCCAACTTGTAACTTGGGACCCTAAATCGGATGTACCTAGAGGAGAGCCACACCTTGTCACCCGGGCGAAATTCCGGTGGAGATCTGCGTCTCTTGTCAGCTTGAACCTTCATACGGGCGGAAGCTCTGAGGAGAGCAGCATGGGTTTCTCGCCAGATGGAGGAAAAATCCTGTACAAGACTGTCAACGGCAGGTACAGAAGAAGGAGTGGGAGACTGCGGCAGAGGTGGAAGAGGATGACGGCCGAAAACTACAAAGAAAGGAGACTTGTTAGAGGCAGAGGATTGTTTGTAGTTGTAGGAGAACTCCGCCCAGGGAAATAGATCAGCCCAGTCGTCATGGCGTGAGGATACAAAGTGACGCAGATAGTCACCCAAAATCTGGTTCACCCGTTCTACTTGGCCGTTAGACTGAGGATGGTACGAAGAAGAAAAGTCCAATTTGATCCCGAGCAGAGCCCTCCAGAATTTGGAGACGAATTGTACCCCACGATCCGAGACAATATGTTTGGGAAGGCCATGGAGACGGAAGATGTGTTGGAAAAATTGTTTGGCCAACATGGGTGCAGAGGGTAGACCGGGCAGGGGTACAAAGTGAGCCATCTTGGAGAAGCGATCCACCACGACCCAAATAACGGACTTGCCATGGGAGGAGGGAAGATCTGTAATAAAGTCCATGGCGATGTGAGACCAGGGAACTTCAGGAACAGGTAGAGGCAAGAGGAGACCCGCTGGTTTCTGGCGAGGCGATTTATCCCGGGCGCAAATCATACAGGCCTGGACGAAGTCCGAGACATCTTTCTCCAGAGAAGGCCACCAGTACCTTTGGGAGACTAGTTGGAGAGACTTTAGCACCCCTGGATGACCGGCAAAAGGGGAGGCGTGGCACCACTTGAGGATTCGCAGCCGCTGACGTGGAGGTACGTAGGATTTGCCAGGAGGAAGAAGGCGCAGGTCCACGGGAGCGACTGTAATAAGGCGTTCTGGAGGGATAATATATCGAGGTGTTAACTCGTCGCCCACCACATCAGAGGAGCGAGACAGAGCATCTGCCCTAATGTTCTTACAAGCCGGACGGAAATGGATCTCAAAGTTAAAGCGGGCGAAGAACAGAGACCAACGAGCCTGACGGGGATTTAATCTCTGAGCAGACTGGAGATAAGCCAGGTTCTTGTGGTCCGTGAAGATGTACACAGGATGTGTGGCCCCTTCGAGTAAATGTCTCCATTCCTCCAGTGCCAATTTAATAGCCAGCAGTTCCCTGTCCCCAATGGAGTAATTTCTCTCTGCGGAAGAGAATATTTTTGAAAAGAAGCCACAAGTTGAAGTTTTGCCCCGGGAAGACTTCTGGGTGAGGACAGCTCCGGCTCCCACCGAGGAGGCATCCACTTCAAGAGAGAAGGGCTTGGTGGAATCTGGTCTAGAGAGAACGGGTGCAGAGGCAAAGGCGGATTTCAGGGACTGGAAGGCTTCCTCGGCTTGGGAAGGCCAGGATTTGGGGTTAGCTCCTTTTCTAGTGAGAGCCACGATAGGAGCTACCAGAGTGGAATAGTGAGGGATGAATTGCCTGTAGTAATTCGCAAAGCCCAGAAATCTTTGTATGGCTCGGAGGCCAGAGGGACGTGGCCAATCCAGAACCGCCGAGAGTTTGGCTGGGTCCATTTGAAGTCCTTGGGCTGAGATAATGTATCCCAGGAAAGGCGGGAGGTCCGTTCAAAAAGACATTTTTCAAGTTTAGCGTACAGGCGATTTCTCCTAAGACGAGTAAGAACTTGTTGCACATGGACCCGGTGTTGATCCAAATTGGAGGAAAAGATGAGGATATCATCCAGGTATACGACCACGCAGGTGTAAAGTAAGTCCCTGAAAATGTCATTGACGAATTCCTGGAAGACAGCAGGTGCGTTGCAGAGGCCGAAGGGCATCACCAAATACTCAAAATGGCCGTCCCTTGTGTTAAAGGCGGTCTTCCATTCGTCTCCCTCACAGATACGGATCAGATTATAGGCCCCTCGAAGGTCCAATTTAGTAAAGATCTTAGCCCCTCGGAGACGATCAAATAGCTCAGAGATTAGAGGCAGAGGGTAACGGTTCTTGATGGTAATTTTATTAAGACCTCTGTAGTCAATGCAGGGGCGGAGGGAGCCGTCTTTTTTTGTCACGAAGAAAAAACCGGCCCCAGCAGGAGAAGAAGATTTTCTTATGAATCCTCTCTGTAGGTTCTCACGTATATAGTCGGACATGGCAAGAGTCTCAGGAGGAGAGAGAGGATAAATTCTGCCCCGAGGTGGAGTAGAACCGGGTATCAGGTCGATTGGGCAATCATAGGATCGGTGAGGAGGAAGAACCTCAGCTTGTTTCTTGCAGAAGACATCCGTGAAGGAATGGTATGGCTTGGGCAGCCCAGAAGGCGGAGAAACTTGCGGGTTCTGTTTGACCAGAGCAGGCTTGAGACAGCGGTCCGAACAGGAGGAGCCCCAAGGCAGGATCTCACCGGTGGACCAATTCAGGACAGGACTATGACGTTGAAGCCACGGCAGACCCAGGAGGAGTTCGGAGGAACAGAAGGGAAGGACAAAGAACTCTAAAGTCTCGGTATGAAATATTCCGATGTCCATCTGCAGAGGCTGGGTACGGAACTGCACGGTGGCAGAGAGTCTCTCACCGTTAACAGTAGAGATGAAAAACGGCTTGGGTAGATGGATTACTGGAATACGGTACTTGTCAACCAAGGAGGCGTGAATGAAGTTGCCAGCTGAACCGGAATCCAAGAAGGCGGCTGCAGAGAAAGAGGACTTGGAAGAGATGATCAGCTGCACGGGTATGATGAGACGTGGAGAGGAAGAATCCACACCTAGCAACGCCTCTCCCACGCTTACTAGGTGCGAGCGTTTCCCGAACGCGGTGGACGGAGAGGACAATCTCTAAGGAAGTGCTCGGTACTGGCACAGTACAGACACAGGTTCTCGTTTCTGCGGCGGCTTCGTTCTTGCGGAGTCAAGCGTGACCGATCTACCTGCATGGCTTCCGCGGCGGAAAACCCAGTAGCGGGTTGAGGTGGATGCGGAAAAACGGGAGCCAGACGAGGAAAGCGTCTAGGACGAGCTTTTTCCTTTTCAAGGAGGAGTTCCTCTTGTCTTTCGGCGAAACGTTTGTCTATCCTAGTGGCCAGCAAGATGAGGTCACTAAGAGTGGAAGGAAGCTCACGTGCAGCCAGAACGTCCTTTACTTTACTGTTAAGTCCTTTCTTGAAGGTGGCGCAAAGGGCTTCATTGTTCCAGTTCAGCTCAGAGGCCAGGGTGCGGAACTGAATGGCATAGTCACCCACGGAAGAACCTCCTTGGGTCAAATTTAGCAAGGCAGTCTCTGCGGAGGTAACCCGGGCAGGCTCTTCAAAAACATTCCGGAACTCTAGGCAGAAGCTCTGGACGGAAGTGGTGGCAGGATCTGCGCGGTCCCATAGTGGTGTAGCCCAGGCCAGGGCCTTCCCGGACAGTAAACTGAGAATAAAGGCTACCTTGGCTCGCTCAGAAGGAAACTGGTCGGACAGGAGCTCGAGGTGGAGAGAGCACTGCGACAAGAACCCACGGCACTGCTTAGGATCTCCGTCATATTTGTCTGGTAGGGACAAACGGATTCTGGAACCGCTGGTAACTGCAGGCGGAGGTGATGCAGCAGGAGCAGACGGAGGAGCTGGCTGACGCAGAGAAGGCAGGAGCTGCTGCAACATAGCGGTCAACTGGGCCAGCTGTTGACCCTGCTGGGCCACAATGGTGGTGAGGTCCTCCAGGCTTGGCAGGGGAACATCACCGGGATCCATGGCCGGATCTTACTGTCACGTACCGGCAGGACAGGTAGTGGATCCTCTGGACCAGAGAGGCGATGGCGCGGGTTGTACTAGAGGACCGGTTCTAAGCAGTTACTGGTCTTCACCAGAGCCCGCCGCAAAGCGGGATGGATTTGCTGCGGCGGTAACTACCAGGTCGTGTCCCCTAGTAACAACTCGACCTCTCTGGCTGGTGATATGGCGTGGTACACAGGGAGAAGGCAAGAGCGAAGTCGGACGTAGCAGCGGTCAGGGCAGGCGGCAAAGGTTCAAAGGCGAGTGGACGGTAGCAACAGGTACGGCAACAGGTAAGGCAAACAAACATAGAAAGGACCGCTTTCTCTGAGGCACAAGGCACAAAGATCCAGCAGAAAGCTGTGGGAGGAGAAGGTATAAATGGGCAGTGCACAGGTGCAGCCTAATTAAGTCAGCACTGCCTCTCACAACCTTAACCCTTAATAACCCCTTTGGACCAGGCACCAATCACCGGTGCACTGGTCCTTTGAATCTAAGAGTCCCGACGCGCGCCCCCTAGAGAGCGAGGACGCACACGCCGAGACGCTGGAGTGCTGCCTGGGGGCATACGCTGTGAGCGCTCCGAGGCCAGCAGGGGACCCGGAGCGCTCAGCGTAACACTAACACCTTTGGGATGAACTAGAATGGAGATTGTGAGCCAGATCCTCTCCTCCAACATCAGTGTCTGACCTCACAAATGCTCTTCTGGATAAATGGGCAAACATTCCCAAAGACACCCTCCAAAATCTTCTAGAAAGCCTTCACAGAAGAGTGGAAGCTGTTTTAAATATGAGGTAGCACGGTGGCTCAACAGTTAGCACTGATGCCTTGCAGCTCTGGGGTCCTTATTTCAAGGACAACATCTGCATGGAGTTTGTATGTTCTCCCAGTGTTTGCCTGGGCTTCCTCCAAAAAGACAAACTGATAAAGAATTTAGATTGTGAGCTCCACTGGAGACGGCAAACAATGATAATGTCTGTAAAGCACGGCAGAATATGTCAGGGTGAGTAAAATATATATTTTTAAAACGCTGCAAGTTTCCTGGGCTGACTAGCTCCATATTAATGCCTATAGATTTAGAACAGGATGTCCTCAAAACACCTGTAGGCGCAGTGTCCCAGAACTTTTCTTCATATAGTGTGTGGATATATATATATATATATATATATATATATATATATATATATATACATATAAATATATAAAACCCTTTTTTGAAATTCCTCATACTGATAAAATAAAACAAAGCTTTCTCCAGACATTTTCTAGAAGGGACCTTTCTACTGTAAAAGCTTCTGAGCTATTATATTACCACATTACAGCTTGTGATACAATCCATCTGTGTAATGAAAACACAATATAGGAGCAGTGATACCTTCACATTGTATCCAAAACTGAACGTAAGATTATACAACGCCAGATGCTGCAAGCGAAATACAATTACCAAGTTAGGGAACCATTAGCCGCCCTAAATGGAGCACTTCAGAGCAGGAGGATTGCAGTAACAAGATCCACCACTAGAGGGTGATGTTAATTAAGGGCATACAATTATCCTGCGGTGCAATGCTGCAAAAAAAATACCAGATATTGGCACACATTTAAAAATGTGAGTGCGCCTAGATTTCGGAGTACATTGCAGCACAGTTTGGTACACTGCAAAGAGAGGGGCCTAAAATAGTCTAAAACTTCCTGTTTTGTACAGATCACTTCTCAGCAGTCATCACAGGCAGGATCACAATAACAGGTAACAGATAGATAGATATGAGATAGATATGAGATAGATAGATAGATAGAGATAACAGAGAATCCATTATTCAACAGGCCATGGCCACAGCTCGCCCTCTCACTGAACAATCACCTCTGCACAGGTCAAGCATGATGCCCACAACATCTTCCATAGAAGTCAGTCATTTCCTAATTACAGGTTTCTATGGTCCATGGGGCTGCTGGAAAGCAAATCTCTGAATGCCATTAAAGAGCTTTTCCAGGATTTAAATATTGATGACCTATCCTCAGTATCAGATCGCCAGGGGTCCGACGCCTGGCTCCCCCACCGATCAGCTGGTTGAAGAGAAGGCAGCGCTCCGTACGACCACAGCCTTCCCTTAATTGTTCACCTGCTCTCTATCGCCATTGCAGCATTGAGCAGGTGTAATTAAAGTATGGCGTCCCATTCACCTCTATGGGACGGCTCCTTCCTATACACTTGAATAGGAAGGAGCCGTCCCATAAAAAGTGAACGGGGCGGCTTGTAATTACACCTGCTCAATGCTGCGATGTTGACGGCGAGCAGGTAAACAATTAAGGGAAGGCTGTGGTCGCACGGAGTGCAGCCCGCCATTCATACAGCTGATTGGCGGGAGAGCCGGGTGTCGGACCCCTGTTGATCAGATACTGAGGATAGGTCATTAATATTAAAGTCCTGGAAATCCCCTTTAAGGCCTCATGCACACAAACGTATTTTCTTTCCGTGTCCGTTCCGTAATTTTTTGCGGACCGTATACGGAACTATTCATTTAAAAAAAAAACAGAAGTTACTCCGTGTGCATTCCATTTCCTCATTTCAGTTCCGCCAAAAAATAGAACATGTCCTATTATTGTACGCATTATGGACAAGGATAGGACTGTTCTATTAGGATCCAGCTGCTCCGTTCCGCAACGGACGTCATCCGTATTTTTTGCGGATCCGTTTTTTGCAGAGCGCAAAATACATACGGTCGTGTGCATGAGGCCTAAAGCTCAGGCAAGATGGCTGTGTCCATAATCAATAGAACAAAAATCTATAATCAGAAAATGAAAACAGATTAGCAAAGAGTATGTGCCAGTATCTTCTGTTTTTAATTACTTAAAGTATCTAGGTGATACATTCCCTGAAGGCTACATGCACACGACCGTATGTGTTTTGTGGCCCCCAAATTGCGTATCCGGCAAAAAAAAAAAAGGATGACGTATCCGCAAAAAACCGCCCCCTCCTCCTGTTGATTGACAGGGCCAGCAGCGATCTCCTCCTCCGGCTGGCTATGTCGCAATTTCAAAAATCGCGTGCCTGTCTTGATAGCCGCCCTACTTGCTGGTAGACAGGTAATTTGCATATTATAAAAGTATGTTTTTTGCATTATCTACTGAACGAAAATGATTAATAACATAATGTATAGATATATCGCAGTATAGGGATTATAAGTACCCCCAAAAAAAAATATGAGTTTAGTGGGGTGACAGAAGCCCTTTAAAGGGGTATTCTGGTTAGCGCTTTACAGACTTTAGCATCAAGCTGTCCCCAATGGGGCTCACAATCTAAGTTCCCTCCGAGTATGGCTTTGGAGTGTGGGAAGAAAACCAGAGAATCCGGAGGAAACCCCCGCAGACACGGGGAGAACATACAAACTCCATGCAGATGTCCTTGGTCGGATTCAAACTGGTGCTAACCACTGAGCCACCGTGCTGAGTGGAATAGATTTTCGGCATCTTTTACGCCTAAAACTGGCATAAATCTAAGTGAATATGCCAGGCTGATTACGCGGCTCCAACTCCCAACACACTCCCGCCACTCCCAACCCTTGGGAGTGGTGAGGGCGGCATAAACCGCCACATGCGACAAAATATTGCAAAACGGCGTCTTACAATTTTTTTTAAACTTGCAGTAGTAAATGACCCCCACTGATTCCCTACAGAAGCAGTGCTAGAAGGAATAGTCGGCAATCATTACCAGCTGTAGAGACTTATAGAGATTTATTAAATCTACAACAGGACGTTCACTTTATGACTACCTGCACATCATGCGGATTGCGCACGGTTTTTCCACGTGCAGAGAAACTGCATGATACAGTTCCAGCAAAGTGAATGAGATCTGATGAATCTCACGTACACTTTGCTTTTTTCTTCCATTTGGAAATCGACCTAATTGTTTCTACATCTTAGGGCTCATTCAGACGACCGTATGCGTTTTGTAGATCCGCAAAACACTGATACCAGTCGTGTGTGTTCCGTGTAAAGGAGCATCCGATTTGCAAATTTGTGGACGCATAAATGGAGTCGTCTGAATGAGCCCTTATATAACATAAACAAAAAACCCGCAACAAAAACTGCATAAAAACTGGACAAAAATGCAACAAAACAGGGATAAATAGTGTTGTTTTATGAGGATTTTCTGCATACAGATGCGCAATGTGTGCTGGTAGGGCTCATGCACACGAACGTATTTTCTTTCTGTGTCCGTTCCATTTTTTTTTCTCTGCGTAACTTATACGGAACCATTCATTTCAACGGGTCCATAAAAAAAAAACGGAAGTTACTCCGTGAGCATTCTGTTTCCGTATTTCCGTTCCGCAAAAAAAAATAGAACATGCCCTACTATTGTCCGAATTATTGACAAGGATAGGACTGTTCTATTAGGGGCCAGCTGTTCTGTTCCGCAAAATACGGAATGCACACGGACTTCATCTGTATTTTTTGCGGACTGTAAAATACATACGGTCGTGTGCATGAGCCCTAAGAGTCAATTCCCAGAAGTAACTAATAAAACTGCCAACCTTAGGGTATGTTCACACTACGGATTTTGAAAAACATTGAAAAAATTAGCATGGAATCCGCACAGATTTTCTGTGCGTTTTTTTTAAACTTCCCATTCATTTTAATGGGAGAATCAGTGCGGATTTCGCTCCAAGATGGAGCATGCCGCCTCTTTTTTCCATGCAGTTTTTTTTTAGTTCTGCCTCCCATTGAAACGAATAGGAGGCTTTTTCTACGTGAAAAACAGTGCCAAAAACTTAGTGTGAACGGGCTTAGAGTGCCGCCACAAGTTCTTTTAATGCCGTTTTTGAAGCCAAAACCAGGAGTGGAGAGAAAAAAGTTGTTTCTGCCCTTTATACTTTCTCTCCTTCTATGGTCACACCTTTAAAAACTGCATAAAAAATAAACTTGACTGTGTGGCAGCGCCCTTAGGCCCATTTCACACGGGCGATTATTCCGCGCGGATGCGATGCGTGAGTTGAACGCACTGCACCCGCACTGAATCCTGACCCATTCATTTCTATGGGGCTGTGCATCACTTGTGCGTTGCGTGAAAATCGCAGCATGCTCCTCTTTGTGCGTTTTTCACATAACGCAGGCCCCATAGAAATGAATGGGGTTGCGTGAAAATCGCAAGCATCCGCAAGCAAGTGCGGATGCGGTGCGATTTTCACGCACGGTTGCCAGGAGACGATCGGGATGGGGACCCGATCATTATTATTTTCCCTTATAACATGGTTATAAGGGAAAATAATAGCATTCTGAATACAGAGTGCTTAGTACAATAGGGCTGGAGGGGTTAAAAAAAAATTATAATAATAATTTAACTCACCTTAATCCACTTGCTCGTGCAGCCCGGCTTCTCTTCTGTCTTCTTTTTTGCTGAGTGCAGGAAAAGGACCTGTGGTGACGTCACTCCGGTCATCACATGGTCCGTCACATGATCTTTTACCATGGTTATGGATCATGTGATGGACCATGTGATGACCGGAGTGACGTCACCACAGGTCTTTTTCCTGCAATCAGCAAAGAAGGAGACAGAAGAGAAGCCGGGCTGCGCGATTAAGTGGATTAAGGTGAGTTTAATTATTTATTTATTTTTTTAACCCCTCCAGCACTATTTTACTATGCATTCTGTATTCAGAATGCTATTATTTTCCCTTATAACCATGTTATAAGGGAAAATAATACAATCTACAGAACACCGATCCCAAGCCCGAACTTCTGTGAAGAAGTTCGGGTTTGGGTACCAAACATGCGCGATTTTTCTCACGTGAGTGCAAAACGCATTACAATGTTTTGCACTCGCGCGGAAAAATCGCGCATGTTCCCACAACGCACCCGCACCTTTTCCCGCAACGCCCGTGTGAAAGAGGCCTTAGGTCTAGTTCACACTTTAGTGATTTGGTTAGAGACTTCCAACAGTGGTCTCAAAAACACAGACCATTATAGCTTACCTCTCTGTAGGCTCCCCTTCTGGTTTTGGTTCACAATCACTGACCAAATCACTGAAGTGTGAACGAGGTCTTAGTCACTCAGACGTCAACAAGCATGAAAGGGCCTAGGAAGAAATGAAATCAGGACAAGAGAATTTCCCCTGATGCATGGAATAACCACAGCTTCCAGGACACCTGCAGCGAGCGGTACGTGAAGTAACCACAGCTTCTGTACTACATAAACTCCGCATTAGTCAGTTCTCTCCGGCCAACACTAATTGTGATCAAAGCTGCCAGTGATGAATAGGCAGGACTTCTCCAGGGCGTAGACTGCAGGTTCGGGGTCACACACAGCAGTACCCTGCAGTGTAAATGAGGGACTGTGACACTATAAACCACAGCACGTGGCACTGTGTGGTCTCCTTGGGTTTCCTTCTTCACTAGGTCAGTTTCGTTAATGTAAAAACACCTGCTCTTAAAGGGATTTATCAGCAAGAAAAGATTATTTGCAAAACATACACTTTGGGCTTCGCTCACACCTCCATCATTTTTTCCCATTTTTCTGTTCCTTCAGAGGAACAGAAACATGGAAAAATGTACTGCCACATACGTCATATAGTGGACACTGACAGCAGCTGACAGACCCCATTAACCTATAGTGGTTTTGCCGGGTGACGCAGTGATGTCCACCATATTGATGGGAAGAATAGCATGTCTTGTTCAGCTCACCTAAACTGGTGGCTCAAAGCCTTTTCCTGCTGTCTCCATCTTCTCAGCAAGTCCAGGCTTGCTCTGTCCCTCCATCAGTGATGAAGGGGTCAACTGCGTGAAACGCGCGTGAAAAACACATCAAAACGCATTGCACCTTCGCGGAAAAAACTGAACAACTGAACACAATCGCAGACAAAACTGACTGAACTTGCTTGCAAAATGGTGCGAGTTTCACTGAACGCACTCTGAACGCATCCAGCCCCAATCCGTATCGTTCATGTGAAAGAGGCCTAATGGAGGTAATCCCATGCAGGGACCGGAATAATTTTATAAGGAGCTCCCGGATCCTACTGCTTTAATGAGGTATGCTGTGTTCACCCCACAGATTATATAGTGGAATTATAAAATAAAATTCTCAGAGCATTTAAAAAAAAATACTAAAGCATAGAGACCTGATTTGTCTCACAGGGGCAGCTGGCTGCTCACCATCCCTGGGATTTTCATCCGGTGTGCCGAAAACACAAATCCTTTATACTTCTCTCCACTTCGGTGTCCTGATCCAATGCTGGCCCTTACCTCACTTCTTTTCCGCACTGATGACAGTGGCTTTATTATTCACTTTCATAAAGCGCTATATCAGAAGATGGAAGAACCATAGATGAAAGGAAAAAAAGGAGGCCCGCTAATTTATTGTACTTCCAAAAGTAGGAAGTCGGAAGCTGTAAAACAAAACCAGTCGGGTACTGCTGGTGACCTGAATTGTTTATAAAGGGGTATTCTAATCTCAGACAATGGGGGCATATCGCTAGGAGTTGTACTTTTGCAACAGCTGGAGGGCCACATCCCTGGTGTAGAAGAAGTGCAAACTTGTACAAGAGGTAATGTAAGAAAATGTACATATGTATAGGCATACAGTTTTCTCTTCCCAGAAAACCCCTTTAATAATAATAAAATGTGCATTTATGAATGGAGAGGAAACTGGAAGTAGCGCGCAACATCCTATTACTGGCTGGAATTCTTCCTTTGCACCAGGTCTGCAGCCAGAAGAAGGCGATAAACAGACTTTGCAGCGATACATCTGTATACCAACAAAAGGAGCTCTATTTTAAGAGCGCTTCCAGGAACAGAGGGTATGATCCAAGCTTTCACACCTGCAAAAAAATAAAAAATAAAAAACACCACATCCCCTGCTCATGTTTGCTTTTATTAAGTTCACTTATAAACTCCAAATGCTGTGCCCCCGAGAGCTCACCTAGAGACGTGGTTTGGAATTCTAGGATGCCCATGCCAATATTAAATTATTTCCTGATCGTTTTGCAAAAGAGCATGGCACCAGAAAGCGGTCCCCGCAGCAGCTTTAACAGGCTCGAAGGAAAACAAACAACTCTCAAAAAGAAATAAATCTCCCGAGCTTGAACTTTTACATTTTGTACCCAGGTCCTTTGCAAGAAAAGCCTTCAAGGAAAGTGACTGAATATTTGCTTTGGCTGGCACATTAAATCTCAGTGGCGATTTAGAAGCAGTTCGGGTACGTTACATAGAAAGTAGTGAGAACTCTGCAATAAGAGGGATCGGATGTTGAATTTTTTTATCCTATTTTTGAGGCAGGGATGGATATTTTGTGCCCTGGGTATGAAGGGACACATTTATTAAGACCGGCATCTAAAACGCCGGTCTTAATAACTCCTATTCGCCTGACGAAGCCTTGCGCGAAACCCGGGTCGAGCTGCGATACGAAGGATATGAAAGAGACTTGTTTTATGATATGCTTTAAATTTTTAACCAGTTTGTGAGTATAATAAAACCCCTATTTATTTAATTGCACTGAAGGTACTTCACTATTGTGTGATTTTGGATGCTCTGCAGAGGAATCCATAAAAAGCTGGATGGAAATGGAGAGCATCAGTATCTTGTGTCTGACTATGGGGTTAACTGCACCGGAGGATAGTGCTATTTGCACCAACGAAGTAGCGCGGTCCCAACATATCGCATTAATAACTCCTATATCTGGCGGTGGATCGAAGTTATGAAGAATCCAGCATCCAGGGCCAGTTCTAAATGTAAGACAGCTTCCTAGTTGTCTTACAGTTAGACCTTTTTCTAGAAAATGGTAAATGAGACGGGCCTGCCGACCCATCCCCTTCCCCGCCCACTTTTTTAGACCTGCCGTGAGCAAGGCGAAGTCGCAGGTAGCGCCGCCATCTGCGCCTGAAATACGCCTACTATAGGCGTATTTCAGTATAATAAATTACCCCTGATGTGTTTTATATAGACCCATTGTTGAATTCCTATTTTTCTTATTACAACCGCAGGGGAACCACCAGGCTTCTTAAAGTAGTCTCTGTTCAAGTGACTGCTGACCCATAGTAAGGGACACCGAAGCAGAGAACCAAGGAATCGGGCAAAACTGTAGTGAAAGCAGACCGAGATTAGGGCAGAAAGAATACATACAATCCGAAAATAGCCTGGGGTCAGGGTGAGCTGCTCAGGGTCAGAACAGAGATCAGGCAAGCGTCAGTTTAGGCAGCGAAGGGTAAAATCCAGACGACAGGCAGAACAAGCAAGCAAGCAAACTCCACACCTTTGTAGGACAGTGGCGCACCTACAGGGGGGGTCCAGCGGGTCTGGACCCCCCCCCTCGAACAACCAGACAATATTTTTATTTTTTTATCCCTCAGGGTCGCTTCCATTGTGGAAGCGCTCATCTCCATATCCATCTGTATCGCCGTCCTCAGGACAGCGATACAGATGCCTGTGCTGCGGCGGGGGAGGGAGAGGCGTGTCCCTCCCCTGTTCTTCTGATAGGCCGCAGGCACTAATGCCTGCAGCCTATCAGAGGCCGGCTCAGGCGGCGCGATGACGTCATCATTGCGCCGCCTGAGCCGGGCAGTACACAGCAGGGCACGGGCTGGAAGAGGCCTGCATCACATCGCTGCTGATGGAGGTAAGTATTAGTGTTTTCTATTTTTTTTTTCTGGGGGGGGAGCTGCCACTATGGGGGCATCTGACAATTCTTACAGCCCAATTTTTTTTGGGGGTGGCACTCTGGGGGCATTTCTTACTGGCACATTATGGGGGGGGGCACCATGGGGGAGAGGAGCACTATGGGGGGCATCTGGGGACTCTAAAGGGGCTTTTTTTTTATTGACACATTATGGGAGGCACTATAGGAGAGAACGGCACTATGGGGCATCTGGTGGCACTATAGGGGCATTATTTGGGGGCACTATGGGGGAAGTGGGGGTTCTAAAGGGGACATTTTTTGCTTATTGGCACATTATGGGGGGCATTATGGCATCTGGTGCCACTAAGGGGGCATTTTTTACTGGCACATTATGGGGGGGGGCAGCAGGCCACGGGCGGGTGACAGATGGTGGGGGGGGAACGCAGGATCTGGGGAGGGAGGAGAGCGGAGGAGCTTCCTGGCTGTAGCTTGTTGTATAAGCAGGCAGTGCAGCCAGGACAGGCCTCAACTATAGAATTTCAGCTGTACAGTGTTTGTTGGGCGTGGCCTATTATATGTAGGAGGGGCTTTTAATAATAGGCGGGGCAAAAAAATTGGCGGCTGGGTGCTCCCCTGTTGCAGGAAACAAGTGTACTAAAACCTCTTGTACAGCCACCTTCCCCCAGGGGAAAATGCCTTAAAGGATAACTGTCACATTTAGACCCTAATTTCAATTTTCATATATGTAGTTACTAATAACATGATATTCCAGAATCAGTTACTATTAGACTGACTTACCCCATATTTAATAAGATTCAGCCCTTAGCAACCAGTCTGCATAAAACTGCAATTTCACTATTCAGTTAAGATGGCCGCTACTGCCCTCACCCTGAGGCTAATCCTGCCTGCCCTCACTAGTCAGTAACAATAGCCCCCTACAAGTGTCAGTAACCAGAGCCCTCCCCCCTAAAGGGTTAATCTCCTGCAGCACAAAGGGGTCCTCTTACCACATGTTGCTTTCATTTATACACTGAGCAGATGGCAGATCTCCCTTCCCTGTTGTGCGCTGCTTCAACTCTGCATTCTCCAGCTCTGCTGAGTGAGGGAGCGTCTGCCAAGCGCAGGGACAGGGAGAAGTGCACACAGCCCAGGCACCGTTATCAGCTGCTGGGGAGGACCTGGCTTTAATCATTTACTTACAGTCCCTGGCTGTCAGTAATGTGACCCTGCACGCTGCCTGCTCCGTCCTTCAACAGATAGACGGACCATGCCTAGCAACCCTATTTTAGCACAGGTAAAATTAGGCAGTACAGGGAACAAAAATGTGGAATTAAGGGGTAATTGAGTACACAGTGAAAAGTTGAAATAGGGCCACCAAGGTGATATTAATCACCACAATCCAATACTCCAAAAAAATAAAAATATGACAGTTATCCTTTAAAGGGGTTGTACAATGAAAAATATTTTACAGTTTTCAAACCAGCACCTGGATATTTTTGTAATTTCATTTAATTAAAAACTTAGCATAGCCACGAGTTATTCAATAAAATGTATCTGTATAGCACCACCTGCTGTTTGTTTTTTTCTTATTTCTTTGACCTGCTCACTGAGAAGGCCGCACATGCTCAGTTTCATTCTTCAACTGCCTCTTGAGCTGTGATAGGGAGAGCTGAGACACGCCCCCTCGAGCTGCAGCAGAGAAGACACTCCCCTTGAGCTTTCAGCTTGATATAAATGTAGCAGAGCAATGAATGGGGAGATCTCTGGTTCCATGTGAGGTACAGGGCTGGTTCTAGCTTTGTTAGAAAGAGATTGCCATGTACTATATGGTGTCTGATTTTCATTTTTTACATTAGTCATGGGATAACCCCTTTAAGCATCCCAGACCATTGGCTGGGAAAGATTAGGGAGCACACACTGGCCCTTTAAGAGCCGCAGACAGCACACGCACATTTCCTATAGGCAGTGAGAGTCACTGCCAGCAAGAAGTAATGGAAGGACAGCATTACTCTGGTGGCCAGGAATGCCGGGCAGGAAGAAAGGTGTGCTGCTGGGAGACGCGGAACAGGTAAGCAAGGTGGCAGCCGTGCCCACCAGCAGGACAGAAGCGGCGGTGGGCACAGAAAGCCACCATAACAAGCTACAGTACATCAACATACTGGCGACGGAACTGCTTGCCGGATCACTCTGCCGCAAGTGTGAAAGTAGCCTAACCATTATTATGCATGCTTGTAAAAGGCTTAGGTTTAGCCCAAACGTCACATGATTAATGGGTGTCTGATATTTGCCTATTACTAATGGATTAAACGGCACTATTCTGCACCAGAGGAGAAGTGGTAACGGAATCCATAACGCAATTCACCTTTTACCAACAAACGAAGTGTGAACGAATTTCATAAGCGGAAATTCGCTCATCTCAAGTCTAGGGCACAAAAAGGGTAAATGCTGCTATTCATGATGCTTTAGGGAGGAGAAGGAGTTAAAGTGGCTGTCCAACTAAAATAAGAATTCAAGTCACAGGTTGTAAAAAATAAAAATAAAATAAATAAAACATTACTCACCTTTTGAAAGTCCTGCTATTCCAGCACCGATCCCTGCTGGACCAGAAGTAATGACAGTGCGTCCCCATTCACAGGACTGCTGCAGCCAATCACTAGCCTCAGTGGTCGTGTGCACTAGAATTTGCAGAGATAAGCGTCCCACGGCGCAAAGACCAATCACAGGTCACCAGGATCAGGATTCAAGTAATTTATTGCAGCAATACAACGCATTTCGGGGAATCACTCCCCTTCATCAGGTACACAAGGCTGCACCCAAGGGACGCTTATCTCTGCAAATACGCACCTTCTTGGGGATTCCAGGCATCTCCGATAAGAAGACCATTTTTCCTGTGGCTGCAGACCACCACCCTCCGGGTTCTCAGGACCTTTTCTGATGAGCGATCAATAGAGTTGTGCCTATATTCAGCACAAAAATAATAATGTGCAATTTATACTGTATAAAAAACTGGATGTGTGTTTGCTGAGGAATCTGCTGCATAAATTCAAGGCTGACCCATGGATTTTTGTGGTGGTTTTGCAGTGAGCATGCCGCTGATCTGCCTGCAGATTTAGACCAATTTTTGTGCGGCAAGTACACCAAGAAAGGACATGCTCATACTTTTTTCTACGACATGGAAAGCAGTGAACATTTATTTTTTTGCTGCAGTTTTCAAACTACATACTGTTATGTGCAACCAATGAACATTATCGGCACCTGGCAGTCACAAGCGTCAGTACTTTAGCGGCAGTATGTATTTTATAGGGATAAATATCTGAAAAGTGTGGCATGCATTAGGCTACTTTCACGTCTCCGTAGCTGCCAGATACAAACGGGATGCCTGCTGGCCCCATTAAGTATAATAGGGTCTGGCGGAGACATGCATGCTGTTCCCGGAAGACAAGTGGAGAGTCAGCCTGCAGCATGCAGCGGTTTGTGTATGGACGATTCTCCGTTTGTCTGCCAAAACAATGTGACGGAATTTCACACCGGAAGTGTGAAACTAGCCTTAGTATTCAGCCCCCTATACTTTGATTCCCCTAAATAAAATCCAGTGTGACCAATTGATTCAGAAGTTACCTAATTAGTAAATAGAGTCCACCTGTGTGTAACGTTAGTGATCAAACAGCTTCATGAAAACCAAGGAACACACCAGACAGGTCAGGAATAGTTGTAGAGAAGTGTAAAGCAGGGTTAGGTTGTAAAAAATATCCCAAGTTCTGAACATCTCCTGCAGCACTGTTCAATCCATCCTCTGAAAATGGAAGGAGTATGACACAGCTGGAAACCTACCATGACATGGCTGTTCACCTAAACTGACAGACCAGGCAAGGAGAACACTAATTATAGAAGCAGCCAAGAGGCCCATGGTCACTCTGGAGGAGCTGCAGAGATCTACAGCTTAGGTGGGAGAATCTGCCAACAGGACAACTATTAGTCGTGTACTCCACAAATCTGGCCATTATGGAAGAGTGACAAGAAGAAAGCCATGTTTGAAAGCAAGCCATAACAAGTCCCATTTGCAGTTTATCACAAGCCATGTAGAGGACACAGCAAACATGTGGAAGAAGGTGCTCTGGTCAAATGCAAAACGCTATGTGTGGTAGAAAACGAGCACTGCACATCACCCTGAACACACCATCCCCACCGTGAAAGATGGTGGTGACAGAATCATGCTGTGGGGATGCTTTTCCTCAACAGGGACAGGGAAGCTGGTCAGAGTTGATGGGAAGATGTATGGAGCTAAATACAGGGCAATCCTGAAGGAAAACCTGGTGGAGGCTTGCAAAAGTCTTGAGACTGTGGCAGAAGTTCACCTTCCAGCAGGACAATGACCTTAAACATCCAGCTAGAGCTACAATGGAACGGTTTAGAAAGCATTTATATATGTGTTAGAATGGCCCAGTCAAAGTCCAGACCTAAATCCCATTGAGAATCTGTGGCAAGACTTGAAAATCGGCAGGAATTTCAGCAAAGCTGGTAAGAGGCATAACCCAAAAGACTTGAGCTGTAATTGCAATGACAGGAGGTCCTACAAATGCACACCACATTTTCCAGATTTTTATTTATTACAAATTTTGAAACCATGAATCATTTCTTTTCACTTCACACATACTTGCCACTTTGTGTTGGTCGATCACATAAAATCCCAATAAAATACATGTAAGTTTGTGGTCAGGAGCTATAAATGAGAACATGAAAATGCTAACAACACAAGGCACACGGTGTCCGTATTGACCTGGATATTTATTAATGTGGTTGCACCAAGAATCTGTCTAAAAAGTGGTGCAAATTGGCTCAACTAGGGTTTCTTCAAGGCTTCGATGGGTTTTCTGCGACTGTTGTGAGACACCATAGACTGGCATTATAAAATATGTGGCACGACATTACTGCGACAAATGTCGTTGTGTAGCCCTAGCCTTATGTCTCAGGTGTAATTGCCACTTCCTTACTCTCTGACATTTTTTGGGACACTCATCATGGGACACCCTGGCATCATTTATGACCGCATGACCCATCTATTCAAGATGGTAGTCTGGGACTATACGGACATATAAAGCAGAATACAGAGTCTATCCTCATTCATGTAAAGTACCATAGGAACCCTTCAGCGCAGGCCCTGGATAGCTACTGTGCCTGCGTAATCTGTTATTTCATCCTGTCCAAAGCTGTCCAGTTTTCAATAGATAAAAGTAAAGCTACTCAAACAATTGCAAACAGTCATTTCCCTGCAGGGGGATAATATTTCTCGGACGACGTCCATTTGCAAAATCATTTTTCACATCTGATAAAAATCCTGCAACAATAAAACAACATGTGACAGGAGAGAGGATGTGGAGCTGAGCCGGAGCTGTGGGATCTGCCTCATTCAGCAGGACCCTCTGCTCCCCGGGCTTCACCATTGCTTTAAGCTCCTGGCAAACCTTGTATGTTTCCTGACTAATGTGCTGACTCAGGGTGAAATCATAGAGAGTCCTGATTAACTGCACACATGTCCATCTGTTCTCCCCTAACCTCCCCACTGCACAACCAGTTACGGAAATGCTACATCTGAAGAGACATCCACCTGCAGCGGCAAGTTATCCATATGACATTGCCATGTACTTAAGGGATCAGGCCTAGAGGCTCCAGGATGAAAGTTTATGTCAGGAAAAACAAGTGGCCATAGCAGTTGTGCCAGGCACAACGGGGAGGGGGTGGGCCCGAGCCGGGCTCCAGATGTATTGGTTGGCATCTGAGGAACCTCTACTCTGCAACCCCTTAGTTAAAGAGACCAAGGACAACATCTGCATGGAGTTTGTATGTTCTTCCTGTGTTTGCGGGGGTTTCTTCCGGGTTCTCCAGTTTCCTCCCACACTCCAAAAGACATACTGATAGGGAACTTAGATTGTGAGAGCCCCTTGAGGACAGTGTCATGCTAATGTCTTTAAAGAGCTATGGAATATGTAGGCTGTCTATAAGTGAGTATAGCAAATAAATCTAAAATATGTTAAAAGGGGTTTTCCAGGATTTTCATATAGATGGCCAATCCTCAGCATATCAGAGCAAAAACCAACCCAGGAGGAGAAAAGAACTGCCTGTATAGCTCAGATACAGTATTGCTGGAGAAGCATAGAAAAATATTCTGCTGCAGTGAAAGCTCCCAGGAGCACAAGTTTGAAACAACCAGGACTCTTTCTAGAGCTGGACGCCCCACCAAACTAAGTAATCGCGTAAAAGGGGACACAGACTTTTTATTGCTGTGTTTATTTATACAGAGAGTCATCAACTTGACTTATTTCTAAGGTAACAAAATAAACAAAGACCAAATAAAAACGCCCAGGTGGCGATGGTGGTCCCTTATACTGAGTACCATGGTAGGTGGTTTGTGATGCGGGCACTAAGCGTTGCGATTGGCCTGGTTGTGATGCGGAGGGTTCAGGCTGGGCATATAAGGTTTCGCCATGATAGGTTTGCCCATATGGCCAACTTTGTGGGGCATAATGTTCCTTTGAAGGAGGGTATTGTGTCGGCCGCTAAGAAACCAGGGGAGTTGGCATTGGCCAGGGGCTAATCAGGTGTCCATGGGTGTGCCAATTCTCAAGTGCCACAAATATTTCTGTGGGGCCATTAGGAGGAGATGCTGCCTCCAGAACGATTCCTATAGCGGCTTGCGTTCGCAACAATCGTTCTGGAGGCAGGTTCCTCAAATGAGGCGCCAGAGTCCTGCCATACAGCTTGAAGTGGTCTTCCTGGCGGGCTCTAGACACATAGTCTAGGACCTGCGTAATGACCAATAGTTTGGCTGTAGGCATATGGCTTTTCTGCGGCTTTGTATGGTAAAAGTGGGGGAGGAATCCACTCCCGAAGCTGCGGGACGAGAGGCCATTGTTGTGCGAGGTCCTTCACCACTCTCTGGAGGAGGTTGGGAAGAGGGAATCTTCTCCTCCCAGGTACTTGAGTGGTGCGGAGCGCCCTCTTCTGTTGTCTCCTCAAGGTTGTCGTCTCCCATTGACTTTGAGTGGAGTTCATGACGGATCCGTCTTGCCTATGTTACAGATAATACAAACGGAATACAAATTCCATTCATGATGGATGCATGCAGTTGTATTATTGTAACAGATCCGTTTTTGCAGATCCATGACGGATCCGCCCCCAAAACGCGAGTGTGAAATGTTGGCCACCTACTTTTACAAATGAGAGGAATTGGCTTGGTTGCTATCGGCAACTATGACATTTCTAATTTACAAATTGTTTAGAACTAACTTACGAACGCAGCTCCATGACATCAGCAAGGAACATGAGATGTTCCCGAAACTTGTAGGGCCTTTTCTTTGGTGGGCCAGAACCACTGCGGCCTTGGTGATTCATTTCTTTGCGGAACTGGCCACTGCAGCTCCGCCAACGATTCTTGACTTCATCCACTTTTAAAAAAAATACAACAAAGGAAAATTTACCAAAAAAACATATACTAGGGAGGGCAATGTATGACATGTGCTATGCTAGGGAGGGCAATGTATGACATGTGCTATGCTAGGGAGGCCAATGTATGACATGTGCTATGCTAGGGAGGACAGCGTATGACATGTGCTATGCTAGGGTGGGCAACGTATGACATGTGCTATGCTAGGGAGGACAGCGTATGACATGTGCTATGCTAGGGAGGACAACGTATGACATGTCCTATGCTAGGGAGGGCAATGTATAACATGTGCTATGCTAGGGAGGGCAACGTATGACATGTGCTATGCTAGGGAGGAAAACGTATGACATGTGCTATGCTAGGGAGGACAACGTATGACATGTCCTATGCTAGGGAGGGCAACGTATGACGTGCTATGCTAGAGAGGGCAACGTATGACATGTGCTATGCTAGGGAGGACACTATTGTGGTACTTGTGGTTCGCTGCGGGCATCCTCCACTGTATGCATTTTTGCTGGGGATCGTCATTAGCAACGGGCCACAAGTGCAGGATTTGCTCCCCTATATATATGCACAACTGCATGTGGGTCTGAGCACCTCCTGCTAATACCACTCTAGTCTTTTCAGTTTGTATATATAGAGATGCCTGGAGGTGTATAAACTTCAATTTAAATGTGCCTGTTTTCCATCTACAGGCCACATTTAGGTGCAGCTGTGAGGCCTGGGACACATCAGCCAGTCTTGAGTTGGACTCGCAGACTCCTCCCTCCTCCCATTGCTAGCATGGTTACATGCTGGAGTTAACTGGTGAGTTGTTTGTGAGTCGGCCTCATGCTCCTGTAATTTGCCCACTGGCTCAGGTAGGTGAGTGTTAGGTCCCGAGCTACTTGAGAAACCTTGGCGCGGTGCTCGGGCTCAGACATGTCCTACACCGTTAGGTTGTATTATGGACTGGACGTTCCATAAAATGCGGAATGCACGCAGCTTTTTTTGTGTTTTATTTTTTTCACGTGGTATCGAATATCGCAATACTTTTTTATGGTATCGAAATCGAATCAAAGTTTTGGTATCGTGACAACCCTAAATGTAATAAAGAGAGACCAAAAAGTGGCATGGCAGATCATGCTGCAGAAAACAAGTCCTCAGACGGCTTCGTCAATTGAAATATAAAAAAAGGTATGGCTCCCAAAATATGGGAAAAAAATATTTATTTTAATTTTTTTTAACAAAAGTAGTCCAATATAAAAAAAACTATATAAATCTAAGATCTCCATAATCATATCAACCTGCAGAATAAACCTAACATGTCAATTATACCGCAAGGTGAAAGCTGTAAAAAAAAAAAAAAAAATAATGCCAGAATTGCCGTTTCATCAGAAACTCATATAGACCAATGAAAACATTTACAGTATTTTTTTTACTTACTATATTTTTCTCTTTATAAGACTCTTTTTTCCTCCAAAATGGCAGTGGGTCTTAAAGGGGTTGTCCGGGTTCAGAGCTGAACCCGGACAAACCTCCATTTTCATCCAGGCAGCCCCCCCTGACTTGACCATCGGAGCAGTTCATGCTCCGATGCTCTCCTTTGTGCTGCGCTAAATCGCGCAGGGAAAAGGCTCTTTTGTTGACTATAACACACTGCCGGGCGGAAGCTTCCACCGAGCAGTGTGTTCGGTGACGTCACCAGCTCTGATGGGCGGGCTTTAGCGCTGCCCTAGCCATTTTACTGGCTAGAGCAGCGCTAAAGCCCGCCCATCAGTGCCGGGGACGTCACCGGGCTCCCTGAGCAGCCAGAAGAAGAGGCTTCAGCTCGCCTGCAAGGGGCCCGGTACGTCAATGAGTCTAAGAAAAGTTAACTTCTGGCGAAGAATTTCCTATAAGAAAACGGGGTCTGAGAAACCTGTGGAAAAGGTAGGACATGGATGTATGTTATACGTTTGTCTGTCTTGTACTAATGGAACAAAGTCCTCAACCCCTTTAAAAAGTGAATACTAATGAGCGCTTCCATTATGGGGTGTAGGGAGCAGCGGTGCTGGCTGTACTCGCCTCTCCCTGGTCTTCTTTCGAGCCCTGCGATGCACTGGGTCCTGACTGAGTATAGCATCCGGATGTAGCGCACGGAGGCGTGCAGCGCTGGGCCCGGAAGAAGTCAGGGAGAGGCGAGTACAGGAAGAGAGCACTGTCCGAAGCAAGAGACTGATCTGAGGTACGATACAGTTTGGGGGGTCTGATGAAAAATATTATTTTTCTGTTTTTTTCTCCTCTAAAACCTCTCTCCGTACAGTATTAGAATGTATGGGCTCTGATGAGTCGGTTAGCTATTCGTGAAGTCGCACGTGACTTCGTTGAATAACTTTGGTAATTGATTATTACAGTAAAAAAAACACTTCAAAACTTGGAACCAAACTCGGCTTCAGTTCCGAGGTACTAGTTGGACCCGTAGCCGAGTTCGGTTTCAGGTTTGGAAGAGGTTTTCCACTTTAAAAATCAACCACCGAAGTTACTCAACGAAGTCTCACGCGACCTCATGAATAACTAACTTCGGCTCATCAGAGCCCATACATTCTAATACGGTACGGAGACGGATCTCTGTACAGTGTTACTTCGAAGATTTGAATGAAGCGACTTCGGATGAAGCATCCGAAGCACGCTTCGCTCAGCACTACTATACTTACCTTTTGTGTTATCCCTATGCTCTCATAGATTGTAAGCTCTTGCGAGCACGGCCCTCATTCCTCTTCTTTCCTTTGTTCCTGTGTAATGCAGATTTCTGTCTGTACATGAACCTCTTGATTGTAAAGCACTGTGGAATATGTTGGCGCTATATAAAGATTAATATTATTATTGTGCAGTGCTGACATATTCCACAGCGCTGTACAGACGTTAGCATCACTCTGTCCCCAATGGGGCTCACAATCTAAGGTCCCTATTAGTTTGTCTTTGGAGCGTGGGAGGAAACCGGAGAACTGTTCATGTGACACTACCTGGTGCAGCACAATATACCGCCCCAGCAGAACCAGATACTACAGTGCAGCACAATATACTGCCCCAGCAGAACCAGATACCACAGTGCAGCACAATATACTGCCCCAGCAGAACCAGATACCACAGTGCAGCACAATATACTGCCCCAGCAGAACCAGATACCACAGTGCAGCACAATATCCTGCCCCAGCAGAACCAGATACCACAGTGCAGCACAATATACCGCCCCAGCAGAACCAGATACCACAGTGCAGCACAATATACTGCCCCAGCAGAACCAGATACCACAGTGCAGCACAATATCCTGCCCCAGCAGAACCAGATACCACAGTGCAGCACAATATACCGCCCCAGCAGAACCAGATACCACAGTGCAGCACAATATACTGCCCCAGCAGAACCAGATACCACAGTGCAGCACAATATACTGCCCCAGCAGAACCAGATACCACAGTGCAGCACAATATACTGCCCCAGCAGAACCAGATACCACAGTGCAGCACAATATACTGCCCCAGCAGAACCAGATACCACAGTGCAGCACAATATACCGCCCCAGCAGAACCAGATACCACAGTGCAGCACAATATCCTGCCCCAGCAGAACCAGATACCACAGTGCAGCACAATATACTGCTCCAGCAGAACCAGATACCATAGTGCAGCACAATATACTGCCCCAGCAGAGCCAAATATCACAGTGCAGCACAATATACTGCCCCAGCAGAACCAGATACCACAGTGCAGCACAATATACTGCCCCAGCAGAACCAGATACCACAGTGCAGCACAATATACTGCCCCAGCAGAACCAGATACCACAGTGCAACACAATATACTGCCCCAGCAGAACCAGATACCATAGTGCAGCACAATATACTGCCCCAGCAGAACCAGATACCATAGTGCAGCACAATATACTGCCCCAGCAGAACCAAATACCACAGCGCAGCACAATATACTGCCCCAGCAGAACCAGATACCACAGTGCAGCACAAAATACTGATCAGCAGAACCAGATACCACAGTGCAGCACAATATACTGCCCCAGCAGAACCAGATACCACAGTGCAGCACAAAATACTGCCCCAGCAGAACCAGATACCACAGTGCAGCACAATATACTGCCCCAGCAGAACCAGATACCACAGTGGAGCACAATATACTGCCCCAGCAGAACCAGATACCACAGTGCAGCACAATATACTGCCCCAGCAGAACCAGATACCACAGTGCAGCACAATATAATGCTCTAGCAGAACCAGATACCATAGTGCAGCACAATATACTGCCCCAGCAGAGCCAAATATCACAGTGCAGCACAATATACTGCCCCAGCAGAACCAGATACCACAGTGCAGCACAATATACTGCCCCAGCAGAACCAGATACCATAGTGCAGCACAATATACTGCCCCAGCAGAACCAGATACCACAGTGCACCACAATATACTGCCCCAGCAGAACCAGATACCACAGTGCAGCACAATATACTGCCCCAGCAGAACCAAATACCACAGTGCACCACAATATACTGCCCCAGCAGAACCAGATACCATAGTGCTGCACAATATACTGCCCCAGCAGAACCAGATACCACAGTGCAGCACAATATACTGCTCTAGCAGAACCAGATACCATAGTGCAGCACAATATACTGCCCCAGCAGAGCCAAATATCACAGTGCAGCACAATATACTGCCCCAGCAGAACCAGATACCACAGTGCAGCACAATATACTGCCCCAGCAGAACCAGATACCATAGTGCAGCACAATATACTGCCCCAGCAGAACCAGATACCACAGTGCACCACAATATACTGCCCCAGCAGAACCAGATACCACAGTGCAGCACAATATACTGCCCCAGCAGAACCAGATACCACAGTGCTGCACATTATACTGCCTCTCTATGATATTGTTGACGCTGTCTACTTGAGTTGACCCCCTCAGTCTTGCTGGCTCCACCTTCTGTCAATCTGAGCCCATCTACAACATGGGGGCAATTTAAATTCCCAGTCTGCCCTGGGTGCAGGGTATTGATTAGACATTGATGGCCTATCCTAAGGATAGACTATAACATATAAAGTCCTGAACAACCCCTTTAAAGGGGTATTCCCATCTCAGACATTGGGGCCATATTTCTAGGTTATTTCCCCAATGTCTGATAGGTGTGGGTCCCACCTCTCACACCTATACTTAGAACGGAGCCGGCAAAGTCCCAGAGGGCGCAGCCACCCTCTATTCATTCCTATGAGAGTGCCGAAAATAGCCCGATTACTTTTCTGAAGTCCCATTGAAATGAATGTTTAGGCCCCCCAGAGCGTTTAGCTTGGGGGACACATGGGGGCAATGGCACCATTAGTTTTAGTTAGGCAGGGTTTTTTCTGTTTGCGTCTCTCCCCCCTCCCTGTTCGTTTTCCCGCTTTTTATTTTTTAGATTTAGCTGAGGTAATTTACCTGGGACCAGTTGATGTTTTGAGGCAGCTGACGACTCGGCGCTGATTGGTGGAAGCGGTTGCTGGGGGAGAATACCGCTCCCTGATTCGCCTTCTGGTCTGCGGCGGGAAAGCTGTTGCCTTTAAATTGTGGGTCTGGCGGCGCTTCTGGGCCAGTTTAAGAAGACCGGATTCGTCGCTATGTGTGCAATGTCGCTTTGCTTTATTAGAGGGGCTGTATCACTCAGTGTTTCTGAGTGGATGTCGGTATTCATTTAATGGTTATGATGGTTCATTAATTTATTAATGCTGATGATTTTAATGATTTATTTATTAAATTATTTATCATATACCTTAGTAAAGCATTGCGGCCATTTTTATTCCAAGTAAAAAGTGGTAGTGTATTTATTTTAGTGTTAAGTTATGCAATTTGAAGGGTGCCATTTGCCTCCGTGGGAAGCGCAGCGCTCAAGCGCGGACGCTGCTCCGTTCACTTCTATGGGGCTGGAGGAAATAGCCGAGCTAACGCTTGGCTACATTCAACACTCTCATAGGAATGAGAGGTGGGACCTGCACCTATGAGACGTTGGGGGCATATCCTAGCGATATGCCCCCAATGTCTGAGATGGGGCAACCCCCTCTAAAGCAGGCTTCTAGGTCCCACTGGGTATCAGAAAATCCCTTTAACTAGACATGAGCAAAGCCATAGTCTAGTCAGCCATCTTGATGTCCCTTACCATTGGAGTCTGCGAACCTCTTTTATAAAAAAAATAAACTGCTGACCCTTCTGTATAAACCTAGTGCAGAGTAAATTTTTTTTTAAAACTGAGCCCTTGCCATTAGCAACCAATAACATTTTTGAAATTCAAGTCACTGAAATGGATGTGTGTGTATATATATATATATAGAGTGCCTTTTATATCTCTTTTAGGCTACATGCACACGACCGTATGTGTTTTGCGGTCCGCAAAAAAAACGGATGACGTTACGTATGGCATCCGTTTTTTTTTTTGCGGATCCATTGTAATAATTCCTATCCTTGTCCGCAAACTAGAAAAAAATAGGACATGCACTATTTTTTTTTGCGGGGCAACGGAACGGACATACTAATGCGGACAGCACACGGTGTGCTGTCCGTGTTTTTTGCGGACCTATTGAAATGAATGGGTCTGCATCCTATCCGCAAAAAAAAAAAAATGGAACGGACACGGAAACAAACAACGTTCGTGTGGATGTAGCCATAACCTGTATACCAAATTTGAATCAAAATGCGCCAATTACAATGGGCAGTGGTAAAATCCTCACAATCTTCCCCCCAATTTTTTTTAGCATTTTTATATATTTTTTTTAAAGTAAAACACATGCATACCTAGTAAGAATATGGATCAGCACATGGGGTGGCCTCAAATATATTTGTATCAGGCTCCCATTTTTCTTTTATAAATTTATCTCAATTTAAGGAAAATTAAACATCAACAGTTTTTCTTTTTCCAAAAAGTCGCTCCTAACAAACGTTCCCCATAGTTCACATAGAAGTGAGCTCGCTGCGGTCCTGGACGCCCAGTGACTACCTCCTCTCACCAGCCGGTTCCCACTCTGCCAGTAACGAGCATGGAAACCTCCCAGCCCGCGGACCACGCCTCCTCCCTTACTTTCAGTTTCTCTCTGGTGATGACGTCATGACGTCCGACTGAGGGGCGGAGCTTGCAGGAACGCGGCCGGTTCAGGGTTCTGTTCTGGTGTGTGTGAATGCAGAGCTGGGATAGAAGGAGCTGCTCCGGTTTTGCATGAGGTACAGCGCAGCTATAACCGCAGGTACAGGTCCTGTGCACTGAGCCGACCCCTGCTGCGGTTTTTCTACCTGCGGTACCGACCTCTGATGGATTCCTGTCAATCACTGTGATTGACAGCTGTCAGTATTCTATTAGAATGGGTTATATAATGGGCAGAGGTGCAGAGTGTATCTATATTATATATATATTACATAGCGTTGTGTGACCGCGGTCTCGCTGTTCGCAGTATATGTAGAGGACACATCGCTGTATACCGTGTTTTTGTTATGCCTCGTGCTCACGACCGTATGTATTTTGCTCTCCGCAAAACATGGATCTGCAAGAAATACGGATGACGTCCGTGTGCATTCCGTACTTTGGGGCACAGAACAGCTGACCCCTAATAGAACAGTCCTATCCTGGTCTGTAGTGCGGACAATAATAGGACATGTTCTATTTTTTGCGGAACGGACATACGGAAACGGAATGCATACGGAGTAACTTCCATTTCTTTATGCAGACCCATTGAAATGAATGGTTCTGCATACGGTCCGCATCCGATCTGCAAAAAAAAAGAAAAAAACGGAACAAACATTTGTGTGCATGAGCCCTTAGGCTACATTTACATGACCGTATTTGGTTTCCATGTCCGTTCCGTTTTTTTTTGTTCTTTTTTTTGCGGATTGCATGAGGACCCATTCATTTCAATGCTGTCCGCATCCGTATGTCCGTTCCGTGGCCCCGCCAAAAAATATAGAACGTGTCCTATTCTTGTCCCTTTTGCGAACAAGGACAGGCATTGTTACAATGGATCCGCAAAAAAAAAAAAAAAAAAACGGATGCAATACAGATGCCAAAAGGAAGTTCTATTAGGGGCCAGCTGTTCTGTGCCGCAAAGTACGGAATGTACACGGACGCCATCCGTATTTCTTGCAGATCCGTGTTTTGCGGAGAGCAAAATACATATGGTCGTGTGCACGAGGCATAACAAAAACACCAGTGCGAACACTGCCGTATACAGCGATGTGTCCTCTACAGGCAAACGATCCCTGTCACTGTACTGGGTACATCATATAATGTAAAGCACGCGACCAGCGAGACCGCGGTCACACAATGCTATGTAATATAGATGCACTCTGCCCATTATATAACCCATTCTAATAGAATACTGACAGCTGTCAATCACAGTGATTGACAGGAGTCCATCAGAGGTCGGTATTGCGGACCGCAAAACACATACGGTCTTGTGAATGTAGCCTTATTCCGTTTTACGGTTTTTGGTGTTTCTATGGACAAATCTGCAGTCGTGACCACAAATTGTGAGATGGACAAATTTTGGTTTCCCCGCAGTTTGCATTTCATAAGTTTTTTTTTTTTTCTGGACAAATCTATTAAGTTTATGCAAAGACTTAATGGGGGTCATTTATGAATATTTTCACACCAGTTTTCGGCATAAAAATGTCGCTTGACCCCAGTTTTTGTGACTTTTTGAATGCCCATGTCACCATTTTGTCTCATGGGTATTTTTGCGCCTCATTCGACATGGAGGAGCGTTGAGGTTGTGGCAGGGGCGTGCCGGGGGACGGGACTTTGGCTTTGACAAATTTACTGACATTTACTCCTGGAAACAGGAGTAAATGTTGGGGGAAAAACTACCCCTACTGTTTGCTCTGGGCGCACGGACTGCCGAAGGAGGAGGAGCACGCCCCGTCATAGATTAGGTGCATCTCTCGCCAGCAAAGCCAACGCTAAAGTAAAAGACCAGCTTTAAAAGCCAGTTCTTTGTAAATGACCCCCAATATTCCCAGTGCTGACCCTTCTTTTTCCAGATGTGTGCAGTTCACCCTGGCATGCTGGATATCAGCTTCTGGGCCAAGTTCTGACCGTATTGGGGATCCACAAAATACAGACACCTTCCATGTGCAGTCCACATCTTTCTCACGCCTGTTACTAGAAACGACTCGTCTCGTCCACAAAACAGACAAGAATTGAACACACGGATGCGAACAGCACACGGATGTCACGTCTGTTTTTTTTTTTTTGTTTTTTTTTGTGGACCCATAGAAATTAATGGGTCTGTGAGCAATACGCAAAAAATGCAGATTGGCTGCGGATACAAAATATGGTCATGTTTAAGAATTAACCACAGGTTCTTAAAAGGATTGAGATCTGGGGAGTTTCCTGGCCACAGACCCAAAATGTCAATCTTTGGTTCACCGATCCACTTAGTTATCACTTTTGCCTGGTGACATGGTCTCCATCATGCTGGAAAAAGCATCGTTCATCAACAGATTGCTCCTGGATGGTTGGAAGAAGTTTCTCCTGGATCATAGGGAGAAGTTGCTCTTGGATGATTGGGAGAAGTTGCTCCTGGATGGTTGGGAGAAGTTGCTCCTGGATGGTTGGGAGAAGTTGCTCCTGGATGGTTGGGAGAAGTTGCTCCTGGATGGTTGGGAGAAGTTGCTCCTGGATGGTTGGGAGAAGTTGCTCCTGGATGGTTGGGAGAAGTTGCTCCTGGATGGTTGGGAGAAGTTGCTCCTGGATGATTGGGAGAAGTTGCTCCTGGATTATTGGGAGAAGTTGCTCCTGGATGATTGGGAGAAGTTGCTCCTGGATGATTGGGAGAAGTTGCTCCTGGATGATTGGGAGAAGTTGCTCCTGGATGATTGATTGAGAGACGTTGCTACTGGTTCATTGCGAGAAGTTTCTCTTGGAGGAGGTTTTGATCCCATTATTTATTAATGTCAATGTTCTTGGGCAATATTGCTGGTCAACCCACTCCCTTGGATGAGAACCACGCATGAATGGTCTCAGGATGCTTTACTGCTGGCATGACACAGAACTCATGCTAGCGCTCACCTTTACTTCTGCAGGCAATCATTTTTCCACATGTCCCGAAATGGAGGCTTCATCAGAGAAAATAACCTTCCACCAGTCTTCTGCAGTCCAATCCCTGGACTAGCTAGTGATAGTACAGACAAAGGAGAGGTGGATGTGTTTCTGGATATTTCTGAGACTGGGGGTAGTAGTTAGTTGTTGGGGGTTGTGAGAACAAGCTGCAGCGTCCTCTCCTCCTGGATTTAACAGTGATACTGGGAATTGGAATCTTCTAGCATGTTCCTGTATATCTGATATGTATGACCTGTCCATGTTATGGGAATAAAGGACTTTACTGGTGACAACTCTTATTGCCCAGTGCCTATCTTTTGTCGGTCACGAGCTGATTTTGTGACACCTACCATAAGATCTTTGTCATGCCAGCAGTAAAGCATCCTGAGACCATTCCGGTGTAGGGTTGCTTCTCATTCAGTGGAATCAGTCACCAAAAAATTACAAAGAACACTGCCATGATTAAAGAATATTATCAAAACCACCTCCAGGAGCAACTTCTCCCAACCATCCAGGAGCAACTTCTCCCAACCATCCAGGAGCAATCTGGTGATGATTGGGCAAAAGTGACTAACTGGCTTGGTGAACAAAACATTGACATTTTGGGCCCATGACCAAGAAACTCCCCAGATGTCAATCCCATTGAGAACCTGTGGTCGATCCTCAAAAAGTGGGTGGAAAAACAAAAACACAGAAATTGAGATAAACTCCAAGCACTGATTAGATAAGAATGGGTTGCCATCAATGAGGACTTGGCCCAGAAGCTGATATCTAGCATTCCAGGGCGAACTGCAGAAGCCTGAAAAAAAAAAGGTCAACACTAGAAATATTGAGTCTTTTCATAAACTTGATGGATTTGTCAAGAACAGTAAAAAACATAAACCTATGAAATGCTTATAATTGTCCTTCAGTGTACCATTGAAACGTCTGACAAAAAGGTCCAAAAACCCTCAAGCAGCAAACTTTGTGAAAGCCAAAATTTGTGTCGGTCTCAAAATTTTTGGCACCCGAGCTGTGGTTTTATTGCCAGTGATGTGTCCGCAACCTGTAATTACTGGCCGATGCTCTGGCAGCCGGACCCTCGTCGTCCCCTCAATTGCATTACTTCTTAGTGCACTATCCTCTGTGTAACTTGAGACCCTTCTCAGCTGATTGGCCGAGCAGCACCATGTGACCGTGTCCATGCACTTCAGTTTATGTGGCGGCATGAATTGCCAGTCTCAGCAAATCAGGTGGGTGGACCCCTCAGTGTATATACTGGGTGCCCCTACACATGGCCATGTTTCTCCTAGGACATCCTTCAGATCCGTAAAGGTTTTTAGGGACTGATACTGAGACTGGAACTGAGGTGCAATACCAAGCATGGCCACTATATGATGTGTGGCGCTGTGCTTGATAATCTGTAAAGGACCTATCCTGAGGTCTGACCAACCCCACTCCAGGGGTCTGCCCCAGGAATAGACTCTCCTGATTTGTCAGCTTTAGTAAATGTTTTTATTCTCAATGAAATAACAATTCTGCTGCGTCTAGGCATTAGTTATTGGGCTTGACGGGTTTGTCAAGTCCTGCAAAACAGACACTTGGTTTTGGTCAAACCAGACCCCCATTATGGTATTTTTCCCGCTACTCTTTGGTCAGCTATACACTGTGGTTGCAGTTTTTGTAGAGGGGGCGTCCTGTGCAGGTTCATAGCACCCAGTAGCAGAGGGAGCAGGGTCAACTAGGGCTGTGGCCCCTTCCTCCAATGGTCCCATAATAGCAGCACAGACTTCCCATGAGTAAGGAAGATAGTACATGACAATACCTTTCTAACAAAGCCAGAACCAGCCCTGTACCTCACATGGAACCAGAGATCTCTCCATTCATTGCTCTGCTAGATTTATTTCAAGCTGGTAGCTCAGGGGGCGTGTCCTTTCTCAAGGGAGCATGTCCTTTCTGCTACAGCTAGTGGCAGTTGAAGGATGGAACGGAGCATGTGATTCCATCTCGGTGAGCTGCACAAAGAATTCAAAATAAGAGCAGTCAGCAGGTGGCGCTATACAGATACATGTTATTGAATAACTCCGTGGCTGTACTGAATTTTTAATCACATGTATTCAGATCCAGGGGCTGGTTTAAATAATGTAGAATATTTTTCATGCGACAACTCATTTAAAGAGGCTTTGTCACCCAGATCAACCCTACCAGTAAAATAATACCTCTCCTATGTCCGTTGGTACTACGGCTCCAGCGACGCCCCCGGTGCTCGACTATGACGCCCCTTTGCTTTTAATAACATCCCCCTTTCCATTAGATTGACAGCGCTACACCTCTCTGGTCTAGCGCTGTATTCCGGTCCTGCGCGCTTCCTTTGACGCTGTCACGTCGCTGCACCTGTGGCGGCACGGGCAGCTCTGATGTAGGGTAAGGTTCGGGGTGACAGAGCCCCTTTACATACTGTAACCTGCTGTGAGTCTGGGGTGATAACTCTGGACATTGTATATATACTGTACACTGTATATACACTGTCACCTACTGTAACCTGATAACTCCGGACATTGTATACATACTGTACACTATATATACACCGTCACCTACTGTAACCTGATAACTCTGGACATTGTATACATACTGTACACTATATATACACCGTCGCCTACTGTAACCTGATAACTCTGGACATTGTATACATACTGTACACTATATATACACCGTCGCCTACTGTAACCTGATAACTCCGGACATTGTATACATACTGTACACTGTATATACACTGTCACCTACTGTAACCTGATAACTCCGGACATTGTATACATACTGTACACTATATATACACCGTCACCTACTGTAACCTGATAACTCTGGACATTGTATACATACTGTACACTATATATACACCGTCGCCTACTGTAACCTGATAACTCCGGACATTGTATACATACTGTACACTGTATATACACTGTCACCTACTGTAACCTGATAACTCTGGACATTGTATACATACTGTACACTATATATACACCGTCACCTACTGTAACCTGATAACTCCGGACATTGTATACATACTGTACACTATATATACACCGTCATCTACTGTAACCTGATATCTCCGGACATTGTATACATACCGTACACTATATATACACCGTCATCTACTGTAACCTGATATCTCTGGACATTGTATACATACCGTACACTATATATACACCGTCACTTACTGTAACCTGATAACTCTGGACATTGTATACATACCGTACACTGTATATACACCATCACCTACTATAACCTGATAACTCTGGACATTGTATACATACTGTACACTGTATATACACCGTCACCTACTGTAACCTGATAACTCTGGACATTGTATACATACTGTACACTATATATACACCGTCACCTACTGTAACCTGATAACTCTGGACATTGTATACATACTGTACACTATATATACACTGTCACCTACTGTAACCTGATAACTCTGGACATTGTATACATACTGTACACTGTATATACACCGTCACCTACTGTAACCTGATAACTCTGGACATTGTATATATACTGTACACTGTATATAAACCATCATCTACTGTAACCTGATAACTCCAGACATTGTATACATACTGTACACTATATATACACCGTCATCTACTGTAACCTGATAACTCCGGACATTGTATACATACTGTACACTGTATATACACTGTCACCTACTGTAACCTGATAACTCTGGACATTGTATACATACTGTACACTGTATATAAACCATCATCTACTGTAACCTGATAACTCCAGACATTGTATACATACTGTACACTATATATACACCGTCATCTACTGTAACCTGATAACTCTGGACATTGTATACATACTGTACACTGTATATACACCGTCACCTACTGTAACCTGATAACTCTGGACATTGTATACATACTGTACACTATATATACACTGTCACCTACTGTAACCTGATAACTCTGGACATTGTATACATATTGTGCACTGTATATACACCGTCATCTACTGTAACCTGATAACTCTGGACATTGTATATATACTGTACACTGTATATACACCATCCCCTACTGTAACCTGATAACTCCGGACATTGTATACATACCGTACACTATATATACACCGTCACCTACTGTAACCTGATAACTCTGGACATTGTATACATACTGTACACTGTATATACACCATCCCCTACTGTAACCTGATAACTCCGGACATTGTATACATACTGTACACTGTATATACACCGTCCCCTACTGTAACCTGATAACTCCGGACATTGTATACATACTGTACACTATATATACACCGTCGCCTACTGTAACCTGATAACTCCAGACATTGTATACATACTGTACACTGTATATACACTGTCACCTACTGTAACCTGATAACTCTGGACATTGTATACATATTGTGCACTGTATATACACCGTCATCTACTGTAACCTGATAACTCTGGACATTGTATATATACTGTACACTGTATATACACCATCCCCTACTGTAACCTGATAACTCCGGACATTGTATACATACTGTACACTATATATACACCGTCACCTACTGTAACCTGATAACTCCGGACATTGTATATATACTGTACACTGTATATACACCATCCCCTACTGTAACCTGATAACTCTGGACATTGTATATATACTGTACACTGTATATACACCGTCACCTACTGTAACCTGATAACTCTGGACATTGTATATATACTGTACACTAGGCCTGCACAATAAATCGCCATATCGCAATCGCCAAATGGCCGAGTCAAAAATGCTGCAATTGTATTACCATATTTTTCGCTTTATAAGACAAACTTTTTTTCCCCCAAAGGTGGGGGGGGAAATGGCAGTGCGTCTTATAAAGCGATGGTTGACTTTTTACGTGGCTGACACGGATGTATCGCCGGCCGCTATGCTGCACAGGAGGGAGGAGGGTCTGGAGGCAAGTCGTTATTTTAATGAACAAATGTTCTTCTATTTATTCTGTTTATCTGTTCTGTGCTATTAAGAAAATGGCAAGTTTTGTAATTTGTACTTTTGCAGTAATGCAAATATGTTATTTAATTTAGTAAAAGATGTTTTATTTTGAAAAACACTGCATTTCAGTTCTTGAGTTAAGCATAACTACATTTCAGCATTATCAGTCATTTCTGTGTGCTTTTGCCTTGAAAATCCAAGCAAATGGACCTCTAGCACAATTCCCTTAAAATATCGCATCGCATATCGTTATCGCAATTTTTAGGGCCCTAATCGCAATCGCACAAAATTCCCATATCGTGCAGCCCTACTGTACACTGTATATCAAAATGAAAAGGAATAGTCCAGCTTCCAGACAACGTGTTCAAGCTTTAATAAATAAGTGCTTTAAAATGCATCATGTACATCCATGTCTACGCGTTTCAGATCATTTCACACCTAACGTTACCGCAGAGGGAAGCACAAGTTCCGGCAAGTCTGCAAAAAACGCCGAGCTGGGCGCAGTCATTAGAAAAGGCGGGCGGTACCCCTCGCGGCAGAAAAAAAAACGTAACCAACTTTCAAGTGATTAATATCTCCTCTAAAATACTCTCCCAAGCACAAATTGATGTATTATCAAAAGGACTCACCTTTTCGCCCACCTGCCATTTTGATATCTACAGGACTATTCTGGATGTGAGTAAACTAGCCCGAGATCTCACTCTGAGGAAACATTTTTCTAACATAGATACAGAGGATTCTCCTTCTGTTAGTTCTGTGTCTACATCCTCAACAGTGACTACCGCCCATGAGACCCTGCTGTCGTTTCAAGAACTGGTTCACCTTTCCCATCTTCTGGAATGCCGCCCTGTGATTGATTCTCCGCCTGTCAATGATAACTTTGTCACCCACAACCGTGATTTCTATCCCGCGCAGTCTCGTTCCCCGGCTCTTGACCGGTTTCAGGAGTTGGTTGAGCGAGATCTGTTCGCTTTGAGGGATACGTGAAATACAGCTTCTAAATTCACTTCTAATTGCAATTTGTCTATTGTTGAAAGAGCAGCTCTTAAGGAGCTTGAGAACATGAAAGATGTCATTATCAAGCAGGTGGATAAAGGGGGCTCGGTGGTGGTCCATATACAGTACAGACCAAAAGTTTGGACACACCTTCTCATTCAAATAGTTTTCTTTATTTTCATGACTATGAAGGCATCAAAACTATGAATTAACACATGTGGAATTATATACATAACAAACAAGTGTGAAACAACTGAAAATATGTCATATTCTAGGTTCTTCAAAGTAGCCACCTTTTGCTTTGATTACTGCTTTGCACACTCTTGGCATTCTCTTGATGAGCTTCAAGAGGTAGTCCCCTGAAATGGTCTTCCAACAGTCTTGAAGGAGTTCCCAGAGATGCTTAGCACTTGTTAGCCCTTTTGCCTTCACTCTGCGGTCCAGCTCACCCCAAACCATCTAGATTGGGTTCAGGTCCGGTGACTGTGGAGGCCAGGTCATCTGGCGCAGCACCCCATCACTCTCCTTCATGGTCAAATAGCCCTTACTTTCAAAGTTTTCCCAATTTTTCGGCTGACTGACTGACCTTAATTTGTTAAAGTAATGATGGCCACTCGTTTTTCTTTACTTAGCTGCTTTTTTCTTGCCATAATACAAATTCTAACAGTCTATTCAGTAGGACTATCAGCTGTGTATCCACCTGACTTCTCCTCAACGCCACTGATGGTCCCAACCCCATTTATAAGGCAAGAAATCCCACTTATTAAACCTGACAGGGCACACCTGTGAAGTGAAAACCATTTCAGGGGACTACCTCTTGAAGCTCATCAAGAGAATGCCAAGAGTGTGCAAAGCAGTAATCAAAGCAAAAGGTGGCTACTTTGAAGAACCTAGAATATGACATATTTTCAGTTGTTTCACACTTGTTTGTTATGTATATAATTCCACATGTGTTAATTCATAGTTTTTGATGCCTTCAGTGTGAATCTACAATTTTCATAGTCATGAAAATAAAGAAAACTCTTTGGATGAGAAGGTGTATCCAAACTTTTGGTCTGTACTGTATGCGTCCCAAAATCTTCTCATATAAGGGAATTTGGACACCTATCTGGAGCTGTCACATGACACCACCCCCCAATATCAATTTGTTTTACTTTCCTTGTTGTCCTTGGGAGTTAAGAGTGGTTTTATGGATTAAAAGCAAGCTGACTTCATCCCATTATCCCAATATTCTACTCTTTGCCCAAGATCCACAAGGCTGGTTTCCATTCCGTCCATGCGGCCCATAGTGGCCGGCATAGGCTCTTTCACGGAGCGGCTATCTGCATGGGTTGACAGTCTATTGCAACCACTGGTCCAGACTATTCCGGGTTTCCTTCTAGATACTAGAACTGTATTACAGTCCTTTTACAGGTTCCCGTGGAAACCGGAATGTGCCTGGATCACTGCGGATGTGACATCTTTATATACACTGCTTGCAGAATTATTAGGCAAATGAGTATTTTGACCACATCATCCTCTTTATGCATGTTGTCTTACTCCAAGCTGTATAGGCTCGAAAGCCTACTACCAATTAAGCATATTTGGTGATGTGCATCTCTGTAATGAGAAGGGGTGTGGTCTAATGACATCAACACCCTATATCAGGTGTGCATAATTATCAGGCAACTTCCTTTCCTTTGGCAAAATGGGTCAAAAGAAGGACTTGACAGGCTCAGAAAAGTCAAAAATAGTGAGATATCTTGCAGAGGGATGCAGCACTCTTAAAATTGCAAAGCTTCTGAAGCGTGATCATCGAACAATCAAGCGTTTCATTCAAAATAGTCAACAGGGTCGCAAGAAGCGTGTGGAAAAACCAAGGCGCAAAATAACTGCCCATGAACTGAGAAAAGTCAAGCGTGCAGCTGCCAAGATGCCCCTTGCCACCAGTTTGGCCATATTTCAGAGCTGCAACATCACTGGAGTGCCCAAAAGCACAAGGTGTGCATTACTCAGAGACATGGCCAAGGTAAGAAAGGCTGAAAGACGACCACCACTGAACAAGACACACAAGCTGAAACGTCAAGACTGGGCCAAGAAATATCTCAAGACTGATTTTTCTATGGCTTTATGGACTGATGAAATGAGAGTGAGTCTTGATGGGCCAGATGGATGGGCCCGTGGCTGGATTGGTAAAGGGCAGAGAGCTCCAGTCCGACTCAGACGCCATCAAGGTGGAGGTGGAGTACTGGTTTGGGCTGGTATCATCAAAGATGAGCTTGTGGGGCCTTTTCGGGTTGAGGATGGAGTCAAGCTCAACTCCCAGTCCTACTGCCAGTTTCTGGAAGACACCTTCTTCAAGCAGTGGTACAGGAAGAAGTCTGCATCCTTCAAGAAAAACATGATTTTCATGCAGGACAATGCTCCATCACACGCGTCCAAGTACTCCATAGCGTGGCTGGCAAGAAAGGGTATAAAAGAAGAAAATCTAATGACATGGCCTCCTTGTTCACCTGATCTGAACCCCATTGAGAACCTGTGGTCCATCATCAAATGTGAGATTTACAAGGAGGGAAAACAGTACACCTCTCTGAACAGTGTCTGGGAGGCTGTGGTTGCTGCTGCACGCAATGTTGATGGTGAACAGATCAAAACACTGACAGAATCCATGGATGGCAGGCTTTTGAGTGTCCTTGCAAAGAAAGGTGGCTATATTGGTCACTGATTTGTTTTTGTTTTGTTTTTGAATGTCAGAAATGTATATTTGTGAATGTTGAGATGTTATATTGGTTTCACTGGTAAAAATAAATAATTGAAATGGGTATATATTTGTTTTTTGTTAAGTTGCCTAATAATTATGCACAGTAATAGTCAACGGCACACACAGATATCCCCCTAAAATAGCTAAAACTAAAAACAAACTAAAAACTACTTCCAAAAATATTCAGCTTTGATATTAATGAGTTTTTTGGGTTCATTGAGAACATGGTTGTTGTTCAATAATAAAATTAATCCTCAAAAATACTACTTGCCTAATAATTCTGCACTCCCTGTACTGTCATCCCTCATGATTTAGCCATTTCCTCTTTGCGATGGTTCCTGAACATTTTCTGCGGATTACAGTATTGAATTCCAGGACTTCATCTGCGATGTTGTCTATTTTTTATTAGAGCATAATGTGTTCATGTTTGACCATCGATTTTTTTTCTAGAGCGCACTGGCGGTTCCATGGGGGGGCGAAATTTTCGCCCTCTATGGCAAACATCTACATGGCGTGGTGGGAACACCGCCATCTCTTTTCTGAAAACAACACATGGGCATCTTCGCAACAGTGGTACGGTCGTTATATATCGACGACTTATTGTCTGGTCAGGTGACCACGCTGCCGTGCCACTGTTTGGGATGTTTCTGAATGACTACTCTCTGAATTTGAAATGCACTATCAATTTCCATCCGACATCTATTTTCATTTTTGGACCTCACCTTAATGGGTAATGTCATCGAATCCACTATTGTCACACATGCCTATCGCAAAGAGACTGCTGGCAACAGCACTCTCTTTGCCTCATCATGTCATCCTGCCCATGTTGTCCGCAATATTCCTAGAGGCGAATTCCTCCACCTTAAAAGAAATTGCTCTAGCGATGAGGGTTTTCAGGAAGAGAGTTAAACATAGCCGCAGATCGTCTTGCCGTTTGTGGTTATAGCGATAACCTTTTGAAACAAGCTGGGGCATCCGTTAAAACTAAATCACGGGCAGACTTAGTTTTTCCTAAAATGAGAAATATTGGTCCCCTCAATCAAATGAGCAGGGCCTCTCGGAGCAGGGCTCCAGTTTTTGCCACAAATTACAGCCTTGTATCTGCCATATAGTTAGGAAACCTTTGTCAATGTTGCGTACTGACGGGCAGTGGATTGATGCACTTAATTCAGGTGTCAAATGCATCGCCCGTCGAGCGCCCACATTGGCCCAGCGAGTTAGCCCTAGTCTGTTTATCGATGATCCCCAGAAACAGCAGAGCTGGTTACGTTTCAAGGGTAATTTAAAATGCGGGCATCGAGTCTGTACCTGTTGTAATCAAATTCAAACTGGCTAAACCATTGTATCTCTGGCTAATCAAAAAACATTTTTACTCAAACAGTATGTTAATTGCAACACTAATTTTGTAGTTTATTGCGTCACCTGCACGATACATAGACTGCACTACTAACAGCCTCAAAACCAGGATCCGCAGACGCATTTCTCACATTCCTCATGCGCTGACAAGAAATGTGTCTGCGGTCAGTTCACACTAGGGCTGCAACGATTAATCGACATTATCGATAATTTTCGATAACGGGATTCGTTGTCGACGATTCCCGTTATCGAAAAATCGGACGATTTGCTGCTATGCGGGCGGGAGCGGACGGCAGTGTGTAAAACTTACTAGTACACTTCGTAGCAGGCAGGAGGCCGGGTGGCGGCAGCGTAACTCACTACGTCACGCGCCTGCTCCTCCCACTTTATGAATGAAGGCGCAGGCGCATGACGTAGTGAGTTACGCTGCTGCCGCCGCCCGGCCTCCTGCGATAGTTTAATACTAGTAAGTTAGGGTCTGGAGTGATTTTGCAGTATAAGTAGTTTAACATCCCCTACTTGATAGATATGCTTAGGTGAGCGGGGCCCGGTGTAATAGAATACAGTGACTGCACTGGGCCCCGCCGCTATTACAAAACTGAAATGCCAGCCCCCACACCTGTATTGGGGGTCATTCACAATCACTACACAGGGACACTGTTATGGGGGGGATCTGTGGATGACACATATGTGTCATCCACAGATCCCCCCCATAACAGTGCCATCCACAGATGCCCCCATAACAGTGCCAGCCATCCAAAGATCCCCCCCATAACAGTGCCATCCACAGATGCCCCGTAACAGTGCCTGCCATCCACAGATGCCCCGTAACAGTGCCATGATTGCCATCCACAAATCCACATCCACACCGTCAGAACGTCTCTTCTCTGCAACAGGTAACATGGCGTGTAAGGCTACTTTCACACTAGCGTTCGGGTGTCCGCTCGTGCGCACCGTTTGAAGGGGCTCACGAGCGGCCCCGAACGCATCCGTCTGGCCCCAATGCATTCTCAGTGGAGGCGGATCCACTGAGAATGCATCCGTCTGCCAGCGCTCAGCCTCCGCTCCGCTCAGTGAGCGGACACCTGAACGCTGCTTGCAGCGTTCGGGTGTCCGCCTGGCCGTGCGGAGGCGAGCGGATCCGTCCAGACTTATAATGGAAGTCAATGGGGACGGATCCGCTTGAAGATGACACCATATGGCTCAATCTTCAAGCGGATCCGTTCCCCATTGACTTTCAATGTAAAGTCTGAACGGATCCGCTCAGACAACTTTCAGACTTAGAAAATTTTCTAAGTAATAATGCAGACGGATCCGTTCTGAACGGATGCAAACGTCTGCATTATCGGAGCGGATCCGTCTGATGAAACATCAGACGGATCTGCTCCGAACGCTAGTGTGAAAGTAGCCTAAGAAGAGAGCTAGCCTAAGCCCGACCATGTGGACATGTTGTCTTTTTTACATTGTAATGCAAAATTTTTATAATTATGTAAGTTCTAAAATTGTTTTAATGTGGCCTTTGAACATAATTTTTCAAGTAAAGTCATATAAACCCTTTTTTTGTCATTTTGGTGTTTTTTCCCGATTAATCGATGAAATTATCGACAACTAATCGATTATTCAAATAATGGTTAGCTGCAGCCCTAGTTCACACTGTGCGGTTTGTCATGCAGGTGATGCCTATTGGATTTTCTCTATGAACACCTGTGACCAATGGGATCCTTTATTGCACTACTGATCCTGATGCATTGTCTCAGAGGTGGAGCTGCTGCTGATTATTTCACCTGACATGTTTGACCTGCCCCTTAGTTAAGGCCTTTTATTCTTTGTCATGAGTAAGGAACTGTATGAAATGATCTGAAACGCGTAGACCTGGATGTACATGTTGGATTTTAAAGCACTTATTTATTAAAGCTTGAACACGTTTTCTGGAAGCTGGACTATTCCTTTTCATTTTGATATCACTATCACTTAGTTCCTGGCGTATGTCCGTGCCTTCCTACAAACGCAAGACCAGATGAGCCTCTACAACCCCCCCCCTTGTACACTGTATATAAACCATCACCTACTGTAACCTGATAACTCTGGACATTGTATACATACTGTACACTGTATATACACTGTCACCTACTGTAACCTGATAACTCTGGACATTGTATACATACCGTACACTGTATATACACCGTCATCTACTGTAACCTGATAACTATGGACATTGTATACATACTGTACACTGTATATACACCGTCATCTACTGTAACCTGATAACTCTGGACATTGTATACATACTGTACACTATATATACACCGTCATCTACTGTAACCTGATAACTCTGGACATTGTATATATACTGTACACTGTATATACACCGTCATCTACTGTAACCTGATAACTCCGGACATTGTATACATACTGTACACTGTATATACACCGTCCCCTACTGTAACCTGATAACTCCGGACATTGTATACATACCGTACACTGTATATACACCGTCCCCTACTGTAACCTGATAACTCCGGACATTGTATACATACCGTACACTGTATATACACCGTCCCCTACTGTAACCTGATAACTCCGGACATTGTATACATACTGTACACTATATATACACCGTCATCTACTGTAACCTGATAACTCCGGACATTGTATACATACTGTACACTATATATACACCATCCCCTACTGTAACCTGATAACTCCGTACATTGTATATATACCGTACACTGTATATACACCGTCACCTACTGTAACCTGATAACTCCGGACATTGTATACATACCGTACACTGTATATACACCGTCATCTACTGTAACCTGATAACTCCGGACATTGTATACATACCGTACACTATATATACACCGTCACTTACTGTAACCTGATAACTCCGGACATTGTATACATACTGTACACTGTATATACACCGTCACCTACTGTAACCTGATAACTCCGGACATTGTATACATACTGTACACTGTATATACACCGTCACCTACTGTAACCTGATAACTCTGGACATTGTATACATACCGTACACTGTATATACACCGTCATCTACTGTAACCTGATAACTCTGGACATTGTATACATACTGTACACTGTATATAAACCATCACCTACTGTAACCTGATAACTCTGGACATTGTATACATACCGTACACTGTATATACACCGTCATCTACTGTAACCTGATAACTCCGGACATTGTATACATACCGTACACTGTATATACACCGTCACCTACTGTAACCTGATAACTCCGGACATTGTATACATACTGTACACTGTATATACACCGTCACCTACTGTAACCTGATAACTCCGGACATTGTATACATACTGTACACTATATATACACCGTCATCTACTGTAACCTGATAACTCTGGACATTGTATATATACTGTACACTGTATATACACCGTCACCTACTGTAACCTGATAACTCCGGACATTGTATACATACTGTACACTGTATATACACCGTCATCTACTGTAACCTGATAACTCCGGACATTGTATACATACTGTACACTGTATATACACCGTCATCTACTGTAACCTGATAACTCCGGACATTGTATACATACTGTACACTGTATATACACCGTCATCTACTGTAACCTGATAACTCCGGACATTGTATACATACTGTACACTGTATATACACCGTCCCCTACTGTAACCTGATAACTCCGGACATTGTATACATACTGTACACTGTATATACACCGTCCCCTACTGTAACCTGATAACTTCGGACATTGTATACATACTGTACACTGTATATACACCGTCCCCTACTGTAACCTGATAACTTCGGACATTGTATACATACTGTACACTATATATACACCGTCGCCTACTGTAACCTGATAACTCCGGACATTGTATACATACTGTACACTGTATATACACCGTCATCTACTGTAACCTGATAACTCTGGACATTGTATACATACTGTACACTGTATATACACCGTCACCTACTGTAACCTGATAACTCCGGACATTGTATATATACTGTACACTGTATATAAACCATCATCTACTGTAACCTGATAACTCCATTCATTGTATACATACCGTACACTATATATACACCGTCATCTACTGTAACCTGATAACTCCGGACATTGTATACATACCGTACACTATATATACACCGTCGCCTACTGTAACCTGATAACTCCGGACATTGTATACATACTGTACACTGTATATACACCGTCATCTACTGTAACCTGATAACTCTGGACATTGTATATATACTGTACACTGTATATACACCGTCACCTACTGTAACCTGATAACTCCGGACATTGTATACATACTGTACACTGTATATACACCGTCATCTACTGTAACCTGATAACTCCGGACATTGTATACATACTGTACACTATATATACACCGTCATCTACTGTAACCTGATAACTCTGGACATTGTATACATACTGTACACTATATATACACCGTCGCCTACTGTAACCTGATAACTCCAGACATTGTATACATACTGTACACTGTATATACACCGTCACCTACTGTAACCTGATAACTCGGGACATTGTATACATACTGTACACTGTATATACACTGTCACCTACTGTAACCTGATAACTCCAGACATTGTATACATACTGTACACTATATATACACCGTCACCTACTGTAACCTGATAACTCCGGACATTGTATACATACTGTACACTATATATACACCGTCACCTACTGTAACCTGATAACTCTGGACATTGTATACATACTGTACACTATATATACACCATCATCTACTGTAACCTGGTAACTCTGGACATTGTATACATACTGTACACTATATATACACTGTCACCTACTGTAACCTGATAACTCCGGACATTGTATACAAACCGTACACTGTATATACACCATCCCCTACTGTAACCTGATAACTCTGGACATTGTATACATACCGTACACTATATATACACCGTCACTTACTGTAACCTGATAACTCTGGACATTGTATACATACCGTACACTGTATATACACTGTCACCTACTGTAACCTGATAACTCCGGACATTGTATACATACTGTACACTGTATATACACCATCCCCTACTGTAACCTGATAACTCCGGACATTGTATACATACTCTACACTGTATATACACCGTCCCCTACTGTAACCTGATAACTCCGGACATTGTATACATACTCTACACTGTATATACACCATCCCCTACTGTAACCTGATAACTCTGGACATTGTATACATACTGTACACTGTATATACACCATCCCCTACTGTAACCTGATAACTCTGGACATTGTATACATACTGTACACTGTATATACACCGTCACCTACTGTAACCTGATAACTCGGGACATTGTATACATACTGTACACTGTATATACACTGTCACCTACTGTAACCTGATAACTCCAGACATTGTATACATACTGTACACTATATATACACCGTCACCTACTGTAACCTGATAACTCCGGACATTGTATACATACTGTACACTATATATACACCGTCACCTACTGTAACCTGATAACTCCGGACATTGTATACATACCGTACACTGTATATACACCATCACCTACTATAACCTGATAACTCCGGACATTGTATACATACTGTACACTATATATACACCGTCGCTTTTAGCCGGTATATTGGGTAAGGAGCTTTAGTAAGTGGTTGCCTTGTGGAGTTGCTGGATGGACTTTATGCCGCTGTTACCGGTATATCTTATCTTCTCTGTGTCATTTAGATGGTGTTTGACTGCTTCATCATTGATCTGCTTGTCCAGGGTGCAGGGTGCAGTGCATTTGCTTTGGGCTGTGTTCAGATGTGGTTTTTCCAATGCTGATCTCGCAGCATGCCTGCAGTCCATCCGCAACATTACAATCTGTAATGCTTCATTTATCCTGTGGTGGCGCTGCAGGGGAATTTAGTACTTCTGCCGGTCCCTCCCCAGATCACAGCCGATCCATGGAGGTTCCAGCAGTGGGATATCTTATGGACAGTCTATCATTAAAAAAATTTCCTGCAGATTTTAAAATCTGTCCCATGCCCTGAAATCCACATAAAATTTTTGAAAACCTGTGCACGTACAGTTGCAAGAAAAAGTATGTGAACCCTTTGGAATGATTTGGATTTCTGTACAAATTGGTTATAAAATGTGATCTGATCTTCATCTAAGTCACAACAATAGACAATCACAGTCTGCTTAAACTAATAACACACAAAGAATTAAATATTACCATGTTTTTATTGAACACACCATGTAAACATTTACAGTGCAGGTGGAAAAAGTATGTGAACCCCTAGACTAATGACATCTCCAAGAGCTAATTGGAGTGAGGTGTCAGCCAACTGGAGTCCAATCAATGAGATGAGATTGGAGGTGTTGGTTACAGCTGCCCTATAAAAAACACACACCAGTTCTGGGTTTGCTTTTCACAAGAAGCTTTGCCTGATGTGAATGATACCTCGCACAAAAGAGTGGCCGTCCTGTAAAGATGACTGCAAGAGCACAGCGCAGACTGCTCAATGAGGTGAAGAAGAATCCTAGAGTGTCAGCTAAAGACTTACAAAAGTCTCTTGCATATGCTAACATCTCTGTTAGCGAATCTACGATACGTAAAACACTAAACAAGAATGGATTTCATGGGAGGATACCACAGAGGAAGCCACTGCTGTCCAAAAAGAACATTGCTGCACGTTTACAGTTTGCACAAGAGCACCTCGATGTGCCATAGCAGTACTGGCAAAATATTCTGTGGACAGATGAAACCAAAGTTGAGTTGTTTGGAAGAAACACACAACACTATGTGTGGAGAAAAAGAGTCACAGCACACCAACATCAAAACCTCATCCCAACTGTGAAGTATGGTGGTGGCGGCATCATGGTTTGGGGCTGCTTTGCTATGTCAGGGCCTGGACGGATTGCTATCATCGAAGAGAAAATGAATTCCCAAGTTTATCAAGACATTTTGCAGGAGAACTTAAGGCCATCCGTCCACCAGCTGAAGCTCAATAGAAGATGGGTGTTGCAACAGGACAACGACCCAAAGCATAGAAGTAAATCAACAACAGAATGGCTTAAACAGAAGAAAATATGCCTTCTGGAGTGGCCCAGTCAGAGTCCTGACCTCAACCCGATTGAGATGCTGTCGCATGACCTCAAGAAAGCGATTCACACCAGACATCCCAAGAATATTGCTGAACTGAAACAGTTCTGTAAAGAGGAATGGTCAAGAATTACTCCTGACCGTTGTGCACGTCTGATCTGCAACTACAGGAAACGTTTGGTTGAAGTTATTGCTGCCAAAGGAGGTTCAACCAGTTATTAAATCCAAGGGTTCACATACTTTTTCCACCTGCACTGTGAATATTTACATGGTGTGTTCAATAAAAACATGGTAACATTTAATTCTTTGTGTTTTATTAGTAAGGCTACTTTCACACTTGCGGCAGGACGGATCTGACATGCTGTTCACCATGTCGGATCCGTCCTGCAGCTATTTCGCCGTGCCGCCGGACCGCCGCTCCGTCCCCATTGACTATAATGGGGACAGGGGCGGAGCTCTGGCAGTGCACGGCGAAAGCCGCCGGACTAAAAAGCCTGACATGCAGTAATTTTAGTCCGGCGGCCTTTCGCCGCAGGACAGATCCGACATGGTGAACAGCATGTCAGATCCGTCCTGCCGCAAGTGTGAAAGTAGCCTAAGCAGACTGTGATTGTCTATTGTTGTGACTTAGATGAAGATCAGATCACATTTTATGACCAATTTGTGCAGAAATCCATATCATTCCAAAGGGTTCACATACTTTTTCTTGCAACTGTATATGTCATAGATTTTCTTCTTCAGTGGAAATCTGCAAGGAATCCACAAAGTCTTATAGACTTTTATAGAAATTCTTTCTTTGACACTTTTTAAAGGGTTTTTTGGGGGGGTTTGGAACCCCGTTCCTCCTCCTGGGCAGGCCTGCAAAAGGAGGAGCTCCCGGCCGGACCTGTCACTTACCAGTAGGAGGAGCTCCCGGCCGGACGCAGAGATCGCAGCTCGCAGGTAAGTATAATGGTTCTACAAATTGCTAAGTAACCATGGCAACCGGGACTGCAGTAGCGTCCTGGTTGCCATGGTTACCGATCGGAGCCCCAGCGATTAAACTGGGACTCCGATCGGTACACTCCGCTGCCACCAATGATAGGGGGGAGATTTTAATTAGGAGGGGGAGGGAGGGGAGAAGGCCCACTGGCCACCAACCAGTTAACTACATGGGAAGGGAGGGGGGGCCCACTGGCCACCAACGAGTTAACTACAGGGGAGGGAGGGGGGCCGGCCGCACTGGCCACCAATGAGTTAACTACAGGGGGGGGGGCCCACTAGCCACCAATGAGTTAACTACAGGGGAGGGGGGGGCGGCTGCACTGGCCACCAATGAGTTAACTACAGGGGAGGGGGGGCTGGCCACCAATGTGTTAACTAGAGGGGGGGGGCTGCCCCCTGCTGCCTGGCAGCACCTGCCAGGCAGCATGGGGCAGTCATGTACCCAGTTCTTTTAGTATATTCTAACCTGAAGCGTCCCCATCACCATGGGAACGCCTCTGTGTTAGAATATACTGTCGGATTTGAGTTTCACGATGTAACTCAAATCCGACAGTATATTCTAACATAGAGGCGTTCCCATGGTGATGGGGACGCTTCAAGTTAAAATATACCATCGGATTGGAGAAAACTCCGATCCGATGGTATATTAACTCCTGACTTTACATTAAAAGTCAATGGGGACGGATCCGTTTGAAATTGCACCATATTGTGTCAACGTCAAACGGATCCGTCCCCATTGACTTGCATTGTAATTCAGGACGGATCCGTTTGGCTCCGCACGGCCAGGCGGACACCAAAACGACTTTTTTTTCATGTCCGTGGATCCTCCAAAAATCAAGGAAGACCCACGGATGAAAAAACGGTCACGGATCACGGGAAAACGGGACCCCGTTTTGCGGACCGTGAAAATATACTGTCGTGTGCAATAAGCCTAACAATCCAAGCCTGGGACAGTCTTCACAGCATTGTACAAGCAATCAGAAGAACGCATATTAAAGTCCCCTAAAGGAAATAAAAATTACAGTAAGAAGAAAAAAAGTTTTAAAAAAATTGTACAGAACACAAAAAATATTAAAACTTCAAGTCACCCTCCTTCCCCAATTTTCTATAAAAATAAATAAATAACAATAACATTTATAGAACTGGTATTGCCAGGTGTGGAAATGTCCGCTCTATTAAAATAATAAAAAAAATTTTTTTCCTTTGTGGTGAATAATAATAAATCTGGAATAAATAATAATAATACAGAAAATAATATATCAAAATGTGAGTACCGGGCGAATGGAAGCCCAATGCTCACACCTCGAAACATAATGCTACCAAGGTCAGTTGATATGGAATACGTTTAATAAGGGATGGTTACAATCCCTCTATAAAGAGAATAGATGGTCTCTACACCAAACCAAACTGCTTCATGGCCAAAAGAATGATCGGAAAAAGTAAGAAACCATAAATAGATCTTAGGCTACTTTCACACTTGCGGCAGAGAGATCCGGCAAGCAGTTCCGTCGCCGGAACTGCCTGCCGGATCAGGCAAAATGTATGCTAACTGATGGCATTAGACTGATCAGGATCCTGATCAGTCTTAAAAATGCCCGATCAGTCGAAAAAATGCATTGAAATGCTGGATCCGTCTTTCCGGTGTCATCCGGCAAAAACGGATCCGGCATTTATTTTTTCACCTTTTTTTCAGTCTGCGCATGCGCAGACCGGAAGGACGGATCCGGCACTAATTCATTCCTATTGGAAAAAAATGCCTGATCCGGCATTCAGGCAAGTCTTCAGTTTTTTTAGCCGGAGATAAAACCGTAGCATGCTACGGTTTTCTTTTTTGCCTGATCAGTCAAAACGACTGAACTGAAGACATCTTGATGCAAACTGAACGGATTTCTCTCCATTCAGAATGCATCGGGATATACCTGATCAGTTCTTTTCCGGTATAGAGCCCCTGTGACGGAACTCTATACCGGAAAAGAAAAACGCTAGTGTGAAAGTACCCTAAACAAATTACAAATGAGTGCAATATCCTGATGTCGTTCAAAGGACCTAGTAAATAAACAAAATACAAAAAGGTTGATGACACCAAGATCTACCAAGAGTAATGACATTAAGAAATTATGAAAACTTATAGGACCCCGGATCCCGTGTCGCATTCGCAGCATGTCACATGTCGCAGTGCGACACCATAGCCTATCATTATAAAAATTGTTGAGGCAAAATGTCACGTGACACGTCGTCGTGTAGCCCTAGCAGTAAAGTGGCAGGGCGCTGTGGAGGTCACTGTTAAAGGGGCAGGGCGCTGTGGAGGTCACTGTTAAATAAACGGGCACTGTGGATGTTACTGTTAAAGGGGCAGACACTGTGAAGGTCACTGTTGAGGGGCAGGGGCCACTATTAAAGGGGCAACTGCTGTGGAGGTCACTGTTAAGGTAGCAGAGTACTGTGAGGTCACTGTTAAAAGGATACTGTCATTAACGTTATGATGACCTCACTGAGGGCAGTATAAAATAGTGACAGAAATGCTGATGTCAGCGATGTGTCACTCATGAGAAGTAAGTGGTTGCCGAGAACCAGCATCATAATCATTGCAGCCCAGGCCTGGAGAAGAGTCAAATCTACCTGAGAAGAGTCCTGGTTATTATAATCTCCTGCTCTCTCGCCCATCTGCTGATGGTTGGCAGTTCTCTACTAGAGAGAAAGGGAGACAACTCGGTAGAAGACATCAGCAGGTGGCAGGAGAGCAGGAAGTCATGAATAACCAGGACTCTTCTCAGGTAGATTTGACTCTTTTCCAGGCCCAGTCTGCAATGATTGTGATGTCGGTTCTCGGCAACCACTTACTTTTAACTTTTAAATGACAAACGCACCTGCGTTTTTAATACATTTTTATTGCGGTTCTTATTGCGTTTTTTGTTTCTTGCAATCTTTGTTATTTGTAGATGTATATCCCATATATTTGGGCTTCCTAAAACTGTTACAATTCGTTTAGGCTCTAGGCACCCCGGAATTCTCCATTCTATTACGTCTGATAGTCTCTATATCTCTTTGCATCTTCATTATTAGTAGTGTTTGCGTTATTTTCACCATACCTGTATTCATAGGATGCAGTAGTTATGATCACATAATACATGAAGAAACCAGAAGCAGAATTGACTTAAAGGAGCAGAAAACGCACCTGCGTTTTTATTGCGGTTTTGTTGCATTTTTTATTTTTGATGATTTTTTAATTGTAGATACATATTCTATATATTTGGACTTCCTAAATCTTGTTCTAGTGATGGATAGGGGGAGGGGGCCTTCCACCGAGGAGAGATCCTGGTGCTGATAAACAGCCAAACTCAGGATGTCTCATCAGGGAAAGGCACCCATCCCCATATTTATAGAAAACCAAATAATTTGAAATCCGAGTTAAGACCCCGTGTTTCAAAGTAAAAAATCCGTCTGGATTCTTGACGTGACATCTTAGCAATATGGTCCCCTCCTCTCCAATGTACATCTATTTTCTCAAAGGCTGCGAAAACCTTACCGCTAGGGTCTTTGTTATGAAATTGTTTGTATTGTAGTGATAAAGAGTGTTTGTCATACCCATTTTATGTTATGTGCTCAGCAATCCTTTTCTTGAGAGACCGTTTAGTTCTCCCAATATACAGTTTTTTGCATTGGCATTCTATTATGTATAAGATGTTTTTTGAGCTGCAAGTTAGAAAATCCTGTATTTTCCATACAAAAGAGTTCGTACATGAGTGTATTTTGATAGTTTTTGGGGGGAATGTAGTGATTTTACAAATATTACATTTCCCGCATCTATAAAGCCGTTCAAATTCAGCCAATTATGTATGGTTGGATTGTTTCTTTTATTTTTGATTGTTGGAGCCACTTTTAAGGACAAATTTGGTGCCTTTGTATAGGTAATAAAGGGACCATCACTCAACATGGGCCCTATTGGTACCTTGTCCTTCAATAAGTGATGCCAATGTTTCTCAACAATTCTTTCTACTTTCTTATATTGTTTGTTGAATGGCAATATCATTCATAGTTTATCTTCTTTATTCTCCCCTGTGCTTTGTTTAGTTTTCTCCTCAAAGAATAAATCTCTCTTCATATCTTTTACCTTCATTAAAGAGGACCTTTCACCGATCCTGACATTGTGAACTAAGTATCATGACATATACAGCGGCGCTGCGATTGGCCAGCGCTACAGCCTAGGAGAAGGAGACGCCCAGCAGAACAAGGGCAGACTCCGCCTACTATAACCAAGTCCCCTAAGTCTCCGCCTACTATAACCAAGTCCCCGAACATACCGGAGGACATAACGGGAGAACGGAGCTGCGCCCAGGGATAATAGTAAGTGCAGTGAGATCCCTGGGCGCCGCTGAATATTTCATGATACTTAGTTCACAATGTGAGGATCGGTGAAAGGTCCTCTTTAATGATTTATCTAATATGTTTAAGGGGTATTTTTTATCCAAAAAATGGTCTTTCATAGATATAGATTCTCTATCAAAATCCTTTTGCTTTGTGCAGTTTCTTTTTATCCTCCTGAATTGTCCAGCAGGGACGTCTAACAACCATCTTGGCAGATGGCAGCTCGAAAAAAGAATAGAACTGTTCCGGGAGACAGATTTTTGATATGTGCTGCAGGTTAATCTCTCGTTCTATGCTTTAATTAGTAGATCTAAAAATTCTACCTGTTCAGTACTCATATTCGCCGAAAATTTGAGATTACAGTACAGACCAAAAGTTTGGACACACCTTCTCATTCAAAGAGTTTTCTTTATTTTCATGACTATGAAAATTGTAGATTCACACTGAAGGCATCAAAACTATGAATTAACACATGTGGAATTATATACATAACAAACAAGTGTGAAACAACTGAAAATATGTCATATTCTAGGTTCTTCAAAGTAGCCACCTTTTGCTTTGATTACTGCCTTGCACACTCTTGGCATTCTCTTGATGAGCTTCAAGAGGTAGTCCCCTGAAATGGTTTTCACTTCACAGGTGTGCCCTGTCAGGTTTAATAAGTGGGATTTCTTGCCTTATAAATGGGGTTGGGACCATCAGTGGCGTTGAGGAGGTCAGGTGGATACACAGCTGATAGTCCTACTGAATAGACTGTTAGAATTTGTATTATGGCAAGAAAAAAGCAGCTAAGTAAAGAAAAACGAGTGGCCATCATTACTTTAAGAAATGAAGGTCAGTCAGTCAGCCGAAAAATTGGGAAAACTTTGAAAGTAAGGGCTATTTGACCATGAAGGAGAGTGATAGGGTGCTGCGCCAGATGACCTGGCCTCCACAGTTACCGGACCTGAACCCAATCGAGATGGTTTGGGGTGAGCTGGACCGCAGAGTGAAGGCAAAAGGGCCAACAAGTGCTAAGCATCTCTGGGAACTCCTTCAAGAGTGTTGGAAGACCATTTCAGGGGACTACCTCTTGAAGCTAATCAAGAGAATGCCAAGAGTGTGCAAAGCAGTAATCAAAGCAAAAGGTGGCTACTTTGAAGAACCTAGAATGTGACATATTTTCAGTTGTTTCACACTTGTTTGTTATGTATATAATTCCACATGTGTTAATTCATAGTTTTGATGCCTTCATAGTCATGAAAATAAAGAAAACTCTTTGAATGAGAAGGTGTGTCCAAACTTTTGGTCTGTACTGTATATGTGTTAGTATTAATTCCCTCTAAAAATATATTTAGCTCTTCTTGGGTATTCCTCCAAATGAACAGGATGTCGTCTATGAATCTATGCCAGAGTACCAGGCCTGCCCCCAGCATGGGTAGGATCTGTTCACGTTCCCATTGTGCCATGAATAAATTTGCATAGCTGGGGGAAAACCTGGTACCCATAGCAGTCCCCCTAACCTGGAGGTAATAGTCAAGGTTATAGGCAAAGTAATTATGAGTCAAAATAAAATTGACCCCTTCTGCTATAAATTCTATCTGTTCCTTTGGAAAATTGCTGTGTAAATTGAACTGAGTTTTCAGTGCTTGTATCCGTTGATTATGATTAATCACTGTATAGAGAGAATTAACGTCCAGTGTCCCCAATATCCAATTAGGTTCATATTTTAGTTCTTCCACTATTTTTTATCACCTGCGTTGTATCTCTAATGTAAGAGAAATTCTTTTTTACACTAGGTTGAAGATGCTTGTCAATGTATTCTGACAAATTCGATGTAAGCGAACCAATGCCAGAGATGATTGGTCTCCCTGGGGAATTGAGCTGATCCTTATGCACTTTGGGGAGACAATAAAATACCGGTAGTCGTTGTTGGGTATTAGTGATATATTTATATTCGTGTTCACTTAGGATTCCCCGTTCCCAACCATCTCTGGCATAGTTCTGCAATTCAGTATTATATTCTTTTGTAGGGTCTTTCATTAATCTGGAATATGTAGTGATTAGAGTTGAGTGAACACCTGGATGTTCGAGAAGTTCGGCCGAACTTCCCGGAAATGTTCGGGTTCCCGAACCCCGACCTGAACTTCGTCCCGAACCCGAACCCCATTGAAGTCAATGGGGACCCGAACTTTTCGGCACTAAAAAGGCTGTAAAACAGCCCAGGAAAGAGCTAGAGGGCTGCAAAAGGCAGCAACATATAGGTAAATCCCCTGCAAACAAATGTGGATAGGGAAATGAATAAAAATAAAAATAAAATAAATAACAATTAACCAATATCAATTGGAGAGAGGTCCCATAGCAGATAATCTGGCTTCACGTCAGCAGAGAATCAGTCTCTTCATGCCATAGCAGAGAATCTGGCTTCACGTCACCCACCACTGTAACACGTCTCCTCTGCACTCAGGCAGAGTAGAGAGGTCCCGTAACAGAGAATCTGGCTTTATGTCATAGCAGAGAATCAGGCTTTACGTCACCCAACACTGGAACAGTCCATTGTCAGATATTTAGGCCCAGGCAGAGGAGAGAGGTCCCGTAACAGAGAATCTGGCTTCATGTCAGCAGAGAATCAGTCTGCATGTTATAGCAGAGAATCAGGCTTTACGTCACCCAACACTGGAACAGTCCATTGTCAGATATTTAGGCCCAGGCACCCAGGCAGAGGAGAGAGGTCCCATAGCAGAGAATCTGGCTTCATGTCAGCAGAGAATCAGTCTTCATGTCATAGCATAGAATCAGGCTTCATGTCATAGCAGAGAATCAGGCTTCATGTCACCCACCACTGGAACAGGCCACTGTCAGATATTTTTAGGCCCCGGCACCCAGACAGAGGAGAGAGGTCCCATAACAGAGATTCAGGCTTCATGTCAGCAGAGAATCAGTCTTCATGTCATAGCAGAGAATCAGGCTTCACGTCACCCACCACTGGAACAGGCCACTGTCACATATTTAGGCCCAGGCACCCAGGCAGAGGAGAGAGGTCCCGTAACAGAGATTCAGGCTTCATGTCAGCAGAGAATCAGTCTTCATGTCATAGCAGAGAATCAGGCTTCACGTCACCCACCACTGGAACAGGCCACTGTCACATATTTAGGCCCAGGCACCCAGGTAGAGGAGAGAGGTCCCATAACAGAGATTCAGGCTTCATGTCAGCAGAGAATCAGTCTTCATGTCATAGCAGAGAATCAGGCTTCACGTCACCCACCACTGGAACAGTCCATTGTCACATATTTAGGCCCAGGCACCCAGGCAGAGGAGAGAGGTCCCATAGCAGAGAATCTGGCTTCATGTCAGCAGAGAATCAGTCTTCATGTCATAGCAGAGAATCAGGCTTCACGTCACCCACCACTGGAACAGGCCACTGTCAGATATTTTTAGGCTCCAGCACCCAGACAGAGGAGAGGTTCATTCAACTTTGGGTTGCCCCGCAATATAATGGTAAAATGAAAATAAAAATAGGATTGAATGAGGAAGTGCCCTGGAGTACAATAATATATTGTTAAGGGGAGGTAGTTAATGTCTAATCTGCACAAGGGATGGACAGGTCCTGTGGGATCCATGCCTGGTTCATTTTTATGAACGTCAGCTTGTCCACATTGGCTGTAGACAGGCGGCTGCGTTTGTCTGTAATGATGCCCCCTGCCGTGCTGAATACACGTTCAGACAAAACGCTGGCCGCCGGGCAGGCCAGCACCTCCAAGGCATAAAAGGCTAGCTCTGGCCACGTGGACAATTTGGAGACCCAGAAGTTGAATGGGGCCGAACCATCAGTCAGTACGTGGAGGGGTGTGCACAGGTACTGTTCCACCATGTTAGTGAAATGTTGCCTCCTGCTAACACGTTCCGTAACAGGTGGTGGTGCAGTTAGCTGTGGCGTGGTGTCAAAACTTTTCCACATCTCTGCCATGCTAACCCTGCCCTCAGAGGAGCTGGCCGTAACACAGCTGCGTTGGCGACCTCTTGCTCCTCCTCTGCCTTCGCCTTGGGCTTCCACTTGTTCCCCTGTGACATTTGGGAATGCTCTCAGTAGCGCGTCTACCAACGTGCGCTTGTACTCGCGCATCTTCCTATCACGCTCCAGTGCATGAAGTAAGGTGGGCACATTGTCTTTGTACCGTGGATCCAGCAGGGTGGCAACCCAGTAGTCCGCACACATTAAAATGTGGGCAACTCTGCTGTCGTTGCGCAGGCACTGCAGCATGTAGTCGCTCATGTGTGCCAGGCTGCCCAGAGGTAAGGACAAGCTGTCCTCTGTGGGAGGCGTATCGTCATCGTCCTGTGTTTCCCCCCAGCCACGCACCAGTGATGGGCCCGAGCTGCGTTGGGTGCCAGCCCGCTGTGAACATGCTTCATCCTCATCCTCCTCCACCTCCTCCTCATCCTCCTCGTCCTCCAGTAGTGGGCCCTGTCTGGCCACATTTGTACCTGGCCTCTGCTGTTGCAAAAAAACTCCCTCTGAGTCACTTCGAAGAGACTGGCCTGAAAGTGCTAAAAATTACCCCTCTTCCTCATCCTCCTCCTGGGCCACCTCCTCTTCCATCATCGCCCTAAGTGTTTTCTCAAGGAGACATAGAAGTGGTATTGTAACGCTGATAACGGCGTCATCGCCACTGGCCATGTTGGTGGAGTACTCGAAACAGGGCACACAGGTCTCGCAACAGGGCACACAGGTCTCGCATGGAGGCCCAGTCATTGGTGGTGAAGTGGGGCTGATCCGCAGTGCGACTCACCCGTGCGTGCTGCAGCTGAAACTCCACTATGGCCTGCTGCTGCTCGCACAGTCTGTCCAGCATGTGCAAGGTGGAGTTCCACCTGGTGGGCACGTCGCATATGAGGCGGTGAGCGGGAAGGCCGAAGTTACGCTGTAGCGCAGACAGGCGAGCAGCGGCAGGGTGTGAACCCCGGAAGCGCAAACAGACGGCCCGCACTTTATGCAGCAGCTCTGACATGTCGGGGTAGTTGCGAATGAACTTCTGCACCACCAAATTCAGCACATGCGCCAGGCAAGGGATGTGTGTCAAACCGGCAAGTCCCAGAGCTGCAACGAGATTTCGCCCATTATCGCACACCACCAGGCCGGGCTTGAGGCTCACCGGCAGCAACCACTCGTCGGTCAGTTGTTCTATACCCCGCCACAACTCCTGTGCAGTGTGGGGCCTGTCCCCCAAACATATGAGTTTCAGAACTGCCTGCTGATGTTTACCCCGGGCTGTGCTGAAGTTGGAGGTGAAGGTGTGTGGCTGACTGGATGAGCAGGTGGAAGAAGAGGAGGAGGAAGCTGAGTAGGAGGAGGAGGAGACAGGAGGCAAAGAATGTTGCCCTGCGATCCTTGGCGGCGGAAGGACGTGCGCCAAACAGCTCTCCGCCTGGGGCCCAGCCGCCACTACATTTACCCAGTGTGCAGTTAAGGAGATATAGCGTCCCTGGCCGTGCTTACTGGTCCACGTATCTGTGGTTAGGTGGACCTTGCCACAGATGGCGTTGCGCAGTGCACACTTGATTTTATCGGATACTTGGTTGTGCAGGGAAGGCACGGCTCTCCTGGAGAAGTAGTGCCGGCTGGGAACAACATACTGTGGGACAGCAAGCGACATGAGCTGTTTGAAGCTGTCTGTGTCCACCAGCCTAAATGACAGCATTTCATAGGCCAGTAGTATAGAAATGCTGGCATTCAGGGCCAGGAATCGAGGGTGGCTAGGTGGGAATTTACGCTTTCTCTCAAATGTTTGTGAGATGGAGAGCTGAACGCTGCCGTGTGACATGGTTGAGATGCTTGGTGACGCAGGTGGTGGTGTTGGTGGTACATCCCATGTTTGCTGGGCGGCAGGTGCCAACGTTCCTCCAGAGGCCGAGGAAGAGGCCGAGGCGGCAGCAGCAGCAGAAGAGGCCGAGGCGGCAGCAGCAGAAGATGTAGCAGGGGGAGCCTGAGTGACTTCCTTGTTTTTAAGGTGTTTACTCCACTGCAGTTCATGCTTTGCATGCAGGTGCCTGGTCATGCAGTTTGTGCTAAGGTTCAGAACGTTAATGCCTCGCTTCAGGCTCTGATGGCACAGCGTGCAAACCACTCGGGTCTTGTCGTCAGCACATTGTTTGAAGAAGTGCCATGCCAGGGAACTCCTTGAAGCTGCCTTTGGGGTGCTCGGTCCCAGATGGCGGCGGTCAGTAGCAGGCGGAGTCTCTTGGCGGCGGGTGTTCTGATTTTGCCCACTGCTCCCTCTTTGTCTTTTGCTACGCTGTTGGCTCGGTCTCACCACTGCCTCTTCCTCCGAACTGTGAAAGTCAGTGGCACGACCTTCATTCCATGTGGGGTCTAGGACCTCATCGTCCCCTGAATCGTCTTCCACCCAGTCTTGATCCCTGACCTCCTGTTCAGTCTGCACCCTGCAGAAAGACGCAGCAGTTGGCACCTGTGTTTCGTCATCATCAAAGACGTGCTGAGGTGGTATTCCCATGTCCTCATCATCAGGAAACATACGTGGTTGTGCGTTAGTGCATTCTATCTCTTCCACCCCTGGGGAAGGGCTAGGTGGATGCCCTTGGGAAACCATGCCAGCAGAGTCTTCAAACAGCATAAGAGACTGCTGCATAACTTGAGGCTCAGACAGTTTCCCTGATATGCATGGGGGTGATGTGACAGACTGATGGGCTTGGTTTTCATGCGCCATCTGTGCGCTTTCTGCAGAAGACTGGGTGGGAGATAATGTGAACGTGCTGGATCCACTGTCGGCCACCCAATTGACTAATGCCTGTACCTGCTCAGGCCTTACCATCCTTAGAACGGCATTGGGCCCCACCAAATATGGCTGTAAATTCTGGCGGCTACTGGGACCTGAGGTAGTTGGTACACTAGGACGTGTGGCTGTGGCAGAACGGCCACGTCCTCTCCCAGCACCAGAGGGTCCACTAACACCACCACGACCATGTCCGCGTCCGCGTCCCTTACTAGATGTTTTCCTCATTGTTATCGTTCACCACAATAAGAAAAATATTATTCGGACCAATGTATTGAATTAAAATTCAGGCCTTTTTTTTACAGACACCTAACACTAAGTCTATCTGGCTATCTATTTAGGTACCGTATTACACTAATACAGGCACACCAGTAATGACAGATTTAGCTGAATATAAATGTGAGGCCTATTATTTAGGCGCTGGGTGACAGGTATACGTTTAATCACAGAATTAGACTTGGATCTGCACTGTAGCGTGTGTGTGAAGTTCTTGAGAATTACCCTATCAGCACCTTGAATCTAATATACCCTTTTAGGGATAGTTTTAAAGTAGGCCTGATACAGCAGAAACCACTAATTCTGAGAATTGCAAAATTGGGAATTGTTTTTCAACCCAGAACAAAAACTGTGCTTTGACGGACACTAAATAATTTGACCAGCTAAAACAGTACAGATTTGGATGAATATAAATGTGAGGCCTATTTTTTAGGCGCTGTGTGACAGGACTCCACTGCATAACGGGAACGGATCCGTTTTGCAGCCCATAGACTTCTACTATGACGGAATGAATAACGGAATGCCTCTAAAGGCCGAATCTGCAGCCTCTGAGGTGTTGAGTATTTTAACAATGAAACAATAAAAACTCTCTCTTTCAGCAACATTTTTAACGTATAAATTAAAATTTTCCTCAAATACTAAAACAATTGTAAATTAGCAGCGTGCCATTCTTTTCCTTTCTGTCCTGGACGTTTTTTTTTGTTTTTTTTTGTCCCGCGCCTGTACGTTACATCACGCCACAATACCCGATGACGGCCGCATTCTCATAAACATAGCAACTCTTTCCATTCACAGAGCAGCGGCCGCAGCGATCTGCTGTAAGATCTGGACGTCTTGGCACAGAAATTACTTTTTAATGAGAAATGAAAAAAAAAAGTGACTAGCCGTTTCTTGTGCAGGTGGAAAAAGGTTAACACAACTCGCCTGTCAGGTCTCGTTATAAAAATGTCCGTACCAGCGAGGGAAAATGCACGAGACAGAAAAGAATGACCTAAAAGTAAGTGCTAATAAGGGCTTTCAGTCCCCAGAGTCCCTGCCGTATATTACCATGGTGCTGTCACGGGGCCACTCCTGGGGACTGAGGACACTTACCCCCTTTGCTTTGAGAACCCGGTTATATCTGGAGCGTAGTACCGCTGGCCCGTGACAGAGGTCGATGGAGGCTAAAAGAGTAATGTGACCGCCACTTCACTGCCTTCCTGGTAATTTTTTATCCATTGGGTGCAGCTTATCACACCTTCCCCTCGTGACAGAACCGAATTCTGTCATAGAATTGCGTTATGGTCCGTGGTAACAGAATCCATAACGCAATTCACTTTTTACCAGGGCCTATGTTGGATGTTGTTACGTGCGGTACCATCTGGTGTCACTCCCTCCCCCAAAAGGTGCGTGGTTATAAAACATGCAAATAAATATAATGCGACCTCCACGAGACGGACTCGCTGTATTTTTTTCTCCATTGGGTGCAGCTTGTGACACCTTCTCTTCTTGACGGAACCAAATACTGTCAGCGGGTTCCAAGGACTATGTTGGATAGTGTTACGTGTGGTACCATCTGGTGTCACCCGCTTCCCCCATAAGGTGTGTTGTTACATAACATGCAAATAAATCTAATGCGACCTCCACGTGATTGCCTCCCGGTATTTTTATTTTTTTTATCCATTGGGTGCAACATGTGACTCCTTCCCCTCGTGATAGACCTGCATACTGTCAGTGGGATCAACGGCCTATGTTGGATGGTGTTACGTGAGGTACCATCTGGTGTAGGGCTGCAACGATTAATCAACGTTATCGATAATATTCGATAACGGGATTCGTTGTCAACGAATCCCGTTATCGAATAATCGGCCGATTCGTTGCTATGCGGGCGGGAGTGGGCGGTCAGGCGCTATGCCTGCGGGTCCTTGAACTTTAGATCACTGCATCTTTATTACCTTACAATGAAGCTCCAGTAACAGGCATGTAGAGCGGGAGGCGGCGTAACGTCACTTACTCACATGACGCACCTGCTCCGCCTGCTTCATTCATAAAGTAGGCGAGTAAGTGACGTTACGCCGCCGCCCGCTCTGCCTGTTACTGGAGCTTCATTGTAAGGTAAAAGAAGATGCGGTGATTTAAAGTAAAAGTTACTGCTAGTTAAGGAATATTGCTGTGAGCGGCGGGGCCAGGGCTGTTATGGGGAGGGGGATCTGTGTATGGCACTATTATGGGGGGATCTGTGGATGGCACTATTATGGGGGGGGATCTGTGGATGGCACTATTATGGGGGGGATCTGTGGATGGCACTATTATGGGGGATCTGTGGATGGCACTATTATGGGGGATCTGTGGATGGCACTATTATGGGGGATCTGTGGATGGCACTATTATGGGGGATCTGTGGATGGCACTATTATGGGGAGGGGGATCTGTGCACTGTTATGGGGAGAGGGATCTGTGGATGACATTGCTATGGGGGAGATCTGCGGATGACACATATACCATAAGATGCTATATAGTGTCATCCATAGATCCCCCCATAGCATAGTCATCCACAGGTCCCCCCAACCTCTGCCTCTGCCGTCCTTCTCTTCCCTTGCGTCCTCCTTCTCTCCCAGCGAGATCCCGCACTTTCCAACAGCTAGGCTTTCCTGCTCTTCTCCTCTGGTCCGCCTCCTTGCCGCTGGTTTCGCGCCGTTGGCCGGCGCATGCGCAGTAGCTACAGTGATGCCGTGCCCACAATGGGCATGGCAGTGCACATGCCCCGGCCCAGAGAGGGAGAGCGCAGGCGCGGGATCTCGCTGGGAGAGAAGGAGGACGCAAGGGAAGAGCGGGGCGGGCAGAGGCAGAGGCTGAGGTTGGGATATGAGCAAAAGAGGCAGAGCAGCCTGGGCTCCAACAAAGTGAACGCCGCCCCTGGGCACTTGCGAGCCCTCATTTACATATGAATAAAAGTCAGTTTTTTGCCTCAGGGGAACTTTACAAGAACACAACAAGGTACCATTTGAATCATCTACAGTTATGCTACAGCGCTATGTAGGCGGTCTATAATGTCAAAATGTGGTGACAGACTCCCTTTATGCAAATAGCATTTATTATGTAGAGAAAGTTAAAGGGGTTCTGCACTTTGTTTTAACTGATGATCTATCCTCTGGATAGATCATCAGCTTCTGATCAGCGGGTGGTCCGACACCCGGGATGAACTAGCGTAGGGCTAAGCTCTGTTCACTTGAATAGCCCTGCCCACGCTAGTTGCTACTAGTCGTGACGTCACTGGGCCTGCGGTAAACAGTGAGAAGGCCGTGGCGCTGCTGGAGCGCCGCTGCCTTCTCAAACAGCTGATCGGCGGGGGTCCCCGGTGTCGGACCCCCGCCGATCAGAAGCTGATGATCTATCCTAATGTATTGTTATTGTCCATATTGCCTCCTTTGCTGGCTGGATCCATTTTTCCATCACATTATACACTGCTTGTTTCCATGGTTATCACCACCCTGCAGTCCATCAGTGGTGGCCGTGCTTGCACACTATAGAAAAAAGTGCCAGCCTATGTGCGCTACCACAATCCCGGCCACCAGAGAGGGCAGTGCTTTTTCCTATATTGTGCAAGTGTGACCACCACTGATGGATTGCAGGGTGGTCGTAACCATGGAAACAAGCAGTGGATAATGTGATGAAAAAATTAATTAAGGCAGCAAAGGAGGCAATATGGAAAATCCCAATACATTAGTAAGTGCCTTGTATTAATTGACTCTACATGATAAATGCCATTTGCTGATGTGAGACAACCCCTTTAAGGCTGAATTCACATCGGCATTCTTATTTCCATCTTTTCGCTCCGGAATAGGAACAGAACAAAAATAACAGACACACCGGATCCGTCACGTGAGACACCGACAGAGTTTGGGGGACTCCATGGACTATAATGGGTTGGGTTTCCTGCATGCAGCGTGGTGTTTTAAGGGGCAAAATAGTGGAGATGACGTTCAAGGGACCCCACTGACTATAAAGGAGTTCGCACAGTTTCTGACATGCTACCCGGCATTTTACCTTCTGACATGCTACCTGCATTTTTTACAGAATCTACAAATGAGGCCACTTATTCAGCCTCCAACACATCATTCAGTGTAAAATAAAAGTGCCACATGTTCACCAAATAATGCTTCTATACAGTTACCTGTAACTGTACAATGCTGTATGGTATACAGGGCCGCTGCCACTATACACTGCAAAAGTAGCAAGGCCTCACAAAGTACAGTGCCTTGCCAAAGTATTCACCCCTCTTGACATTTTTCGTGTTTTGGTGCCTCACAACCTGGATTGTTTGAGGATTTGCATCATTTAATGTACAGAACATGCCCACAACTTAGAAAATGTATTTTTTTAAAAAAAAATTTTTGTGAAGCAAACAACAAATAGGACAAAATAACAGAAAAAGTAAATGTGCATAACTATTCACCCCCTAAAGTCAATACTTTGTAGAGCCACCTTTTGTGGCAATCACAGCTCCAAGTCGCTTTGGATAAGTCTCTATGAGCTCGCCACATCTTACCACTGAGATTTTTGTCCATTCCTCCTTGCAAAACTGCTACAGCTCCTTCAAGTTGGATGGTTTGTGCTTGTGAACAGCAATCTTTAAAGAGGACCTTTCATCAGAATCAAGTATGTAAACTGAATATACATACATGGAGAGCGGCGCCCGGGGATCCCCCTGCACTTACTATTATCCCCGGGCGCCGCTCCGTTCTCCGGTTACAGGCTCCGGTAAAGTCATAGTTAGGCTCCACCCATTTGAGCCTGCAGGCGTCTCTTTCTCCTATGTTGTAGCGCTGGCCAATCGCAGCGCTCAGCTTATAGCATGGCTAAGAGACCGCGGCAGGCTCAAATGGGTGGAGCCTAACTATGACTTTACCGGAGCCTATAACCGGAGAACGGAGCGGCGCCCGGGGATAATAGTAAGTGCAGTGAGATCCCCGGGCGCCGCTCTCCATGTATGTATATTCAGTTTACATACTTGATTCTGATAAAAGGTCCTCTTTAAGTCTGACCACAGATGTTCTATTGGATTGAGATCTGGGCTTTGACTCGGCCATTCCAACACAATTACATGTTTCCCCTTAAACCACTCAAGTGTTGCTTTAGGGTACTTTCACACTAGCGTTGCTCTTTTCCAGCATAGATTTCCGTCCTAGGGGCTCTATACCGGAAAAGAACTGATCAGTTATATCCCCATGCATTCTGAATGGAGAGTAATCCGTTCAGGATGCATCAGGATGTCAGTCATTTTGACTGATCAGGCAAAAGAGAAAACCGTTTTGATCTCCGGCAAAAAACCGGAAGACTTGCCTGAATGCTGGATCTGGCATTTTTCCCCATAGGAATGTATTAGTGCCGGATCCGGCATTCAAAATACCGGAATGCTGGATCCATGTGAAAAAAGATACAAGACGGATCCGTCTGTCCGCATGACAAGCGGAGAGACAGATCCGTTCTCGCAATGCATTCGTGAGACGGAGCCGCATCCAGATGCGTCTCACAAATGCTTTCAGTCACATCCAGATCGGCGGATCCGGCAGGCAGTTCCGACGACGGAACTGCTCGCCGGATCACACTGCCGCAAGTGTAAAAGTAGTCTTAGCAGTGTGTTTGGGGTCATTGTCCTGCTAGAAGGTGAACCTCCGTCCTAGCCTTAAAGGGAACCTGTCACCGGGATTTTGTGTATAGAGCTGAGGACATGGGTTGCTAGATGGCCGCTAGCACATCCGCAATACCCAGTCCCCATAGCTCTGTGTGCTTTTATTGTGTAAAAAAACCCGATTTGATACATATGCAAATTAACCTGAGATGAGTCCTGTCCCTGAGATGAGTCCAGCGTGAAGGAGCCCAGCACCGCCCCGCATCCTCCGAATCTCCTCCTTGCTCCCCAACGTCAGAAAGCTAGAGCGCCGTAATCTCGCTCGTAATCTGATCACGGAGCGTAAAGTGGGGGCTACCAGGACCAGACTGTTTTATACTTGGGCACCTGGAGCTTCACAAAGACCCCAAGGGTTTTTCAGTGTTGGTGACTGTTAGGGTGTAACGTCATTATGTTACAATAAAAAAAAGTCAGAAATAAAAGACCCCTGATCGGACTAAAGAATGTTAAATAAGTATTTCAGTTTTTCACGGAGGGGCTGATGGAACTCCAAGAGGAAGAACTCTCCCCCTTTCAGACTCAAGCTTTACTGAATTGATGTATCGACAATGGGATCTAAGGGGTTAAATAGATCATAGTAATCTGCAATACCACTTTTTGAAATGCAATATCAGGTGTATAACACAGTGCCCCCGTCTGTGAGCTAGAGTAACAAGCTGATCTGTATGAGCTGCTCCAGTACCGGAGGACTCCAGCTGTCCTAGCGTTCCATAAGCGACCATTCATCTGAACGGCTGCCACATAATAGTGCAGGGGACACACTAGGCTGGCAGTGCTTTCCATCTGGCAGTTGTTTGCCAGGGACGCCGGGAGCAGAGACAACCAGCTGATTGCCCCATCACAGTGGTTGGAATGGGATATCAGGAGTAAAATACAGCATCTCTCTATATGCGCTAAAGTGCCGAGCCTCTATGTAAGAGCTGCTCCGGTGTTGGAGGACTTGAGCTGCGTTATGTAAGCAACCATTCATCTGAACGGCCGCCACATAATACTGCAGGGGACATACTAGGCTGGCTGTGCCTTCCCTCTGGCAGTGGTTTTTTCCAGGAGGCAAGGAGCGGGAGCGACCAGCTGGTTACCACGTCACAGTGGTGGAATGGGATATCAGGTGTATAATATAGCATCCCCCGCTGTGACCTAGAATGAGGAGCCGCTCTGTACTCAAGGGCGCTCAAGCCGTCCCAACGTTACATGAGTGACTGTTTGCCTTCCCTCTGGCAGTGGTTTTCCCAGGAGGCAAGGAGCGGGAGCGACCAGCTGGTTACCACGTCACAGTGGTGGAATGGGATATCAGGTGTATAATATAGCATCCCCCGCTGTGACCTAGAATGAGGAGCCGCTCTGTACTCAAGGGCGCTCAAGCCGTCCCAACGTTACATGAGTGACTGTTTGCCTTCCCTCTGGCAGTGGTTTTCCCAGGAGGCAAGGAGCGGGAGCGACCAGCTGGTTACCACGTCACAGTGGTGGAATGGGATATCAGGTGTATAATAGAGCATCCCCCGCTGTGACCTAGAATGATGAGCCGCTCTGTACTCAAGGGCGCTCAAGCCGTCCCAACGGACTGTTTGCCTTCCCTCTGGCAGCGGTTTTCCCGAGATGCCACGATCGGGCATCTCGGGATATCTGTGGGATATCAGGTGTATAATATAGCATACCCCGCTATGACCTAGAGTGATGAGCCACTCGGAACGGGAGAACTCGAGCCATCGTGACGGTACATGGGTGACCATCCATCTGAATGGCCACCTCCTAATAGTGCAGGGGACATACTAGGCTGGCTGTGCCGGTGGTTTTCCAGAACGCCTGGAGCAGGGGCGATCAACTGATTACCACGTCACAGGTGTATTACCTGCTGTCCCAACATATGCCACAAATGTGGGTGAGCAGATTTTTGCGATAGTTTGGCTGCCCCCCCGCCCCCCCCGCCAGTAATTGTATTCTCCATAATATATATAATGTGCTCATACCTGCATTTGATCCAGCTCGTCCTGTATATAAATGACGTGGCACTAGCGAGGAAGCGTGTATTTACAGTAACTGCATCCTAGCGTCCAGTGTTTGTCTCATTGTAGATGGCGTACGCCATTATGATATAAAGAGCGGCTTTGTCAGCGTAAACTCCCCATCACCGTCCGTCGGAAAAATGTGTGCAGAGGTAATGTGAAAACAGCTGTATAGCCGGCTCCATGGGGCTTGAACGGCGTCCAAATGTCTTGGCTGGCGTGATGACAACACGTCTATAATGACAGGGGGTCATGTGATCACTTTAACTTCAGAAGAGGTACACTTTTTTTTTTTTTTCTTTAATCAGTTTGGTGATGTCATCAGCACCTGTTACCATTTTCAGTCTTGTTGAAAGGTCCCGTAAATAAAGAAGGCAAATTTGTCATCATTTATCTGGGTGACATTTACCGGTTTCGATAAACGGCTGCAGAATGAATGCGCCTTCCATGAAAACAACTTTTTTTCCCCCCTGGTACGCATTGTATACAGTATCATTCATACACAGGGCCCGCGCCGGACCCCGTATGTGATTAATGTCTGCTGCAAAACAAAGATACCTGTGTTGGAGATTCATTTTGAAAACTTTTCATACAGAATTCTCATAAAAAAAAAAAAGAAAATGTGCTCCTTAAAGGGATTGTACAGGATTTGAAAAAAACTTAGCTGCTTTTCCCCCAAAACAACGCCACCCCTGTCCACAGGTCATGTGTGGTATTGCAGCTCAGCCTTGTTCGCTTCAAAAGAACTGAGCTGCAATACTGGACGCAACCCGTGGACAGGTGCGACACTATTACTGGAAGAAAAGGGGTATGCCAACCTTTAAGGGGTTAGCCGATTTTTTTTATTTTTTTATTTTACCAAACTGTGGGGAGGTCATTAAAATAATAAAAAAGTACCTTCCAGAACTACCTCCGATCCAGCATCGGGTTCTCTGCATGTATTGTTTTGGTTGTAGCGGTCACACCCTGTATCCTGCTGAACCCACTCACTGGCCTCGGTGGTGTCGTGCCGTAAACTGCTGAGGCCAGTGAATGGCTGCAGCGGTATTTGGGATATCACTATGGCAGCCAAAAAAATATGTTGTGGCTGCAGCCCGCGGACAGAGGGGATTGGAGGGGGCTCGGAAAGGTAAGGTCAGTTTTTTTTTTTTTTTTTTTTACTTTGACAGGCTCCCAGCATTTTGGAGTATGAAAAAAAGAACTTAGACAACTCCTTTAAAAAATGATGGCGTAATACTAGAACATGCAATCGCTGTATTATCTGACATCTGTGACCCCCACAATCCTGAGAATGTAATGATCTGCTGTCCAGGTAATGCAGCATTCAGGTGTATGGCGCCAGTTCTCTGCACAGTCAGATGGCCGGGAGCGCCGCAGCGCAGGGAAAAAGTGCTAAACCTGCGCTGCAACCCCTTGTTTCTCAGGATTGGTGGAAGTCAGAGGTCGGACCTAAAGGGATTGCATATTCTAGCACTATCTTTTAAGATCGAGATACCCCTTTCAGACGAGGGGGTGTCTCGCTGCAGACTCACAGAGCAGCACCCGTCCTGACCTCCCATCACTGACTGGGTCGCATACCATTATATTGATTTATATTGCTATGTAACTCTTAGGCCTCGTTCACACTTCAGTGTTTGGTCATTGATTTCCATCAGTGATTTGTGAGCCAAAACCAGAAGTGGAGCCTCCACAGACATGAGGTAGAAGGGAAAGATCTGCTCCTGTTCTGTGTTTAAAGTTGCACGTGGTTTTGGCTCACAAATCACTGATGGAAATCACTGACCAAACACTGAAGTGTGAACGAGGCCTTAGGGCTCATGCACACAACCGTATGTATTTTGCGATCTGCAAAAAATACAGATGATGTCTGTTTGCATTCCGTATTTCGCGGAGCGGAACACCTGGCCCCTAATAGAACAGTCCTATCCTTGTCCGTAATGCGGACAATAATAGGACGTGTTCTATTTTTTTGTGGAACGGAGACTGAATGCACACGGAGTAACTTCATTTTTTTTTTTTGCGTACCCATTGAAATTAATGGTTCCGCATACAGTCCACAAAAAAACCCGAAACAGACACGGAATGAAAATACGTTCATATGCATGAACCCTTACAATTCTGGAATGTATTGGATAACACTGACAGCATTATGTCAGTGTTATCCAGTACATTCCAGACCTCTAAGGGTTACATAACACCATAAATCATTATAATGCTATGCGACCAGGTCAGTAGTGGGAGGTCAGGACGGATGCTGTGCTGCGAGTCCGCAGCGTGACACCCGCTCGTCTGAAAGGGGCCTTAATCAAGTTTTATACATCAGAAAATTCTCTACACACCAATTTCAATATATATCCCTTTTATCAAACAGTAAAAGGGCATTCCCATCTCAGACTTCGGGGGCATATCGCTAGGATATGCCCCCAATGTCCAATAGGTGCAGGTCTACTTAGAATGGAGCCCGCAACGTTTCTGAGGGTGCACCTCACATGTGGAGCCGCCCTCCATTCTTTTCCTGTGGGAGCGACAAAAATTGCCGAGCGCCGGCTTGGCTATTTCCTTCATCCCCATAGAAGTGAATGGAGCGATGGCCACGATTGCCACTCGGCTTTCTGCGCTCCCACATGAAGCAATGGAGGGTGGTCGCACATGCACAGTGCACCCTCTGGCACTTTGGGACCCATCCCCCTCACACAAGCCCAGCTTCTGTGTAGCCCATGACTGGCTGTTTTATGACAGCCTGTCTCTGTTGCCCCTTGCACAGAATACAGGCTGCCATGAGCCGATAAAATGTAGGGAATTGCTGTGTATGCTATTGAATTTTCTAATCAGAGGGGGCAGTTGTCTATGGCTACGTTCACACAACTATATCCGTTTTGAGGTCTGAAAAATACGGATGAGGTCCAGGTGCATCCCTCACTTTTCATGGGCCCCATTGTAAAAATAAAAAAATGTTGTCCGCAAAATGGACAAGAACAGAAATTGTTAATTTGCAGCTGTCTGCATTTTATGCCGCCCCATAGAAATGAATGGGTCCCCGTGCAATCTGCAAAAAACGCGGAATGGATGTGGACCAAAAATACTGTTGATAATAGTAGATAAAATACGTAGCCTTAGTGTAATCATTTGTTCTAACAAGTGACAACCACGCTAAAGCCACCCATACACAACATTAAAGTCAGTGGATCCTTTGGCACTTTTTTGTGTATACAAAGGTGGTCACCACTGGTCCTGCATCGATGACATCACTCATCGATGACATCATGCATTCACATCACGTGAATAATGTATCTTAGTGTATATGTGCCGTACATGCAGTCTTCACCGCTGAGGCCACTGATTGGCTGCATTTCTTCTGCTGCAGAGTTTTGTGTAACTGACATAAATCCATCAGAGCTCTGCTTCAGTTTCTGACAACTCTCTCTGCTCTCCCTCTTCCTCCTCTCAGTGTCAGAGATAGCAATAGGAAGGGGGAGCCTTTTCTACAACGCAGATCAGAGTGTGGATAGGGAGGAAAGCAATTCAATATCAGTGTCTATTAGCATAGGCTGTAGTAGGAGACATCAGACCAGAAGTGAAGTTGTGCTGATACATGAGAGCTAGTGAAGACAGCAGCATCCTGGACACACAGAGCATGTATTCCTGGGAGGGACACGTCCACATGAAAAAAAAAAAAAAAAGTCTGAAACTAGAAGCAGCTTACAAACTGAATATCAGTAATCTGAAAATGAATGAAGATCGCAGACTGAATCGTAGTGCAACTTTTTAGTTTTATTCAAGGTAACCACTAACATATGGAAAAATCACTTTTTCCATGTCAAAGGTGTCCATAAACTTTAAATATCCTTTGTTGAGGTTCAGTTACATCTTTGGCCTCCAGGAGACAATGTTCTTGCTTAAGAACAGGATGTTGTCTGTAGAAGACCACTGCCAGAAACATCCCGTTCTTTTGTAGGTCACACTCTACCTCACTTGAACCTGGATGATCTAGAAGCTGGTAGCATGCTCAATAGACCAATGTTTGTAACAGAAGAATAAGTTTATATTACGTCAATGTTTTAATAAGGCGCTCCATCAATAATGGAACAAGTTCTCCAATGGACCTGAAAATGACCTCACATTTGTGGAAATGAAATTTAGAAGTGGAAATTGTTGAGTAGAGGGGTTTCCATGACTTCAAGAAATGCCATAGATGTTCACAAAGATTTCCATGTGTCCTTGAAAAGTTTTTCGTCAGTCCTAAGAAATTATGATCTGGGCAGGATTGGGGAATCTGAGGTTCTCCAAAGCCTAGCCCAGTGATCATGTACTGCCATGGTCATGAATCTGATCCAGACAAGGTACCCAACCGTGTAAGGCCTCCTGCAAACGACCGTAGGTGTCCCGTTGCCGTATTGCGGACCGCATATGCAAATCCACAATACACGGGCACCGTTCCGTGTGCATTCCGCACCACGGATGTGGACCCATTTACTTGAATGGGTCCGCAAATCCCGAGATGCGGAACGGAAGCACTACGGAGTGGTTCCGTTCCGTACTTTCGGTCCGCAAAAAGATAGAACTTGATCTATCTTTTTGCGGAACAGACGGATCGAGGACCCCATTCAAGTTAATGTGGTCGCCATCCGCATTCGGCTGGCCCACGGTCGGTGCCTGTGCATTGCGGTCAGCAGCATGGTCACGGGCAGCACACGTTTGTGTGCAGGAGGCCTAACATGTATGTTCATCAAATGCATATGATTAAATTCCCTGTTTACAGGGCGGTAAGCCAAACGTCTGACTCCATCTCCTCTATTTTTCGGTTGGACCGATTGGAAAGTGAGGGAGAGAGAATAGACCTAATGTTTTGCATGACTTGCCGTTCAAAATACTTCATAAGGATGGAAGCGAGTGCCACCGGACGGTAGTCATTAAATCAGGACAGTGATGCTTTCTTGAGAATGGGGACAATGGTGGTGGCTTTGAAGCACGTGGGGACAAGAACATGACTCAGTGAGAGGTTCAAGATGTCTGCAAAGACAACTAGAAGTTCTCCCGCACAGTCCCTCATCACACGACCAAGTATGTTGTCAGAACCAGGACATGTCTGTGTGTGGATGTCCGTGTCCTTGACGTCAGTGACAAAAAGGTCAGTGATTCATCTTTGAAGATGTCCACGAAGGATCCGTGTTTGGCCCATGTGTCATCCCTATTCCACTGACACTGCTCAGCTGAAAATTAATTTCCAGGACAGGACACCAGTGACATCTGTTGTGTCAGTGGTTTTAATGGACCCATAGACTTTGCTGGGAACGTTTAGTCTGCATCACGGACCAAAATAGTGCAGCTCTCCATGATTTTGCCACTGACCATGCACTGGTGTTTAAATAAAAAAATTAAAATCAATGGGTATGTGTGCTGTCCGTGGAGAATACGGGCGTGTGAATAAGGCCTAAAGGACAGAACAAGGGAGAGATGATATCTGAATTTCTGTCACATCTAGAACATCTTAGATACCACTCTTCTTTGATAAATCAGGGCCATAGATTGACAGAACATAACATATTTATATGATTCAAATTTTGAAACTTTCCTTGGAGGAGTTGTTCACCCCTGGAGACCTTTTCTTCACACCCTTTCCCCCAGTAAAGCTAGACCTCTAGTGGTCATCATGTTAAGAATATTGTAATTCATTTATCAAATGCACAACTTGTCAGATATTTATTTTCGTAGAAACTAAAGAGTTTGTTCACCCATGGGGACCTTTTCTGCAGACTTCCCATGATGGAAATCATACTTTACCCAATCCCCCGGCTCCTCCACAGCTACTGGGTCTCCTTGCGTCAACATCTGGTGTGACAGGGGTCATGTGGACGCTGCAGCCAGTGACTGGCCGCAGCTGTGACTTGTCACCCATACGTCATGTCACTGGGTCATGTGAAGTTTGGATGACATGTCACCACTGCGACCACGTGACCCGCACCGAAACAGATGATGTGGGGAGACCAAGGAGCAGCGGTGGAGCTCGAGAAGCAAAGAAGCCAGAACCCAGCGGCAGGGATCAGGTAAGTATGATTCTTACCACGGGTCTGCAGGGGTGAACAAACCCTTTAATATGTTTAAGACCGATTTGGTATCAGTACATTTCTACCAACTCGGCTTAAAACAAACTCCCGACTCCACAGCCCTGGCTTTGTGTATGTACCAGTCAGCCATAGCCATCTGTTTATATGGCTTCAATCTCAGGGATCACCTTGGTGTTTAGTAAGCATCTATTTCTTAAACTGATCAAGTCACCCTCCTCGGCTAACAGATTTTCCCTCCCCTTAAAGAGGTATTCCGGTAGGTATAAGTTATCCCCTATCCATAGGACGGGCCACTCCGTTCATTTCTGTGGGAGTCCCGGAGATAGCCAAGCACTGTGGCTATCTCCGCAACTCTCCAAGAAATCAAGGAAGCTGCTGCGCGTATGTGCGACCGGCTGCTCTGGTCATTTTAGGGGAGCAGCAGGGGGTACAAGGACCCTGTTCTGGTGATCAGTGAGGGTCCCAGCAGTAGGACCCCCAACCATCTGATAGTTAACCCCTATCCTGTGGATAGGGGATAACTTGTATTACCCCTTTAATGTTGGGTTGGAATGGGTAATAGCAATTGCTCTGGGCACCCCCAATATGGTATCCCGGGAGTAGAATATTGATGACCTATTCTTAGGGTAGGTCATCAACATCAGATCAGTGGGGTCCGACACCAAGCACTACCACCGATATTTGAAGAGGCTGCAGTGTGCCGGTGAGTGCTGTGGCTTCCTCACAGCTTACCAAGCACAGCGCCGTCCATTCGATAGTGGCTGTGCTTGGTATTGCTCATTCACTTGATTGGAACTGAGCTGCACACAGGCCATGTGACCAATGAACATGACGTCACTGGCCTAGGACGAGGCTGCAGCGCCCACCGGAGCATCATGGCCTCTTCAATCAGCTGATCGGTGGGGGTGCTGGAAGTTGGACCCCACCAATCAGATATTGGTGAGCTATCCTGAGGATAGGGCCTCAATATTCTCCATCTGGAAAACCCCTTTGAAAAAAATCCAGCTAAGGCCTCATGCACACGGACGTTTTTTTACACGGTCCGAAAAAACGGGGTCCGTAGGTCCGTGATCCGTGACCGTTTTTTCGTCCGTGGGTCTTCCTTGATTTTTGGAGGATCCACGGACATGAAAAAAATGTCGTTTTGGTGTCCACCTGGCCGTGCGGAGCCAAACGGATCCGTCCTGAATTACAATGCAAGTCAATGGGGACGGATCCGTTTGACGTTGACACAATATGGTGCCATTTCAAACGGATCCGTCCCCATTGACTTTCAATGTAAAGTCTGGAGTCCCTTTTATACCATCGGATCGGAGTTTTCTCCAATCCGATGGTATATTTTAACTTGAAGCGTCCCCATCACCATGGGAACGCCTCTATGTTAGAATATACTGTCGGATATGAGTTAGATCGTGAAACCTCATTTCCGACAGTATATTCTAACACAGAGGCGTTCCCATGGTGATGGGGACGCTTCTAGTTAGAATATACTACAAACTGTGTACATGACTGCCCCCTGTTGCCTAGCAGCATCCGATCTCTTACAGGGGGCCGTGATCAGCACAATTAACCCCTCAGGTGCCGCACCTGAAGGGGTTAATTGTACTATCATATCCCCCTGTAAGAGATCAGGGCTGCCAGGCAGCAGGGGGCAGACCCCCCCCCCCCCCCTCCCCAGTTTGAATATCATTGGTGGCCAGTGCCGCCCCCCCCCCTTCCTCCCTCTATTGTAATAATTTGTTGGTGGCACAGTGTGCCCCCCCCCCCTTCCTCCCTCTATTGTAATAATTCGTTGGTGGCACAGTGTGCGCCCCCCCCTTCCTCCCTCTATTGTAATAAATCGTTGGTGGCACAGTGTGCGACCCCCATTGGCCCCCCCTCCCTCTATAGCATTAACAACATTGGTGGCCAGTGTGCGGCCTCCCCCCCCCCCCCCCCCCCCGATCATTGGTGGCAGCGGGTTACTAGCAATAGTACAATAGTAAAAGATTCATACTTACCTGGGAGCTGCGATGTCTGTGTCCGGCCGGGAGCTCCTCCTACTGCTAAGTGACAGTTCATTTAGCAATGCGCCGCACAGACCTGTCACTTACCAGTAGGTGGAGCTCCCGGCCGGACACGAACATCGCAGCAGCCGGTAAGTATGAATCTTCTACTATTGTACTATTGCTAAGTAACCATGGCAACCAGGACTGTAGTAGCGTCTTGGTTGCCATGGTTACCAATCGGAGCCCCAGCGATTAAACTGGGACTCCGATCGGAACTCCGCTGCCACCAATGATGGGGGGGGGGGATGGGAGGCCGCACACTGGCCACCAATGTTGTTAATGCTATAGAGGGAGGGGGGGCCGATGGGGGGCGCACACTGTGCCACCAACGAATTATTACAATAGGGGGAGGGGGGGGGGGCGCACACTGTGCCACCAACGAATTATTACAATAGAGGGAGGGGGGGGCCACACTGGCCACCAACCTATTATTACAATAGAGGGGGGGGGGCCGCACTGGCCACCAATGATATTCAAACTGGGGAGGGTCTGCCCCCTGCTGCCTGGCAGCCCTGATCTCTTACAGGGGGCCGTGATCAGCACAATTAACCCCTTCAGGTGCCGCACCTGAAGGGGTTAATTGTGCTGATCACGGCCCCCTGTAAGAGATTGGGTGCTGCCAGGCAGCAGGGGGCAGTCTTGTACACAGTTTGTAGTGTATTCTAACTAGAAGCGTCCCCATCACCATGGGAACGCTTCTGTGTTAGAATATACTGTCGGTTCTGAGTTTTCACGAAGTGAAAACTCAGCTTTGAAAAAGCTTTTATGCAGACGGATCTTCGGATCCGTCTGTATAAAAACTAACCTACGGCCACGGATCACGGACACGGATGCCAATCTTGTGTGCATCCGTGTTCTTTCACGGACCCATTGACTTGAATGGGTCCGTGAACCGTTGGCCGTGAAAAAAATAGGACAGGTCATATTTTTTTCACGGCCAGGAAAAACGGATCACGGATGCGGCTGCAAACCGGTGCATTTTGCGATTTTTCGACTGACCCATTGAAAGTCAATGGGTCCGCGAAAAAAAACTGAAAACGGCACAACGGCCACGGGTGCACACAACGGTCGTGTGCATGAGGCCTAACAGACATGGGATGCTTTCCATGTATTTAGATAACTTGTAGGTTGTTCAGGAGGGTGACAAAATTAAAGGGGTTGTACAGGCAGTATATATTGATGACCTATCATCAGGATACGTCATCAATATCTGATCGGTGGGGGTCCGACACGCGGCACCCCCACTGATCAGCTGTTTGAAGAGGAGCGGGTACTCCATGTGAGCGCTGCTTCCTCTTCATTACACTGCCCGTCGTTCAGTACTCTCTCCATTCACTTGATAATTGCAGTACACCGCCGCTACAAGGGAGACAAGGGGCAGTGTAATGAAGAGGAAGCAGCACTCACATGGAGTACCCGCTCCTCTTCAAACAGCTGATCAGTGGGACCCCCGCCGTTATGATATTGATGACCTGCATTTCAAGCCCTAATTTGCATATGGAATTGAACACTGGGATGGTGCAACAGATTTTTGCCATCCAGGTATCATTTTAATAAGAAGGATCAGCCCTAACATGCAGTATATGGTTTGACAGAGTTATTCCTGCTGACCATTCCTCTTTAAAAATAAAAAAAATAAAAAAAAATAAAAATTCCTCAGCTTCTAATGTACTTGGGACAAAAAAACTAAAAAGTAAAACACTTCAAAGAAACCAGTCTGTAATTAAATGCAGCGTGGTTAACTTAGATAAAATCAGACCTGCTGATTCAACACACTAACATTACAATACTATAGCGGGAGCTATAAAACTTCTACAAATAAGCGTCACTTTAGACAGCGAGCGAGAGGTGTGTGATTGACGGCCGAAGCTCATTAGGGTCTCGAACCTCAACGTTTCTGAGAAGGGGGGGAACGTTTCTAAACCATTTGGGGAAGAGGTGTTAAAAACATCTCCAGGTGTTAAAATGTAGTTTGGCAGCGAATGGTTGATAAAGTCTTCTCCATAAACCCCCAGGAAAATAAACATTGAGTGAATTGTAAAAGAAAGCTGGAAGCCAAGCAAAACGGTGCTCCGGAGTGATAGGCGATTGGTGCTCCTCGATCTGCCTTTGGATAGGTCAGACATGACTTAGGTGAAAATGGAGACGTAACATAACACATTAGTATGTTAAAGGGATTTTACGGGACAATTATATGGTCTATAGGTGGGGGTCCAACTCCAGCACCCTGCCAATCTGCTAGTTGTGGGGCCACTGCACTCCTGTGTGCACCACACCCTCTTAAAGGGGGTATGCCATTTAAAAAAAATAAAAATCAGACACCATATAGTACATGACAATCTCTTACTAACAAAGCTAGAACCAGCCCTGTACCTCACATGGATCCAGAGATCTCCTCATTCATTGCTCCAATTGTTCTGCTAGATATATTTCAGGCTGGCAGCTCAGGGGGCGTGTCCTTTCTCAGGGGGCGTGTCCTATCTGTTGTAGCTCTGTTCTTGTAGCTGCCAGAGCTTCTAACAGACGATATGCCTGGTGAGGATTGCAGATTTAAACTGAGCATGTGCGACCACCTCAGTACAGTGGACAAGAAATAAGGAAAAGAAGAAACAGCAGGTGGCGCTATACAGATACATTTTATTGAATAGATCAGTGGCTATACTCAATTTTTTATTACATGCAATTACTAAAGTATTCAGATCCAGATGCTGGTTTGAAAAACGTAGAATATTTTTTGTGGCACAACTCCTTTAAAGGGTTTCTGTCATGAGAAATAACGTTATGTAGCTGACTGACATTAGCGATGGGCTAATGTCAGCAGTACATAACAGTGTGTTTTATAACTGCCTGCCGCCGTTCTCTTAAAAAACAGACTTTCATAATATGCTAATGAAGCCTCTAGGCGCTATTAGGGCGTTGCTTCAGCACCTAGAGCAGGCATCCTCAAACTGCGGCCCTCCAGCTTTTGCAAAACTACAACTCCCAGCATGCCCGAACAGCCTACAGGTATCAGCCTACAGCAGGGCATTGTGGGAGTTGTAGTTTTGCAACAGCTGGAGGGCCGCAGTTTGAGGATGCCTGACCTAGAGGCTCGGCCTACGCACCCTTTGGCACGCCCAGGTCCAGTTGATTGACTTTCGAGTTCTCCTCAGTGTCCCGTAAATCCCGCGCCTGCGCGTCCTTCACTCACTGCGCCGAATACTAAACAGGACGGCGCAGGCGCGGGATTTACGGGACACTGAGGAGAACTCGAAAGTCAATCAACTAGACCTGGGCGTGCCAAAGGGTGCGTAGACCGAGCCTGTAGGTGCTGAAGCAACGCCCTAATAGCACCTAGAGGCTCTTTAGCATATTTTAAAAGTCTTTATTTTAAGAGAACGGCAGCTGGGAGTTATAAAGCACAGTCTTATGTACTGCTGACATTAACCCATCGCTAATGTCAGTCACCTACATAACGTTATTTCTCATGACAGAAACCCTTTAAGGCACAGTGCCATACATTTTGTAGTGGCCGTGTTTGGTATTGCAGCTCTGTAAAGTGATTGGCAACTGAGCTGCAATGGCAGGCACAGCCACGATGAAATTTATGATGCTGTGCCACGTAACCAATTAAGGGGATGGAGCGGTGGTTTGTGAACAGCAGGCCCTTCAGTCTGTTGACCACCAAAGGTGCCAGGAGTCAGTCCCTCACTGACTAAGGATAGGCCATTAATATTTAAGGCCTGGAAAACCTCTTTAACCATTGTAGTCCATGTGTTACCAGTCTGTGTATACACTTCAGGTTTTTGTTTAGTGATGCTGTGTCATCTTTTGAGACTCTAGTTTCATCCACAGAAAGTCTTTGTCTGCAGGTAAGATGACCACAGGCAGCCATTCCTCTACCTGGTGGCGAAGAACATTCTTTTTGTCAAAGCAAATTGAATTATCTTATTTACCAAAAGAAGATTTTCTAACGTCTCTTAGATATTTTCCAGTTTAGGCATTGATAGCCTTCAAATAGGCCAAATCCTGGTCCAAAAGTTTGCATTTGGCCGTGAAATTGGGTCACATCATCAGGTATCTAGTGAGGCTTATTCACATTAGGAATTCCATTTGTGCTCTGAAAATGTGATAACTTGTTATAATTCTTCTTCTTCTAGCAGGACAGAACTGGCAAGGTTGGCCTGGAGGCTAATGCACTATTAGTTCCTCTCTGAGAGATTTTTGGGAGTTAGGAAATCCAACCTTGCTGCACACAACCAACTGTCCACCACAAGGTCCGGAAGCCATAGTAGCTGGAGTGATCACACGATCTTTACTGTGTGTATGTCTCTAGTTTCCTTTAGATCCTAATCTGTACCCAGTAGCAGTCGATTAAAGACACTTGTCCTGTTGTCTCATGTATTGTTTAAAGGGGTGCCCAGGTTTAACTAATTGATAACCTATGATAACATAAGCTGGACATGGGCCGACTTAGCGGCCGGTTGTCGGGAAGGAAGCGTTCCTTCCTGACATTCGGCTGCTCGTTCAGGAGACACATTTACATGCAACGATCTTCACAGTATGAGGACGAGGGATCACTATAGCAGTCCCTCATCCTCATACAGATTCATGGTTTCTGAGCAGCAGATCGCTGTTGAGATCGCTGATCGGTGGTGCCTGCATGTACGGCAGGATTACCCGGTGAACAAGCGTTTCACACGTTCATCGGGTGATCGTGGCACATTTACATTGCAAGATTGTTCGGAACGACCGTTCGCAAGAATGGTCCTTCCTGATAATCTCTACGATTCTTGGGCCTTGTAGATGTACCTTTAGGCCACTTTCACATGGTCAATATTTGATCAGTACTTTGCATCAATTTTTGCAAGCCGAAACCAGGTGTGGGTCCACAACATGGCAGATGTACATATCTCTCCATAATACTTTTTCTCTGTAGATTCCACTTTTGGTTTGGCGTACAAATACCGATGTAAAATACAGACCAAATACTGACCGTGTGAAAGTGGCTCCCAGCAGCCCCACCGATTAGCTATTTAGAGGACCTGCAGCACCAGAACCACACAACTCTGTACGCTGTGGTGGACATACCTGGTTACAACAGCGCTTCTCCTAAGCATTGGTCATCAGTGAGTTAGTCCCGAAAAACCCCTTTAATATTTCATATGGCAATTCTGAGCTTATATCTGGAGAGCCCTTGTTGTCAATTCTATTTAATGGCCTCTACAAGGAGCGTCTCTGAGTCTGGAAGACTCCATCTCTCTGCACCATGTGGTTGCAATAAGCAATTTATTGTGTAAAGAAAAGGCATTGTCTCCTTTCTCACCAGAGAGTCTTATGGGAAGAAACTGAAGGGATGGCCAACTTATCTCTCTATCCAAAGTTTTTTTTTGGGGTTCACATGAATGGGACAAAACTGCAGTATCCTTCACAGGTCCGCTACTAAGCAGACATAGTGCAGTATAAATTTTGAAGAGGCCACAGCCCCTTCAAACAGCTGGTTGGCAGGAGTCAGACCCCTACCGACAGGGTCAGACTGGACCACCAGAGTACCAGATGATCCTCCGGTGGACCCAAGCTCTGACAATAATGGACCCTTAGTAAAACTGGAACCTTAAAGCCCTATATACACAGAAGGTGGATCCTCAGAATATTTTTTTCTGGTAGGCCCAAGGAACTTCCGTCTGACGGTGACTACTGATCAGCCCTATTCCTGATTGTAGGCCATCAGTATTTTAAACCTGAAAATCAATGGTTCTGAGTCTCCTGAACAAATGGAGCAGTGGTCGAACATAGGCACTGCTCCTCCCTTCATTCTCTGTTGACTGTTGGTGATAAGCAAGATGTTGGGTCTTTAAAGATGGCGCCCACTCAGGAGCGGATGCCACATCCATGGGCATGCCTGCTGTTTTATGAACTTTTAACCCATTAGATGCCATGTTCAACTGCAATTACGCTCCTGGGGACAGAACGGCTCCCCACCACTGGGAACAAAGGAGCCGTTCAGTTGCTATGGCAGCCTCAGGCCTTTTGAGGTTCTGAGACCTGTCAAAGTGAAGTTCCTATCAAGCCCTGCCTGTGGTAGGGCTTGATAGGAATGTAGTCATTCTGCAATGGTAATCCCTTTAAACAACAGCTTATTTTCTGATGACACTGTCTTGACATTATTCATTGGATTTTCTTTTGGCTCCCCCAGGCATGATGGGTGCTTGAGATGTTTGGTAACTACTAAAGAACCAAATGTATGTAGCTGCGGGCATCTTTAAAGAAACCATTAGCATTGCTTATATTTTGCATGACTACTAGATTATACTATTATATTGTGTTAATTGGTGTAAAGGAAGACTAAACCTATTGCCTTCACCTTTTTGCCATATTTAACCATTTTCCTCTGTACACTCTGCAGAAATATGTCAGAAGAACATATCCCTGTGCATGATGAATTCATCTACTGCCTCGGAGCTGCTACACAAGTTCTTAAATTTGGGCCTTGGAGGGATCTGCAGAAAACCTCAGATGAAGCCCCACCTAAGCTATTGTTCCTTATCATCCCAGGTGGGTAAACAGTTTATCTTGATTCTTACCTGTGCACCTTATGCCTTGTCCACAACATTAAAGTAGATTTGTCAGTATTAAATCTATATTCAACTTCACAATAATTTTTTTATTCGAATGCAGTTAAAATGAAAAACTAAGCAACTGTGCAAAAATTGTTGCGTGTCTACAGCTGCTGTGCAGATCTGTGTGTATCCATGGTTACAGACTACAAAAAGACCCTTTGTAGTCTGACTCCACAGTCATGAACCCTTCCATGTGTCCTTTAGTTTTTACAAACATTCATTTGTTAGAGTGACAAGAAATAGGGGACGTTTGGATGGCAATGTGACTTCAAGATCAGACTACACAGGGTTTATTTGTAGTCTGTTACTATAGAGACCCGTAGTTTTTTTTAGGAGCTGTAAATACAACCAAAAGGAGTATTTTAATTAAAACAATTTACAAAGTGGCTTCAAAATAAGTTATAAAATTGCACCTTCCTCTATCGGGTAGCCTATTACCTGCATCCAAGGATCGGTGATAATCCATTTTGCGCCATTTGTTAAATCCCCTTGGAGAGAATACAGTGTTTTTGTCTCATTCCTGAGACGTTCTAATATGCCAATGAATAGTAAAGCTCTTTACAAGGTTTTATAAATTTTATTCCACATGGATACCATGGCGCTGAAATTTTCTCAGAGTTTCGAAAATCATAGCAACATCCTTTCAACTTTTACCAAACTCACTCTACTCCATGGAGACACCAGGCTTTCAGCATCTTTGAAGGAACACTATGAGAGCCAACATATGACCCGAGAGCGAGGTCAGACTTCTGCCTTATCTCTCCGCTTTGTTGTTCATTAGGCTGATGGAACCACAAACTGTGCAGCTAATATATGCACCCCCTTTTCTCCCCCGTAACCCATGTGACCAGCGATGTGAAGGGGATAAAATCCCTCCGTGTAATTACCACCGTGCTTTTCTGTCATATGGTTTTGTATATATTCTGTGTTTGTTGCTACTAATGTCTGGGAAAATGTGGTATAACTTTGTGCTACTACTTTGATATGCAAAGTACCTTCCCCCGTGTTTTTCTTCCATCGAAACCTCGGAATGCAGACCGCTATCGGAATATCTATCACTTCTCGCTTTCTTCCTACGGTGTAAACAAGTTCTATTTTGTCATTTTTTTGTGGTTTTTGCCCAGAATGTTTAGTTTACATTTAGTTTATATTCGATAATGTGTGATGTAAAGCATAACATTTTTTGTGGGTATCTCTCGTATTTGGATATTTTGATTCTAACAATTCCCGACTATAATATTTTTTATTTTTTTTTACCGTGGCCGAGCCTGTTGGCGTAAGTCCCTGACTCCTCTTCTGTTTCCCTGCCAGAGTTCCTGCTGCATTTGATAGTACTTGGATTGCTTCTGGCTAAATGGAACCCAGTGACACGTTTTCGGAGGAAATTGGTAGTGTCTTGCGTGGTATTGGGAGCTCGTGTTTCATGATCTTCTAAGGAGAGATGTCCTATCCCATTATTGCTGCTTTTTGTTTTTCTTGCCGTGTGTTCGCTTACTGACATGTTGTTCCGCGGGAGAGGCTGCTGGGTCCTTTTCATTTCTTACTTTTTTTTTTTTGTTCAATAGAAATGTTTCGTTCTAGGCACATCTGGAAATGACAAAAAAAGAAATGATAAGGCTTGGACATTGCAGGTGATGAGTGTAAGTTTTACGACAGGCAGGGTTGCAGCTGGGATATTCAAGCTGATGGATGTTAGGTTTAGTTTATGAAATTTTTATGGATTGCCTTTTATACCTATTTTTGCAGTTTAATGACTGGCAATAAAAAGGAGGTAGCAGATTGTTTCTCTAGTTATATGGGTAACTGTGCAATGGTCTGTACAGGTGCACCCAATGAACCCCCCCCTTCCCATCATCGAATAGGATAATAGGCTTTCAATGTTCAATGCCATCTGACAGTATTACGGTATATTGCTAGAATGCACATTATTATATGTGGGGGTACAGTCTCTGGGACTCCCACCAATCTGGAAAACGTAGGCTCTGTTGGCTTCTCTATTGTAGCGTCACTACTGGTCACCCACTTTATAAGGTAATTGGGCCCTCATAAGTAACAGCATACCCTAGAGATGTGTGATCATTTATTGTGCATTCACAAACTTCACTTCACTACAGCACCAGAACCAAGATTATATCATAAATACAGCACCAGAACCAAGATTATATCATAAATACAGCACCAGAACCAAGATTATATCATAAATACAGCACCAGAACCAAGCCCATTACATAAATACAGCACCAGAACCAAGATTATATCATAAATACAGCACCATAACCAAGCCCATTACATAAATACAGCACCAGAACCAAGCCCATTACATAAATACAGCACCAGAACCAAGCCCATTACATAAATACAGCACCAGAACCAAGCTCATTACATAAATACAGCACCAGAACCAAGTCCATTACATAAATACAGCACCAGAACCAAGCCCATTGCATAAATACAGCACCAGAACCAAGATTATATCATAAATACAGCACCAGAACCAAGTCCATTACATAAATACAGCACCAGAACCAAGATTATATCATAAATACAGCACCAGAACCAAGCTCATTACATAAATACAGCACCAGAACCAAGCCCATTACATAAATACAGCACCAGAACCAAGCTTATTACATAAATACAGCACCAGAACCAAGCTTATTACATAAATACAGCACCAGAACCAAGCCCATTACATAAATACAGCACCAGAACCAAGCTCATTACATAAATACAGCACCAGAACCAAGCTTATTACATAAATACAGCACCAGAACCAAGCCCATTACATAAATACAGCACCAGAACCAAGCTTATTACATAAATACAGCACCAGAACCAAGCCCATTACATAAATACAGCACCAGAACCAAGATTATATCATATATACAGCACCAGAACCAAGCTCATTACATAAATACAGCACCAGAACCAAGCTCATTACATATATACAGCACCAGAACCAAGCTCATTACATATATACAGCACCAGAACCAAGCCCATTACATAAATACAGCACCAGAACCAAGCTCATTACATAAATACAGCACCAGAACCAAGCCCATTACATAAATACAGCACCAGAACCAAGATTATATCATAAATACAGCACCAGAACTAAGCTCATTACATAAATACAGCACCAGAACCAAGCCCATTACATAAATACAGCACCAGAACCAAGCTCATTACATAAATACAGCACCAGAACCAAGCTCATTACATAAATACAGCACCAGAACCAAGCTCATTACATAAATACAGCACCAGAACCAAGCTCATTACATATATACAGCACCAGAACCAAGCCCATTACATAAATACAGCACCAGAACCAAGCTCATTACATAAATACAGCACCAGAACCAAGCCCATTACATAAATACAGCACCAGAACCAAGATTATATCATAAATACAGCACCAGAACTAAGCTCATTACATAAATACAGCACCAGAACCAAGATTATATCATAAATACAGCACCAGAACCAAGCTCATTATATAAATACAGCACCAGAACTAAGCTCATTATATAAATACAGCACCAGAACCAAGCTCATTACATAAATACAGCACCAGAACCAAGTCCATTACATAAATACAGCACCAGAACCAAGCTCATTACATAAATACAGCACCAGAACTAAGCTCATTACATAAATACAGCACCAGAACTAAGCTCATTACATAAATACAGCACCAGAACTAAGCTCATTACATAAATACAGCACCAGAACCAAGTCCATTACATAAATACAGCACCAGAACCAAGATTATATCATAAATACAGCACCAGAACCAAGTCCATTACATAAATACAGCACCAGAACCAAGTCCATTACATAAATACAGCACCAGAACCAAGCTCATTACATAAATACAGCACCAGAACCAAGCCCATTACATAAATACAGCACCAGAACCAAGCTCATTACATAAATACAGCACCAGAACCAAGATTATATCATAAATACAGCACCAGAACCAAGTCCATTACATAAATACAGCACCAGAACCAAGCTCATTACATAAATACAGCACCAGAACCAAGCCCATTACATAAATACAGCACCAGAACCAAGATTATATCATAAATACAGCACCAGAACCAAGTCCATTACATAAATACAGCACCAGAACCAAGCCCATTACATAAATACAGCACCAGAACCAAGCTTATATCATAAATACAGCACCAGAACCAAGCCCATTACATAAATACAGCACCAGAACCAAGCTCATTACATAAATACAGCACCAGAACCAAGCCCATTACATAAATACAGCACCAGAACCAAGCCCATTACATAAATACAGCACCAGAACCAAGATTATAACTAGGGATGAGCAAATCGACTTCGGATAATTCATCCGAACCGAAGTCGATTTGCATAAAACGTTGTTTTAATACTGTACTGAGCATGTACCACTTGGAACCGAACCCAAGTTCGATACAAAGGTTTTTACAGTAGAAATTAATTTGTGAAGTTATTACACGAAGTCTCGCGAGACTTCAAGAAAGTAATAACTTCAGCTACTCAGAGTCAATACATTCTAATACTGTACAGAGCGCCCACTCCGTATAGTATTAAAATTAAGTTTTATACGAATCGACTTTGGATGAAGCATCCGAAGTCAATTCGCTCATCCCTAATTATAACATAAATACAGAACCAGTCAACTCCACCATAACCAGCTAGGCAATAACCGAACCCAGATTCAGATGCAAGCAACTGCTCAAGCAAAGTTAGTAACTAGGTGAACGTGACCCTTGTTGCTCATAAGACCCATCCTGGGGTTCAGTTATCAGTAAAGACCCCTTTACACTGCCCGATATTCGGGCACGCTATAGCCACGAATGCTTGCTAATGATAATCAGCCTGTTTAAAGGTGCCGCTGATTGCCTGATGAATGAGCGAAACACTCGTTCTTGGAGATCGTTGATGCGGTCACCTAAATCATGGTTTGTGGGCAGCAGATCGTGCCGCCTAAACAGCACTTTGCTGCGCACAAACACTGTTTTTGTATGGGGGCAAGCAATGACATTAGCTATGACTCCTCCCCATCTGTCGAGGAGATCACTATATGTAATAGCAGAGGTCTCCTTCATTGACAAGCGGGCGATTGCCAGGAAGTCCTAAGAATCGTCTCCTTCATCGAGCAGTGTAAAGGGGCCTTACGTAAGTGCATCGGTCATTAAAGTCAATGGGGCTGAGGTGCAATACCGAGCACAGCCACTATACGATGCGCGGCGCTGTGCTTGGTGAGCTGTTGAGAGGCCACAGCGCTTTTACCGGAACGCTGGAGATAAGTCATCATTATCTTTTCCAGGATAACCCCATTAATAGGCTTTGTTTGGCCATCTCATAAGCCAGAACATTGGATAATCTTGCCGAATTCATCTGAACAAGGCTAGAAATACACATCGCTGTGAGGAAAAAGTAGCATCTGCGTGGAACAATAGCTGATTGTGTCTTGCATGCCGTGGACGCTGCGCTCCTCTCACACATGCATGTGCTTAAGACGAGGACGGGAATGTTTAACACATTCCAGGCACCTGATTCTCAGACTATCACTTCTTTATAATCCTCGCACAATGGAAGTGCAGGGCTTCCCGAGCATAATAAAACACATTACCACATTGCGCTGGCGTCCCCAACGTCTGCTCACACTCCCGGGGTTTGCATCAGATCAGGGCGTCTTAATTAAACCCTATCGGTGGGACGGGTCGTGTCCTTTGATAATGTCCTAGCTGTACAATATCTCTTACAGATGTCACAGCTGCGGCAGAAAATCACCGTACGAAATCCGTAGGTTCTGAATATCTGCCAGGTTACCTATTGTTTATTACAACAACAAGGGCAGGTGCTAGTCTGTATATAAGGTGTGAATAGGTGTCAGAGGAATACACAAGGATCAGGTTCTGCGTGAGGTTCACTTGTATACCTGGTGTTCTTCTAGGGTTTTACATTCCATAATGCGAGAGGTAAACTCAGTCAAATGTGAAAAAGCAGCCATCACAGCCAGCATTGCTACATGGTGACAGTATGGTTGCTACATCGTAGCAGCACTTGACTCTCCACTTACCAGGAACATTACAGCCATATGTTACCCCTTCCCACCCGCCCCGTGTAAACTAACAGCCTAATGGCAGAAGACCATTAATTTATGTGCTGTGTTCGATGGCGCTGCATTCTCCTGCCCACAGTTCCCTCATGAGGATAGGGGTGTCATATTGATAGCTCTATCCTGTAACTAAATGTTATTATCCTGGCATGGGTCCAGTGCCAAGCTCTGCCTAACTCTCCTCCTCAAGCCGGTCTGGACTCCTGCTGTGCGTTGGGTTAACGTGGCAAGCCAGTGCGCACCAATAATGTAGGTCCTCAGCAGTGACATCACTCAGAGTTAATGAAGTACACTGCATCAGCCCTCCTATACTACTCAGGATGCTGCATCAGCTCTGCTACATTGCTCAGTTATTCCCATCTGTAGTATGCTGCAACGACTGTGCTAATTTAGTGAGCCATTCTGGTCTCCAGTATGCTGCATCTCAGTCATTCTGGTCTGCTGCATTAACTCTGTTAATTCACTCAGCAATTTCAGTCTCCAGTATGCTGCATCAGCTCTGCTACATCACTCAATTATTCCCATTTGTGGTATGCTGCAACAACTCTGCTAATTTAGTGAGCCATTCTGGTCTCCAGTACGCTGCATCAACTCTACACCGCACAAAGTCTACACCTTCCTGCTCTGCTTCTCCAGCACTGCCTGTCTGTGTGGCTCAAGATCTGCTCTTCCGGACAAGCAGTTTAGCAGGTCCAGTTGACCAGGTGGAAACGTAGCATTAAATTAAAGCCCTCATATTGAGTGCTGTGTACACGCGAACACTGCTTCCATATTCTAGTTGCTGCTAAGGAATCCATGACGGCCATGATGTCACAGGGGTTGGCCATTTTCTGATGTCAATTTTAGATATGGCGTAAACCATTGTGTACTGGTTTCCGAAACTGTAAAAGTGGTCACTCTTACACCTTACACATACGCTTAAGCTCCCTGCTGCCCCCGATTGCCCTCCGTAAACACTGGATGTGGTGCTCGCCTCGTCCATAGTTCCCAAGATGGCGGTGGTCAACTGATTTGACCATGTGATCACCGGCCGCTATCCATTAGTGCTTTTACCGCCAAAGGAAGCTTATCATTTGCAATTTAATTAAGACATAAGAGAGCTCCGGTTTAAGTCATTGGGTCGCCATGTAATGAACAAATGTGGGAGCTTTTTGGAATTGCCCTCTCATCTAGTAATGGAAAGACGAGCCAATCAGGGGACCCATTTTCTGCTCTCTGAGATTTAAAAATTAGGCCCTGCTTTTTTTTTCTTTACAGAAACTGCACCATAAAGTGTGTTTGGGGGTGCAGCTCCTCTGCAACTAGGTTATCACAGGAGGTTGTCGCAGCCCCCCACCCACAAAGGAAAGCTGACATGAATTAAACTTACATGACGGTCAGTGCAGAGCTTCAGTCTCCTCTATCTAGTGATCGGAGGTGGCCTGAAATCCACGACCCCCAGTGAGCACTTTAACGTGAGAGTTAAAGGGGTATTCCCATCTTATAAATGATGGCATATCGCTAGGGTATGCAATCACTTTATGATCGGCACAGGTCCCCTTCGTTCTCAGGATCGGTGGAGGTAAGTCTTAAAGTGATGGCATATCCTAGTAAATTTGACAAATACCAACAAGGTAATCCTCCTTTAAAGGCTATGTACACCTTCAGAGGCAATTTTTTTTATGATTGCACTTTACTCATTTTGGGCTAAAAATCATTTTTTTTATTGATCTTTATTAAAAATATTGAGCCGTTCTGTCACAAAGGGTTAACTGTTTGTCTAGCTGTGTGAATTGTACTTTTTACGTTCACTTTGTACCGGTCATCTAATAACCCTATCTCTAATTTACTAAGAGGTCATAAACACTTATTTAAGCCACATTCTTATCAGTAAGATAAGAACTGAGCTATAATGAGTGTCAGAGAGTAGAGATAAGGAGCCCATCAGCTAGCTGGCTGACGGAGCAGAGAGAAAATTCTAATCCTTCTTTTAGAGCATCTCAGCCCTGTACAGAAAAAAGGGCTCCTAATTTGTAATAAAGACCAATTTAAAAAAGGATTTTTAGCTCAAAATGAGTACAATGCAATAAAGTGCCCCCAAAGGTATACATAGCCTTTAAAAAATGCATATTCTATGTGGAGGCAGCACAATGTCTGAGTCATTAGTAGGGTCCTGGGTTTGAATCCAGGCAAGGGCAACATCTGCATGGAGTTGATATGTTTGTTCCATGTTTCCTATACTCCAGCATATGGATTTAGCTTGTGTGCCCCACTGTGAACAAGGGCCGATGTGAGTGATGACCGCCTCTGTACATCGCTGCAGAATATGTTGGCATTATTTAAGCAATGTAGCGATTTCGATAAAGAGTGATACAAACTATCGACTGCAGTTTCTTGAGTCTTTAAGGGTAAATCTTGTAGGTTTCATATCCTCATATCTTAGATTCACATTACATACTGTTCTAGCTGTGAACTGACAGAGACAACTTTGGGTTTACTACAAATGCCTGAGAAGATGTCCTGAACCACCGCTAATCCCCAGTGATACCTGCGCTCTGCTCCACAGGATGTGTCCTCAGGATCCTCGATAAGTGAAATCCCTGCCAGCTCACTTCCTAACCACATCCATTTTATTTGATCCCATGTAGGAAGAGCCGTGTTATGTGTCACGTTATATACATGTCTTTGTTAACAAATACTCATTATCTGAAGCCCCCTTGTGAATCCCCCATGTGCCAAAAATGATACAGGGCTTAGCAAAAATGGAAACATGCAATATAGGGGAATGACGTAATACAACGCTTTATAAATGCGCATAAATTATAGGCCGGTCTTTCCGAAAATTGAAGGGATTTTCCAGTTTCAGCAGAGCAAGTTATTCATTTTAAATTTAAAGGGAAAAGTTTTCCAGTACACATCTTTATGAACTCCTCTTGTTTTCCAAGATCTCTGCTTTTTGTCATCTTGGAAGAACCGTCATTGTGTCCAGGAGTTAAAAATCTACAGATTTTGGGTCTTTTTCCTTCTTCATCTGGTTTCTGAGCCAAGCAGATCTCACCAATCCTAGCTCTGGTGTTGTTTTAATGAAACATTCAATGTGAATCTGCAGCCGCATCCCCCTCCTCCACTCCTGTTTCGTGTATAAGGTTAGAGCTACATTTGTTTGCCTGAGAGTTGTGGTAGATTCATCTCTGGAAAACAATAACAAATTGTTTAACCGGGTTTGGGTGTTTTTTTTTTTCACTCGTTGAATGGTCACTTCTGACCTTGATTCCTATAGGACATTATTGCAGTTGTGCAGTGGTAATAGCACAATGTTTATGTGACTTGCGAGTGGACAAATGTGGCTACGTAGTCCTAGCCGTATTGTATCTAGACCCTTTAAAACAAAATTCTGTACATGTATGTCATTTGCATTAAGGGTAATGTATGGAGCAGGCTCACAACCTGAGATGACTCTGATCCTGGTCATTTAGCTCCTCACATCCCACATTCAATAGCGCCCGTGGCATCTCGGCGAGGCTAGAATGACAGAGTCAGATCGAAGCCCCCTCAGAGAGATTGTGGGGCTCCAATACATTGGAGGCTCCCAGGCCTTTCATCTTAAGCTGCCTACAAAGCCATGCTGGTGGCAGGGTTTGACAGGCAGCCTGTTAAAATCCTACTTACACTGCAGACTGTTTTTTTAAAGTTTTTTTTTACATTCTTTCCTTGACACAAACATATCTCATATGCAGGGTGACACTTCAGTAGCCAAGTACATATCTCATGCGTCGTTGCTATTGAGGGACTGTTCTCAGGCTGTATAGCAGATAGAGATACAATCTAAGCTTTGAAACAATGCCGGGATGGCAGCACTCGCCCCGATGCATCATATATTACAGTGATTAGAGAAGGGTCCTAGTCTCCACACCTCTCTCATTGATCCAGCAAAGTGCTGTATGATAGCCCTGCTGGATTATAGAACACAGGCATTTTGAAACAAGATTTTTTTTTCCTGCTAAAAAGTGAGCCTTATAGTCAAAAATACAGTAATTAATTATATGCATTTTATTATCCAAACTTCACCAACAATAAAAGTATAAAGACATAAATAAAAAATAAAAACTTGTTTCTATAGCCATCTAGTAATGACTATGAAAGAAAATCACATACAGTCACACCACATCATAAAAATCACACCACAAGAAAAAAGAACAAAAACCCAAAAAAAGAAAAGAAAATAATTTAGCAGTGACTCAGGTGTTTCACGTTATCTCCTATCCACAAGAGAGAGATCTGTGAGGTCCTACCGCTGGGAGAACAGGCCCGCATACCCCCTGTAGCCCCCCTGAAATGGAGTGGCCGGTCGCAAATGCCTGTTCCATTCATTTCTGTGGGAATTCCAGAGATAACTTGATCAAACTGAATACCCCTTTAATCTATACGTTGGTACTTTGAATTTTTAATAACTTTTTTTTGTGTATTTTTTGAGCCATAACAATAATTTTAAATTACAATTTGTCAAGTACGGTAGTTCTTTTTGTATATTTTTGCAGCAAATGTTTTTATGTGTTGTTTGTTTAATTTGTAAACTTATCAGTGCATCAATGAATGATTTCCATATGAATCTTTTTATTTTATCTTTTTTTTAAATACAATTTTATCTTTTAATTCCTCATCTGTTGGTACTAAGAATGTTTGTTTGTTTTTTCTTTAATAACATTTTTAGATTTATTTTGTTTGCCCTAATAATTACACTGATCTTTTAAATGAACATTTCTTCTTTTATTCTCATTAATCATCAGAATTAATCGTCATTCTACGGTTTTACACACTTGTTTACTAGGTTTCTTTTTTGCCCTAAATAATTTCATTTTTATTTTGTGTTTCATTTTTTTTAGGTTCCAATTTTTAATAATATTACTTGGTAAAAATCTTAGATCATTGGAATTCTAGTTACATTTTTACATTTTCATTTTTATGCAGTGAGTTTTTTTTTTTCCCTTTTTTTTTTGTGAATAATTACTTGGTGTGACATTTTCAAACTGAAAGAGCATGGGGGTTAGGGAAAAAAAAAAAAGCAATCTTTTTGTTTGGATCCAGCATCGGTCACAGGTGCGATCAGCTGTACAGAGTTTACCTTGTGTCCTAACAGGTGGGCTGCACGCCCCTTCTACTTTCACTGCCCCGTGTACCAGAGCTTGGGAATTTCTCTATGACCGCAGGGCCTCCTTAGGGCATGCTAGATGCTCGAAGAAATTAGAGAGGGCTAAGATTTTTTTTTTTAAATTCTGCTCTCTTGAAAAGATAATAGAATTTAGCGGTCAGTTGAAAGTGGATATTGTAATAGCGCCGTTAAGGAAAGAGAAGCTGTTTAGAGGTCAAGCCCGATGTGTTGACTGTAAACAGTTTAATGCATTGTGCAGGCATGTTACTTTCGGCAGCAGACCCCCAGCTCCCCTCGGTGCGCTCACCTAGTACCACCAGCCTCGGAAACATTTGCTTCCATTCAGCTGCTCTCAACAGCTGTTCTGTGAATTTCATGTAATGAGGATTTAATGCCTAACATTTCCTACAAAATATTTGAAAAGACTTGGAAGTGCTCATCTGGACTTCAAGAAAAATACTTTGTAGCCAAAACAAATCCACAAAGTGCACTAAATGTAAAGGTGGTCCGGGGAGGTTGGGGCGGGCGGGGGGTGGTTAGCCCCGGTGAGCTAAGATGTGGATTTTACAATCCAAACAATAAGGTAATTCTCGTCTACTACTGTCTGAATTGCTAACAAATGTATTTAATTTAAGCAAATGAAACCCCGGTGGTAAGGTGCAGTGATGTATCACAATTTCACTGCAACACCTACAATTAGCTCTGGTATTAAGCAGAATAACAGGCGCCGGGCAGGTTAATGTTACACTGAGCATGTGTTCTGGGCTGAGCGGTAGACTTTAGTATACATTTTTGCGCTTTTTTATTCATTTTATATATAGTTTGCTTTCTCATTTTGTACAAAATTCCCTTAGGTCTCCTGCACATGGCCGTATTATGAATCCCAGCATCCATAGACTGCCATTACCCCCCACATGGCTTTGAATTTAAATGCACTTGGAGTAACTACCACTTCGTAATGTGGAACCGTAGTGACCCCGTGCGCCACCGAATATCGTCCATGCGCTACGTTTTGGAGAGTGAACATTTTAAGGCTACTTTTACACACTAGCGTTGTTTGAATCCGGCGTTCAATTCCGTCACCGTATTAAACTGCCCGCCGGATCGGGAAAAAACGTGTGAAAACGGATTACATTTGAATCCTGATCAGGATTTTGATCACAATGAAAAAGTGCATTGGAAAAAACGGATCCGCCATTTATGGACTTTAACTTTTTTTTTCACATTTTGTCGGGTTTAACATGCAAAAGCCGGATCCGGTTTGACGGAACACACGGCGCCGGAACCCGCGTTAATGCAAGTCAATGGGAAAAAGGCCGGATCCGGCGTTCAGTCAAATTTTTCCGGATTTTTGGCCGGAGGTAAAAATACAACATGCTACGGTTTTCTGAAAAGCCTGATCAGTCAAAAAGACTGAACTGTTGCTTTATGTTGCCCGGAAACTGATGGCTCAGCATTGGGTACAGGCCAGCCCTCCTACGTTTGGTGAATTTCGACGTAAAGTAAACATCATGCTTGGTTATGAAAAGGCTGTTTTTCAGAAAAGGGGGTGTCCTCGCTGTGGGAACCGTGGCTGGCGTATGAGTATCGTTTTAGACAGTCGGAGTAGATGTAAACAACACCGGAAAGGGGGGGGGGAGGGGTGTAATTTTGCAGATTGGCAGATGGGATGGTTTCAGATCATTGTCTTTATTTATGTATGGATGCACATATACTCTGTACCTCCGTTTACCCCAGTATGTTATTTCAATTGTAACACTGTATATTGCATTTCCGCTTGTTATATGGTGTAATTGCACTGATCATATAATATTAATTAAAAAAAGATCTGATTAAAAAATGACTGAACTGAAGACATCCTGATGCATCCTGAACGGATTTCTCTCCATTCAGAATGCATGGGGATAAAACTGATCAGTTCTTTTCCGGATTTGAGCCCCTAAGACGGAACTCAGCGCCGGAAAAGAAAAACGCTAGTGTGAAAGTACCCTAATAAGGGTTTCAGCTGTTGGATATGGGGACAGGAAGTTTAAAGAGCATCTGTCAGCAGATTTGTCCCTATGACACTGGCTGACCTGTTACACGTGCTCTTGGCAGCTGAAGGCATCTGTGTTGGTCCCCTGTTCATATGTGCCTGCATTACTGAGAAAATGATGTTTTAATATATGCAAATGAGCCTCTAGGAGCAACGGGGGCATTGCCGTTACACCTAGAGGCTCTGCTCTCTCTGCAGCTGCGCCCTCTGCACTTTGATTGACAGGTCCAGGAGTAGTGACGTTTTTATTGCCTGGACCTGTCAATCAAAGTGCAGAGGGCGCAGCTGCAGAGAGAGCAGAGCCTCTAGGTGTAACGGCAACGCCCCAGTTGCTCCTAGAGGCTCATTTGCATATATTAAAACATCATTTTCTCAGTAATGCGGGCACATATGAACATGGGACCAACACAGATGCCGTCAGCTGCCAGGCGCACATGTAACAGGTCAGCCAGTGTCATAGGTACAGATCTTCTGACAGATGTGCTTTAAAAAAGTTTGTCATGTACTCACCCTACCAATCCTCAACCGTTCTCCACCGCCAGAGTTCTACAAGCCTCAGACGCTCCATTGTTTAGAATCTCGGTCAAAAGGAACCAACCATGGTAAAGAAAAAATAAAATAAAAAAAGTGATATGCCATGATGACATACCTGGTGTTTTTTTTTTTTAACTCGTTTTATTGAAGTATAACAAGCAAAGAGTGGTACATTACAGACATCAAGGTATCACAGTGTACATTTTGTCAAACATGGGACCGTAAATCACAGGAATAAAGCAATGCTTTACATAGATACATCTTTAAATAAAGGTGAGATGCATGGCAAAAGAAGATATAGTCATGAAATGAGGAACCCTGAACGAAAAAGACAATACTACACATAATGCATAGCGACACGTGGCGTATACTGAAAAACAAGGAGGACTAGACACTGGAATACATATGGGCTGAAGACGCCGTTAACTGAGACGAGCACCACGGCCCCCAGATTATCTCAAATTTTTGAGGGCATCTCCTGTGTGTGAACATTATTTTCTCCAAAGGGATAGTTTGATTTACCAGAGCCTTCCACTGACTGACCGTAGGAAGTCTCTCCGCCATCCACCGAAGGGCAACTGCCTTCCTAGCAAGGAAAAGTGTTTCCCTCAGAAACATACATACATAATGTGAGCCAAAGTCATCCTCAACTATCCCTAGAAGACAAACCTTAGGGCAAATCTCCAAACTGCCAGGAACCATAGTGGACAGAACTGCCACGACATCCCTCCATAATGAGCGAAGATATTCACAATCCCACATAATATGCCAGAAATCCACGTTCAATTGCGCGCATCTATGGCATCTGGTATGGGACATCCTGCCCATTTTAAATAGTCTGGTCGGGGTGAGATAACACCTATGCAATATAAATAGTTGTATCAATCTATGGTTGAGAGACGGTGATACACCAACAGAGGCGAGGTATGTTTTCTCTCCATCTACTCTCCACAGCCAAGGGTGTTGACAACATTTTAAGGTCAAGGAGATGTGTGTAAAGAATGGAAATCATACCCTTCGGGCCCTGAGTCTTAAGGATGCCAATTAGCGGATAGGTGGATACAGATCTCTTAATAATATGAAAGTGCGTTTGGAGGGGATGCCGCAGCTGCAAATATCTAAAAAAGTGCGGACGGGTAATCCCTGTTTTTTTTCTTGCAACTGAGTGAACGAAAATTAGATTCCGTTCTCGCACAGGTCCCGTAAAGTGAACACTCCATGGCCTTTCCATATATTTTCCCCTTCACAGTGTAGCAAATGAGGGAACATCATATTGTTCCATAAAGGAATAACATCTGGCTGATCACTATATTGCTTGAAGCTTTGCGGCTCTCCAAACCTGGTGCGCTAGTCTGTGGATTTATAAAAGTTGTCCCGAAACCGATGACAAGCTTTCCAATACAGGCCACAGATTGGACAGCTGCAAATGTTGCTGCAAGTAATATTCAGAATTAGGAAGTCTAGTTTGTGACACCCATGGCACTAAGAATCGCAATTGACCAGCAAGGAAATATAAATATAGGTCAGGCAGGGCCGCTCCACCTTGTTGCCAGCTTCTTTGCAAGGTATTCAATGCTAGTTTCCGTCTTTCTTTGCCCCAAATAAAGGTGGCCATTATAGAGGGCAAGCGGTCAAAGAAGTTACGGGGAATCGGGGTGCAAGTGTGTTCTAGCAGATATAGCGCTTTAGGCAATAAAATCATTTTAATCAGGTTCAGTCTCCCCATGGTAGATATGGGGAGGGTACCCCAGGACTTGAACTTGTCTATAAAATAAGATTCAATGGGAACAATATTTAAATTGTGGGATGGGAGAGGATCTTTTGTAATGATGATGCCCAAATATTTAAACCGGTCTACAACCATTAAATTGTGATAAACAGAGGGCCACTCTGGGGACCATAATGGCATAAGGGCCGATTTGGTCCAGTTAATGCGAAGACCAGAGAAAAAAAAAAATTGCTCTATGAGGTCTATCGCTCTGGGCAACGATGTCTCCACCTCATCCATGTATAAAATTAGATCATCTGCATCTAGCCTGTCTTCTCTGTTTCCCAAAGATATCCCTTTAAATATTGAGTCTTGGCGGATTCTAAGCGCCAAGTGCTCAATAGCTACCGCGAACAGAAGGGGAGACAGTGGGCACCCCTGCCTGGTTCCCCTATGTAGCTGGAAAGTTGGTGATAATGAGCCGTTAATTAGAATGTTGGCCATAGGTGTCTTATATAGAATATTAACCCACTGGATAAAAACTGGGCCAAAACCAAAACATTTTAAAACTTGCACCAGATAGGGCCACTCAACAGAGTCAAATGCTTTGGCCGTATCCAGCGCAGCTAAGGCCCGTTGTTTTTGTCCTGCGCACCCAAGTTGCGAGATAACCTGTGCCCCGCCTAATGTTGCTAGAGGTAGACCGACCGGGTATAAAACCGGTCTGATTCTCATGTATTATGGAGGTTATCACCTTATTCAGTCTATTCGCCAATATTTTAGTTAGAATTTTGTCATCTAAATTCAACAAAGATATTGGGCGATAAGAACCGCACTCCAGAGAGCTTTTGTCGGGCTTCAGCAATACAACAATATAGGCATCATACAACGACTCAGGAAGGCGGCCTCTTTCAAAAGAAGAGATATACATTTTTAGTAATTGCGGCCCTAAAACATCCACATATTTGGAATAGACTTCTAGCGGTATACCATCCGGGCCCTGGGATTTCCCTAAATTTAATCCCTTGATCGCCTCATTAATCTCTTCTAGCGTGATTATCTCATCTAACAGTTCCATGTCCAGAGTGGATAATTGTGGATGCAACACTTCCTGGAGGTATGCTTCCAGGGTGGACGTGGAATACTGAATTACAGATCCATATAAGTCCTGATAGAACTCCCTGAATCTGCCCAGTACTCCATCCGGCTCTTCAATCAGGTCTCCCGTAGCACCTGCAATTCGCAATATTGGTGGAGCCATGTTGTTTCTGCGTATCACCTGCGCCAGTACCTTACCCGTTTTATTACCTTGTTCAAATAACTGTTGTTTGAGGAATAGCAATTTACGATCACTTTTTTCTTTCAAAGGTGTCATATACAGTCTCCCCTTCATCATCCAATCTGTCCTATTTTCCTCTGTAGGATCAGCATTTCTACACTGAATGTCCAACTCCTGCTCTCTACGGTGGGAGAATTTTTTTGATATACGAGATGGAGGATTTGAGACAGCCACGCAAAAAGGCCTTCAAGGTCTCCCACAGCAAGGGAGGGTCAACGTCAACTATATTAACTTCAAGAAAAGCATTAAGTTGATCTGGGATACGATCATTCACATTTTTCAAGGATAGCCAGAATGGGTGAATGCGCAGCTTGGGACCACGACTGACCTCACTAGATACAACGGTCGTCGCTATAATAGGAGCATGGTCAGATGGACCTTGAGAACCATACTGCACTTCTTGTATCGCTAGAAAAGTATTAGCAGTGCCAAACAAATAATCTATCCTAGATAAAGCTCCCTTTAGAAGGAGTAAAACAGGAATATTCTATACGACCTGGGAATTTTTCCCTCCACACATCCAGCCACCCCAACTCTGAGAGGAATCTCGCAAGGATGGTATTAGACGAACGGCGACCAATACTATGAGACGGATTGTGGAACCTATCAATAGATTCGTCCAATACCATATTAAGATCGCCCATACAGAGTATTCTTGAAAAGGGAAATTGTGCTGCAAAACCCATCGCCGCTTGTAGCAGAGAGAGATTAGCAGGAAGAGGGTGATACAGATTAAGTGCAACATATGGAACACCATTGATATGAGCGTAAGAGAAAACATATTTCCCCTCAGGATCAACAGTCGTCTGATGTGGTTCCTACCAAACCGTGCGGTGTACCAACAAAGACACACCTCTGGAATAGGAGTTCCCAAATGCGCTTTCCACCCACTATACCCAGGGTTTTTTAACTCTCCCTCCCGTGTCAGCTGTAAGATGGGTTTCCTGTAAACCTAGAATATGCGGGGCATAACTACGAATATGTGTTGTAACGGACCGTATCCGCAGACAAGGGGTTAAAATCCGTTTAGGCGATAAGCCCCTTTCTGAGAGACAGGCACAGCTACTGCAGGATACACCAAACTCCCGAACTGGATACAAAGTAGCACTCCAAACTGGAACCTCACGAATAGCTGCTAGCAGACGAACAGGAATTAGCTTACACTTCTGGCAATCGGTCTTCTAACAGCATACAGTGAATCCCCCCAATAACGAGACAAGGCTCCGTGTTGAGGGTCAAGCAGTGGTCTGACTGTACTTCACATACAGCCTCTTTTATTCATAAACCACAAACATAGTACTGCCCACAGGGGTTTGAAATACAACAAATCAGTAATTTACAACACATACAATGTAACTACAGCAACCAATCGTTCACGCCCCCAGAGGACCAGAATGAAGACTGTGACATAGGACAACATATCCCCACAATGCATCATGGTCTCCTCTTCTCTGTCCCGGAGACAACCTGAGGAGCAATCCAATTATCTCTGAGGACAAAGGGAGATTGCCAAAACACATGTGAGGACAACAGAACAGACATCACCATTTAAACACACAATGGGACAATGGCACAATAGAAACACACCCAGCATTTTCTCCCAAGCTGACAAGTTACACTTATTATAAATTGTTACAACTTTGTGAGTTTACATTGGCCATACATATAACTAACATCAATTTAAACAGTATAACTTGGGGACAAACCTATCCAAAATTCACTTGAATCAGTTCAGGGGTTTAAAAGTTAGTATATGGCCCATAATCCAGGGGCAAGAGGCCAGCAGCCAGTCCTCTCCAAAACCCAGTGGCGAGGTTGGTTTCGCCACACATCTCCCCCCCCCCCAGGGAAGACTAACCAGGTACCTGACCTCACGCCGGTCGGTACCTGAGTTAGTCTGGCAGCCCACCCACAACCCAATACTGGACCTGTTGCATTGGGTAGCCTGTCTCTGTCCAGTGAGTCCACCAAGGTTATGCTGGAAGCTGGCACTCCCGGTCTCTGTGTTGCTCCCTGGCTTAGAGTCTGGCTGTTGGAGGGGGAGACCAACTGTCTCTACCCCCTGTGCTGTAAGTGCAGAGACCACGGTCCCATCTGCACTGTTGTGGGGCTTACTGTCTCCCCCTGGTGCGTTAAGCTGCCGCTGGGGAGAGGGGGTAACGAGCTCCTCTCCCATACATACTTCCAGCCGCTGGGGAGGGCGACCGACCGTCTCCGCTCCCAATACAGTGTCCTGCTGCTGGGGAAAGGAGACTGGGCTCTCTATTCCCTGCTGGACACTCTGCCGCTGGGGAATGGAGACTGGGCTCCCAATTCCCAAAAAATCACTCTGCTGCTGGGGGGCAGGAACAACTACCTCTGCCCCCTGTAACTCAGCCTGCCGCTGGGGAGGGAGGACGCTGCTCTCCTCTCCCTGCATTTCACACTGCCTTCCCGGCATATCACTCTGCTGCTGGGGGGCAGGAACAACTACCTCTGCCCCCTGTAACTCAGCCTGCCGCTGGGGAGGGAGGACGCTGCTCTCCTCTCCCTGCATTTCACACTGCCTTCCCGGCATATCACTCTGCTGCTGGGGGGCAGGAACAACTACCTCTGCCCCCTGTAACTCAGCCTGCCGCTGGGGAGGGAGGGCGCTGCTCTCCTCTCCCTGCACTTCACACTGCCGCTGGGGAATGGAGACTGGGCTCCCAATTCCCTGCAGGACTGGTGGAGAGACCTCGGTCCCATCTCTACCGGCCACCTGGGGTCCTTCCCAGTAACACTCTACAATATCTGCCCAGCTGAATGGGTCTGGGTCTGTCACCTTACCGTCCTGCTGAGCCTTCTCAATGGAGTGGAAGAGATCTCGGTAGTCCTGCTCCAGTTCCCACTCCAGGGTTGCTAGGTGAGCCAGGTCTTGCTCTACCTCATGGGGGTCATCCCACTCATGCCTAGCCTCCCTCTCATAGAAAATGTCCTGAAGTCTGGACTGTACAGGGCTCCCGAAGTCAGGCTCTGCAAAGGACTCCCATAACAAGCCAGGACCATAAAACTCCTCTCCCTCTGGCTTGTCATGTTCGGCTGTCCAGGGTATATACTGTGCCATATACCACCAAAGCGCCTGGTAGGCATCCTCCAGCCATAGCTCCTGCCATACCCGGTGCTCTAGTTCCTTCACCCATTCCTCCAGGGGCTGCTCTCCCAGGAAGGGCATCCGCAGGGCCACTTGCTTCTGCAACCGCTGCTCTTCACTGGGGAGACTCTCACCCCGCTGGTATTGTAGATTATCCAGGGCCTGGTACCAGATGCCTTTCCTTAATGCATCCCGGCCATCCAGGTCCTCCTCCTCGTATAACACTGCTGGTTCCATCCTGCTGCATGTGTGAATACTGCCATGCGTTTTCTGGGACCTCCTAGACCTCTCACATTCCAAGACATCACCCTGATATTCGCCATGGGTACCGTTGAATATCATAGTGAGGATGGGGACCTGACAAATGGTGCCTGCTATTGAAAGCGGCGAGTGACAAATGAGAGAAATACCTTGCAATGTTGTACCATACTCTAAAAACAGTAAATAACACATAACATAACCATATTATCCATAACTTTGTCAAATTTCTTTTTATTGAAAAAGTAGCAGAGTAGAAACAATGTCGGAACATTCCAACTTCACATTTTACCATACAAGACAAAGGCATCACATTTATAGCAAACTTAATTAGGAGTAAAGCATGCATTTCATTACAATGTACATTGGGTTATGTCGCTGTAAGATTTAACATAGTGAGTGCTATATAACAGATTTTACGGCCAACCTAGATCCTGTGAAGTGTCTTGTTCATATTATCCATAACTTTGAGTATAGGACATGAACAGAAATAATAGACACAGTGGCCATTTGCACTGGGGACCTGCACAGTGTAGGAAGATGTTATACTAGTGCAGGTATAAGAACTGACTCCCCATAGTAATATGATCTCTTGCAAACCAAAATAATAAAGATCAGAGCTGAAAACCGTGTCCGTGGACTGACAGACATCACAGACTCAATACGTTACCGAGCTCTGGTATATGAGCGGTGCAAAAAGAAAGAAAAGTCATAACTGCAACTCCGTCAGTCCCAGCGAAAAGCAGAAATGCGGGACCCCTCAAATCCTCGGAGGGACTCACTTGGGAGAAGAACTGCGTGGTCTCCTGGAAAGCCAGTCCTCAACTTCCCGGGGGTTGGAGAAAAAAAACGAGTTCCCGCCATTAACCACTCTCAGGCGTGCCGGGTAAGCCATAGAATATTGGAGATTGAGATCCCGTAGGCGTTTCTTCTGTAATTCGGCTGAGAAATCCGGATACAGAGAAAAATTTGCAGTGCCGAAGGTGATGGTTTGCTTGATCCTGGCTTGAGATAATGAGATCTGTATCACGCCAATTAAGCATACGAGCTAGAAGTGGTCTTGGAGGAGCACCCGGAGGAGGTGTCCTGGCTGGGACACGGTGTGCCCTTTCTGCGGCATGTGTAGATGAAAAGGTCGCTTCGGGGAAAGTGGATCTAAACCACCCCTCCAGGAAGGCTGCCGGATCCGAGAAGTTTGCAACGTGAGTTCAGGTTCAGCCCCGGCTTCAGAAAGGAACTGCTGCGCCACTTGTCCCCTGGTTTGAGGAGCACGTGTGGGAGATGAAGCGGCGACGCCATGTTGAGACTCCTGCCGCGCATATTCTTTAAGGCGCTCTGCCGCCATTTGGGCTTTGCTGGGGCTCATGTCTCACCTCTGCAGCTTCTGGCGTCTTGGGGACACTGTTTAGGTGTAAATAAGGAGGATGTAAGGTGCAGGGTGGCTCAGGATGATCAACGGGAGTCGGAGCCGCTCTGACACGTCCGGCCATGATGGCGGTAGGCCACGCCCCCCACCAGAAGTGTTTATTGGTGGGGTGCTAAGGCCCTTCTTGATCCCTGAAACAGTGGAGCAGAAGCTCTCAGTCGAGCACTGTGGCACTTTGTTCCTAATCAGTTCTCCGTTGTCCTGATCAGTTCTCCAGACTTTCTCTGGATCTGTATAGCACTTTTGCTCATCTTTGAGTAGAGACGATGACCACTTCTGCCCCTTTAATTTAGCTAACGCTGGGAATGCCAGCACCCGGACCACAGTGATTAAACATGTCACTGTGAGTTCCAATAATGCTGTGATACCCCTGGTGCCCAACGTGTATAATAGTATCAAAAGCTGGTGAGCTACTTATGGCTTCTGAGCCACCGGTTGTGGAACGCAGATCTAGGGTTCTGATGTGCTCACAGGCCTCAATAGGTGCTACTATGGATGAACTGTCACGTCACTGGATAGTAAATGAGAGGGCAGGATAATACAACTTTTCTCTTACTGTACTCCTCAAATCTGGTATCTTACTGTAATTCCATTAGAAGCTTTAGGTTGTGAAGAAGTAAAAGAAACCACTTCAAGAACCATCGGAACAGCATCCCTATCTAGAGCAGATTTTTCTGTGACTGAGTTTCAACTCCATTTATTATTTATATATTAGCCCTCTTCTTTAAATGGACCCCAGATTTTGACCGCAAATTTGGGTGGTCGTCTCCTATAGCTTTTACAGTATTAAAATAAGTAAGATAGTAATAGTAAGATCACACAACTAAAATAAATGGCGTCAGGAAAAAATAAAAAACCTCCCACATGCAGGCCAAAACGTGAAAGGGTCCTGATGGTCACACAATCCATGCTAAGTCCATAGAGCCAGCCATTATCTGTCCAAAGAAGGGCCCGTTAAAGCCTGAAACATTGCCAAAGTGATGAAATGTGAATTTGAATATAAAGGGGTTGGCCCATCTCAGACAATGATAGCATATTGCCAGGATATGCCGTCAATGTCACATAGGTGCTGGTCCCAACTCTGGGATCCGCTCCTATGTCCAGAAGGTGGACCCCGAAGTTAAGGAGAGTGCCTTACGAATGCGCGGCGTGCTCTCCATTCATCACTAAGGGAGTTCTGAAAATAGCCGAGCAAGCACATTCAGCTATCTTTGGATGTCCCATAGCGGTGAATAAAGAGCGAACACAAATGCTACCACCTCTCCATTTTCTGGACAGCCGGGGCTCACCAATTTTCTAAACTTTTATAGGGTGGTCATTCCTGCTTTTTTTGTAACTCTGACAACCCCTTTAAGGAATGCTGTATTATATTAAATGATAATTTTTCTGCTGTTTTTTTTTTAGGTAATCCTGGAGTAGTCGGATTCTACAAAACTTTCATGCAGTCCCTTTACTGTGGGTTTAACAGAAAATATCCGGTATGGACTATCAGCCATGCAGGGCACTGTTCACCACCCATTGGAATGGATATGACTGACGGTATGATATTCATTATTTGTGTAAATGTATGAATTGTATTTTCTTTTCTTCAAATTTGCGTTCACGGCTAATGCATTACCATGCTGACCCTGTACCTTCAAACAATGACAAGTACACCTCGGCATTTATCAGTAAACCGCATGTGGCTCGGCTGCAAATGTAATAGGACCCTATAGGTATAACTGCAAAAAAAGGTGCAGGTGCACGCTGCCATGGTTAGAAACATAAAGGAAAAAAAGAGACAATGCAGCAGCACTCTGCAAACACAAATAAGGTACAATAATGCCATAATTATAGAAAACACTAGCAGAAGGACCCTGCTTCGCACGGGTATATTTCATCTATTTAATTTAATGTTTCTGTGTGTCGTTAAAAGATATCCACAGAATCCCCCATAACTGTGACCTCTACAGCACCCCCGCATTCTTAACAGTGAACTCCACTGTCGCTCACTCCTTAACACTGACCACCCCCACAGTGCCCCGCCTCCTTACAATGGGACGTCTACAGCAGCCCGTTCCCTTAACTTTGAGCTTCACAGCAGCCCACCCCTTTAACAGTGAGTTTCACAGCACCTCACTCCCTTGACATTGACTTTAGCAGACATGCCCCTTTAACAGTGACCTCCACAGTGTCTGCCCCTTTAACAGTGTCCTCCCCAGTGCCCGCCCCTTTAACAGTGACCTCCACAGTGCCCGCCCCTTTAACAGTGACCTCCACAGTGCCCGCCCCTTTAATAGTGACCTCCACAGTGCTCGCCCCTTTAACAGTGACCTCCACAGTGCTCGCCCCTTTAACAGTGACCTCCACAGTGCTCGCCCCTTTAACAGTGACCTCCACAGTGCCCTGCCCCTTTAAGGCTAGGGCTACACGACGACATGTGTCGTGCGACATTTTGTCAACAATTTTTATGATAGGCTATTGGTGTCGCACTGAGACATGTTGCTACTGCGAAACGACAGTCGCAAAAAAATCCATCCAAGATGGATGCATGTAGCAGTGTAGTTGTGCCCTATGTGTCGTGTGACATGGGTTGGCTGGGTTGTTATGGAAACCTGGAGTAAAGCTGTGTGTATGTGGAGACTAAGGGCCTGAGAGCTTCTATTGGCTGATAAGGGACATGTGACCATGTGTATGGCAGTTGGCATATGAAGAGAAAGACTTTGCTAATGCAGGTCATTTTTTGGGAATATCTCAGGAACGGTACATGCTAGAGAGCTGAGACCCCCACACAATTTCTTTCCAGGTAGCAAGGGATGTGTATACCAAATTTCGTTGAAATCGATGGTTGCGCTTTTTTTTTTTAAAATCAAATCGTTTTTATTGATCCAATAAATGCAAGAAATTCCAAAACATTACATTGTCTTTTTTCTTTTCCTTTTTCAAAATGTGAAATCAGTATACAGCAATATCCAATGGTAACATCACACATTATCATCATATGGTTGCGCTTTTGAGTGATCGCAGAACATACAGTACAGACCAAAAGTTTGGACACACCTTCTCATTCAAAGAGTTTTCTTTATTTTCATGACTATGGAAATTGTAGATTCACACTGAAGGCATCAAAACTATGAATTAACACATGTGGAATTATATACATAACAAACAAGTGTGAAACAACTGAAAATATGTCATATTCTAGGTTCTTCAAAGTAGCCACCATTTGCTTTGATTACTGCTTTGCACACTCTTGGCATTCTCTTGATGAGCTTCAAGAGGTAGTCCCCTGAAATGGTTTTCACTTCACAGGTGTGCCCTGTCAGGTTTAATAAGTGGGATTTCTTGCCTTATAAATGGGGTTGGGACCATCAGTGGCGTTGAGGAGAAGTCAGGTGGATACACAGCTGATAGTCCTACTGAATAGACTGTTAGAATTTGTATTATGGCAAGAAAAAAGCAGCTAAGTAAAGAAAAACGAGTGGCCATCATTACTTTAAGAAATGAAGGTCAGTCAGTCAGCCGAAAAATTGGGAAAACTTAGTAAGGGCTATTTGACCATGAAGGAGAGTGATGGGGTGCTGCGCCAGATGACCTGGCCTCCACAGTCACCGGACCTGAACCCAATCGAGATGGTTTGGGGTGAGCTGGACCGCAGAGTGAAGGCAAAAGGGCCAACAAGTGCTAAGCATCTGTGGGAACTCCTTCAAGACTGTTGGAAGACCATTTCAGGGGACTACCTCTTGAAGCTCATCAAGAGAATGCCAAGAGTGTGCAAAGCAGTAATCAAAGCAAAAGGTGGCTACTTTGAAGAACCTAGAATATGACATATTTTCAGTTGTTTCACACTTGTTTGTTATATATAATTCCACATGTGTTAATTCATAGTTTTGATGCCTTCATAGTCATGAAAATAAAGAAAACTCTTTGAATGAGAAGGTGTGTCCAAACTTTTGGTCTGTACTGTACATACATAAAATATACCTTTTTATATATATATATATATATATATATATAGATTCTGGTGCTAATGCTACGCTTATTTAGCAAATTTGAGATTCTTGGCAAATACATTTTTATACAAAATTATTTGGGCCCGTCTGCCACACGTCAAGGCCTTGACGTTTGGCAGACGGGCCCAAATAATTTTGTACAAAATGTATTTGTCAAGAATCTAAAATTTGCAAAATAAGCGTAGCATTAGCACCAGAATGTTTTCTATAATAATGGCATTATTGTACTTTATTTGTGTTTGCAGAGTGCTGCTGCATTGTCTCTTTTTTACCCTATAGGTATAGTCACATGTAGAAGTTGAGGTGTGTTAAAAGTGCTTTGAAATTGCTTTGGAAAAACATGTGTTGCATGTAAATACCAGACCTACATTGAAAACCACAGCAAAAATGCATGCATTTTTCCAATGCAGTTTTCATGCTGTTTTAATCAGACTTCAACTGTTACTTTAGAATATACTCTAAGGACATGTTCACATCACGGCTTCTGTTACAGATTTTATCTTCTCCCATACGGAAACCGAACTGTTTGTCTCAGTTTGTGTCAGTTATGTGCCGAATCTGGCACTTGTACAAGAATAAACTACTATAATACTCCTCCTATGTATAGGAATATAACTACTATAATACTCCTCTTATGTATAGGAATATAACTACTATAATACTGCCCCTATGTACAAGAATATAACTACTATAATACTGCTTCTATGTATAGAAATATAACTACTATAATACTCCTCCTATGTTCAAGAATATAAGTACTATAATACTACCTTCCATGTACAACAAGAATATAACTACTGTAATACTGCCCCTATGTACAAGAATATAACTACTATAATACTGTTCCTATGTACAAGAATATAACTACTATAATACTGCCTCCTATGTACAAGAATACACTGCGTGCAGAATTATTAGGCAAATGAGTATTTTGACCACATCATCCTCTTTATGCATGTTGTCTTACTCCAAGCTGTATAGGCTCGAAAGCCTACTACCAATTAAGCATATTAGGTGATGTGCATCTCTGTAATGAGAAGGGGTGTGGTTTAATGACATCAACACCCTATATTAGGTGTGCATAATTATTAGGCAACTTCCTTTCCTTTGGCAAAATGGGTCAAAAGAAGGACTTGACAGGCTCAGAAAAGTCAAAAATAGTGAGATATCTTGCAGAGGGATGCAGCACTCTTAAAATTGCAAAGCTTCTGAAGCGTGATCATCGAACAATCAAGCGTTTCATTCAAAATAGTCAACAGGGTCGCAAGAAGCGTGTGGAAAAACCAAGGCGCAAAATAACTGCCCATGAACTGAGAAAAGTCAAGCGTGCAGCTGCCAAGATGCCACTTGCCACCAGTTTGGCCATATTTCAGAGCTGCAACATCACTGGAGTGCCCAAAAGCACAAGGTGTGCAATACTCAGAGACATGGCCAAGGTAAGAAAGGCTGAAAGACGACCACCACTGAACAAGACACACAAGCTGAAACGTCAAGACTGGGCCAAGAAATATCTCAAGACTGATTTTTCTAAGGTTTTATGGACTGATGAAATGAGAGTGAGTCATGATGGGCCAGATGGATGGGCCCATGGCTGGATTGGTAAAGGGCAGAGAGCTCCAGTCCGACTCAGACGCCAGCAAGGTGGAGGTGGAGTACTGGTTTGGGCTGGTATCATCAAAGATGAGCTTGTGGGGCCTTTTCGGGTTGAGGATGGAGTCAAGCTCAACTCCCAGTCCTACTGCCAGTTTCTGGAAGACACCTTCTTCAAGCAGTGGTACAGGAAGAAGTCTGCATCCTTCAAGAAAAACATGATTTTCATGCAGGACAATGCTCCATCACGCGCGTCCAAGTACTCCACAGCGTGGCTGGCAAGAAAGGGTATAAAAAAAGAAAATCTAATGACATGGCCTCCTTGTTCACCTGATCTGAACCCCATTGAGAACCTGTGGTCCATCATCAAATGTGAGATTTACAAGGAGGGAAAACAGTACACCTCTCTGAACAGTGTCTGGGAGGCTGTGGTTGCTGCTGCACGCAATGTTGATGGTGAACAGATCAAAACACTGACAGAATCCATGGATGGCAGGCTTTTGAGTGTCCTTGCAAAGAAAGGTGGCTATATTGGTCACTGATTTGTTTTTGTTTTGTTTTTGAATGTCAGAAATGTATATTTGTGAATGTTGAGATGTTATATTGGTTTCACTGGTAAAAATAAATAATTGAAATGGGTATATATTTGTTTTTTGTTAAGTTGCCTAATAATTATGCACAGTAATAGTCACCTGCACACACAGATATCCCCCTAAAATAGCTAAAACTAAAAACAAACTAAAAACTACTTCCAAAAATATTCAGCTTTGATATTAATGAGTTTTTTGGGTTCATTGAGAACATGGTTGTTGTTCAATAATAAAAATTAATCCTCAAAAATACAACTTGCCTAATAATTCTGCACTCCCTGTATAACTACTATAATACTGCCTCCTATGTACAAGAATATAACTACTATAATACTGCTTCTTTGTATAAGAATATAACTACTATAATACTGCTCCTATATACAAAAATATAACTGCTATATTACTGCTCCTATGTACAAGAATTTAACTACTATAATACTGCTCCTATGTACAAGGATATAACTGTTATAATACTACCTCCTATGAACAAGAATATAACTATTAGAATACTGCCCCTATGTACAAGAATATAACTACTATAATACTGCTCTTATGTACAAGAATATAACTACTATAATACTGCTCCTATGTACAAGAATATAACTACTATAATACTGTTCTTTTGTACAAGAATATAACTACTATAATACTGTTCCTTTGTACAAGAATATAACTACTATACTACCTGTACTAGGGATCGACCGATTATCGGTTTTACCGATATTATCGGCCAATATTCAGGATTTTGAAAAGTTATCGGTATCGGCATCTATTTTGCCTATAGTCCGCTAACGAATCGGGAACAAGGATTGCGCTGCTGTCAGCGCGATCCGTGCCCCCCCAGCAGCACAGGGGAGAAGGAATAAGTGTCTCCCTCCCCCCTGTGCCGCTGCTGCCACCAATGAGGAGGGAGGACAAGAGGAGGGGAGGGGCTGTGGCTACTGCGCCACCAATGAAGATAACTAACTATCTCATTAATTCATATACAGGAGGCGGAAGCTGGCTGCAGAATCACATAGCCGGCTCCCGACCTCTATGACAAGTAGCTGCGATCTGCGGTAGTTAATCCTTCAGGTGCCGCACCTGAGGGGTTAACTGCCGCGGATCGCAGCTACCGCTCATAGAGGTTGGGAGCCGGCTATGTGATTCTGCAGCCAGCTCCCGCCTCATGTATATGAATTAATGAGATAGTTAGTTATCTTCATTGGTGGCGCAGTGCGCCCCCCCCCCCAACCCCAGTATTAATCATTGGTGGCGCAGTGCGCCCCCCAGTATTAATCATTGGTGGCAGTGGCCACAGGATCCCCTCTCCCCCTCCTCCTCCTCCGTGGCAGTTCCCATCGGAGCCCCAGCAGTGTAAGCCTGGGGTTCCGATCGGTTACCATGGCAGTCAGGACACTACTGAAGCCCTGGCTGCTATAGTCAGCTCCCTTGCTGCTGTGTGCACAGGGCACAGGGCAGCAGGGAGAGTGTGAAGTCTTATTCACCCTGATAGAGCTCTATCAGGGTAAATAGGACAAGGGTTCTAGTCCCTAAAGGGGCTAAAAGTTAGTAAAAAAAATAACAATATTGGTCGATCCCTAATGTGTACTACCTGCTATTCCCTGAGCAGGTAGGAGAATTAGCCATTTCTGACTCTCTATTCCCCCTTTTTATGAGTAGTTTGACTTTGTACTACTTTGTTTCCGCTGTGTTTTGCTCTATGGTTTCTCACCCGCCCTCCGTGTGTGTGAATCACAATACATCCCAGCATACTCAGGGGTGAGGTCATTAGTACTATGTTTCCGGAGAGAGAAGCACTCCTCGTGGGCTTTGATGTCCTGCTTTGCTCACAGCGGATAATTTGTGTTTAGTTTTTAGCAAATTAAAGCTGAAGTGTATATTATGGCTGAGGTTACTCGAAGCGCTGTATGTCATTTCTTCCTAATCAGCATAGACAAGTCAGCATTTTAGATACTTGCTTCCAACAAGAAACACCGACTTGCCCCGAAGCCAACGTCAGATAATGGTCTCACTCTATCAAGTAAAGCACACAATCAGCGTGCGCCATGTGCTTGTCTTGGATGCTGTGCCGGTCCCGGAGTGACAGCCTGACTAATGAATTTTTGTTTTTTTCACGCTATTGAAATATATACGCCGCTCTAGCTTGCCACATACAGACATAGTTCTATCGCCCGGTAGTCACATGAGACGAATGAATCCTAAGGTGAACTCCCGTCAGATGGGCCATTTCATCACCTAGGGACAGATTTACCAGTCAACACGCACCATATTTGCTACATGTTTTGCAAACTTTTTTTGCCACACCCGACAATGGGGTGGGGACCTTAGCAATTCTACGGGCCCGGTTCCATGGACCGACGCCTTTAGGCTACATTCACACAACCGTGAAAATCGGCCTTATACACGGACATTTTCAGAACCATTGCAGTCGTCTGTTCACATGGCGTTTTTTTGAACAGCCCGTGAATAATGGCTGCCCAAAAATAGGGCATGTCCTATTTTGTCCATTTTCACTTTCAGACAGCCCCCATACAATATATGGGGCTGTTCTTAAAGGGGTTCTCTGGGCATTTCATCTGAATAACTTATGGTTCTAACCTGCGGAGGGAAGCTGTTTTACCCTCTCTCCCCCGATGCCACCATCTCTACTGGACTGGTGCTCTGCGGGCTCTTCCGCTTGGGTCCCGACCCGATATGCACTTCTTTTACTGCTCAGCTGCATTGACAGGCAGTGTTTCATGGTGCGCTGGGGTATTTGGTTCTGCTGGAGCAGTATTTTGCACTGTGCTATTGGTGTCCCGGTTTACTTGTGTTGTCATTTTGGACCCACCTACAACATGGGGTCACATTTCGTTTTTTTTTTCACTTTAAGCTCCCAGTCTGCCCCGTTACGATTCAGTTACCTTTGTGTACACATGATCACTGGGATGTAATAGTATAGATGTGCCCTTCCTTACTTTTCCTTTTGACTTGAAAAAGGCTACTTTCACACTTGCGTTGTTGTTTTCCGCTTCCTCTGTTAGTCCCGGCGGTCACGTGACCGCCGGGGGTGTCTGGAGAAGGGGCAGGAACAGAGCTGCAGGGTCCAAGGAGACCCTGATCAGCTCTGCCTGTGTGTCATGCCTCCCCACAGGGGGTTGTTTTCCCCTATAAATGGGGCTCCTGTGGATGCCCCAGTTGCAGTGGAAACAGTGAAAAAAAAGTAAAAAAATAAAAAAAAGGCAGTGACCTCCTGGGAGACATATTATGTGCCAAAAATAAATAAAAATATAAGTAAAAAAATAATAAAAAATGCAGTCGCTAACAGAAACAGTCACCATAGTCGCCACGTTCTCTCAAACCTATACATGTTATATATGAAAACAATCTTCACAAAATATGGAACCCATTGCAATAATACATTTTTGTGTCATTTTTAATATTTAAGAAATAAAAAGCAATAATTTTTTAAAAATTCTTTTTTATTAATAATTAGCAGGTTCCCTCCAAATGAAACCTAAAAAAAGGAGAAAAAAATATTCTCTAAAAAAAACACTCTAATAAAAAGTCCTAAGTGTCAAGTAAAAAAAAAATTCGCACGACCACCACGTGCACAAAATCACAAAAAGTTGCCTGGACATTCAGGCCTTATTTGGGCCGTTGTCACGGCTGTATGTGAGCAACAACAGTATACACAGTAAAAGAGCTACTGACCGGACCCAAACTAGGGAGGATAAAGGGTGACCCCTGTCCGACCCTCAAAGCTCTCCCTAATCTGCTAAAGCACATGCCCGGATCCAAATGGCGGAACGAGGCATGCCCACGTGCCTAAGACTGCTGACCACTGTAACCCCTACAATAGTGGAAGGGGCACGGCCACCGGTGCCCTACTCAGTATATGGAGGGAACCGTGGCCACCTCAGATCCAGTCAGAAAATAATCAGGTACACAACAATGTCTGTACACTTAGCTGAAGGTGTTGCAGCCGCAGAGAAGACGGATCCAAGGACAGCTGGCAATATCCGGAGTGCTTGCTGCAGCAGAACACAGGTCCAGTGAACTGATAGCTACAAGTGAAGATACTAAAGCAAGAGCTACAACTGAAATGAGAACTATAATCCACGCCCTACAATAGGAGGAGGGGTGATATAAAGAGAGGGAAATCAAACGCATGAGGAACAGCTGGGAGGAAGGAAACCAAAAGTAAACAGAGCAGTGAGAACTCCTCCCAGCTCTAGTAGTGAAATCATCACAGGGGTGGAGAAACAGAGCTGTGAGAACGTCCCAAAGCTCTGGTAGTGACAGTACCCCCCCCCCTCTACGGGTGGACTCCGGACACCCAGGACCCACCTTCTCAGGATGAGCCCTATGAAATGCCCTGATGAGGCGAGTGGCTTTAATGTCCGACACCGGAACCCACATCCTCTCCTCAGGACCATAACCCTTCCAATGAACGAGGTACTGAAGAGAACCGCGGACAACGCGAGAGTCCACAATTCTGGAAACTTTAAACTCCAGATTGCCATCAACCAAAATCGGAGGAGGAGGCAAAGAGGAGGGTACCGTGGGCTGGACATATGGTTTTAAGAGAGATCTGTGAAATACATTATGTATCTTCCAAACCCGTGGAAGATCAAGACGGAAGGCAACAGGATTGATGACTGACAAGATTTTATAAGGCCCAATAAACTTGGGACCCAATTTCCAGGAGGGAACCTTCAGTTTAATGTTTCTTGTAGACAACCACACCAGATCACCCACATTCAGGTCCGGACCAGGCACACGTCTCTTATCAGCCACACGCCTATACCTCTCACTCATTTTTTTAAGATTACTCTGAATCTTTTGCCAAATGGTAGACAAAGACGAGGAAAATCTCTCCTCCTCAGGTAAACCAGAAAGAGCCCCTCCCGAGAATGTCCCAAACTGCGGATGGAACCCATATGCACCAAAGAATGGTGACTTATCAGAAGATTCCTGACGACGGTTGTTCAGAGCAAACTCAGCAAGAGGGAGAAATGAACACCAATCCTCCTGGTTCTCTGCCACAAAACAGCGCAAATATGTCTCCAGATTCTGATTGAGGCGCTCAGTCTGACCATTCGACTGCGGGTGAAAAGCAGAAAAGAAGGACAGCCGAACCCCCAGGCGAGAACAGAAAGCCTTCCAGAACCTGGACACAAACTGCGTGCCTCTATCGGAAACAATATCAGAGGGAATGCCGTGCAATTTAACAATATGGTCGACAAAAGCTTGCGCCAACGTTTTAGCATTGGGTAAACCAGGGAAAGGTACGAAATGAACCATCTTGCTAAAACGGTCCACCACCACCAGGATCACCGACTTCCCCGAGGAACGAGGAAGATCCGTGATAAAGTCCATGGACAGGTGTGTCCAAGGACGGGAAGGTATGGGTAACGGGAGAAGGGAACCTGAAGGCCGTGAACGAGGGACCTTAGCGCGAGCGCACGTCTCACAAGCAGCCACAAAACCCTCCACCGACTTACGAAGAGCCGGCCACCAAAATCTCCGAGCAATGAGATCTACCGTGGCTCTACTCCCGGGGTGACCAGCAAGAACCGTATCATGATGCTCCTTAAAGAGTTTGTGACGTAGCTCAGGAGGCACGAACAACTTCCCAGAAGGACAACGGGCAGGTGCCTCAGTCTGGGCAGCCTGGACCTCGGCCTCCAAATCGGAATATAGAGCAGAAACAACTACCCCCTCCGCCAAAATGGGACCCGGGTCCTCAGAGTTTCCTCCTCCCGGAAAACAGCAAGAGAGAGCATCAGCCTTCACATTTTTTATCCCAGGTCAGAATGGAACAACAAAATTGAATCTGGAGAAGAACAGAGACCATCTGGCCTGTCTCGGATTCATACGCCTGGCCGACTCCAAGTATGCCAGATTCTTATGGTCGGTAAAAACGGTGATAGGGTGCCTGGCCCCCTCCAACCAATGGCGCCATTCCTCGAAAGCCAACTTGATGGCCAACAACTCCCTATCTCCCACATCATAGTTTCTCTCTGCCGGGGAGAGTTTTTTAGAGAAAAAGGCACAGGGTCGCCATTTGGCAGGAGAAGGGCCCTGGGACAAAACCGCACCCACACCCACCTCGGAAGCATCCACCTCAACAATAAAAGGTAAGGAAACATCGGGATGCACCAAGACGGGAGCAGACGCAAAACTCTCTTTAATCTTAGAAAAGGCTGCAAGCGCCTCCTCCGACCAAGAGGAAAAATCCGCCCCCTTTTTTGTCATGTCAGTGAGGGGTTTGACAACAGAGGAATAATTCAAAATGAACTTTCTGTAATAGTTCGCAAAACCCAGAAAGCGCATCAATGCCTTCTGATTCTCAGGAAGCTCCCACTCAAGTACAGCACGGACCTTCTCCGGATCCATGCGAAAACCAGAAGCAGAGAGGAGAAAACCCAGAAATTGAATCTCCGATACCATAAAAAGACATTTCTCCAGCTTGGCGTACAATTTATTTTCCCGCAGAATCTGCAGAACCTGAAAAAGATGATCCTGATGGGTCTGAACATCAGGGGAAAAAATCTAAATATCATCAAGATACACCAATACAAATTTCCCCATTAAATGGTAGAAAATACTATTAACAAAATGCTGAAAGATGGCCGGAGCATTCATCAGGCCGAAAGGCATAACGAGATTCTCGAAATGCCCGTTAGGGGTATTAAAGGCCGTTTTCCATTCATCCCCCTCTCTGACCCTGACCAGGTTGTACGCGCCTCTCAAATCCAATTTGGAAAACACCTTGGCCCCAACAATTTGGTTGAAGAGGTCCGGGATCAGAGGAAGGGGATAGGGATCGCGAATCGTGATACGGTTCAGCTCCCTAAAATCTAGGCAAGGTCTCAGAGAGCCATCTTTTTTTTTAACAAAAAAAAAACCCGCGGCCACAGGTGACTTTGAGGGACGAATATGCCCCTTCTCGAGACTCTCGGAGATATAAGTTCGCATTGCGATTCTTTCCGGTTGTGAGAGATTGTAGAGGCGTGCTTTTGGCAGCTTGGCGCCGGGAATGAGGTTAATGGGACAGTCAAACTCCCGGTGAGGAGGTAGCTCCTGAACACCGCTCTCGGAAAACACGTCCGAGAAATCAGAGAGAAATGATGGCACAGTTTTAGTAGACACCTCTGCAAAAGTCGCTGTGAGACAATTCTCTCTACAAAGGTCACTCCACTCATTTATTTGCCTTCCTTGCCAATCAATAGTGGGGTTATGTCTAGTGAGCCAGGGTAACCCCAAAACTAGAGGAGAAGGCAATCCGTTAAGGACAAAACAAGATATATCCTCCACATGAGTGTCACCTACAGCTAGCCGGATATTGTGAACAATGCCCTTCAGAGATCTCTGTGAGAGTGGAGCAGAGTCAATAGCAAAAACAGGTATATCCTTTTCTAATGTGCAAACCTGAAAACCATACATGGCTACAAATTGAGTGTCAATAAGATTGACGGCCGCTCCACTATCGACAAAAATCTCACAAGAAATGACTTTGCTCTCTAGCACCACCCTGGCAGACAGGAGAAAACGGGAACTGCAGGTCAGAGGAAAAGCATCAATTCCTACATCAACTTTGCCCAAAGTAGCAGATGAAGCAGAGTTTGATGATTTACCTTTTGAGGTTTTTCTCTTATTATCGCTCCTAGTACAGTTCAAGAATCTCCTAGACGGACAAACATTTGCCAAATGACCTATGCCCCCACAACAAAAACACACCATACTCTGAGGACTAAATCCTCTTTTATCAGGGGCAAGTCGACCTAGCTGCATGGGCTCCTCCTCAGAGGGGAGCGAGACAGGATGAGGCCCCTGCACACTGAATGAGTCCGCACCACTGCCCCTAGACTGACAATGGCTGGACAGAGAGGTCTCGTTTCTTTCTCTTAGACGCCTGTCAAGGCGTACCGCCAATGACATGGCAGACTCTAAGGACGTTGGTCTCTCATGGAAAGCAAACGCATCTTTCAATCTCTCTGAGAGACCATGACAGAACTGACTCCGGAGTGCAGCATCATTCCAACCCGAATCAGCTGCCCATCTCCGAAATTCAGAACAATAAAGCTCCGCAGACAGTTTGTTCTGGCATAAAACACGTAAGTTAGATTCGGCCAGAGCAACACGATCCGGGTCATCATAAATCTGCCCCAGGGCCACAAAAAATCTTTCCACGGATCGAAGGGAGGGATCCCCTGATGGCAGCGAAAAAGCCCAAGTCTGAGCATTACCCCTGAGCAGGGAGATGACAATCCTCACCCTCTGCTCCTGATTACCAGAGGAGTGGGGACACAAGCAAAAATGGAGTTTGCATGCCTCTCTGAAGCGAACAAAATTCTCACTGCCCCCGGAGAACGTTTCCGGAAGTGAGACCTTTGGCTCGCAACAGACTCCATGAGCCGGAGCAGAGCCCAATGCTTGAAGCTGAGTCATAGATTGACGGAGATCCGCTACTTCCAAAGAAAGACCCTGCATGCGGTCAACCAGGCCAGAAAGTGGATCCATGTCAAAAAAGGACAGTTTTGGTGGATTATAATGTCACGGCTGTATGTGAGCAACAACAGTATACACAGTAAAAGAGCTACTGACCGGACCCAAACTAGGGAGGATAAAGGGTGACCCCTGTCCGACCCTCAAAGCTCTCCCTATTCTGCTAAAGCACATGCCCGGATCCAAATGGCGGAACGAGGCATGCCCACGTGCCTAAGACTGATGACCACTGTAACCCCTACAATAGTGGAAGGGGCACGGCTACCGGTGCCCTACTCAGTATATGGAGGGAACCGTGGCCACCTCAGATCCAGTCAGAAAATAATCAGGTACACAACAATGTCTGTACACTTAGCTGAAGGTGTTGCAGCCGCAGAGAAGACGGATCCAAGGACAGCTGGCAATATCCGGAGTGCTTGCTGCAGCAGAACACAGGTCCAGTGAACTGATAGCTACAAGTAAAGATACTAAAGCAAGAGCTACAACTGAAATGAGAACTATAATCCACGCCCTACAATAGGAGGAGGGGTGATATAAAGAGAGGGAAATCAAACGCATGAGGAACAGCTGGGAGGAAGGAAACCAAAAGTAAACAGAGCAGTGAGAACTCCTCCCAGCTCTAGTAGTGAAATCATCACAGGGGTGGAGAAACAGAGCTGTAAGAACGTCCCAAAGCTCTGGTAGTGACAGCCGTTCATGAAAGGGTTAACAACGCAACTGTGAAAGTAGCCTTATCCATGGTTAAGTGGCATGAGATGACAAGCCTTAAATAAAATGTCTTTTGGCAAGACCCACAGTTCCCAAAATTGTAATTATTTTTTTAAAGTTAGTCCTTTATGATAGGGAAGGAAACATCTTGTACATACATGTATTGTAAGGGGTAAAAGGAGTCATCCATTTTTTATCATTTCCTTTTGCTATACAGGTCTCCTGAAAAATAAGCAGGTCATTAGTTGTCACGTTGCTGGGACCACCGCTAGGCCAGATTCACATCTGCAGCGAAATTCCGTTTTTCTCTTCCAATATGGGCAGAAAAAAGGAATGATCGGATCTGACATATGCCAGACACCAGTGATGTCCAGTAGATCTCTTTGACTATAATGGGGTCCATGGGTTTCTGGATACCGCCGTTCTTCCAGACAAAATACTAATGCATTTTGCCGGGGACTGTGACAGATATTCCTGCCGGAACCACCACCACATATGTGAATGTAGCCTAAACCAGACACACGTTTAAAAGCCTACCCTCCAACTTAAAGTCCTCTTACATAGGTACATTTTCTCCCCATAATGAGGCCGATCAGTGATTTTCATTATCAGTGAATTCATTATTACTTTCATTTTAACTTTTCAATAATTGAAAGGGGTTAACAAGCGATCATTAATGCTTGTACCCTCTCCTCTCATATGGTTTACATACTGTTGGTTGGCACTCTCACATATTGGCAGCTTGCATGAATTGGTACTGCCATAAAATAAAATCCTTGATGGGGTTGTCTCCTGTCAGACAATGGGGGATATGCTAGGATATGCCTCCTTTGTATTATAGGTATCGGGTTCCAGCGGGGGAACGGAGCCCCGCAAAGTGGTGGCTGGAGGACCAAGTGCTTTCCCCATAGAAGTAAATGGGAGCGCATCGCGCATGATCGGCCACCGCTCCCATTCACGTCTATGGGCCCGACCGAAATAGCCAAGCCGGTGCCCCCTAGAAAATAATTGGAGGGTGGCTGCGCATGCACAGTGCGCTCTCCACCACTTTCGGGGCTCCATTCTCTATATAGAGGTGGGACCCGCACCTATAGGACAGTGGGGGCATATCCTTGCGATATGTCCCCATTGTCTGAGAGGAGACAGCCCCTTTAATATAAATTTATTATAAGATAAATCCAGTTCCCGTTCTCCCCCATGCACGTAATTGTATACAAATTTAATTAAATAAACAAATCAAATAAAACATAATTACGATAATAAACATTAATTATAGTATATTGATAAAATTGGCAATTCTTTCATTTTAACATTACTTAACTGTCCATGTGTGCACCCATACTGTTTATAAAAAAGAAACAATAGATATTTACAAAAATTGAGAAAAATGGATGAAGTAAATACAAAATAAAAAAAAATTAATAAAAAAAAGAGATGAAAATTATCTAGCAAAATCAGAATTGGTAACAATATTCTATCCCTCTTATATTAAAAAGGAATATATCATTAGGATTCGTCTGTCTCTTTCAGTTCTCAATTGTATATAAGAGGACTAACACTGCTTCTCTCGCTTTTCCTGGGCCAAGTGACGACACGTTCATCGGTCACGTGGCCTAGGAGCAGCTCAGCCCCATAGAAGTAAATGGGGCTGAGCTGCAATACCAATGGACGGCGCTGTGCTTGGTGAACTGCGGGAAGGCAGCGGCGCTCACAGGAGCACCAGTGCCTTCTCAAACAGCTGATCGGCGGGGGTCCCGGGGGTCGGACCTCCACCAATCAGATACCGATGACCTATCCAGAGGATAGGTCATCAGTATAAAAATCCTGGAAAACTCTTTTAATGATTTTATGGTAGTATCAATTTATGCAAGCTGCTAATAAATGAGAGTGCCGACTAACAGTATTAATATTGTATATTTTTCTGATATCGAACAATCGGAGGATTAGAGTACCCACATATATCCGTACCAGAAATCAGGTGAGCTGCCTCTCTCTCTGTGTTTCTGGTGGTTTACATTATGATGATGGCACATCCCCTATTTACATGGGGAGATTTGCAAGTGATCATTTTTTGACCTCCTAAAAGATATCAGGGGACAAACAAGCTGTTTGCTGCCCTGCTTACATGGGACAGTAATCGGGAGCGCTCGAATAAGCAGTCGCTCTGCCGATCAGCCACCCGTGTAAAAGGATCTTTACTGTTTGGGACATTCAGACTCGTCTGTGTTATTGCCTATGGAGCTTTTCAGATTCCTGCAGTGATTTTCTATTTTTTCTGCCATTTGCTCTTCTTTTTACACATGACCCCTGTTGTATAGCAGGAAAATGCAAATTAGTGTTGGGTACCTTAAGGTCAGACATTCTAGATCCTGGGCTGTTGGCTTCCTCCATGGTCAGCCCTGTAGCTTTGGAATAATATAGTCTTCAATGAAAAGGTGTGAAAATGGTTGATGAGATGAGAGCCGACCAGGTCATCTTTGGCCGCCAGGCTGCAATCCAGCTGTAGAAAATCCGAGACATGTCAGTCATTTATTCGCATATTAGTTAGTGAGATGTCATTCACAGGGTAAAACAAAATGACCCTGACCAACCACTGTGACATCCTGAGCTTATTGTCTTCCCATTGAATGCTTTCATAATATAGAGCTGTCCCTTTAAAGAATGATGAGAGTGTGGTTAAAGGGAACCTGTCATCAACTTTATGCTGCCCATACTAACAGCAGAATAAAGAAGAGACAGATGAGTTGATTTCAGAGGTCGGTCATTTATAAGTTAAAAGTAAGTGGTTGCCGAGAACCAACATCACAATCATTGCAGCCTGGGCCTGGAGAAGAGTCACGGCCACCTGAGAAGAGTCATGGTTATTCATGTATTCCTGCTCTCCTGCCCACCTGCTGATGACTGACAGTCTTCTACCTAGTTTTCTCCCTTTCTCTCTAGGAGAGAACTGCCAGCCATCAGCAGACGGATGAGAGAGCAGGAGATTATAATAACCAGGACTTTTCTCAGGTAGATTTGACTCTTTTCAAGGTCTGTGCTGCATTGATTATGATGCTGGGTCTCAGAAACCACTTACTTTTAGCTCATGAGTGACACACCGCTGATATCAGCATTTCTGTCACAAATTTATGCTGCCCTCAGTGAGGTCATCATAAAGTTGATGACCGGGTTCCCTTTAAGTTGTACCTCTATCACTAGAGAATGTACTTGTTACCAGTTTGCTAATATACAACCCCAACAATTCCAGAAAAGTTGGGATGCTGTAGAAAACGTGAATAAAAAAAGAATTCAATGATTTACAAATCTCATAGACCCATAATTTCTTCACAGTAGATCATAGAACACGTATTAGATGTTGAAAGTGAGACATTTTACCATTTCATTGGAAAAACAACTCATTTAGAACTTGATGGCAGCAATGCATCTCAAAAAAGTTGGGACTGGGCCATGTCTACCATTGTGTAGCATCCCCTCTTCTTTTACCAACAGTCTGTAGACTTCTGGGAAGTGAGGAGACCAATTGCTGGAGTTTTGAGATAAGAATGTTCTCCCATTTTCGTCTGATGTAGGATTTTAGCGGTTCCACAGTCTTTGCCAGATTTTTCATTTTAGGATACGCCAAATGGTTTCTATTGGAGAAAGGTCTGGACTGCCGGCTGCCAGTTCAGCACCAGGACTCTTCTTCTCTGAAGCCATGCTGTGGGGATGGATGCATTAGGTTTAGCATTGTCTTGCTGAAATATGCACGCCCTTCACTGAAAGAGACATTGTCTGGATGGGAACATACAGTTAGTTGTTCTAAAACCTCTGTATACCGTTCAGCATTGATACTGCCTTTCCAGAAGTGTAAGCTGCCCACGCCATAGGCACTGAAGGAGCCTAATACTATCAGAGATGCAGGCTTATGAATTGTGCGCTGAAAACAAGTTGGACAGTTCCTCTCCACTTGAGTCTGTAGGACATGGCATCTGTGGTTTCCAAAGAAAATTTCATATTTTGATTCATCTGACCACCAAACAGTTTTCCATTTTGCCTCAGTGCATTTTGGCCCAGAGAAGATGGCAGCGTTTCTGGATCATGTTGACATGACTTGCATTTGTAGATTGCACGTCAAACTGTGTCCACAGACATTGATTTCTGGAAGTGTTCTGCAGCCTGTACAGTTATTTCCAGTACAGATCATGAGCATCCAATACTGAATGTCAGCCTTGTCCCTTGCCACATGGGTTTCTCCAGATTCTCGGAATCTTTTGCTGATATTATGTACTGTAGATGGTGGGATATTCAAAGTCTTCACAGTTTTTTACGTTGAGGAACATTTTTCTGAAATTGTTCTGCAATTTTTAGGTGCTGTCACGACCGCTATCCCAGCAGCAGTGTCGCACCAGACGGAGGGGAAGGGGGACCCTTATCTACGGATGGGAAATAGAATGGCCACCCCTGACTAACCCTAAGCTGGCACCTGTCTGCCCTGATACCCTAGACGGGGTGTGAACCCGTGCGGCGAGCAGTATGCCTAAACCCTCAGTCGCCCTAACAAGACTGGACTGGGGAAAGGCCGATAGGAGCTCTAGTCACCATCACTCACGTCTTAGGAAAACAACAGGGGAAGACAGCAACAAACAAACAACAGCAGAGATAAACTTATCCAGTCACGAGCAGAGAAGGCGATCCAAAACACGACAGTCCACGCCGGACAAGAGCTCCACAGCAACACCATCAAACGATCACCTTCCAAGGTCAGAGTAGCTCTGGAAGTAAGGACTATATCTGGCAATGACTGCAAGTGAAAGTGAAACTAATATAGTAGCTGGGAGTGGCAGACAGGACTCACCTGAGGAGGATGCCTACAAACTCCCAGTCAGGACAAAAAGGTTCACAAGGCAAAACCCAGATGACATACCCTGAACCACGGAGCAAACTCACAAGCTATCGCGAGTAGCAAGTCGCTGCGACCTTCTCCTCCCAGACCTGTCTGGATCAGTCACAGTCGTGACAGTACCCCCCTTTCTACGAGGGGCCCCTGGACCCTCAAGACCAGGCCTCTCCGGATGGGAGCTATGAAAAGCCCGAATGAGTCTGATGCTGGAACCCACATTCTCTCTTCGGAACCATAACCTTTCCAGTGCACCAGGTACTGAGGAGAGCGGCGAACATATCGTGAATCAACAATCTTTTCTACCTGAAACTCAAGACTGCCATCAACAACCACCGGTGGAGGCGGTAGTGGCAATGGTTCAGGAGGTTCTACATATCTCTTAAGCAGAGATCTGTGGAAGACATTATGGATCCTTAGAGTCTGAGGTAGCTCCAGACGAAAAGCCACCGGGTTAATGATCTTAATTACCCTATAAGGACCAATAAATCTCGGACCTAATTTCCACGAGGGAACCTTCAACTTGATATTTCTGGTAGACAACCACACCAAGTCATTCACCCCAAGGTCCGGACCTTCAGAGCGCTTCCTATCAGCCGCACGTTTGTATCTACCACTAATTCTCTTCAAACTTTCTTGCACACTCTGCCACACTGAAGAAAGTGAAGACTCAAATCGTTCCTCCTCGGGAATCCCAGACGGCCCCCCCTCACTAAACGTACAAAACTGAGGATGGAAACCATACGCACCAAAAAATGGTGACTTATCGGTGGATTCTTGACGACGATTATTAATGGCAAACTCGGCTAACGGTAAATAAGATGACCATTCCTCCTGATTTTCGGAAACAAAGCATCTCAAATATGTCTCTAGGTTTTGATTGGTACGTTCAGTCTGACCGTTGGACTGTGGATGGAAAGATGAAGAAAACGACAGATGAACCCCTAAACGAGAACAAAAAGCTTTCCAAAATTTAGAAACGAATTGGGTACCACGATCCGAAACAATATCGGAAGGGACCCCGTGAAGCTTCACGATGTGGTCAATAAAAACCTGAGCAAGTGTGTTAGCATTAGGCAATGCGGCAAGAGCAATAAGGTGCACCATTTTACTGAATCTGTCAACAACTACAAGAATAACAGTCTTCCCCGCTGATACTGGTAGATCCGTAATGAAATCCATTGACAGGTGCGTCCAAGGCCTGTTGGGGATGGCCAGAGGTAAAAGACACCCTGCCGGACGAGTATGATCTACCTTAGAACGAGCACAGGTAGCACATGCAGACACAAAATTCAACACCTCCTGGCGCCATTTAGGCCACCAGAACCGACGAGACACTAACTCAGAGGTTGCCCTACTACCTGGGTGTCCTGCCAGTGTGGAGTTATGATGTTCTTTTAGTATCTCCAGTCGTAAATTTTCTGGCACAAACAGTTTACCCGAGGGGCAGGAGGGCGGGGCGTCCCCCTGAGCTTCCAACACCCTCCCCTCCAAACCTGAGTGTAATGCAGAGACCACCACCCCCTTTTGCAAAATGGGCTCTGGTACCTCAACATCACCCCCTCCAGGAAAACTTCGAGACAATGCATGCACCTTAGTATTTTTTGCCCCCGGGCGATAGGTTATTACAAAATTAAACCTAGTAAAAAATAACGACCACCGAGCCTGTCTAGGGGTGAGACGTTTAGCAGACTCCAGATATAATAAGTTTTTGTGATCAGTAATCACCGTGACAGGATGAACCGCCCCCTCCAAAAAATGACGCCACTCCTCAAAAGCCAACTTAATAGCCAAAAGTTCCCTGTTGCCAATATCATAGTTCCTTTCTGCAGTAGACAATTTCTTCGAAAAGAAAGCACACGGACGCCATTCACCAGGGGACGGGCCCTGAGATGGTACCGCTCCCACCCCCACCTCTGATGTGTCAACCTCTACAATAAAAGGAAGCGAGACATCTGGCTGTACGAGAATAGGGGCCGAGGTGAATCTCTCCTTCAGAGATGCAAAGGCAGTTTTGGCTGCATGTGACCATTTAGAAAAATCGGATCCCTTTCGGGTCATGTCCGTCAGTGGTTTGACCACCAAGGAATAGTTCTTTATAAACTTTCTATAAAAATTGGCAAACCCCAGGAAGCGTTGCAATGCCTTCAGGTTCTCAGGCAGATCCCAGTCTATAATCGCCCGGACTTTCTCTGGATCCATGCGGAAACCTGAATCTGACAACACATACCCCAGAAATGGCAGTTCTTTTACGGCGAACACACATTTTTCTAACTTAGCAAACAATTTGTTGGCCCTTAATATCTGCAGCACTTGTCTCACATGGATCTTATGTGTATCCAGATCCAGGGAATAGACCAGGATGTCATCAAGATATATCACAACAAATCTCCCGATAAGGTGACTAAAAATATCGTTGACAAAATGTTGGAATACCGCAGGCGCATTAGTAAGACCAAATGGCATGACCAGATTTTCATAATGCCCTTCCGGAGTATTAAAAGCCGTCTTCCACTCATCCCCCTCTTTGATGCGAACCAGGTTATAGGCTCCTCTGAGATCCATTTTGGAGAACCATTTAGCACCAGCAACCTGATTAAAGAGGTCGGGAATGAGAGGAAGAGGATAGGGATCTCGGATAGTTATCCGGTTTAATTCCCGGAAATCCAGGCAAGGACGCAGGCCCCCATCTTTCTTTTTAACGAAAAAGAACCCTGCAGCCACAGGTGAAGAAGAGGGTCTGATGTGTCCCTTAGCCAAACTCTCCGAAATATAATCTTTCATAGCCTTCCTCTCCGGGCCGGAAAGATTGTATAACCGGGTTTTAGGTAGTTTTGCCCCAGGTAATAGATTAATCGGGCAATCATATGGACGATGAGGTGGTAACCCCTGACAACCCTTATCAGAGAACACATCCATAAAATCTGACAGAAAGGCAGGTAAAGATGTTACAGAGAGTGTAGAGCACCTACTACTCAAGCAGTTGTCCTTACAATGTTCACTCCACTCCACAATCTCCCCGGCCTGCCAATCCACCACTGGATTGTGAGTCACCAGCCAGGGAAGCCCCAATACCATAGGAGCCGGAAGACCGTCCAGGACATAACAAGAGATATGCTGCAGATGGATATTATGGATGATCTGAGTTAACTCTCTCTGAGTAAGAGGGGAGGAGTCGATGGCAAACACAGGAATAGTTCTGCATACCGGTTCCGGAGTTAAACCCAGAGCCTGAGCAAACCGTAAATCCACCAAGTTGACCCCCGCCCCACTGTCCAAAAAGACGGAACAGATCTCAGTCTTATTGCCCGCCTCAACGGTAGCGGACAACAAAAACTGAGACATGCGTATGGAGGAAACGAATACGCCCAGACTGTTCTCCTCTGCACAATCTGGGGACTCTAGTTTTCCGGCGGCTCCTTTGTTTGTGGTCTCTTGGGTTCTGAGGGACAAACCTTTACATAATGACCCCTCCCCCCACAATGAAAACAAACCTCTGACCTACGGCGGAACTTAGGAGGATTCACCCGTCTAGTGGCGCCCCCTATTTGCATTGGTTCGACTGGACCATAACAGACCGATCCCTGCCCTATAGAGGCCTCCGTGAAATTTAATAGTCTCTCCCTGAGTCGTCTGTCGATTCTTATGGACAGAGACATAGCAGCCTCAAGAGACCCAGGGACCTCGTATACCGCCAGCGCGTCTTTTAATTTCTCAGACAACCCCTGGCAGAACTGACTCCTAAGGGCCGAGTCATTCCATAACGTATCAGTAGCCCACCTACGGAACTCGGAACAATATAGTTCAGCAGACCGGTTCTCTTGCCGAAGTCTACGCAGCTCAGACTCAGCCAGTGAGACCCTGTCCGGGTCATCATATACGAGACCCAGGGCTTCAAAAAACTCCTCCACTGATCGTAAGGCCGGAGAGTCTGATGGTAGGGAGAAAGCCCAAGCCTGCGGATCTCCTTGCAGGAGAGAAATTACAATGCCCACCCGTTGTTCCTCACCGCCGGAGGATCTAGGGCGTAACCTGAAGAACAATTTGCAAGCTTCTCTGAAGGTTACAAATTGGTCTCTCCCTCCAGAGAACCTATCAGGTAAAGCCACTTTTGGCTCAGGAGTACCTTGGTTTCCCGTAAAAAAAAAAAAAAAAAAGAAATGGCACTTTTTTTTTTTTTTTTTTTTCTCCTTTAAAAGGCCAGATATACTGTCACGACCGCTATCCTAGCAGCAGTCGTGTCGCACCAGACGGAGGGGAAGGGGGACCCTTATCTACGGATGGGAAATAGAATGGCCACCCCTGACTAACCCTAAGCTGGCACCTGTCTGCCCTGATACCCTAGACGGGGTGTGAACCCGTGCGGCGAGCAGGATGCCTAAACCCTCAGTCACCCTAACAAGACTGGACTGGGGAAAGGCCGATAGGAGCTCTAGTCACCATCACTCACGTCTTAGGAAAACAACAGGGGAAGACAGCAACAAACAAACAACAGCAGAGATAAACTTATCCAGTCACGAGCAGAGAAGGCGATCCAAAACACGACAGTCCACGCCGGACAAGAGCTCCACAGCAACACCATCAAACGATCACCTTCCAAGGTCAGAGTAGCACTGGAAGTAAGGACTATATCTGGCAATAACTGCAAGTGAAAGTGAAACTAATATAGTAGCTGGGAGTGGCAGACAGGACTCACCTGAGGAGGATGCCTACAAACTCCCAGTCAGGACAAAAAGGTTCACAAGGCAAAACCCAGATGACATACCCTGAACCACGGAGCAAACTCACAAGCCATTGCGAGTAGCAAGTCGCTGCGACCTTCTCCTCCCAGACCTGTCTGGATCAGTCACAGTCGTGACAGGTGCACCTCGGTGAACCTCTTTTTTACCTTTGCTTCTGAGAGGCTCTGCCTCTCGAACACGCTCTTTTTATACCTAGTCATGTGATTTAGTTGCAAGTTGCTTCTCCAGCTGTTTTTTATTAGCACCACTTACTTTTCCAGCCTTTTGTTGCCCCTGTCCCAACTTTTTTGAGATTCCTTTACTGCCATTGAGTTCTAAATTAGTAAAAAATTTTCATGGAATGGTCAAATGTCTAATTTTCCACATCTGATACGTGTTCTATGATCTATTGTGAATAAAATATGGGTCTATGAGATTTGCAAGTTGTTCTGTTATTAAAGGGGTTGTTTGGGCTTTTTTAATAATTATGATCTGTCCTCAGGATAGGTCATCAATATCAGATCGGTGGTGGTCCGACACCTGGCATCCCCCCCCCCCCGATCAGCTGTACGGGGAGACGGCGCATGCAGTACGCACGTGTCATCTCCCTTCTGTCTTCCTGTCCACTGCTATATGTCTATGGGACAGCAGCAGCAAATTGCCTCTTAATAAATTAGTTGCTTCTCTGGCACCCATTTTGGATTTTTCCTTCCCATGTTCCAATAACCTTAACTTTTTTATTTTTCCATTCACATAGCAATATGAGGCCTTATTTTTTGCGGAACATGATGCATTTAATGCCACCATTTAATTGACCATGTCTTGTTTTGGAAAACGGGAAAAAATTATTTGTGTGGAAAAATTGAAAAAAAAAAAATCTGCCAAAGTTTTTGGGATTTTGACATCACAGCGTTCACTTTGCCCTAAAAATGACCTGACATCCTTATTCTGCGGCCCAATGCGAATGTGCCGATAACAAACTTGTATAGGTTTTGTTTAGTAATTTTACTATTTAAAAAAAAAAAAAAAACTTTGAAAAAAAAAGCTACATTTTCTTTGCATTGCCATATTCTGACAGCCATAACTTTTTTATATTTCGGTCTACAGAGCTGTATGAGGGCTTGTTTTTTCCATAACGAACTGTATTTTTTATTGGTACCATTATTGTGGTATGTACGTCTTTTTGATCACCTAATATGTTTATTTTTTTATTGTTTATATATTTGTATATGTAAAATTGGAAAGGGGGGTTGATTTAAACTTTTAATATATTGGTGAGTTGTTTTTTTTTTATTGTTTTTTAAACTATTAGCCCCCACAGGGGCCTAGTACATGGGATCTTTAAATCCCTTCTCCTATTCACCCTAATAGAGATCTATTTGGTTGAATAGGATTTTTGCAATATCCATTCTGAACTGTGCCTCGTGCATAGCTCAGTGTGGAGATTGCCATGACAGGCCTCGATCGCTTCAGCAACATCCAGGCTGCTATGGCAACCAATCGGAGCCCCGCGATTTCACTGCTGGGGGCTGCAGCCCTCTGCCATCACTCACAGGTGCCGCATTCAACGTTGATCGCAGCACCTGAGGGGTTAAATGAAAGGGGCGGCGCGATCGCTGCTTCCTGTCAGTGCGGGTGGGTGCTGGCTGTATGATGCAGTTGGCACCCGCCGTGTATGGAGCGGGCCCGCTGCAGTTTCCAGCTTCATCTACTTAAGAGTATTCCGGTTGTTTCCGGAGAATATGGGATAACTATTAGATTGGTGGAGATCCTACTGCTGGGAACCCCACTGATAATGAGAATGGGGGGCCCCGGTCTCCCTGCAGCTGCATCCCCCTGGAATGGACAGAGCGGCCAGTCACACATACACGTGGCCACTCCATTCATTTCTGTGGGAGTTCTGGAGATAGGTGAGCGCCCTACTCGACTATATCCAGAACTCCCATGCAAATGAATAGAGCGGCCACGTGCATGTGCGACCGGCCGCTCCGTTCATTTCAGGGGGGCTGCAGGGGGTATGGGGCCCCCGTTCTTTAGATTGCTGGGGGTCCCAGCTGTAGAACACACACCGATCTAATAGTTATCCTGTGAATAGGGGATAACTTGAAACAATTGGAGTACTCCTTTAACAATAGACGGAGCTGTGTAGTTCTAGTTCCAAATTCTGGAGCTACAGCTGATCAGTGGGGGTGCGGGATGTCCCACAGCGATCAGATTGATGTCCTATACTGAGCATAGGCCATCTGTGCCAAAATGCTGTGGAACCTCTTATGTTCAAACTGACACCTTGACATTCACTATTAGGTCTCCAGGTTTATGGGACGAATGTTTTTGGTTCCCCCAAGAACCTCAGTGTCCATATGGTTTATGTAGGTTTGCCCACCTGGGGGGCAAAACAAAAAACACTTCATTAGGGTTACTTGGTGTATAAGTTAGCATCACCACGTTGGAAATTTGTGCTGTTCTTTACAAAGACCTCATTCCAAAGGCTCCAAAGCACATCCCCCGCTAAACGCACGATTATGCACTATGTAATAGGCACACATAATATGTGATCCTTTGCATAATACCTCAGAAAATAAAAAAAATAAGCATTTTTAAGACGTCCAAAAATAAGACATGGCGTTTGATGTGTGGTCATGCTGAAGGTTTTCTCTACAGTGCAGTGCTTCCATTACAAATAAATCCAGTGTAGTTCAGATTGTTTGGTTTGATTCTTGGACAGAATTGTGTTAGTATCATATTTTTCAGCCATAGTTAATTGGAAAAGTACAGGAGGAGGAACTAAAATTAAGATTTGGTGGAACGTGCGTTCCTCAAGACGTTTATATTTCTTCAGCTTAGCTTCATGTTTGGATGAAGAGATGTTTTGCATATTGGATAGATTGGCCATTGGCTTGGGTAATGTTTGACATTTGAATGATCAGGGGTCTTCTGGACATTGATATTTATGACCTTCTTTTTCCCATCTTGATACGAGCACCCAATTTCGAGATATAAACGTTTTAATTTTATCCTAATTAGCCCTTTGGTGCAACAAGGGCATTACCGTCCCACCCAAGGGCCCGCTCATTTTCTTTCCAAGCCACGCCCCCACTGCTTTGACAGACAGGGCCATGCCATGTAGACGTATTTACTCCTGGCCCTGAAGTCTTGCGGCAGCACATTCAGCACATGCACAGTACATGGCTGGAGATCACCAGGCAGATGCACAGACAGATCCCATCGACCGTTTGTTTTTATGGAAAACAGTAACGTAACGATGGACTTCATTTGGTGAGTGCCACCACTTTTCTACTTTATGGATTGGATTTGCTTAGCTGTATCCTTCTTTGGTTGAGCATCACCGATACTTACTAGTTAGATGGGCCTCTCCAGTGGATTACTGATTGGTGCACGTGGCAGTGCCAACCAAGACTTTCTTGGATTAATCATACATAGCACTTACCTGCTCTGCCACTACTACACTGTAAGGTGGAACTATGGGGCACATTTATAAAGACCAACGTTTTAGATGTCGGTATTAATAAACCCCTAAGCTGGCGGTGGTTCCGCCGAAGGTATGAAGAGGCGCAGGCCTCTTCATAACTTAGACGAATTCTCTGCCAGTTCCGATCTGTCTTACATTTACACCTACCGGCCCATCCCCTTCCACGCCCATGCTACTCCCCCCTTTTTTAAGACCTGCCGTGATCGGGGAGAAGTCGCAGCTGTTGCACTGCAATCTTCATCTGAAATAAGTCTAATATAGGTGTATTTCAGCTTAATAAATGACCCCCTATATTTTTGTGACCCCTTCTTTTTTCCCTCTTAGAAAAGTAGAAGAAATGTATCAGATCGTACAGAGGGTTATGTAGGGCATTAGCAGAGTTTACCCCAGGAAGGGTCACTCATATCGGGGCATTTACCCTTCCACTCCTAGTTTTGATACAGCAGACTAGGGCACCTGATACCTTGCATGAGCCATCCACCAACTGGTATCACTGGCTACTAAACTACGAATTTTGTGGTAAGACCCACCCATGTTTGTGAATGTCTGGTTTTCATACTTTTGTGACATTTCTTCCTTTCATAAGTATAGGGAGGTTCATAGGTAACTTGTCGTTCACTGCTGGACAAATCAAAACAGGAAGTGGCCAAGGTGCCTAGATGTTTGCTGCTGCCGCCAACTTTTTGAAATTTTCTCTTCATATCCATGTAATTTCTCGTTCCCTGGATGCTACTGTAGAAATCAAACTGGCTCCTGAAAAAGGTCTAAACAGCTACTGAAGGCTGTAGTAATGTGTCAACCCCTGGTCTGGCAGTATCAAATTGTGCACTAAGGCACATTCTATGCCTTGTCTGCACCTCCTCTACCCGATGCAAATAACTACTCTTAAAATCCAGCAGCTTAGGAGCCTCTGGTTGCCTTGGGTTATTAGTATGAGAGAATAAATTCATAGGTGTTAATACTCACCTGCAGTGCTCGACGTCGGAGGTCTGCATTTTATGAATTTTAGAGGAATGCTGAGTGTTGGGATGCTCCGAGCGTTTTGATTAATTCTTTTACAAGGTACAGCTGTTGGAGACAGCTTATCCATTTTAGAGGAGCAGCAAGAAAAGCCTTTGGAAGACTTCTTCTACTTAACCCTGAGATTCCAAATATGCTCTTGTCAAGCTTGGGAGCCTGATTTTAGCAAGCAAGCAGAATTAAGTTGAGTAAGCAGTGCTTAACTCATAGACTCCAGTTAAAGGGCTGTGCACAAGTGTGGCCACCTCTTAGCTGAACTGTATGGAGACTGCAGTAGCCAGTATTTGATGAATAAATGACCCCCTTTCTCCCAGCAGGGGAGCCTCACCTTGGAGGGACCCACACCTATCAAGCATTTATGGCATATCTTGTAAATATAGGATGGGAATACCCCTATGCCTTTTTTCCAAGCCCATTATGTCCAGCTTTTTGGAATAAAAGAGAGATAAATCGTAGACGCAAGAGTGTCTCCTCACGATAGATCATCAATATCAGATCAGTGGGGGTCCTATAGCGACTTCTGAAAACAGTTGATCGTGGGGATTCCAGCTGTCCCTCTTTGAATGGAGTGATAGGTACGTGTGCAGCTGCCACTTTCAACCATATGGGGCTTACAAAGATAGCCAAGCTGTTGTACTCGGCTATCTCTGGCAGTTCCATAGAGTTGAATGGATGCGTCTGCCACTCCATTCAAGTGGGGGAAACACAGGCCCCTGTTCTAGGGATTGCAGGGTGCCCCAGGGGTCAGACCTACGGTGATCAGGTGCTTATCCCCTAATGTGTGGGTAGGGGATAAGTTGTAATGGGGCAACCACTTTAATGGAGGGACTGTTTCAGGGGTTAAAGGTCTCTCCGGCAGAAATTTCTTAGAAAAGGAGCTGAATTTGGTACAGAAATTAAACTGATGCATTCTGGATCCCCTGCTGGTCTGTACTTCCTGGGTCCTATTGACCTTGGAAATAACCACTGAGCCAGTCACTGGCCACAGCCATTGATTGGTCAGTCATTTCCTTCGTGTCGATAGGGACCAGGAAATATAGACCAACCTGGGAGGACTCAGGAAGTGCTGGAATGGCAGAGGAGGACCAATAAGGTAAGTATTGCTTGTTTGTAACCCATTTGACTGGAAAACCCATTTAACAAAATAACAAAAATAGGAATATGTGTAGATAAGAAGAAATGAAATGAAAGAAAAGGTAAAAAAACTAAAGAAACATTGAGAAATTTCAAAAATGAAACGTAAAATTAGTCTTTTATTAGTAAATTAAAAAAGCATATAAAGCTAAGAACAGCATGTTCAGTGGGAGAAATAATAAATGTCAGAGAGACATTATCGAGTGTAATGAAGGAGAGACATATTAGAGAAAAAGACTCAAAAAAGGAATTGCATAAAAGATATGTAAAAATGTACCATATACATCATTAACTATAGGACCAGAGTAACATAGTGTAATATGAAAGATAAGATGTCCAGATGTCTAAAGATAACATGGCTCTGGGTACGTTATAATACCGCATTCAAACATTGTTACAAAATGACTTTTCTATGTAATATAATCCTCACATTCCTGGTACTATCCGCACACGGAGGGAGATTGAGAGAGTACCAATAAAATGACAGGGGTGAGAGGGTCGTAGAGAAGTGAGGAGGAGGTGAAATGGTGAAATACCTTAGAATGATATGGGATAGGGTGTCGTTTGTGCAAGAACGGCATACTAGCTGTAAATAATCTCTTGTGTAGAACGTCACAATTATATGAAAAATAATATAACAACAACACCATTCACTTCTGTGCATATTGAGGCACCAACTTCAGGTGTGGCTGTGACCCAAAAACATCTTAGCTGATATGTTTTTCTTGGACGTCCCGGGCAAATAATGTCAGAAGAACAGGTTTATATGCCTCGGTTGGAAATTTGATCTCTTGTTACTAGTAAATTAACTTGTTCTTTCATTGACCCTCTTATAAAGCTTCAGTCTACCACACCAGAGTGTTCATAAATTTTGGAATTGTATTTTATATGATGTTTGGATGTTCCCTCGAATTTAGAGTAATTACCATGCTATTCTGCATTCAATAACAAACTTAGAAAATTGGTCTGGATCAGTAGAGAACCAAGATCATGCTCCGTGAAGAGCGAAAAGATTAAGACCTGACCACTAAATACCACTAATTGTTAGACTCTCCAAGGCCCAAAACCATGAGTAATCGCAACACGGCTGAAAGAAAAGGCATGACATCTAGTAATAGAGATACGCTGAGCACTAAAGTTTTCCTCACATTCTAAGAGTGCTGTGGTTGGTACATTTTCTACCAAACCTACCAGAACCATGTTAACCTGTTAAGGACAGGGCCTAGTCTGGTACTTAAAGGGGTTGTCCGGCCATATATATTGATGACCTATCGTCAGATTAGGTCATCAATATCTGATCGGTGGGGGTTAGACACCTGGTAGCCCCGCCGATCAGCTGTTTGACGAGGAGGCAGCGGTCCATGCAAGCGCTGCTTACACTATGCGTCATCTCCTGTGGAGCGGTGGCGTAGTGTAATTATAAGCACTCGCTCCATTCACTTGAATAGAGAGCATACTTGTATTACACTGCACTTCTGAGACGACGTGCAGTGTAATGAACAGGAAGCGGCGCTCGCATGGAGCGCCACCTCCTGTACAAACAGCAGGGGTGCCAGGTGTCAGACCACCACCGATCGGATATTGATGACCTATGCTGACGATAGGTCATCAATATGTATAGCAGGAGAGCCACTTTAAAGGGGTTGTGCCTTGACTGTTGTACAAAATGAAAACATGATATAATATAGTACATGACAATCTCTTTCTAACAAAGCTAGAACCAGGCCTGTACCTCACATGGATCCAGAGATCTCCCCAGTCATTGGTCGAATTGCTCTGTATTGGCATGCTATATTTTCTTCAGGTTGGCGGTTCTGGGGCCGTGTTCTTTCTGTTACAGCTCTCTCCCTATCACAGTTCAGGGGGTGTGTCCTTTCTTCTGCATCTTTTTCTCCCTATCACTGCTCTGAGGGCATGTTCTTTTTGCTGCAACTATCCCCCTGTAAGTGTCACAGCAACAGTATATATCGCTGGTGGCAATAAGAAAGAGGGAACTGATCATGGGTAACCACCTGCTAATGGACATGCACATTACTACAGAGTGTAAAGAGAATGTTTCACAACTGGAGTTTTTTTTGTAAAAGAAAGTAATTGACCAAAGTAACTAGTTTTCCATGCTGAATTATATTCAAATAAAATGTGATGGTGGCAGAAACTTGTGCAGCCTCCATTACCACAGTCCCACATTACCACAGTCTGTCCTGTCCATCCTCTCTCTGTACTTCATGTCTCCTCATGGACTCCATTCCCACAGAGATTCAACTAAAGATCTTATCATCTGTATTCAGGATCATAATCCCTGACAAGTAGAGCAGAGAAGAGGATGCTCAGTGTTGTGAAGTAATTTGTCCTGTTGTGTGATTAGGACAGGTTTTGTGTGTATTAATAGTACGGCGGCCATTTTGTTTCTTTTAATGATTGCTCCCTAGAGAAAACAAGCCATTATAACTAATGAATGGTATTTAGGAATATTTAAGTATTTTCATTTTCTTAATTCCCAGAGAACACCTTTAAGAATGCAGCATTTTTTTTTTTCATCTCAGTGTTTTAAAAGTCATAACATTATAGTTTTTCTGTTGGCATAGTCATATAAGGGCTTGTTTTTTTTGCAGGTCTAGTTGTATTTTTGATGGCATCATTTTGGGGTACATTTAATGTGTACTTTTTACATGGGGGGGCGTTAAAAAGTAAGAAAAGGTGACAATTACGCAACTATTTTGGGGGGTTTGTTTTTATGGAGTGGCATAACAACTTTGTTTTGTGGGTCAGTGCGATTTTTCCAGTACCAATATATGTATTTTTTTTATGTTTTTCTACGTTTTCATAGCCTTTTTTGACGGAGCTGTATTGGCGTGCTGATTGCAGGATGAGTGATATTTTTCATTGGTGCCATTTTGGGTACATATGCATTTTAAATTGCTATTTTATTGCATTTTTGGAGGTAGAATGAACAAAAAAAGTTACAGTTTTGCCTTTAATTTTTTATTTTTTTTATTGTATGGGTTATTGAAGGGGTTATCTCATGAGTAATGGGATAAATGAAAATCATCTTGATAGTACATGACAATCTCTAAAAGCCAGAACCAGCCCTGTACCACACATGGATCCAGAGATCTCCCTATTCATTGCTCTGCTAGATTTATATCAAGCTGACAGCTCAAGGGGAGTGTCTTTTCTGCTGCAGCAGCTCAGGAGGCAGTTGAAGGATGAAACTGAGCATGCGCGGCCATCTCAGTGAGCCTGACAGAGAAATAAGAAAAGAAAAAAACAGCAGGTGGCGCTATGCAGATACATTTAATTGAATAACACACTAGCTATACTTAATTTTTTATTAAATTGAATTACAAAAGTATTCAGATCCAACTGCTGATTTGAAAACTGTAGAATATTTTTTTGTGGGACGTGGCAATGCCAGTTTTGTATTGTTTTTTTAAATATATATTTTGTAAATGAACGTGTTTGCAGATGGAAAAAGGTAAATTTACTTGAATATTTTTGTTTTTCAACTTATTTTTCCCTTTTTTTGGGGATTTTGTTGCTATGTCCCACTAGGGGACTTGAACATGCAATGTTATGATCGCTCACATAATACCCTGGAATACTTATGTATTCCAGTGTATTACAGTGCATTCAGAAAGCATTTTTTCAGATTTTGTGTTGCGACCTTCTACTTTTCTTCCATTAACCTGCACTCAATACCCTATAACAGGGGTAGGCAACCTCTGGCACTCGAGCTGTTGTAAAAACACAACTCGCAGCATGCATACTTGCTCCCATAGAACTCCTATAGAAATGAATGGAGGGAATTGTAGTTTCACAACAACTGGAATGCTGAAGGTTGCTGACCACAGCGCTACAATGAGAAAGTGAAAACAGAGTTTTCAAAATTTTTGCAACTGTATTAAAAAGGAAAAACTAACATTTCGCATGGACATAAGTATTCTGACACTTTGCTATGATACTTGAAATTTAGCTCTGGAGTCTCCTATTTATCTTGATTGGACATGATTTGGAAAGACACAGCCCTGCCTATATAAGATCTCAATACTGACAATGCATATCAGAGCAAAAAAAAAAAACTTGAGGAGGGAAGAACTGACTGTAGAGCTCAGAGACTGGATTGTGTGGAGCCACAGATCTGGAGAAGGGTACAGATAAATTTTTGCTGCACAGTGACCTTCATATTTCGTGAATAAAGATGTTTTAAGAAACCAGGACTCTTCCTAGAGCTAACTGCTCCACCAAACTAAGTAATCAGGGGAGAAGGGCCTTGGTCAGAGAGGTGACCAAGAACCCAATGGTCACTCTGCCTGAGCTCCAAAGATTATGTGTGCAAATGGGAGAATTTTCCAGAAGTGGTCAACCACCACGCCAGCACTCCAGCAATCTGGGCTTTATGGCAGAGTGGCTAGAAAGAAACTTCTCCTCAGTAAAAGACACATAAAAGCCTGTCTTGAGTTTACAAAAAAAAAAATCACCTAAATGATTCTCAGACTGTGACCAAGATTTAATTTTTTGGACTTAATTCTAAGCATCATGTCTGGAGGAATCTAGGCACTGCTCATCACCTTCCAAATACCATCCCTACAGTGAAGAATGGTGGTGGCAGCGCCATGCTGTTGGGCTGTTTTTCAGCAGCTGGAAAAAAAAAAAAAAGAGAGGGTTATGGTACAAGGTACTAATCAAGGGCGGTCAGCGCAAAATAGAAAGAAGTACCTCAGGGTATTGGGCGCCAAGAGGGTAAAGTAAAAAAGAGAGAGATAGGTGAGCAAATAAATGCAGGTGAACAAATTTCTATAGTAGGAATGCAGCACAGGTGTTTGTGGGGATGGGGCAAAACCCACACCCAATTGGTATAGATAAGGGGGCGGGCACAGGTGGAATCAGGCAAAATTTCACCCGTGGAAAACATAAAAAAATACGTATATATTGGTACCCGTCAAAAGAAAAAAAAATACACACAATAAGGCGCCACTCCCTAGTAAAAATAAATTGTTGGAACAACAGTTTCGGATGGTGTGTACCGTTGGATAGGTCAATCTAGAATAGGCATCATTACAATTTGCCCCCTTCAGGAATAATACAAAGGTCAATAAATACAAATAATCTTAAAATAAAATGAAAAGTGAAAGCAACATAAACCCTTTAACATAAAGCCATAGGGGCTTAGAAAGCACACGTGAAAAGTGCAGGATACATACCTACCGTGTTTCCCCGAAAATAAGACCTACTTCCAGTTTTGCCTCTCGCTGTAATATAAGGCATCCCCCCGATAATAAGGCCCCCCCGATAATAAGGCCCCCCCGGAATATAAGGCCCCCGAAGCTACTGTAAGGCGTCTGACTCCTCTGAACCGTAGCGGCGGGCACCGCCGCGCAGCTCACTGATTGGCCGCAGCGCAACCAGAGCTGTTCAGGCAGTGCGAGGTCTCTTTAAATCAGAGAGCCCGCACCGCCGCCAGGACAAGCTGCCGCCTGCTGCTCGCTCTGCCCTGACGGAGTCTGGCTGACTCACAATTAGACAGTGAGTGAGTCGCGCAGGGCAGGAGTCGGGCACATTGTGTGGAATCTGGCCAGCACGGACACACAGGGGTGACTGAGGTGGGGGGGGGGGGATGTCTGATAAAGTGGTGGGGGATGTCTGTGGGAGGGGGAATAGACTAAATAATCCACTGTCCGCTGGCACAGGGGAGGGGGATCACTTAAAATGACACAGGGGGATCAGAGGGGGGATTAAAAATGACACAGGAGGATCAGAAGGGGTACTAAAATGGTAATCCCCCCTCAGATTCTCCTGTGTCATTTTGATTCCCCCCTCTGATCCCCCTGTGTCATGGAAAAATAAGACATCCCTGAAAATAAGACCTAGCGCATCTTTGGGAGCAAAAATTTATATAAGACACTGTCTTATTTTCGGGGAAATAGGGTATATAGAGACCAATAGATATAAATCATCCCTAGATCACATAGCACTTTTAGGTACCTTGTTATATGCCCACAGGGCTAGGGAACACGTGTAGAAAGTGTGGGATGTCTGGAACTGGAAGTGAAAACACACTTCCGGTTTCTTGTCCCAAGGTAGAACGCTGTACTTAAAAGTAAAAATTGAGAATTATATAAAAGAGGGGGAAAGAAACTATCCCCCCAGGCCCATGCTAAAGGGGCCCACTGATGAGAACATCGCAAGATCCTTATTAGGGATAAGGGTTATATATCAGGTGGTGCGTTACACAGTGGAACGCACCACAATCTTCTTCCTGCGCTCGGGCTGTGCGTTCCACTATGGAACGCTCCGCCCTCCTATTACCTTCCTTGTGATGTAGCGGTGCGTTCCAACGTGGAACGCATTGCTCTCAACATTGCCTTTCCCTTGCCTCCTGCTCCGCCCATAAAGGCCTGCCCTCTCGTTCTAATATTAAGAATCGGAAAAAAAAAAAAGAAGAAAAAAAGGGGCATTTTGAGGGGATATTATTATCACCCACTTGTAGATGATATCAGAATATAATGATGAAAAATAATAAGGTATAAAAATAGTGGTAGTAATATCCTCATGACTTTCGCAGGGAATAGGGATATAAATGACTAAATACAGTGGATATAAAAAGTCTACACACCCCTGTTAAAATGTCAGGTTTCTGTGATGTAAAGAAATGAGACAAAGATAAATCATTTCAGAACTTTTTGCATCTTTAATGTGACCTATAAACTGTACAACTCAATTGAAAAACAAACTGAAATCTTTTAGGTAGAGGGAAGAAAAAATATAAAAATAAAATAATATGATTGCATAAGTGTGCACACCATTAAACTAATACTTTGTTGAAGCACCTTTTGATTTTATTACAGCACTCAGTCTTTTTGGGTATGAGTCTATCAGCATGGCACATTTTGACTTGGCAAGATTTGCCCACTCTTCTTTGCAAAAACACTCCAAATCTGTCAGATTGTGAAGGCATCTCCTGTGCACAGCCCTTTTCAGATCACCCCACAGATTTTCAATCGGATTCAGGTCTGGGGCTCTGGCTGGGCCATTGCAAAACTTTAATCTTCTTCTGGTGAAGCCATTTCTTTGTTGATTTGGATGTATACTTTGGGTCGTTGTCATGCTGAAAGATGAAGTTCCTCTTCATGTTCAGCTTTCTAGCAGAAGCCTGAAGGTTTTGTGCCAATATTGACTGGTATTTGGAACTGTTCAGAATTCCCTCTAGCTTAACTAAGGCCCCAGTTCCAGCTGAAGAAAATCAGCCCCTTGGCATGATGCTGCCACCACCATGCTTCACTGTGGGTATCGTGTTCTTTTGGTGATGTGCAGTGTTGTTTTTGCGCCAAACATATCTTTTGGAATTATGGCCAAAAAGTTCAACCTTGGTTTCATCAGACCATAACACCTTTTCCCACAGGCTTTTGGGAGACTTCAGATGTGTTTTTGCAAAATGTAGCCTGGCTTGGATGTTTTTCTTCGTAAGAAAAGGCTTTCATCTTGCCACTCTACCCCATAGCCCAGACATATGAAGAATACGGGAGATTGTTGTCACATGTACCACACAGCCAGTACTTACCAGATATTCCTGCAGCTCCTTTAATGTTGCTGTAGGCCTCTTGGTAGCCTCCCAGACCAGTTTTCTTCTCGTCTTTTCATCAATTTTGGAGGGACGTCCAGTTCTTAGTAATGTCACTGTTGTGCCATATTTTCTGCACTTGATGATGACTGTCTTCACTGTGTTCCATGGTATATCTAATGCCTTGGAAATTCTTTTGTGCCCTTCTCCTGACTGATACCTTTTAACAATGAGATCCCAGCTGAACTTTATTTGGGGTTAATCAGAGGCACTTTAAATGATGGCCGTTGTATGCTGACTCCTATTTAACATGATTTTGAATGTGATTGCTTAATTCTGAACACAGCTACATCCTCAGTTATAAGAGGGTGTGCACACTTATGCAACCACATTATTTTAGGGTTTTTTTTCTTCCACCTAAAAGATTTCTGTTTGTTTTTCAATTGAGTTGTACAGTTTATAGGTCACATTAAAGGTGGAAAAAGTTCTGAAATGATTTATCTTTGTCTCATTTTTTTTTACATCACAGAAACCTGACATTTTAACAGGGGTGTGTAGACTTTTTATATCCACTGTATATAGAAATAAAAACTAATAAACTTTTACAAAAAGAATATATGTAAAACAAAACTGAACTCCAATAAATATAAAAGGACTTTCTGTCACGGAACCATGAACCAGACGTACAACAAGAGATAAGAGAAAATAAGAAGGCTTTATTGAAAATAAAGCTGTAAAGCAAAAGTCCAAACGGATGGTGAAACCGAGCAGAGTCTTTGCGAAGCCAGAGGTCAGGAACCAGAAGGGTAGTCAGACGAAGCCAGGATCAGGAACCAGCAGGGTAGTCAGACGAAGCCAGGATCAGGAACCAGCAGGGTAGTCAGACGAAGCCAGGATCAGGAACCAGAAGCAGCAGCAGTCTTAGAAGCATGTGAACACAAGAGGACCAAGCAAGGAACTGAAGCCACAGACCTCCTATATATATGAGCTAGGCATCCAGCTCCTCCCAGTGGGAAGGAGGAGCCGCAGGGTGGAAGGCTACAAGAAACCCAGAAACCAAGATGGCCGCCAGCACATGTCAAACGAAGGAGAACAGCAAGAAGGTAAGACCATGACAGTACCTCCCCCTCAAGGGCCCCTCCTCCACGGAGCACAAAACGGTTTCAGAGGGAAGCGTGCGTGGAAGGCTCGGAGCAAGGCAGGAGCATGGACATCTGCGGAGGGAACCCAGGAACGCTCCTCTGGACCATAACCACGCCAATGGACCAAAAACTGCAACCGACCGCGGACCAGGCGTGAGTCCAGGATATTGCTCACCTCATATTCCTCACGATTGCCCACTTGGACCGGACGAGGCCGAGGAACCGAGGAAGTGAAACGATTACACACCAGTGGCTTCAACAGGGAGACATGAAACACGTTGGAGATCCGCATGCCAGGAGGAAGCGCAAGGGCATAGGCTACCGGGTTTACCCTGCGAAGCACTCGGAAGGGACCAACAAAGCGAGGCGCCAGCTTGGGAGTGGGCACTCGAAGGTTGAGGTTGCGGGTGGACAACCATACACGGTCTCCGACCTGGTAGGAAGGAGCAGGCGCTCGTCTGCGATCAGCCTGGAGTCTCTGGCGCTGCGCAGAGACCTCAAGGGACTTCTGGATCTGTACCCAAGAAGCACGTAGGACGGAAAGGTGATCCTCCACAGCCGGAATATCCTGGGGAGAGAATACCTCCGGTAACACGGCAGGTTGGAACCCATAATTGGCCATGAAGGGAGACGTCCCAGAGGAAGAGTTCACCGCCGTGTTCCTGGCAAACTCAGCCCAAGGCAGGAGGTCAACCCAATTGTCTTGGTGATCGGAGACATAGCAACGAAGGAATTGCTCCAAGGCCTGATTGGATCGTTCTGCGGCCCCATTGGACTGAGGGTGGTAGGCCGAGGAGAAGGAGAGATGAATCCCCAACTGGGAGCAAAAGGCGCGCCAGAACCTGGACACAAACTGACTCCCACGATCCGACACAATCTCCTTGGGCAAACCGTGCAACCGGAAGACCTCCCTGGCAAAAATCGTGGCCAACTCTTGTGCAGAGGGTAACTTCTTGAGAGGAACACAGTGGCACATCTTGGAAAACCGATCCACAATCATGAGAATGACCGTATGGCCTCGGGATGCAGGGAGGTCCACAATGAAATCCATCCCCAGGTGTGACCATGGGCGCTCCCCGGTGGCTATGGGTTGCAGAAGGCCCAACGGAAGGTGCCGAGGGGACTTACTCTGGGCACAAACGGAGCATGCCGCTACATATGCGGCGATGTCGGAACGTAGGGAAGGCCACCAGAACAGACGTGAAACAGCCCAGGACAGCTGATTCTTTCCAGGATGCCCCGCGGTCTTGGAGTTATGGTAGGTTCGCAACAACCGAGTGCGCAACTCCTCAGGCACAAAACATCTGCCGTTGGGTCTCCCAGAGGGAGCACCAGATTGAGCCGCCAAAATCTGCTCACCCAGGGGAGAGGTCAGGCTGGTGCGAATGGCGGCCAGGATCTGATTCGGAGGTATGACCGAAGTCGGAATCGACTCCTCCCTGGACAGCTCGGAGTACTGCCGTGATAAGGCATCCGCCCTGATGTTCTTGGAACCGGGTAGGTAGGAGACCACGTAATTAAAACGTGACAAGAACAGAGCCCATCTGGCCTGACGTGGTGTCAATCTCTTGGCCTCAGAAAGGTAGGTCAGATTCTTGTGGTCCGTCAGGATGAGAACCGGAACCACCGAACCCTCGAGCAAGTGCCTCCATTCTTTAAGGGCCTGCACGATGGCCAATAACTCCCTGTTACCAATCTGATAGTTGCACTCCGCGGAAGACAGTTTCCGGGAGTAAAACCCACAAGGAAGCAGAGGACCCTCTGGTGTTCTACGCTGAGACAGAAGGGCGCCTACTCCCGTCTCAGACGCGTCCACCTCGAGGACAAAGGGCAACCCAGGGTTGGGATGCGACAGAATCGGAGCCGACACAAAGGCGGACTTTAGGGCCTCAAAAGCTTGGATGGCCTCGAGCGGCCAGACCTGGGAATTACTGCCCTTCCTGGTCAGATCCGTGAGAGGCTTGGCCAGCATGGAAAAGTCCCTGATGAACTTCCGATAATAATTGGCGAAGCCCAAAAAGCGCTGCAGGGAACGAAGACCACTGGGCTGGGGCCACTGTAAGACAGCCGAAACCTTCTCAGGATCCATGGAGAACCCCTCAGCGGAAATGATGTAACCTAAGAAGGTTACCTGGGATCGGTGAAATTCGCATTTCTCAAGCTTACCGAACAGCTTGTTCTCTCGTAACCGTTGCAACACTCGTCTGACATCCAGAATGTGGGCCTCCATGGATTCAGAATATACCAAGATGTCATCCAAATAGACCACCACACACTGCTGCAACAGGTCACGGAAAACATCGTTGATGAATTCCTGAAAGACTGCGGGCGCATTGCACAACCCAAAGGGGCATAACCAAGGATTCGTAATGACCGGTCCTGGTGTTAAACGCGGTCTTCCACTCATCGCCCGCCTTGATCCTTACCAGGTTATATGCCGCCCTCAGGTCGAGTTTGGTAAAGACCGTGGCCCCTTTAAGGCGATCGAACAGCTCGGAAATCAAGGGTATCGGGTAAGCGTTCTTGATCGTGATGCGATTGAGACCCCTGTAATCGATGCAAGGCCTCAACTCACCGCCCTTCTTTTTCACAAAGAAAAATCCAGCCCCTGCCGGGGACGAAGATTTGCGAATGTGTCCGCGTGAAAGCGCCTCCCTCACGTACTCCTCCATGGCCTCATTCTCCGCTACCGACAGTGGATAGACTTTGCCACGAGGAGGAACGGCACCAGATTGTAACTCTATGGCACAATCGTATGGGCGGTGCGGAGGTAGGGCAACCGCGCGCACCTTATCGAATACATCCCGGTACTCCTCGTATTCAGGAGGCAACAGAGAGTCCGAGGAAGTACACAGCAACTTGACAGACCCATGGATGCAACTAGCCCCACACTGCGGTGACCACGAGAGGATCTCGACCGATCTCCAATCGAAAGTCGGATTATGCTTCTGGAGCCAGGGGTACCCCAAGACCACCGAGTAGTGTGGAGACGAAATAACCTGGAGGCAGACCGACTCTCTGTGAACGGCACCAATGGCTATCCCCACTGGAAGGGTCTCATGAGTCACGTGTGGCGGCAGAAGGGGTCTGCCGTCTATCGCCTCAAGAGCCAGTGGGGAACCTCGAGCCTGCAGAGGAATGGAATTGGCGGCAGCGAACACACTATCAATGAACAAACCACCAGCACCAGAGTCCACCAACGCCTGGGTCGTCACCGAGCCCCCGACCCAGGAGAGGACAACAGTGATCAGTGGTTTGTCAACACGGGAAACCGGGGACGAGGAGACTCCACCCAAGATCTGCCCCCGACAGGATCTCAGGTACGAGCGTTTTCCCGGACGGTTCGGACATGCCAACCGAAAATGCCCACCGAGACCACAGTACATGCATCGGCCCTCGCGTCTCCGGAGTGCCCTCTCCCCCTCGGACAGGCGAGCAAACCCCAGCTGCATGGGTTCACCCACAGACAAGTCATCCCCAGGAGGCGTGGGAGGAGAGGGAGGCACGGGTGGAACAGCAAACGTAGGCACCAATCTGTTAGAAGACCTCCGCAGGTTCTCCTTAAAGGAAGGTCTCTCCCTGAGTCTGGTGTCAATCAAAATCAGGAAAGAAATAAGAGACTCGAGCTCAACTGGTAGGTCCTTAGCTGCAACCTCATCCTTCAAGGCATCCGAGAGACCATGAGAGAAAGCAGCGACCAGAGCCTCATTATTCCAGCCCACCTCTGCTGCCAGGGTACGAAACTCAATGGCGTATTCAGCTACGGATCGTGAACCCTGTCTGATGGACATAAGGAGCTTCGCAGCAGAGGCAGCACGAGCCGGCACATCGAATACCTTCCGAAGAGAAACCACCAAAACCGAAAACCCGGCCACCACCGGATTGTTGTTCTCCCATAAAGGGCTGGCCCAGGCCAAGGCCTTGTCCGAGAGCAGCGAGATCAAGAAGCCCACCTTTGATCTCTCAGTGGGAAAGGCATGTGGCAGCAACTCGAAATAAATGCCCACCTGGTTAAGGAAACCTCGGCACTGAGTTGGCTCTCCCCCAAAGCGCTGTGGAAGAGGGGCAGAACCGGTCATACCACGAAACACCGCAGGCGCAACAACAGGTGTCGGGGTAGACTCTGGCGCAACAACCGGAGCGGCAGTAGGAGCGAGCCCAGGAGCGACAACCGACCCATCGGCAACGGGAGCGAAATGAGCTGTGCGTTCAAGCAGGGTTTGCAACGCCACAGCGAACCGACCCAACAGGTGATCCTGCTGATCAAGTCTGGCAACCAGCGTGGGTAGCAAGGATGGCCCTGTACCGTCAGAATTCATGGCTTGGTCCTAATGTCACGGAACCATGAACCAGACGTACAACAAGAGATAAGAGAAAATAAGAAGGCTTTATTGAAAATAAAGCTGTAAAGCAAAAGTCCAAACGGATGGTGAAACCGAGCAGAGTCTTTGCGAAGCCAGAGGTCAGGAACCAGAAGGGTAGTCAGACGAAGCCAGGATCAGGAACCAGCAGGGTAGTCAGACGAAGCCAGGATCAGGAACCAGCAGGGTAGTCAGACGAAGCCAGGATCAGGAACCAGAAGCAGCAGCAGTCTTAGAAGCATGTGAACACAAGAGGACCAAGCAAGGAACTGAAGCCACAGACCTCCTATATATATGAGCTAGGCATCCAGCCCCTCCCAGTGGGAAGGAGGAGCCGCAGGGTGGAAGGCTACAAGAAACCCAGAAACCAAGATGGCCGCCAGCACATGTCAAACGAAGGAGAACAGCAAGAAGGTAAGACCATGACACTTTCGTAAAGTACATATGGGACATATACACATCTAAAATATATACTCATGATGATGATAAGTCTAAGGATTATATATAAACACACACATATGGATCTACAGGACCCTTTGAAACTAAAGGTATAGCAGGGATGCCTTGTCTTCTTATAGACAACAAGGTAGGAAACTAAAATATATGTGTCAGTGTACAGATGCATATATGCACGCACACATACCTGTACACACACATATACATACCCCACTAAAAGCAAAAATTGGTTTACAATTACATATATCACAAAATTGCCCTGTCCTTTGTATATGTGGGGGCAAGAGACTGGCTATCAGGGTCCCACAAAGAAAATAATTTACTAATAATACCAGAGAGGCATATAAATACACAATAAAGCTAAGAGATATATTTATCTAAAATTATAAATAATATAAAAATATATATAAAATTATAAATAACATCTAGTGTAATATAATGTAGCATAATATAATAAAATTAGTATAATATAATATATAGACTTATAAAATGTATACCCAAATTCTATTACGATAAAAGAGGAATGCATAGGATATGTACCCCTGCCCACACTATATTGCCTACTTTTATTAGGGATCAGGACAAATTTTTCGTATAGGATAGACCAATTAATAATTTGTGTATTCTAGTGATTCATTAAGGCCAAAAGGCGTCGGGTGTTAAAGCGAAAAATCCAATACATTTTTTTGCGACATAGAGATTGATAGGATTGTGTGTCACATTCAATCGCAGTGACCCGTTGGGACGAGGGGACCCCATCATGAGATATTGCAAAATGTCGGAAACACTGTGGGTTGTTACTTTCCTGGTGATGTTAGAACGATGTTCATTCATCCTTTCAGGTAAGGACTGGGTTGTACGCCCAACGTAGAGGAGATTACAGGGACACTGTAGGAGATAAATGACATTTGTGGTCCTACAGTTCATTCTGTGTTTAATGGTAAAGCTTTCTCTACTGGAGGGAATTGTGATCTCCTTTACGCCGTGCGTGATTATATTACAGCATTTACATCTGTTGGCTTTGCACTTAGAAACCCCTGAATCTTTTTACCACACAGTTTTCCCTGACTCTCTATTTAGTGTGGGGCATGAAGGGGCTAACAGGTTCTTCAGGGTCTTTGCTCTTCGGAAGATGATAATGGGGGCTGGAGGGATTATTTTGCCCAGGATGGGGTCTTTCATTAGAATCGACCAATTCTTTGTCAAGGTATTTTGATCAAGGTATGTTGGGGGTTAAATCTAGTAACCAAACTGAGGTGGTGGATTGCACTCTTTTTTTGACAATGGGCATTTTAGTTTTGGGTAGTAAACCTTCTTTTTGGGAAACTTTGGAGATTCTCCTTGTTGTATCCTCCAATAGTCTTCTTGGATATCCCTTTTCGCTAAACCAGTTTTTGAGTAAATCTTTCTGATTTTTCATAGTTCGATCGTCAGAACAATTCCTCCTGATCCTCTTCATTTGACTAAAGGGGACAACTCTTATAGTCTAAGTAACTATTGGCGTCCATGCTCTTGAAATGAGTCTTAGTAATTATATTTCTACTCTCGATGGAAAGATGTAAATCCAAAAAGACCTCTGTGGGATCATACTCGAGGGTAAATGACAGGTTCCAGTCATTTGAATTAATCATCTCGATGAACTGACAGAGTTCATCAGCTTCTCCCTGCCAGACGAAGATAATATCGTCGATTAATCTACGATAAAACTTAACTCTGGGATGTGACAGCAGACCAAATTTATTTTCAAAGACCTCCATGAAAAGATTTGCATAGGAAGGCGCAAATTTGGTACCCATTGCCGTCCCCTGGACCTGAATGTAGAAGGTGTCATTGAATATAAAATAGTTGTGTTGAAGTATGAACTAAATGGCCCTCAGAATAAGGTATTTTTGGGATTCTGGCTTTACAGGGATCTTGAGAGAGTGTGTGTGAGATAGCTGCAATCCCTAGTTCATGCTTGATATTGCTATACAGTGCAGATACATCTAATGTTATCCATATATAATCCTCCTACCATTGTAATAACTCCAGTGATTATATAAGGTGAGATGTGTCTCTAATGTAGGACGGAAGCATGGAAACATACTTCTGTAAATAGCTATCCACATATGCCAATAGATTGGATGTCAGGCAACCCACCCCTGAGATAATGGGCCTTCCAGTAGGATTCTCTAGGAATTTGTGAATTTTTGGCAGAAAATAAAAATGTAAAATAGACGGGTGTGAAGTTTTCAAAAAGAATCTCCCTTTTTTGTCAATGATCCCTAGTTCATAACCTGAATCTATCAATTCAAAGAGGGATTTTTTTAAACACTATTGATCTTCTTTCAATAATCTAAAATATTCAGGGTCTGACAATATTCTTCATGAATCCGCTAAATAGTAATTTGAATCCATAACAACAACACCCCCACCCTTATCCGCACTCTTAATGACAAATATCTTTATTCTTCATGAGGTTTCTCAAGGCTAATCTTTCATTGTAACGAAGATTGTTTCTAAAAGGGGTGTTGTTACAACTTTTATCAGTTTTGATAGATGGATTACTCAGGGCGCCCTTCAATTCATCCATAATCATGCTGTAGAAGCACTTAATGTGTGGGCCCCTACTTTCTAAGGGATAAAAGGTGTGCATTACTGGGGGTTATTAGGAATAGCAGGGGGTGTTTTAGTATCTGGCTGCTTAAGGCATTTACCAGCAAAATATCTTTTCAGGGTCAATTTCCTAATAAATTGATTAAGATCTACGAAGAATTCGAACAAATCTGGTTTGCCCGTAGGACAAATGGACACCACCCTACTCAGTAGTGCCACCTCATTAGGTCGTAGTGTGTATTTTGAAAGGTGAAAAATTCCCTTGGACCTCTACTGTTGTCGGGGTTTGTAGCTCCCTTCCCCATTAGTTGGTTCCTCTACTCTCTTGGATTAAATTTTTTCTTTAAAGGTGTCTCTACGTTGTCCCCCTCTTCGTTATCTATGCCGAATATATGCCTTTTTCAGGTTAAGGATATTGGGGAATAGAATTGGGTGATTTTCATTGATCGGATATTCTGATGGGTGTTTACTGAGGGTTAAGTCGTTAGTGTCAGCAGTGGACCCAAGTTTTCTGCAATGGAGGGGTAAGATTTTTGGTTTTTACTGCTGTTAGCGAAATCCGATCTAAAAAATGACTTTCTGCTAGACTGGAAGGTAGAGATAGAAAGTGATCTGGGCTACTGGTGGATACTGAATGGGTGGATATATTAATACATGAGTTTTGAGACTGTGAATCAGAGAGAGTCCTATTGAGTGTTGGGCATCTCAGTGAAAGTAGGAGGTATGGAACCAATCCTAGATTTTCCTAAGGTGGTGGGTTTCTGAGGTTGTCTATTCCTAATGCTGTTGTAAATGGTCCTCCCTCTCATAACAGCATGGGCATAGGAATTGGGCTCACTAATCTCCCCACTGAAGTTTCTAGGTTAGGAATATCTCATTCGCCCCATGCGGGTGTTAATAGTCCTATAGTTACTTTGTTTGGGTGGGTGGTCTCTTTGCTTCCTATCCCATACTCTTACATTGTGATTCTTATAATCTAATAAATCCCTAGAGAGCTTTGAGCATTTTGCTCTTACCTCATTGTATTCAAAGACTCTAAACAGTTTCCGCTTAGAGTAAAGGGACAGACAGAGATTGTTGTTATTGTTATAAAAATGCAGATAACTTTTCTGTCCCCTAACTAGATCTTAACAAATTAGTTTACGTTTAGAGATTAATGCTCTCATGTATTCTCTAGAGCAGGGATGGCCAACCTGAGGCTCTCCAGCTGTTGCAAAACTGCAACTCCTAGCATGCCCACACTGGCTACAGCTATCAGTCTACAGCAGGGCATGGTGGGAGTTGTATTTTTTTCAGCTGGAGAGCCACAGGTTGGCCATCCCTGCTCTAGAGCATTTATCACTAATATCCAGCCAGTGGTTTTTAAAGGCTGTTATCTGAAAAAGTGGATTTAAGTGATTATTGCAGGCCCGTGGTATAATGTCCAATGTTAAATATATAGAAAGGAAATACCAGTCAATCTCATTGTTCAGGAACTCCTTAACCATATCGGTAATGTTCATATCAATCCCCTTGATGTTCTCATCATTCCTTTCTAGGCTGATAGAAGGCCAAGATCCATCTGGTGTTTTCGTGGGATGTGTTGGATCAAACTCTGATAAGAGATGATCAACCTCACGTTTGATTCTGTTTAGAAGATCAGGAATATCATCTCGAATGTAACTCCACCCCGAGTCTGCCACTGGTCCTCTGACCGGTGGGGGAGAAGGAATCCCCCATCGGTCCATAGAAATGAAAAAAATAAAATAAAAAAGAGAGGTTTATGGATGGTACAAGGTACTAATCAAGGGTGGTCAGCCCAGAATAGAGAGAAGTACCTCAAGGTATTGGGCGCCTGCACTTTTCACATGTGCTTTCTAAACCCTTATGGCTTTATGTTAAAGGGGTTCTACAGTTTGTTTAAACTAATGATCTATCCTCTGGATAGATCATCAGCATCTGATCGGCGGGGTCCGACACCCGGGACCCCCGCCGATCAGATGTTTGAGAAGGCAGCGGCGCTCCAGGAGCGCCGCGGCCTTCTCACTGTTTACCGCAGGCCTGGGCTCCTTCCTGCAAGAATGACGCCCCTCTGGGCACCTTACTGGCTCATTTGCATACCAAATAAACTGGATTTTCCAAGGATAAAAAACATCTATTGCCGTAACAAAGGCACATCTGGAAATACGGTACTAAGTGCTATTAGGCTTTACTTTAATAGCGATTAGCCTGGTGACAGATTTCCTTTAAAAAAAATTGCATTACGGCAGCCACATGGTCTATAGACACAATGGTTAGGAGTGAACCTCATTGACTTCTGTGGGAGAGTTTTCTAGGCATGCTCTGTAGCCTGTGCAGAGGTCATTGTACAAGGGAAGAATAGATAAGCTTTAACCATCACCTATAGTGAATGGAGAATCCTGTCTTATCTATACACAGAGGTGGTATCATTACAGGCAGGATTAATAACTGAATATGACAGCAGTATTTATAACCCGCAGAAAAACGGATCTGTACAGACAAAGAAGTGACGCCTCTTATTAGGCTTAGTGGTCGGTGCGACAACTGCAGATTTTTATGGTTTTTGTTTAAATATAGATATTGACATGAAATATTATAAATAACATCATCAAAAATTCTTTAAAAATACAAAAAAAATGATTTAAACAATAGGTCATTTTCTGATGACAGTCCCTTTAAAGGCTTAAAAAAAAGCCTTTGACATTAAATGATTTTTTATCCGTATGTTAGTGGATACCTTGAGGTAAAATAAGTGCACTCAGTTTCAGGCTGCAATCTTCTTTCCTTCGTTTATTTTCAGACCCTCTGATATTCAGTTTGCAACCTGCTTTTAGTTTCAGACTTTTCTCATATGTTCCTCCCAGTAATCCATGCTGGATCTGTGTGTCCAGGATGCTGCTGTCTTCCCCCTGCAATCTGCCTTGTGTGTGCTTTTCTCCCTATCTACAGCCAAGGTGAGCTGCCCTCGTTGGAGCCTTTCCCCACTATTCACTGTGTGCAATCTCCTGTTACCATCTTTAACCCTTAGGATACCAGAGGTTTTTTCTTCCCTATCTCCCTTGAGCCATAACTTTTTTATATTTCCGTTCACACAGCTGTATGAGGGCTTATTTTTTGCGGGACAAGTTGTACTTTCTAATGCCATCATTATTATGGCATACAATGTAGTGGGAAGCGGTAAAAAAATTCCAAATAAGGTGGAATTGGAAAAAAAAATGCATTTTTTTTTTTTTGCGGGACCATCTGTAGTTTTTAAATAATACCATTTTGGAGTGTGTGTGACTTTTTGCTCACATTTTATAAAAAAAAATTCCGTTACACTATTCGCCATATTGGAAAAATATTTCTATATTTTAATAGTACGGGCATTTTTGGTCGCGGTGATACCCATGATTTTTTTTTTATTTCTTTTATATTTTTTTATCTATTTTTTTTTTTTTTTTACTTTTTTGTAATGATTTTGAAGCTCGTATTTGAACAATCATGGATTTTTAAAATGCATTTATTACTGACTATTGCTCATTTCTTATGTTGGCCTGCCACCTGGTGGCCAAAATAAGATTTTAGCTTTAATGCGAGGCTGAGCACATTTAAACCAATTACCGGCAACCTCATTGGCCACAGAGGATGCCGGTAACAAGCCCGGAAGGCCGAGCTTCCGAGTTTTTAACCCTTTAGATGCTGTGATCTCACTTGATCACGGCATCTAAATGATTTAATTACCGCGATCAGCATTATTGCTGCCGGTCATGACGCCCGCTGCATGTGTGAGCGGGCGCCATGTTTGCCTACCACTCCAGCGCCGTACATGTACAATGTTGGTAGCAAAAGGGTTAAAGGGAATCTGTGCCTATGAAATCAGCTGATCTGTTGCATGTGCTTTTGGCAGCTGAAGGCATCTGTGTTGGTCCCATGTTCATATGTGCCCGCATTACTGAGAAAAATATTGTTTTCATATATGTAAATTAGCCTCTAGGAGCAACGGGGGCTTTGCTGTTACACCTAGAGACTCTACTTTCTCTGCACTTTCATTGATAGGGCCAGGTAGTGTAAACATCACCACTCCTGCCTCTGTCAAAGGGCAGGGGGCGCCGCAGTTGCAGAGAAAGTGTGGCCCCTAAGTGTAATGGTAACCGCCACGTTGCTCCTAGAGGCTCATTTGCATATATAAAAACATAATTTTTCTCACCAATGTGGACACATATGCTGCAAAGTACACATGTAACAGGTCAGTCAGTTGCATAGCTACAAATCTGCTGACAGATGCCCTCTTAAGGGGTAACTAACCTTTTATACAACTTTATTTAAAAATATTCTAAATGCCCTAAAACATATAGTAACATAGTTTATAAGTCCGAAAAAAGACATTTGTCCATCCAGTTCGGCCTGTCATCCTGCAAGTTGATCCAGAGGAAGGCAAAAACCCCTGTAAGGTAGAAGCCAATTTTCCTCACTTTAGGGGAATAAAAAATTCCTTCCCGACTCCAATCAGGCAATCAGAATAACTCCCTGGATCAGAGATCCCTCTCTAGTAGCTATAGCCTGTAATATTATTACACTCCAGAAATACATCCAGGCCCCTCTTGAATTCCTTTATTGTACTCACCATCACCACCTCCTCAGGCAGAGAGCTCCATAGTCTCACTGCTCTTACCATAAAGAATCCTCTTCTATGTTTGTGTACAAACCTTCTCTCCTCCAGACGCAGAGGATGTCCCCTCGTCACAGTCCCAGTCCTGGGGATAAATAGATGATGGGAGAGATCTCTGTACTGACCTCTAATAAGTGATGAGCGGCATAGGCAATATTTGTTTTCACGATATTTTGCAAATTTTTTGCATAATATTCGCAATAAATTGGCAAATTCTAGAATTCGTGATCTCCAGTCTATATTTTCCCAATTGCGCAAATAGGCATTAATGATGCGCATATTTTTTGCACAATACATGCAACTTCACATTTTATCAGGTCTGAGTAGATATTACTGATTGGTGCACTAAGTATTGTTGTGACATCAAACACCCTGCACTGGAACCTACACTGACTATCTCCCACCAACTATCTGTATTATATACGCTCACCTAAAGAACTATTAGGAACACCATACTAATACGGTGTTGGACCCCCTTTTGCCTTCAGAACTGCCTTAATTCTACGTGGCATTGATTCAACAAGGTGCTGATAGCATTCTTTAGAAATGTTGGCCTATATTGATAGGATAGCATCTTGCAGTTGATGGAGATTTGAGGGATGCACATCCAGGGCACGAAGCTCCCGTTCCACCACATCCCAAAGATGCTCTATTGGGTTGAGATCTGGTGACTGTGGGGGCCATTTTAGTACAGTGAACTCATTGTCATGTTCAAGAAACCAATTTGAAATGATTCGAGCTTTGTGACATGGTGCATTATCCTGCTGGAAGTAGCCATCAGAGGATGGATACATGTTCTCATTCTGTTTACGCCAAATTCGGACTCTACCATTTGAATGTCTGAACAGAAATCGAGACTCATCAGACCAGGCAACATTTTTCCAGTCTTCAACAGTCCAATTTTGGTGAGCTCGTGCAAATTGTAGCCTCTTTTTCCTATTTGTAGTGGAGATGAGTGGTACTCGGTGGGGTCTTCTGCTGTTGTAGCCCATCCACCTCAAGGTTGTGCGTGTTGTGGCTTCACAAATGCTTTGCTGCATACCTCGGTTGTAACGAGTGGTTATTTCAGTCAACGTTGCTCTTCTATCAGCTTGAATCAGTCGGCCCATTCTCCTCTGACCTCTAGCATCCACAAGGCATTTTTGCCCACAGGACTGCCGCATACTGGGTGTTTTTCCCTTTTCACACCATTCTTTGTAAACCCTAGAAATGGTTGTGCGTGAAAATCCCAGTAACTGAGCAGATTGTGAAATACTCAGACCGGCCCGTCTGGCACCAACAACCATGCCACGCTCAAAATGGCTTAAATCACCTTTCTTTCCCATTCTGACATTCAGTTTGGAGTTCAGGAGATTGTCTTGACCAGGACCACCCCCCTAAATGCATTGAAGCAACTGCCATGTGATTGGTTGACTAGATAATTGCATTAATGAGAAATAGAACAGGTGTTCCTAATAATTCTTTAGGTGAGTGTATATAAACTAACTATCTAATGTAATTGGATAAGGAATAGGATCCAGATGAAAGCACTGAGCACAGCAATGTCACTGCTCTCTCTCTCTCTCTCTCTCTCTCTCTCTCTCAGAACTGCAAAAAAACTGTAGAAAATGGCTGCTGGGGAGTTTCTTATATAGTATTATATTGGTTGCTAGGGATGTTGCTAAACTCCGACAAAGATATTGCAGCCTTCTCATTGGCCCACAAGTAAGAAGAGAGGTTACTGATAAGAAAAAAAATCTAAAATTTTCGCGATTACGAATATATATCACTAGATTCCACATCTTCACGAATTCTCGAAGTGCCGATATTCACGATAATAATTCGCGATTAGAATATTCGCGATCAAGACTACCCCTGATATATTTATACATAGTTATTAGATCTCCCCTCAGTCGTCTTTTTTTCTAAAGTGAATAACCCTAATTTTGATAATTTTCAGGGTACTGTAGTTGCCCCATTCCAGTTATTACTTTAGTTGCCCTCCTCTGGACCCTCTCCAGCACTGCTATGTCTGCCTTGTTCACAGGAGCCCAGAACTGTACACAGTACTCCATGTGTTGTCTCACTATTGATTTTTAAAGTGGCAGGACTATGTTCTCATCACGGGCATCTATGCTCCTTTCGATGTAAACCATTATTTTATTGGCTTTGGCAGCAGCTGCCTGAAACTGGTTTCTACAGTTGAGTGTGCGGTCAACTAAAATTTCTAAGTCCTTTTCCATGTCAGTGTTACCGAGTGTTTTACCATTTAGTATGTACGGGTGACTTGCATTATTCCTTCCCATGTGCATAACCTTACATTTGTCAGTGCTAAACCTCATCTGCCACTTATCTGCCCAAGCCTCCAATCTATCCAGATCCCTCTGTAGTAGTATACTGTCCTCTTCAGTGTTAATTACTTTACACAGTTTAGTGTCATCTGCGAAAAATTTTATTTTACTGTGCAAGCATTTTTGCAATATTGTTTATTGATTTTACTGCCAAAATAGGCACCCGAAGTTCAAGTTTTTTATAACACTTTGGAATCCATACACTTGCACAGCACTGACATGTATCCGGCGTTCCACAATTCAGAGGTATTAGGGGCCGCAGTGAGCTCAGTACTGGCAGGAGCACACATCACTGCTCCTGTGCCTACTCTGCTCAGCTAAATCCAGGCATAGCACATTTCTGCATGGTTTCCCGTACCAATGCGCTATGCGGAGCTTTTACCTGAGTGGAGCAGGTACAGGCAAGAGCTCTGTATAACACACCGCTACTCCTGCCTCTGTCTGCTAATTCCTGGCACAGCACATGGTTTCCCGTACTGATGTGCTATGCTGAGCTCTTAGCTGAGTGGAGTGGGCACATTCCGGAGCAATGATGTGTGCTTCTGCTTGTATCGTTCTCGCTGCAGCTCCTTTTCCTGCAGAAACATGGAATCCATACACCGCACACATGTCAGCGGTGTACGAATGTGCAGATTCCAAAGAGCCATAGACATCCTGAACTTCAGGTGCCCATTTTGGCCATAAAACAGTAAAAATCGACAAAATGTGCTAAAATGAATGTTAGAGCATTTAGAATATTGTTAAATGAAGTTGTATAAAAGGTTAGTTATTGAGAGAAGGGAGGGGGAGAGCAGAGAGCTGTCAGAAAACTGAGCAGAGTTCCGATGGTTTTATGTCCGATTCAGCAGCACCAGCAGCTCGGTGAAGGACTTACACACACTCTGCAGAAGCAAAAAGGTAGGAGATTGTTAATGAAGACGAAACCAAATTCATTTTGCATTTAGGAAGCAAATGAACTATTAAAGAATTTATTGTAAAAGTGTGCATAGCCTCTAAAGGCTATGGGACGCCCTAAAGGCTCATTTGCATATATTCTTGCTTAATTTTTCTCAGCAATTCGGGCACATATGAACATGGGACCAACACAGATGCCTTCAGCTGCCAAGTGCACATGTAACAGGTCAGCCAGTGTCATAAGGACAAATCTGCTGTCAGATGCCCTTTAAACACTAATATATGTGTGCAGTGATGCAAAAATAAAAAAAAGTTTGACCCATGGCATATATGCTAGTTTGGACTTCACCACTCCTGACATGCCTGTTTTAATAGTTTCATGCATTCCGCAAGTAATAACAATTCTGGAGCATCTATTCTTATGGCTCTGTGTTGTGCCATTCCTGTATTATTTCTACTAGAAGTTATAATTGAATTGTTATTAGCCTTCAGTAAGGGTACAGAGGGGTGGCAACCTGCACAGTCTGAACATGGCAGCACTGATTGGATAGAGTGAGTTTGTGCAGGTACACCCCCCCAAGTGGTTACCACCCCTCTGTACCCTTACTGAAGGCTAATAACAATTCATTCATAACTTCTAGTAGAAATAATAAAGGAATGGAGCAACATAGAGCCATAAGAATAGATGCTCCAGAATTGTTATTACATGGGGAATGCAAGTACATACTAAAACAGACAAGTCAGGAGAGGGGAAAGGTCCTCTTTAAGTTGGTTTAAAGTTCAAGGGTACAACAACATAGCAAAGAGGTCACCATCACTAGACCTAGACTTATAATGCTTTTTACCTCTTACTTTTATACCTATTAATAACTATAAGAATTTCCAAAAACTCTCAGTGCAACATGTCAAAATGTTGTTACCTTTGGCATGTAATATCAGGAATGCCATGCAGAACGTTACATGCCTATATGTACTGTGCATTCCTCCCCTCTTCTTACTGTATGGTCTGCTGCAAATGCATTTTGAAGTCCGCGCTAACCAAAAGCAATTTGTCAAACACGCAATAACAAACGACTTGTTTATCTTGAACTTCATACGAATAGTTCCTCGGAGAATGGAGTTTCGTATCAGCCGGGAGGTTAATTTAAATCATAATCTCTGGCTCTCCGAGCGGGTAACAGTATTTTTACTGTATTTATTTTGGATATCGTTTTTTTTTGTCTTGTAGTTTTTGTTAATCATTTATTTGGTTACTTTAGAATTTGACTGTAAGTTGGAGTTAGTCCAAGAGGAAAAGACTTAAATGTAATTTTTTTCCCCTTGTTATACAGTTGCAAGAAAAAGTATGTGAACCCTTTGGAATGATATGGATTTCTGCACAAATTGGTCATAAAATGTGATCTGATCTTCATCTAAGTCACAACAATAGACAATCACAGTCTGCTTAAACTAATAACACACAAAGAATTAAATGTTACCATGTTTATATTGAACACATCATGTAAACATTCACAGTGCAGGTGGAAAAAGTATGTGAACCCTTGGATTTATTAACTGGTTGAACCTCCTTTGGCAGCAATAACTTCAACCAAACGTTTCCTGTAGTTGCAGATCAGACGTGCACAACGGTCAGGAGTAATTCTTGACCATTCCTCTTTACAGAACTGTTTCAGTTCAGGAATATTCTTGGGATGTCTGGTGTGAATCGCTTTCTTGAGGTCATGCCACAGCATCTCATTCGGGTTGAGGTCAGGACTCTGACTGGGCCACTCCAGAAGGCGTATTTTCTTCTGTTTAAGCCATTCTGTTGTTGATTTACTTCTATGCTTTGGGTCGTTGTCCTGTTGCAACACCCATCTTCTGTTGAGTTTTGGTTGACGGACAGATGGCCTTAAGTTCTCCTGCAAAATGTCTTGATAAACTTTGGAAATTTATTTTCCTTCGATGATAACAAACCGTCCAGACCCTGATGCAGCAAAGCAGCCCCAAACCATGATGCCCCCACCACCATACTTCACAGTTGGGATGAGGTTTTGATGTTGGAGTGCTATGCCTCTATTTCTCCACACATAGTGTTATGTGTTTCTTCCAAACACTTAACTTTGGTTTCATCTGTCCACAGAATATTTTGCCAGTACTGCTGTGGAACATCCAGGTGCTCTTGTGCAAACTGTAAACGTGCAGCAATGTTTTTTTTGGACAGCAGTGGCTTCCTCTGTGGTATCCTCCCATGAAATCCATTCTTGTTTAGTGTTTTACGTATCGTAGATTCGCTAACAGAGATGTTAGCATATGCCAGAGACTTTTGTAAGTCTTTAGCTGACAGTCTAGGATTCTTCTTCACCTCATTGAGCAGTCTGCGCTGTGCTCTTGCAGTCATCTTTACAGGACGGCCACTCCTAGGGAAAGTAGCAGCAGTGCTGAACTTTCTCCATTTATAGACAATTTGTCTTACCGTGGACTGATGAACAGCAAGCTTTTGGAGATACTTTTATAACCCTTTCCATCTTTATGCAAGTCAAACAATTCTTAATCGTAGGTCTTCTGAGAGCTCTTTTGTGCGAGGCATCATTCACATCAGGCAATGCTTCTTGTGAAAAAGCAAACCCAGAACTGGTGTGTGTTTTTGTAGGGCAGGGCAGCTGTAACCACACCTCCAATCTCATCTCATTGATTGGACTCCAGTTGGCTGACACCTCGCTCCAATTAGCTCTTGGAGATGTCATTAGTCTAGGGGTTCACATACTTTTTTCCACCTGCACTGTGAATGTTTCATGTGTGTTCAATAAAAACATGGTAACATTTAATTCTTTGTGTGTTATTAGTTTAAGCAGACTGTGATTGTCTATTGTTGTGACTTAGATGAAGATCAGATCACATTTTATGACCAATTTGTGCAGAAATCCATATAATTTCAAAGGGTTCACATACTTTAAGGGGATGTCTAGGATTTTGATAAAATTTCTCAGTATAGGTCATTAATATCAAATGGATGGGGTCTGACCTCCTGCACACCCACCAATCAGCTGTTTTTCAGTAGCTCCGGTGCTGGAAGTTGGCGTTGGAACTACACATCTCTGTTCATTGTGCAGAGGACAGCTGGTTACTGCAGCGGTGCTCCCATTAAAGGGGTCCAGCTCTGAACCCGGATATACCCACATTTTCAACCAGGCATTCCCTCTGATATGAACATTGGAGCATTTTATGCTCTGATGCTCTCCTTTGCCCTGCTCTGAATCAACAAAAGGCAAAGGCATTTTTAGGAGATCCGATGACGTACCGAGCTCTCAATAGGGACTGCTAGGCGGAGGCTTCTGCCCAGCAGTGAGCCTGGTGACATCACTGACACTAATGGGCGGGCTTTAGCGCCAGCCTAACCTGTAAAACTGCTAGGGCAGCGCTAAAGCCCGCCCATCAGAGCCGTTGACATCACCGAATACACTGGTGGGCGGAAGTCTCTGGCTAGCAGTGTAAAAACATAAACAAAGAAGCCCTTGCCGTGCACGATCCAGCGCAGGGAAAGGGAGAGCATCGGAGCATGAATTTCTCATATTAGGAGGGCTGCCTGGGTGAAAATGTGTGTATGTCCAGGTTCAGCTCTGAACCCGGGCAACCCCTTTAAAGTGAATCCTGAGGATAGGCCTTCCCTTGTAAAATCTTGGACAACCCCATTCTTCCTTTTTTCTTTCTTTCTTTCGAGGTCCTATCATCGGCTGATCGGCTTTCTCACCGATGCTCCACCACTGCCATTCCGACGCTGCTCTTGTCCGTGCTGCTCTCTACTTCCTGCTCCAACTCTATTTGTGGGAAGTGTCAGGAACGGTCTGCTCAGCCAGTCTCTGGCCTTATTGGTGACCTGCTTCAGCAAGTGATTATCCAAGCAACCTTTCCTGGCCTTTATGGCAAGTCGAACCAGGATCGGAAGTGGAGAGGAGCAGGAACCGAAGCAGCGGCACTGCAAGGGAGTCAATTTTTAAACCTGTTTTTAAAAGAATGTATCTTCTTGGAACATTGTACAATTCACTTACTTAAGGAGTTGTTCAACTTTGGGGGTCTCTCGGGCAGACTCCCCAGCATTGCCAGACCTGTGGAATGGATCATAAATACCTGATCCCCGCTATATGGTTCAGGCACCTTCGTTCCCGCAGGGCCGCTACAGCTCTCTGGTCTCCCTACTTCATCATCGAGTTGGATCTGGGTCACGTGGCCTCTGCAGCCAATACGTGACTCAGTGACATGATGCATAGGAGACACTTCACCAATGCAGACAGGAGGTCATTTATTAAGACCAGCATTGGTGATGCAGCGAGACCTGAGAGCTGCAGAGCTTCAGAAGGAGTGAAGGAGCCGGAACCCAGAGGTTGGGATCAGGTAAGTAGGATTCCCTCCCTATGTCCAGTCATGCTAGAGAGTCTGCCATAGAGGCTCCCAGGTGCGAGCAACCCCTTTCAATGTATAACTTGGATTTTGGTACAGTAAATTTGTTACTATTAACCCCTTAAAACATAATGCCGCACATGTACGGCAATATGCGCCCGCAGCCCTTTAATATTGTAAGCCCGCTCCATACGTGGCGACTGTCGGTTGTATAATACAGCAGGCACCTAGCCACAAAGACAGGGAACAGCGATCACACTGAGCCCTATCGTTTAACCCCTCAATCGTGGCATCTGTGAGGTAAGGCAGAGGGATGCGGCTAGTTATTAAATAAAAAGCCAAAAGAAGTTTTTATTAAAAAAATAAAAAACACAAAAATGTTAAAACTTTAAATCAGCTCCCTTTCCCAATTTAACATATAATAATATAAACAATAAAAAAAATTATTTATTAGGTATCTTCACATCTGAAAATGTCTGAACTATTATAATATTTGGAAGAAAACGGTGCCCGTATAATGCTGACCCGCCTGTCTGTTTTAGGTGTAGAAAATAGTCTAAATGTAAGCCATTGAGGAAGCTGTTTTACATTTAGACTGGAGCTGGATGCGCCGAAGTTATGTAGAGGCCGGCGCCTCTTCATAACTTCGGCAGATCCACCGCCAGCTATAGAGGTTATTAAGATCGGAGTCTAAAATGCTGGTCTTAATAAATGACCTCCAAACTGTCTTACCATAGAGACCCAAGTGTTTACCTGCAGAGACCCTCAGTGATCAGCGATAATCTGTGGGAAAACCTGACAGTAAGTGTTCAGTATTTCTGCAGCGCCACCACTGGAGAAAATTCAGCATTACCCTTTAAAATCAATGGGTTGTCTGTGTAATGCAGAACAGGTCCTTCAAAGTGGGAGATTTTCTCTGTAACTGCTGTCCAGTCTGACCATAAGATGGATCCTGACCATGGCCCCTTCCTCTATTAATGCAAAACTCCCTAGTAGGGGATAAGCCAAGTTGTTTTTTAAAGTAGACAACCCCTTTTTTACCCCACAGAGAATTTTCCAATACAAGAAGTGGTAAATTAAATGGTGCCGTTAATAAATGCATCTTGTCCTGCAAAAAGCCCTCATACGGCTACGTGAACAGAAAAATAAAAAAGTTCTGGCACATGGAGAGGAAAAATCAAAAATGCAAATATGAAAATAGACTAGGTCTTTAAATGGTTAATTTTTATACATCAGCCATTTATAAAGCAGTCTCAGCGGACGCAAGTTTGATTTACAGACTCCACAGCCCTACCCTACATGTGTGTATGAGACATAAAATGAACGTCTCCGTGTGTCCTTTAAATGCCAATGCTGGCCTTCTGTTGATATAGTCTTGGTTGAGGAACTGTATTTTGCTTTAATGCAACCTCCTCTTTCCTGGTCCTTCACATGCAATCATCTCCGCTTCTTCTCTGTTGCGTGAGTTGTCCTCCGCTCTGCGGCTGCCTCATACATCTCCTCTGTTTGTCCTACAGCTTTATTTACAAACCTCAGATGCATTCATGCCAAATGATGCAACCAGTGTTCACATGTGTTTAATATTCTCAGCGTTGCCCCTACACAACTGGTCCTAATTTACGTCTCCGACAAGATCAGAGCTTCTCTGTATTTCAAAGACAAAGGGTAAAATATAGGTTCTATTAAAAGAAGACTCCTAAAAAAAATTCGCTGCAAAGACAGAGGGTTATTATCATGACAAATTATTGAGAAGTTGGTAGTATTCAGTATGTTTTTACTGTAATGTTCTGTAGGTACCTCAGTTTTGCTGCACTAGTCGCCCCTTGTTCCCTTTCATACATCTTTTGTATATATGAGGTAAACTTTTTGTCTTTGGATAGATTCTTGCCTTAGTTTTTGCGACTTTTAGGGTCTTCATATCTCTGATAGCCATGGTCAACACTTGAGGCCTTTGATGATCCAAGACAGAGGTCCCTTATGCATTTCTTCTACACAATAGCGCTCCTACTGTAGCTACCTACTTTGCAAGGAACAGTAACACAGCCCAATTCAAGTAATTAAGCAGCGCTCACTCATTCTAAAGCTCTGTGGGGGTACCGAAAGTCCAACTGCAAATAGCCTTGATTAAAAATCTGCTACTTGTTGAGTTTACAACTTATGAAGACCTGTGTTAATCCATGGCTACAGACAGCACTGTGTAGTCTGATCCTATAGTTGTGGACTACCCCCTTTAACTCCTCTTTTTCTGTCTGGAAGTTAGCAAAAAGTGGAGTAACACAGTGGGGAGAATTTATCAAGCTCTGCACTCCAGAATTGGGGTTTGGAAAATTGGGCTTTGTAACTTTTTGGACTTATTTTCTCAAAATTTCCAACATTTTTTACTCCACTCACTCAAGCTTTGAAAAGTGGGTGGGAAAGCGGCCGTGAGCTGATTCAAGCCAGATTTATCAACTGCAACTTTTTTAAAAGTTGCAAAAATGGTTGCCATCTTACTTCAGTCAAGGGATAGGGTAGAAAGTGGAGTAACATCTCAAGACAGAAGTGTTAAACTTACAGATCATGTGACATTTCATAAATTTGGCGCAAATGACTTTAAAGATTCCCTCATGATAAATCGTCCCTATTGTTTGTCACCTGGAAACATGTATACAGAAAATGGTAAGATACCTTCAATTGCGACTATTTGTCAAGTTGCTTCTTTTTTTTATTTTAAATGCAATTAAAACAACCAAAAATGGTTGTAAAGGTGCACATAGTCTTTTACTGTATGTATGTGTCTAATTGGTGGAGGTCCAACACCCGGGGCTTCTGTTGATAAGCTGTTCGAGAAGGCAGTGGTGCTCGCTATAGCTCCACGGCCTTCTCTCAGCAATTTTTAGGCCATTGACGACACGTTCATCGGTCACGTGGCCTAGGAGCAGCTCAGCCCAATTGAAGTGAATGTTGAATGCTAGCCATTCTGAGATGATGACCGATCCTGCAGGTAACCCATCAATCTCAAAATCCTGGACAGGCCCCAGGCCCTTTAAAAAACATTTTTAACCTAAATATGTTATAAAATTCTGTTCCAGTTTATGTTTTATATGAACATATGTTGTTTTATTATTTTAACACTATCCCTGTGTTTCACCCAGCTTTTGTAACTGCAACAGCTCTTTTAAAGGGGTTCTACTTTTTGGGCAATCCCTGCTTGTTAGACAACTCCTCTGACAATAAGCACATCACAAAGGGGGTCATTTACTATCCATATTAGGTGTATTTCTGGTGCAGATTGCAACGCAAAGGTTATTTACGCCAAAATATGCGACTTCTCCCCTCTCACGCCAGGTCTAAAAAAGTCGGCGTGGCGTAGGCGGGCCAGTCTCATTAATCATTTTCTACGCCTGTCTGTTTTAGGTGTAGAAAATGGTCTAAATGTAAGCCAGTGAGGCTGGCGCTGGATGCGCCGAAGTTATGTAGAGACCGGCGCCTCTTCATAACTTCGGCGGATCCACCACCAGCTATAGAGGTTATTAAGACCGGAGTCTAAAATGCTGGTCTTAATAAATGACCTCCAAACTGTCTTACCATAGAGCCCCAAGTGTTTACCTGCAGAGACCCTCAGTGATCAGCGATAATCTGTGGGAAAACCTAAAAGTAAGTGTTCAGTATTTCTGCAGCGCCACCACTGGAGAAAATTCAGCATTACCCTTTAAAATTAACGGGTTGTCTGTGTAATGCAGAACAGGTCCTTCAAAGTTGGAGATTTTCTCCGTAGCTGCTGTCCAGTCTGACCAAGAGATGGATCCTGATCATGGCTTCTTCCTCTATTAATGCAAAACTCCCTAGTAGGGGATAAACCAAGTTGTTTTTTAAACTAGACAACCCCTTTAAAGAGGACCTGTAACTCACTTGACATGTCTGTTTTAGCAAATACTTGCATTCTCCTTGCAATAACAATTCTGGAGCATTAATTTTTGTGTCTATGTTGTGGCGTTTCTCTATTATTCCTTATAAATGAATTGCTAGCCGTTTGCAGTGAGGGTCCAGGTGGGTCTTACCAATCAGGGGTGTGACCCTGCACAGTCTGACACTATCCAATCAGTGTTGGTAGTGTTAGACTGTGCAGGGACACACCCCCAACTGGTAAAACCCAGCTGGACCTTCATTGCTAACTGCTGGCAATTCATCCATAGCTTCTATTAGGAATAGTAAAGGAATGGCAGAACATAGAGGCCTAAGAACAGATGCTCCAGAATTGTTATCCTATGGGGAATGCAAGTAGTTACTAAAACAGACTTGACGTGAGAGGAGACGGGTCCTCTTTAAGATTGGGCTGTTCATTTTCTAAGCAGCAGAATATTGTGTATATTTCGTGTGCGCTGAAAACGGGATCGTGATTAATAATGTTTTAGCCAAAGGGAATTTTTCAAGGTTTTGGATCCTAGCAGAAGCTTCCTTGTTTTCTAATCCCGACAAGAAGACCCCTTTGGCTAAACAGCCTCTTATCTCATGTATTTGTGTCTGCATGTGTTTTATTTTCAGTTCCAAACCGTGTTCAAAAGAAGCGCTGCCAGAAGCGGAGGAATAAATGGCTCCGGGACAACATTTGTATGGTGTATAGGAGTTGTTGCATTTTTGTCGCTATTACCCGTGCCTCCTGAAAGGTCGGGAGATTTATTAAGTATTATACACGGGGAATAGAGAGGTTGCTTTAGGTAATTTAAAACACATTAACAGTAGACATGAAAAAAAATCGCACGCCGGGTGTTAAGCATATTAGTTATGTTTACCTTCAGCATTATTCCATTTTTATAAAGTGACGCGGAGATGTTGCGCAGATGGATAAACACAGTTAGCGAAAATATATTATCTGTCATTGAGACACTCAGAGCCCTGATCTTAGTTTATATTTGAGGGGATGCCTTCCGAGCAGAGACTGTGCTCAAGTGACCTTTTGTCGTGCAGCGAAAAAGAATCACACTAAGTGCTTCGACCGGCAAAGCCCCCTCTAAAGTGAGGAAGACCTCTCAGGTCTTATTGAGAAAGGCTAGTCACTGCTGATGGATCGTGCAGTTAGGAGGCCCGTTCCCCACCAAAGTAACCCGATGTTGTCATTGAGTGATGGCTATGGGACTGCGCATAGTTCAAGGGAGTCTGTCACCTCAAAAAATCAGTTTCAAGGTAAGCATACCTCCATGTTGGGTGGGTGCCTTGAAACATAACTGTACCTTTCTTGTGAAAATCCAGAAAAATGCTCCCATTATTTTTTGGTGCATCGTGGGCTGGGCCGCTCCATTAGTGCTCCACCAGTAGCACCACCCTATCTTATTTGGGTCCTGCAATTTCACAGCATCTAGTGATGACGCAGGGGAAGCCAGGTGCACCGAACAGAGTGGCCCCACCCACGGTGCACTGAAAACCTGATTTGAATACAAATATAGCAAAGCTTTTCCCAGGATTACAAGACTGGATTTTCAGAAGAAAGGTATGGTTAGGTTTTGGTGCACCTACATGACATGGTGGTATGCTTCTTTTGAAACAAATTGTAGAGGTGACAGGCCTCCTAAAAAAAAAACTGCTGTAAGTGGCAGGAAAGTTTTTAAAAAAAGTTATACTCACTGGACCCTCGGCTCCACTGCTGCTGCACCAATCCTCCATGCCGCTGCAGCCATGACGTGCCTGTCTACCGCTCGCAACCAATCACTGACCTTAGACTGCAGGCTGTAGTGGTCATGTGCAGTCATCAGTACAAAGTCTGGCGGGGGGGATCAGAGCGGTGGTACCTGGAACAGGGGGGATTTGGAATGGTGAGCATAACATTTTTATTATTTTAATATCCCTTCCAATGTCTTGCTGTTATTTTCTAGACAACCCATTTAAGGTGGCCATACACCTTACATAACTTCGGCTGACCGTTTGCCAGGTCTCCTGCTATTCCGTCCTGACGCACGTTTTGTGGTTCACAGACGAGCTTAAGCTTTTGAAATCCTTTGCGCCACTGATCTGACAAACAATCGGTGTCATATACTGTAATACCACATAACACGTAGTCACCCAAAGCTTCACCTGGGCTTATCTAAAACTTTGCCTCCTGCTGATGGGAGGTTTCTTCTGAGTGGTTGCCTCCCAGCTAAAAATTGTTATGAGAAGATAAAATTAATTCCTCCAGGATGTACAGTCCCTCCATTTGGATTGCAGTGTGAGACAGGACAGGGTCAGAGATGAAGGGGATACTATGGTCAGTATTGCTATTTTTAATTTTTTTTAATTTGTGGACCTATTTTTTAAGTTAAAAATGAAATCCTACACAACGTTCCAAGGCAATCTGATCACTTTCCGTTCAGGTCAAATTTATTCGTTCCTCAATCGAACCTGCTCACCGATCCGTTAGGGTCGGACCCGAAACAAATTTCATTAAATTGGCTCATCACTAGTAATAATGGGTACATATATAATATCATATACGGTATTTATATAGAGAGGAGACAATTAGATCTGCAGGAGTTCGCAACATTTTGTGAACCTCCACAACACCTCCAGAATTATAGGATAAGACATCCATTTCATACTTTTCCTTGTCCAGTTATCTTCTCTGTGCCAAGAACTCCACAGTTAAGTGACGCAGAGATACTGGCCTCTCTCAGGGTACTTTCACACTTGCGTTGTTGGATTATGGCAGGCAGTTCCGTCGCCGGCAATCGGTATGCAAACGGACACCATTTGTAGACTGATCCGTTTGACAAATGCATTGCAATACCGGATCCGTCTCTCCAGTTGTCATCTGGAAAAACGGATCCGGTATTTATCTTTTTCACATTTTTAAAGGTCTGCGCATGCGCGGACCGCAAAACCGGATCCGTTTTTTCCGGAACACTTGGCGCCGGATGTGGCATTAATGCATTTTAATGGAAAATAATGCCGGCAAGTGTTCCGGAATTTTGGACAGAGAAAATACCGCAGCATGCTGCAGTATTTTCTCAGTCTAAAAACCGTGCAGTGACTGAACTGAAGACATCCTGAAGCATACTGATTGGATTGCTCTCCAATCAGAATGCACTAGGATAAAACTGATCAGTTTTTTCCGGTATTGAGCCCCTAGGAGGGATCTCAATACCGGAAAAGTTTAACGCAAGTGTAAAAGTACCCTAAGTTGGGCTTTGATTTTCTTTCATTGTACCAGCAGAGCTGATAGTTCATGAATTAGCCACAGGAGGTGGAAACTCTGCAATGTACCTTGCTTTTATATGCGTCCAAATCCCACTTTATAAGTTCTGTCTGGAGCGGAGCTTTCTACACTGCACCTAGTCATTTATACTCATCTGCCTTACTGCCGCCAAACATCTGATAAAATGCAAGTCAGGAATATCAGCTATTAACTATTGTACTTTTCTTTCATGTTGCTGGATTTTTTTTATGTTTTGTACTATTTTTGTTGCTTGGTACAGTATTTTTGACTCATTTAAAGTCTGTGTCCCCCTTTCAGAACCATTTTATTTTTCCAGTGCGTCTAAAAAAAATGAAACAGCTTTGCAGTCTGCAGATAGTAGAAGAAGGGTCGGATGACACTACTCAGGATTTGTTTGTAGTCTGTAACAGTGGAAACATACCCACCGCAAACCGCGGATCCGCAGTATACGGGCATCGGTCATGTGTACTCCGTGCTGCAGATGCTGACTCATTGACTTGAATGGGTCCACAGTCTGCAAGATACGGCGATAGATAGAACATTTTCTATCTTTTGCGGAGCAAAGTCATGGATCGGAAGCCCACTGAAACACTCTGGAGCTTTTGGGTCCGTCTTTCCACACCGCAAAAAATCGGACATGTCCTATCTTTTGCCATATTTTGCGGATTGCGGAACCATTCAAGTCAATGAGTCCGCACCGCAATAGGGGATTCACACAGCCGGTACCCGTGCATTGCGGACAGCTATTGAGCTCTGATAGGAATTTAGGACAATAAATGGGACTATTTACAGTACATATTTTCTTAAGGCCTCTTTCTCATGTCAAACTAGTAGACCAGAAGAATGGTGAAAACAAATCTGGTTGCTTCTCTTCATTACAAAAACGATATCTGAAGTCAAATTATTTCTTATTGGCAACATCTCAAATTTTTTCTATTGTATGGATTTTGGTAAATGTGTATATCTCTGCTTCTTTTTACAGAACATGACCATCAGATAGATGATGTATTTGGCCTCAATGGTCAAGTTGAACACAAGCACTTCTTCTTAAAACAAAATGTCCCGCCTGACGTAAAGCTGGTTCTCATTGGCCATTCCATTGGTTGTTATATCATCTTGGAGATGATGAAACGATCTCCAGAACTGAAGGTAAGTCTTTCAACAGGAGGAATAATCTACTGCAATTACTGTTGGTGGTGACTCCAGGTGACGATATGAATGTTGTTTTTCCAAAATGCCTACTCTTCTGTTTGGACAGGGGATTCTCAACAATGCTTATAACTCTATAACTCTACCCTTTGTAAATGGTTGTCTCCTTTTTTCTTTCCTTCAACTCTACTAGGTATATTTGCATAGTGAATGAACTGGTCTTCTCATATTGTTTCTTAAATAACATAATAGTTCAGTCCATTGCTTTTCTCCAGGACTATTCCACAATTTTTTTTTATCACTTATCATCAATACAGGGTAGTATAATTGTTGGCTGGGTGAGATTCCTTTTGACCCAGCTGGATGGTCCTGGTTCTTCTTCTGGAGAACCAGCAGGCATAGGGTGTCTTAGAAGCAGTGGTTCCTTGGAAAAGTATGCAAGCACATAGCACTTCTCCTGAAGGAAGCAAATATATTTTCCAGGATGTGCTCCATGACAGCACCACAGGAGGATGTCCTATTGGCCTCTTCTGGGACAGGAAGACAGGCAGGTTAATCGCCTTCCACACCCACCTGCCAGTTTTCTTCATATTCCTACAAAGGATAGATTCAAGAGAGAAGATCTAAGGATTATAGTCGGGCTGGAACACGATCAAGAGGCCTCTTCCCTGGAACCCTACTAAAACCTCTCAGGTTAGGGTCCCTTAGCTTGGTGCAGGATTCCTCTGCCTCTGACAGGATTATGATTGGAGCCCAGCAGTTTTTAGAGCCAAAAGGAATGAGAATCTAAAAAAATTGGTTAAGGAGGAAGTGGAGAAGAGACTTTCTGTATTTAGAGAATTAAAAAATGTCTGCTCTTTATTCCTTAGGTCACTAAAGTTTGGGATGAGGTGCCAAATATTAATATGTTGGTGGCAAAAGTACTCAAAAGATGAACATTCCCTTTGAAGGCTCTTAACTAAAAGATCTAGTGTATAGGAAAGTGGACTTCTCAGAAAATCATGGGAGACATCAGACACACTAATTTCTACTAATTTTGCAGCCACATCAGTTGCAAGATATTGTTCCTCTGGTTAAAACAACTAGAGAAACATTTGCTAGCAAAGATTTCAAGAGCGAAAATTCTAGAATCAATGCCCCTATTAAAGACAACCACACGGTTTCTTGCAGATGTGTCTGCTGAATCAGTTTGCAGACGGAGATGGAGCTCTCACTACTCAGCCAGGCAAGCGCTATGGCCCAAGATCTAGTTGAGGGATACAATACCAAAAAATAAGCTTTGTTCCATACTGTTTTCAGGATCATATGTGATCCTGAACTTGACAGGATTTTAGAAAAGGCAGGGGATAAATAAATAGGGTTTCCTGAATAGGAATATTCAGAACCATCATAAACCTGGAACAACTAAACAGATAAGATAGGGACAGCTCTGTGGCTATCACTGGTGCCTTGTAGCACTTTGGTCCACGTTTCGAATCCAATGTTCTTTCTGGGTTTGTGTAGGTTTTATTCAAGTACTTTGGTTTCCTCCCACACTCCAAAGGGACTGATAGAGAACCTAGATTGTGAGCTGTGTTGGAGACAGCAAGTGATAATAATGTCTGTAAAGCACTGCAGAATATGTCAGAGCTATATAAGAGAGTAAAATAAAAAATAAGATACAGAAGATTTAGGAAGGAATCATTTAGGCCCATTGTTCCCCTTATAGGGAAAGGGTCAAGTATGTGCACTATAGATCTCAGGGACATGTATTATTCATCAGGCCCATCAAAAATATTTAAGGTTTGCAGTACAGGGCTTCCGTGTGCTTCTGCATCCGCACCGCCATGCAGAGTTTATATGGCTGGTGCCTGTGTTTTTTGGACTCGCAGTTTGCAGTCTGCAACATGGGCAACTTGTCAACTTTTTGCTTCAACTTGGGGTTTATGGGTCCCTACAAAAAAGCAGGAGCGTCTAAAATCGAAAGCCCTGACAGCCCCTGGAAGTATTGTGATGTTAAATGTTACCTTAAAGTTGAATTCCTGTGTTTATATCTATGGTATATTGATAGGATATGCCATAAATGTCCAATAGGTGCAGATCCCACCTCTGCAATGCACTCCTATCTCAAGAACGGAGCCCCCACATTGATAGAGAGCAAGCCACACATTCATGTTTTTCTTCATTGACGGCTATGGGACTTTCGAAATAGCCTAGTGCTGGTTCGGCTGTTGTGGAGTAATGGCCTTGCATATGCAGTGTCTACTCAGTGATATTGGACTCCTGAAGATATCTGAGTGCGCTCGGCTATTTCCAGGAGTCCCATAGGAGTGAAGGAAGGATGCCAAAATGCATGTCCATGCCCTTGTGTTTCAAACGTGAATTCAAAAGATTTGAGAATGAATAAGCTTACACAGGCTAAGTGAATAAATATATTTACTAAGTGTGATTAAATATAACATAACACAACAAATCACATACAGAATAATAAAAAGTAAATACATCACTTGCCTAAATATACAACATGCAATATGGGGTAAGACTCAGTCTGTCATGCTATAACACATGGCTGTTTACCACGGTATAACATATGACCGACACCCCAGGGTGTACAAAAGATAGGGAAAATCAATACTTACATCCTACCTAGGATGACGTTCCAGCTGGAGTCCCCCGAATGTAAATGTTCAAAACAGAGTTATTCCCATCAGCCCCTCCTCCAGTGTGTATCACACATGCCTCTGAGATCACTCAGGAATGTGGAATGGGTACTTCTCTAACCCGGTACATTACAAGGGAAACTTTATTATACAGAATATTAAAAGTAATATAAAAGTGAGCAGAACCAATTAGTACATAAAATTACCCTTACAAAACACCTTCATTCATGTTAGGCCCTGTTTTTCAGATAAGAACAGGCTCCGTAGGTGGACCCACACCTATACGGCGTATACTGTTTATAATCATTAATTATTATCAATGTACAAATGGGACAACCCCTTTTAAAGATAAACATTTTTAAAAATAAAAAGAGAATCCCAACACTTCCTCCCTTAATCCCTTCCTTTCTTTTCATACTGTTAATTCTCATATTACAATTAAAACTGAAAAATATATGAAGAAATTTTGACTATAATGAGGACTCTGTGTGGATCCGGCAGTTTCCAGTATTAATGCCGGAAAGAGGGCGGATCCCCTCTGAGTCCCATCATGGGCAATGGGCTCCGGCAGGGTCATGTGGTATCCAGCTACAGTTGTGTTCAAAATTATTCAACCCCCAATGCTGTAAAGGGTTTTATGGAATTTAGTGTACATTTGTAATTGTGTTCAGAATGAAATCTTACAAGGACTTTTTAAAGAACCAAATGCAACTAAAATGACATCAATTGTTTTTGTAATACAGTATTAAATGTTTTTTTTGTAATTTCTTCATTGACACAATTATTCAACCTTTTAAAGACTACCACTCTTAAGAACAGAGGTTCATTCAAGTGTTTTCGATCAGGTATTGAAAACACCTGTGGATGTCAAGGAGCAGCAATCAAGCATAATAAGCACCAATTAGGCAGATTTAAAAGGACTGTGATACTCAGCTCCTTCTAGACATTTACTGGTGTGTTTACAAACATGGTGAAGTCAAGAGAATGGTCCAGGAAGACAAGAGAAGAGGTGATTTCTCTTCACAGGAAGGGCAATGGCAATAAGAAGATTGCAAAGATGTTAAACATACCAAGAGACACCATAGGAAGCATCATTCGCAAATTCAAGGCAAAGAGCACTGTTGAAACGCTACCTGGTCGTGGCAGAAAGAAGATGCTGACTTTGACTGTTGTGCGCTACCTGAAGCGCAAAGTGGAGAAAAGTCCCCGTGTGACTGCTGAGGAACTGAAAAAAGATTTGTCAGATGTGGGTACTGAAGTTTCAGCTCAGACAATAAGGCACACACTGCGTAATGAAGGCCTCCATGCCAGAACTCCCAGGCGCACCCCCTTGCTGTCTCCAAAGAATAAGAAGAGTCGACTGCAGTATGCCAAAAGTCATGTGGACAAACCACAAAAGTTTTGGGATAGTGTTCTGTGGACTGATTAAACAAAATTAGAACTGTTTGGGCCCATGGATCAACGCTATGTTTGGAGCAGGAAGAACAAGGCCTATGAAGAAAAGAACACCTTGCCTACTGTGAAGCATGGCGGGGGGTCAATCATGCTTTGGGGCTGTTTTGTTTCTACAGGTACAGGGAAGCTTCAGCGTGTGCAAGGTACCATGAATTCTCTTCAGTACCAGGAGATATTGGATGAAAATGTGATGCAGTCTGTCACAAACCTGAGGCTTGGGAGACGTTGGACCTTTCAACAGGACAATGATCCCAAGCATACCTCCAAGTCCACTAGAGCATGGTTGCAGATTAAAGGCTGGAACATTTTGAAGTGGCCATCGCAGTCACCAGACTTAAATCCGATTGAGAACCTCTGGTGGGACTTAAAGAAAGCAGTTGCAGCGCACAAGCCTAAAAATGTGACTGAACTGGAGGCTTTTGCCCCTGAAGAATGGTCGAAGATACCCGTAGATCGCTGCAAGACACTTGTGTCAAGCTATGCTTCACGTTTAAAAGCTGTTCTAACTGGAAAAGGATGTTGTACTAAGTACTAAGATTGAATGTCACTTGGGGGTTGAATAAAACTGATAATGATGTGAGCACAGAAAAGACATTTGTGGTTGTTTCATTATAATTGTTATGTTATATTTGTCTGACTTACAAGTGCCTCTTTGATTTAATTGTAAACAAGATGACTGAAATGATCAAAATCAATGTCAAACTGGCCAAAACACTCAATTTCAGTGGGGGTTGAATAATTTTGAACACAACTGTATGCCGGAGACAATGTCTTCTGGCAGGCTGTTCTACCAAAACAGTCTGCCAGAAGAATTTACCGCCAGTGTGATACTAGCCTAATCCGCATACACTTAGGCCCAACTCCCCCCATAAACCTACACATTCATCCAAACTTGCATGTGTTTTCAATGGGAGGAGGAGAATAATTTGCCCGCCAGACTCTCTCAGCGGCTTATTGGCCATGTGGAAATCCAACACACATGGTTTTTATTTTCCCTAATAAGTTACATACATCTAAAGTGTATGGGCATCTTAAAGTGCACCTTTCAGCAGGATTAACCCTTTTAAACCAAGTGCCTGGAAGGTCTGATTCTGCTGATTAATATGATACCCGTCTTGTGAAAATTGGTTCCGGTGTTCCCGATAAAAAGGCTTTATTCTTTATGCAAATGAGGGCTTCGGTGCACAGAGGGCCTGAGCCAGCACTGGAAGGCGGAGGAGCGGAGGTGCACTAAGACGCTAGGCTCCACCCCTTGGTGCACTAAAGCTATAATTTGCATAAAAAAATCAAAGTATTTTTTCTCACAAACTCTTCAACCAATTTGCTCAAAACAGGTATCCTTTTAATCAGCAGGGTAACTCTACCAGACAGTATTCCTGGTTTATTAGGGTTGATCCTTCCTAAAATTGTTCTTTAAATGTATTTTATATAGAATGCACCTAATCTAATTACAGTAGAAACAGTTAAATATTGAAGAAAGTTTCCCGTTAAATAAGCAGATGAGTGGAGGGATGAATAAAATGTTCCTGCATTGTGTATAGAGTCTGCACAGCTCTTGTGTGGTTGGAGCTCTCAGAAAATGGTTTATTCCATCTTTCCTCTGACAATAGATAATATTTCATCCAGGCAGAGTGTTGTGCAACTTCTTTATTATGGCCAATAAAAGTTAACTGCTAACTTGGATAACATATGAAGTGTAATAATCAGAAACGTGTGTTCACGTCTCTCTTATTTTTGCTGGAATATGTGTCCCCCTGTAACGGTCTGAGCGAGATGTGTGTACTTTAGTAGCTGAGGCGGGGGTTTCTGTGTATCCTGCAGAACTGTGCCGACTGGCTGTCAATGCATCTCGCTGGAGTGACATATGAGTCTGTGAGAGTCATGTAACTGTAGTTAAACAGCTCATACAGTTTGGAAAAGAAAGTTCTGATGCTCATTTTTCCTTTTTTCTTAAAGGGGGTATCCCATGACTAATGTAAAAAATTTAAATCAGACATCATATAGTACACAACAATCGCTTTCTAACATAGCTAGAACCAGCCCTGTACCTCACATGGATCCAGAGATCTCCACATTCATTGCTCTGCTAGATTTATATCAAGCTGATAGCTCAAGGGGAGTGTCTTTTCTGCTATAGCTAAGGGGGCGTGCCCATGCTCTCCCTATCACAGCTCAGGGGGCGTGCCCATGCTCTCCCTATCACAGCTCAGGAGGCAGTTGAAGGATGGAACTAAGCATGTGCGGCCATCTCAGTGAGCAGGACAAAGAAATTTGAAAAAAAAACTGCAGGTGGCGCTATACAGATACTTTTAATTGAATAACTCAGTGGCTATGCTTCATTTTTAATTACATGCAATTACAAAAGTATTCAGATCCAGGTGCTAGTTTGAAAACTGTAGAATATTTTTCGTGAGACAACCCCTTTAAGGACGTGGCGATGCCAATTTTCTATTGTTTGCTCTTTTTTTATATATTTTATTTTGCTGGCTTATGACATGAATCTTGATAACGATATTTTGCGTTGTTGAAAAAGATGCAGTAATTTTTATGGATTTCACAACTTTAAACGGAATATCCACCTTTGAATAATGTTTTTCAAATAGATAGATTCTTATGGGGTCATTTATTAAGATCGCCGTTTTAGACACTGGTCTTAATACCCCTTGCACTGGCGCGTGATGCGCCTAAGTTATGTAGAGGCGCCGGCCACAGGGGCAAAAACATCCACCGCTGGCCTAAATCTACTCCAGCTCCCTTGCTGGTGTAGATTTAGCTAATTTTCTGCGGTTAAAACAGGCGTAGAAAATGATAAATGAGATGGGCCGGCCGGGCCGCCCCTTCTCTGCCCACACCATGCCCCCTTTTTTAGACCTGACATGAGCAGGGAAAAGTCGGACACAAATCCCCTTGGCGTATATCTAATAATAACTGACCCCCATAATATCTAATCAATGTTTGTTTCACAGTTGCTCGGCCCACACAGATCAAGTTACAAGGACACTCAATCCAGGTGTTTCATTCAGTCCCATTGCCACAGGTGTATAAAATCCAGCCCTTAGCCATGCGGTCTGTCTTTATAGACATTTGTGAAAGAATGGCTCCTTCTAAAGAGCTCACTGATTTCCAGCGTCATCTTGTGATAGGATGTCACTGCTGCCACAAGTCAGTTCATGAAATGTCTTCCCTCCCTACATCTTCCACCATCAGCTGCTCTGAGATGTATTTGCTATGTTATAGCAAAGGGTCTGAATACTTATGCCCATGTAAAATTTTAGTTTTTCCTCTTTAAGAGCAAACATTTCTAAAATTCTGTTTTCACTTTCGCATTATGGAGTATTGAGTGCAGATTGATAGGGGAAACGTGGATTTATTTTTTATTGTAGCACAAGTCGCAAAATATGTTAAAGGTTTGAAGGTTTTCATAATGTATTATATATAGTTGATAAGGTAAGATATAAGTCCTGGGCATCCTCACAGTGAGTGGAAGATCAGTAGTTCCTGGAGATTAGCTCAATGGTTTTCAAACTCCCGGATAACCAGCCACTTTAGACATATATCTAGGGCTGCAACGATTAATCGACTTTATCGATAATATTCGATAACGGGATTCGTTGTCGATGAATCCAGTTATCGAATAATCGCCGATTCGTTGCTATGCGGGCGGGCAGTTTACTTTAAATCACTGCATCTTTATTTTACCTTACAATGAAGCTCCAGTAACAGGCAGAGCGGACGGCGGCGTAACGTCACTTACTCACGTGACGCGCCTGCTCCGCCTCCTTCATTCATAAAGTGGGTGGAATAGGTGCGTCACGTGAGTGAGTGACGTTACGCCGCCGCCCGCTCTGCCTGTTACCTGAGCTTCATTGTAAGGTAATAAAGATGCGCTGACGCCGAGTAAAAGTTACTGCCGGAATAGTCTGCTGTGAGCAGCCGGGCCGGGGCTGTTATGGGGAGTGGGATCTGTGTATGGCACTGCTATGGGGAGGGGGATCTGTGTATGGCACTGTTATGGGGAGGGGGATCTGTGTATGGCACTTTAATGTGGAGGGGGATCTGTGCACTGTTATTGGGAAGGGGATCTGTGCTCTGTTATGGGGAGGGGGATCTGTGGATGACACATATAGCATAAGATGCTATATAGTGTCATCCACAGATCCCCCCTCCCCATAACAGTGCACAGATCCCCCTACCCATAACAGTGCCATCCACAGATCCCCTTCCCCATAACAGTGCACAGATCCCCCATAACGGTGCCATCCACAGATCCCCCATAACGGTGCCATCCACAGATCCCCCATAACGGTGCCACCCACAGATCCCCCATAACGGTGCCCTCCATAACAGTGCCATCCACAGATCCCCTCCATAACAGTGCCATCCACAGATCCCCTCCATAACAGTGCCATCCACAGATCCCCTCCATAACAGTGCCATCCACAGATCCCCTCCATAACAGTGCCATCCACAGATCCCCTCCATTACAGTGCCATCCACAGATCCCCTCCATAACAGTGCACAGATCCCCCTACCCATAACAGTGCACAGATCCCCCTCCCCATAACAGTGCACAGATCCCCCTCCCCATAACAGTGCACAGATCCCCCTCCCATAACAGTGCACAGATCCCCCTCCCCATAACAGTGCACAGATCCCCCTCCCCATAACAGTGCCACCCACAGATCCCCTCCATAACAGTGCCACCCACAGATCCCCTCCATAACAGTGCCACCCACAAAACCCTCTGCATAACAGTGCCACCCACAGATCCCCCATAACAGTGCCACCCACAGATCCCCCATAACGGTGCCATCCACAGATCCCCCATAACGGTGCCATCCACAGATCCCCCATAACAGTGCCATACACAGATCCCCCATAACGGTGCCATACACAGATCCCCCATAACAGTGCCATCCACAGATCCCCCATAACAGTGCCATCCACAGATCCCCCATAACAGTGCCATCCACAGATCCCCCATAACAGTGCCATCCACAGATCCCCTCCATAACAGTGCCATCCACAGATCCCCTCCATAACAGTGCCATCCACAGATCCCCTCCATTACAGTGCCATCCACAGATCCCCTCCATAACAGTGCACAGATCCCCCTACCCATAACAGTGCACAGATCCCCCTCCCCATAACAGTGCACAGATCCCCCTCCCCATAACAGTGCCACCTACAGATCCCCTCCATAACAGTGCCACCCACAGATCCCCTCCATAACAGTGCCACCCACAGATCCCCATCCATAACAGTGCCACCCACAGATCCCCCATAACAGTGCCACCCACAGATCCCCCATAACGGTGCCATCCACAGATCCCCCATAACGGTGCCATCCACAGATCCCCCATAACAGTGCCATCCACAGATCCCCCATAACAGTGCCATACACAGATCCCCCATAGCAGTGCCATACACAGATCCCCCATAACAGTGCCATCCACAGAACCCCTCCATAACAGTGCCATCCACAGATCCCCTCCATAACAGTGCCATCCACAGATCCCCCATAACAGTGCCATCCACAGAACCCCCATAACAGTGCCATCCACAGATCCCCCCATAACAGCGCCATCCACAGATCCCCCATAATAGTGTCATCCACAGATCCCCCATAATAGTGTCATCCACAGATCCCCCCCCATAACAGCGCCATCCACAGATCCCCCATAATAGTGTCATCCACAGATCCCCCATAACAGTGCCATCCACAATTTGTTTTAATATGGCCTTTGAACATAATTTTTCAAGTAAAATCATATGAACCTCTTTGTTTTGTAATTTTGGTGTTTTTTCCCGATTATTCGATTAAATTATTGACAACTAATCGATTATTCAAATAATCGTTAGCTGCAGCCCTACATATATCCTCAGGTGTCAACACACCTTCATCTGGCCAGAGGAACATACGTCTTCACTGGAGGGATGTCCTTAATCTGTACCGGAGCAACAAAAATAATGCAGTCAGGGTTGATGATGTGCTGAGACTCCTCTACCCTGTCCGTAGGATCAAATGAGTGAAAGAGGGCATCAGCCTTGACATTCTTGTCAGCTGGACGGATATGCATAATGAAGTCAAGCTGGACGAAGAACAAAGAACATTGAGCTTGATGTGGGTTGAGCCACTGGGCAGACTGGATGTAAGTCAAGTTTTTATGGTCGGTGTAAATCACAACTGGATAGTTGGCTCCCTCCAGAAGTTGATGTGACTCTTCTAAGAACATCTTAATTGCCAGCAGTTCCTGTCACCAATTGAATAATAGCACTCAGCTGAGGAGAAGTCCTTTGAAAAGAAGTCACAGACAATCATCTTACCTGAAGAACTCATCTGGTGAGGACAGCTGCAGCCCTCACCAAAGAAGCTTCTACCTCAGGGAGAACTGTTTGTTTACATCTGGCCAATGAAGCATAGTTACAGAGGTGAAGGCTTGGTTTAGGGGCTGAAAGGCTGCCTCGGCCTCAGGAGTACACTTCTTAGCATGCACCCCATTTCAGGTGTGAGCAATGATGTAAGCGGACAGGGAGGAGAAATATAGTATAAACTATAATAGTTGGCAAACCCAAGGAATCGCTGAATAGCTTGCAGACTTGTAGAACGCGGACACTCCAAGACAACTGACAACTTCTCGGAATCTATAAAAATGCCCTTATACAAAATAATGTAGCTCAGGAATGGTAAGAGAATTTTCTCAAACATTTTTTCAGATTTGACATATAGCTGATTCTCATGTAGACAGTGGAGGAATGTGTGGACTAGAAGAACAGAATGTCATCTAGGTAGACCATCACACAAACACAAAGGAGATCCTGGAAAATCTCAATAACAAATTCTTGGAAGACAGCTGGCACATCACATAGGCCAAAGAGCATAACGAGATATTCATAGTGGCCATCGTGGGTATTAAAAGCCATCTTCCGTTCGTCTAATTCCTGAATACGGATGAGGTTGTATGCTCCTCAGAGGTCCAACTTCGTAGAATCTTGGCTAAACAGGTCCTGTCAAATAGCTTGAAGATCAATAACAGGGGATACTTATTCTTGATGTTTTTATTTTTTTTATTCAAGCGGTGTTTGTCAATGCACGGTTGCAGAGAGCCAGGCTTCTTTTTAACATAGAAGACTTCCATGTGAAGCCCCTTTCCAGGTTCTCTGCCATATGCTGACATGGCCTGGTTCCCTAGAGATAACGGATAGACCTGGCCACAAAGAGGATTGTACCTCAGCAACGGATCAATGGAGCAATTATAGGGGTGATGTAGAGACAATGTCTCACCCTTTTTCTCGTCAAAGACGTCAGAGTAATTGGCGTGGGGAACAGGTGAAGCTTGGACTGGTTGTACAGATGCCAAGCAATAGGAGTGGCAGGCAGAACCCCAAGTTTCAGTCCAGGACAGGGCCGTGCAGATGGAGCCAGGGCTGTCCCAGAGGAAGAGGACTGGTAGACACAGGCAGGATGCAGAATTAAATCTTCACCGTGTGGAGTGCACCCACTTGAACATCCAAGGGCACGGTGATGTACTGGATGGATTCCACTACCACCTGGAATAGTCCTGGTGTGGTTGACAGCTGACCCAGAGATGTGAGGCACTCCGCTGCGGGGCATTGAGGGATCAGGAAAAAATCGTAGTCCGTAACAGGCAAAGGTGAGGGCAGGCACAGTTCATCGAAATCTGTGAAACAAGTCAAAAGGTCAGGGCAGGCAGCTCAGGGTCAGTACGGTGATCAATCATGAGTCAGGTCAGACAGCAGAGGGTCAGAATCTGGGAATCAAGGAGAAGTCAGTACACGGGCAGACAATCGTATTATAGCACCTTTACAGGATCTAGCAAGCTAGCAAACCTTTTGCTCAGGCAGTGAGTGAGACAAATAACACAGCATATATAGCAGAGCTGATAAACACATTAGAAGCCCCTACACACAAAACCAAAAGAGGGTTAACCCTTGCAACACTGCAGAATGAGATGAGGTTTGATAAAGAACACTTCCAGTAAACAAACAGACACTGGAACTGCGACAGACAGGGTTGGTGGAGACAAAGTAGTGGACAGCGGCGGGCACAGGCCATCGAAGTGACAAAGGATATCATTGTTTGATAATAAAAAAAACATCCTGGAAGTCTTATTAACAGTGTGATAAAAGACTACTGGAACATTGCAGAGGCTGAAAGGCATTATCAGATATTTGTAGTGACTATCCCGGGTGTTGAATATTGTCTTCCACGTGTCTTTGACTTGGATACTTTTATAGGCACCCTGCATATTCAGTGGGTATAGAGAAAAACAGAAGATAAAACCCTTTCACCAGGGAGAAGTGAAATAGTAGAATCAGAGGGCCAATGTTCTGGTAAAGTCCTCATCCTTTGTTTTGAGCATACATTTGCAAAGTCCCAGTTAAGAAGGGGAGGTGGGGGGGGTAAAGATACTAATGGAAGAGAATGAAGATGACTCAAGCTGGAGATGCAGTGACGGAAGCAAAAGGAACTCTAGTGAGCAGTGTGGTCAGATGACAGTCAACAGAATGTGGATGACGACTAAGCCAGGGCATATCTAAGAGTAACAATCTGCTGGACACTTGGAAATGGACTGGAGCAGTACAGTGGGAAACATGATCCAAAGAATATAAAGATGACACAAAGAGGACTCTGAAGAGACAAATGAGGAATTTGAAGTTTTTTTTGCTAAGGTATAACGATCGATTTAATTTTCAGCAGCTCTAGAATCGAAGAAAATAATACACTTAATCCCTTAAAGACTGGGCCTATTTCCATTTTTACATTTTGGATTTTTTCCTCCCCACGTCCCAGTAGCCATAGTGAGGGCTTATTTTTGGCGGGACAAGATGCATTTTTTAATGCCACCAGTTTATTTACCATGTCTTGTATTAGAAAACGTGCAAAAAATTATTTGCGTAGCAAAATTGAAAAGAAAAAGGTTTTTGGGGTTTTGACATCACAGCGCTCACAATGTACTGAAAATGACCTGACGTCCTTATTCTGCGGCTAAATACAAATGCAGCAATACCAAACTTGAATAGGTTGAACCTTTGGAAAAATCAAAATTTTCTTTGTATCACTATATTCTGACAACCTTAACTTTTTTATATTTCGGTCTACAGAGCTGTTACATCTGGCGAAACAAACTGTAGGAGGGAGGACAAGATGACCAAAAAAAAGGCAAATCGTGTGTTTTTCATTTTTTTCCATAACGGCGTTCACCGCACAGGATTTTTTTTTATATTTTAATAGTTCAGACATTTTCGGATGCGGGGATACCTAACATGTTTATTTTTTTATTGTTTATATATTTTTATATGTAAAAATGGGAAAGTTTTAGATTTAAATTTTATTATATTGGTGTGTTTTTTTTTTTTTTTTAATAACTATTAGCCCCTTTTGATTCCCTCTCCTATTCACCCTAATAGAGATCTATTAGGGCGAATAGGATTTTTACACTCTCCATTCTGAGCTGTGCCTCGTGCATAGCTTAGTATGGAGAAAGCCATGACAGGCCTGGATCGCTTCAGCAGCGTCTAGGCTGCCATGGCAACCGATCGGAGCCCCGTGATTTCACTGCTGGGGCTCTGATCGGATGGAAGAGGGGGCCGAATCCCTTTGCCTTCATTCACAGGTGCCGCACTCAGCGTTGATCACGGCACCTGAGGGTTTTTTCCATCACATTATACACTGCTCGTGACCATGCTTATGACCACCCTGCAATCCAGCATCAGTGGCCGACCTAGCACAATATATAAAAATGCAAAAAAGAGCTGAACTGAAGTGGTGCTGCCCAGTGCCAAGGAGGAAGAATGCGCAGGTTGCATGGCCGCCCAATGTGACATATGAGCAGGACCCCCCCAGCTATAACTGTACATCATAGTCATAAATGGAAAGTTGTAGACCAAGATGTCTTGTGTTACTCAGAAGGACACAAGTACTGGGAGATGATACATTACCTTTGTTTGTTATGGTGCTCTTTCACTGGGCAGACTTTTCTCAATCCAGTAAAGTGCGAGGTAAACCCACATTCTTCAGCTGTGGGATAATCGACAATATGATACTATAACGCAATATGAAGGAAGAAGGATGATGATCTGAGCAATATAGGGGTTTTAGTGATCGAAGACAAAAGGGTATTGAAGAACCATCTCCATGAACCTGAAAACTCATCATGTCTCTAACACCTTCTACATTACATCAAATTCATGTCCATGAGACAAAAACACAACACACGTAGAGCCAAAGATATTAGAATTCTACCTTGATCCTTGAAGAATGCATGATACATGCTGCCTTGACCTTTTACAGCAGTACAAGCATTCTACTTGTTCTCTGCCCATGATTTGTATTACCACCCTCTATGTATGTGTACTGTCATGCAGTCATCGGTGAGATATCGACCACATCTCCCAGCGCCCCTTCCCCTGCCCATTGCTATAGCCTCCAAAGCTGGGGAGCCAATTAGAAGACACGTTGTAGAACATTGGTATGGTTTGCTCCTGAAGACCTTCTTTGACTGAGTGGTGGCATTAGCCATATTCTATGGTGTGGTTTGTTGGGGGAGCAGCTTATCTGTGGCTGAGAGACAGAGATTAGATAAGTTCATTAAGAAGGCTAGCTCTGTCCTAGGTTGTCCCCTTGATCCAGTACAGGAGGTGGGTGACAGAAGAACTCTAGCAAAATTAACATCACTGTTAGACAATGTCTCCCACCCCATGCACGAAGCTGTTGTGGAGCTGGAGAGCTCCTTCAGTGACAGACTGCTGCATCCTAGGTGCACGAAGGAACGTTATCGGAGGTCCTTCCTCCCAGCAGCCGTTAGGATTTATAACCACCACTGTTCCCAGAAACCCAGTAGTGAATTTTTTAAGTAAATTCTGTTATGTTTTTCTTGTATTTTACTCTTTAATTTCTAATTACTCTTATTTTGCTCCTGTTGTGAATGTGATTGCTGCAGTTATGCCAAAATTTCCCCACTGAGGGACAATAAAGGGATTTTCTTCTTCTTAATTAAAATGGTTGTCTAGCCAGCAAATTGGCCAGAATACTTTAAAAAGGACTTATCACATCCTCTAGAAACAGCAGTCACAGTTACCAGAGGGAAAACACGGACAGCTCTAGTTCATTCCCCGTTGATAGTTCATGGGCTGAATAACATATTGGATGGCAAAAATACTAGCACCAAAAGCACAATGTCAGAATCTGTAGCGTGGAGGCTTCAGCCAGGCAATGACCGGCCCCATTTCTACAGAATGTGACAAGTAATATGTACCTCGCTGATACCCCACAGGTCCCATTCTGATGCCTTTTGAAAAGGGAAATGCGGCTGCTTAGCCAATCGTTGGCTGCAGTGGTGACCTGCTACAGCCAGGTACTGTCTGAGAATCACATTTCCGGGCCATAAGCGACATGGGAGTACAGAGAAAGGCGGAGGAACCAGGATGCATTGAAACAGGGATCCCAGGAGATCAGTGAATTATTATTTTTTTTTCCTCTTAAAATAAAAAAATTAAATAAAAAGAACACTGAAATCTGGATGTCAGTATAGGCACATGGACTTCTAGACGCTATGCCGCGTCATAAATGAGAGGAAACGGATGGTCAGTCAGACCAAATGAATGCCACTAGGGACTCTCTCTTGCATGTCTTAAATCATAACTTTTAATATAATAATTAAAAGAAAAAATGAACGAGGGTCGCATACCGCACGTATAACTGCGTATTGGCTAGTACTTGCCCTCTTTCTATTCTCTGTTGCGCCGTCAGATGCGTGCTACAAGCGGCATTGTCAGGGAAAAGCAGGTTGTGCGAATGCTAGATGCGTGATGCGTCAATAATTCACGGCCAAACTGGTGCATGCACCTAGGATCTCAGTGCAAGTCAATATGTGGACATTGGATAAAGTATACCATACAGGATTCATCTAGCCTTAGTCTATTGCATTGTTTTTATGGAACCTGATCAGGTATTCCCCAGAAAGACCTGACACGTGACAAACACACATGGCAGTCAAACTATACCAGCCAGAATATAGCACTGGTCAAATTTTTTTTTTAAAAACACACCTTACACATCACTTTGATATTGAGCTTGAAAGGAATGGCAGTAGGCTGGCATTTTTCATGGGGTCCTCATGGCTCTAAGGATTTACTGGTGTACCGAGAGCATCATAATAGGGGGCAAACATTGTCAGTGATATCATGCCTGGCACAGCACACTTGTGTTTTATGATATAGATGAATATTGTACTTAGTCTATTGATTTGATAGGCTGTGTTTTCAGCTGTGTTACTTTAATCCAGAAAATCACTGCCTCTACTGATTGCAGGAAATATCTTGCATTTCCTGATCATACTTACTGTCTGGTGCTCATATATTTTGCTACGTGAACAGATGTAAGCTGATTTATTTCACCGCAAAACAGTTAGCTTGGTTTCATCTGTACATTTTTTTTTTTCTTCCATAAAGATCCTTATATGAACCACTGTTCTTTCCGAGAAAAGGATACATAAGTGAAGTCAGGAGTCATTTCTGTGGGTCGGAGAGAATACAATTAGATATTTTCTCATATTAGTTATTGTGGCTGGGACAAGACGTCATGATCTTATATTGTTTTAAAAAAAACAAATCGCCCTCAAGCCTGAATGGTTCACATGGTATTCCTCTCTGAGGAAACACATTCCCCATTCAGATTCGATGACTAGTACCAATTACCACCCAAACCACAAATTTGGAAGATATGTGGTGTTCTAAATAATTTACACTGGTCCTTAGCAACTACCGATAGTCTCTGGATTACATCAGTCATAACCAATTTGTGTCATCTGTTCAAAGGTAATCCTGAAGCCTGATTTATGCTAACTTTGTAAAGACGAGGTATTACTGTGATGATATGTACCCAGAATACCACAGCATGTTACTACCAGACTCCCTTCACCTTTAGAACCTCTCGTAATAGCATTGTAAAATAATAAGTCTATACCTATATGGACACACACACATCTATACACACAGTCGAGTCACATTAATATGACACTTCCTACTTTTGACGTCATATAAGATGTGCTGAGAAGGCTCGGTGGGTATATAAGATGTGCTGAGAAGGCTCGGTGGGTATATAAGGTATGTGATAGGCTGTCTGCACACATACCCCTCGTTGCTGTCATGGGTAAAAAGGGGCAATTTATCAGAGTTGCAAAAAGGGATGATTGTTGGGTTTCGGGCCGCAGGTGGTGGTATTTCTGAACCTACATAGTTTGTAAACTGTTTACGTACTGCTGTGGTGAAAGGACAAATGGCACCATTACGAATAAGTGACCTGGAAAGTGCAGAGCACCATGTGCCATTGATGTAACAGGTGAAGGTGCCAGAGAGCGGGCCGACACACTGTAGCAGAGCAGCTCACCACCAAAATGAACCAGGGGGAAATTTTCACAGCAGTATCAGAATTGAACCTCTGCACTCTCCGATGAGTCAAGTTTTCTGCTTCAGCGAACGGATGGATGTTGGTGTGTCAGGCGAGAAACATCAGAGAACAAACACACTGCAACTATTCCTGGAAAAACACAAGCTGGGGTGGCAGCGTTATGGTCTGGGGAATGTTTTTTTTTAATGGCATTCTTTGGGCCCTCTCATCCATGTGGAAGGCACTCTCAACCGATTTGAGTATGAATCCATCCTTTCAGATCATGTACGACCATAGATGCTCATTGTCTTCCCTTGAGCAAATGGAATCTTCAACAAGACAATGGGACATGTCACATGTCTAGAAATGTTTAACATTGGTTGGAAGAAAGTGACCAAAATTACCGTATCTTTCGCTTTATAAGACTCACTTTTTTCCCCTCCAAAGTGGAGAGAAAAAGTCAGCGCATCTTATAAACGAAAGGTGACCCCAAATGTGCGGGCTGCAGCAGCTCAGGAGCTCTCACTAACCTCCTGAGCTGCCATGAAACTGTGGCAGGGCAGGAGTTAGCTCAGGCTGGCAGTAGAAGTTAGCCTTCAGTGAAGCCTCCAGCCCTCGCATACATTGCGGCACTAAGCAGCACCTGACAGTTGGGGGGCCTGGCGTCTTCGCTAAATGCTAAATGATGCCGGCAGCCCGCACTTCCATTGTGCACTACACTATCATTGGGCGGGCTGGCAGCTTCTCTGTATGCACTGTACTGCTGCCAGCCCCCACTTCCTTCACTCACCACAGCAGGAGGATCCCCTTCTCCTCTGTGCTGCCTGACCATCCAGCTGACTGGTGGTGAGCGCATCCTGCCCCCCCCCCCACCAATCAGCTCCCTACATATCTCCCGCCACATGAGCTCTCCCGTGTCCTGGTATCGTAGATTGCTGCCTAAGTCCCTTGGTGAGGACAGCTCAGGGGCAATATACGGTACCCTAATGAAAAATAAAATGTGTGCCAAATATGACTATATCCCCCCTCATCCATAGGAACTGCAGTATATGTGTGGATTCCTATGGATGAGGGGGGTTATAGTCATATTTAATATAGACACATGCCAATTACAGAACAGTCCTTGGACAGTGTTTATTTTAAATATGACTATAACCCCCCTCATCTATAGGAATCCACCCATATACTGCAGTACATGGGTGGATTCCTATGGATGAGGGTGGGTATAGTCATATTTACCGTAATATAAACACTGTCCAGGGACTGTTTTGTAATTGGCATGTGTCTATATTAAATATGACTATAACCCCCCACATCCATAGGAATCCATCCATATACTGCAGTATATGGGTAGATTCCTATGGATGAGGGGGGTTATAAGGTAATCATATTAGTTACCGTAAGCTAATATTGGTGCAGTCCCTGGACGGTGTTCATATTTAATGTGACTATAAGTCCCCTCATCCTTAAGAATACAGTAACTACAGTACATCAGTGTATTCTTTAGGATAATGGGGGTTATAATCACATAACAGTGTCATAGACAGATCTCTCATAACAGTGTCATCCACAGATTCCCCATAACAGTGTCATCCACAGGTCCCCCATAACAATGTCATCCACAGATTCCCCATAATAGTGTCATCCACAGATCCCCCCCCCCATAACAGTGTCATCCACAGATTCCCCCATAAAAGTATCATCCACAGATTCCCCAAAATAGTGTCATCCACAGATCTCCCATAACAGTGTCATCCACAGATTTCCCATAATAGTGTCATCCACAGATTCCCCCATAACAGTGTCATCCACAGATTCCCCATAACAGTGTCATCCACAGGTCCCCCATAACAATGTCATCCACAGATTCCCCATAATAGTGTCATCCACAGATCTCCCCCCCATAACAGTGTCATCCACAGATTCCCCCATAAAAGTATCATCCACAGATTCCCCATAATAGTGTCATCCACAGATCCCCCATAACAGTGTCATCCACAGATTTCCCATAATAGTGTCATCCACAGATTCCCCCATAACAGTGTCATCCACAGATTCCCCCATAACAGTGTCATCCACAGATTCCCCATAATAGTGTCATCCACAGATCCCCCATACCAATTTCATCCACTGATATTCTCAGCTAGTGTCCCCATGACTATGAAGGACACAATGCTGACAGTTCTTCTATTACTGTATTTTGTTGTAGAAAACTACCGTACTGTAATCTCCTGCTGCATCCAAATTTAGAAAGATGTCAAAGCAGAAAAGGCTTTCATATAAGATCCCTTTTAAACTGGAGGTGATAAAATACGCCAAAGAACATGAAAACAGGGCTGCTGAGACATTTCGGGCCGCCTCCAACAGAAAAAATTATACGGGAGTGGAGGAAACAGGAGGATCAGCTGCAAAAAGCAGATAAAAGCAAACACACTTTTTTGTGGGTGTACTGCAAAATGGCCACAGATTGACATGAAAATGAAAGAGTGGATCACACGTCACAGAAACAATGGCTTCTCAGTATCTACATAAATGATCATATATGAAGCCAAGCGTCTAGCTGCAGAGTAAGGCATTGATGAGCTCGCTGGATCCTCATCATGGTGCTACAGATTCATGAAGAGATGGGGCCTTGCTATGCGCGCCAAAACTAGAATTGCACAAAAAATGCCAAAAGAATATGAGTCCAAGATTCTTTCTTTTCACAAATATGTGCTGGATGCAAGAAGGAAAAATGGCTATGACATAGGCCAGATTGGGAATATGGATGAAGTTCCACTAACCTTTGATGTTCCATCGAACACGACCGTTGATGTGAGAGGCGCAAAAAACATAACGGTGAAGACCTCAGGACACAAGAAAACCCATTACACGGTTGTGTTGTCCTGCTGCGCAGACGGGATCAAACTGCCACCAATGCTGATTTTCAAGAGGAAGAACATGCCAAAAGAGGCGATTCCAAGAGGCATAATTGTGCATGTACACGACAAAGGGTGGATGGACGAGAATGGCATGAGAATATGGTCGACATAGTGTGGTCCAAACGCCCTGGAGGGCTTCTGAAGAAACCAGCCCTACTTGTGCTTCACCAGTGTTGGGCACATATCAATGAACCCACAAAAAATAGATTCAAGGACATCAAAAATCCTTCAAAAAATGTGGCATCAGTAATGCCTTGGACGGTTCTGAGGATGGTGTCCTGTATGAAGACACCAGTGACCGTGATACCACTGATAGTGAGCCACTGAGCTTGAGTTCGGACAGTAGTGAGGACTTTTTGGGGTTTCCAGATGACTAGAGGTGTATTGTTCTAAATCTTTCCTCATCTGTTACCGTTAATTACAGTAATAATGTTTCCTAATGCTGCTGTTGGCTGTTTGGTAATGTCTACACATTACATGTTATTTTATTAAAATGTTTTAGCCCACCTTTTAGTTCAAATCATTTTTTCCCCCATTTTCCTCCTCTGCAAACTAGGTGCGTCTTATCATCAGGTATGTCTTATAAAGCGAAAAATACGGTACTTCCCTGGCCCCCTAATTCCACAGACTTGAATCTATGTTGATCGGCATGTTTACTCTATGGATCCTCTTCAATGCACCCTCCACCAGCTATGGGATATACTGCTGATTCATTAAAAAATTTCATTTGTAATGATGTTTCTTATAAAACAGGAAAAAGCAACTCTCACCTGTTCCACCTGTTGTGAGCTCGGATTACAGCCTGGACACAGCTGTGTTAGAACTGAAGAAATAGGTACAAAATCCAGCTCTTGACAAACAAGTGGTTCTTTATTTGCGGTGCGAAAAAAATTCCAACAGACAAACGCAAAAGTACGTCTACGCGTTTCGGACCCTTGTATTCCGGTCCTTGTATGGACTGGAATACAAGGGTCTGAAACATGTAGACATACTTTTGCGTTTGTCTGTTGGAAGTTTTTACCACACTGCAAATAAAGAACAACTTGTTTGTCAAGAGCTGGATTTTGTAAATATTTCTGTAATGCTGTTTCTGTACAGCATTAAAATGTATGGGCTCCGTGTAGCAAACTTTGCCCCGGCCGAAGTTGCTAGAGACTTCAGTGAATGACTTCGGTATTCCTATCTGTTTATTTAAAAACCTTTTATAATTGGAATCCAAAGTTGACTTTCTTACTGGCTGGTACCTCATTACTTAAGCCGACTTCGGATTCGTAATTTAAAATGTTTTTAAATATGCGGGTAGGAATATCGAAGTCATTCACCAAAGTCTAGTGCAATTTTGGCCAAGATGACTTATTGCTACATGGAGCCCATACATTTGAATGCTGTATGGAAACTTCCCATGTGACCTCAGAGATAATGTATGGTATTCTGGACAACTGCATTGCAACATGGTTGGTTCCTGAGTAGTCATCCCAGTACCTCAATCTAAAGGTGCCTATAAAACTTTAGTATCTATCCTTCTTATTGCTTTTATACACATACTTACTTCATTTGGCCAAGTGTATGTGTTTTTAATGGGGAGAGAGGAATAAAAAGCTGCCAGAAATCTTTGGTGGTGACTTAACTAAATATCGGGCACTGAAAGTTAGTGCACCATATGCTTCTCAGATCATGTTGGGAAAGAGCAGAGAGGTCCACGTTAGATTGTCATCCAGTCCTGCCTAAAACTGTGTATTTGGCCTGAAAATAGTCTAAGATTTATGGTGGCCTTAATATCCCTAGGACCATCAAGTGATCTTTAGGGATCTAACTCACGGTACCCCTGTGCACTTCCTGGACCACCAAGCCATGCAAGTACTAATTCAGTGTCATCCATTTCCATGTACACTAGCTGAACTTGGAATTACAGTGAAAGGCATTCGTGGAGTTAAACAGTGAAGAGGACGCAGCGCTTGCATCAGTGCTTTTAGCTAATTGCCAGGGGATTCTGGGAGTCGGACCCCGTTGATCTGATGTTGCTGACAGTGGGGCAGTGGGGAAATGGTAAAAAAAAAAATACCAATTAGCTCATATGCACCAGACCAGAGACACCCATCTTTAGACAGCATTGTTTTGGGATTGTCGCCTCTAATCAGTATAGAGCAGGGTACTCGTTGGCTTAATAAGTTGCTTTAGATGCAGCTTGGGATGGGAGGTACTGTTTTTCATTGAGAAGATGTAGATTTATTTTTCGTGAAGTGGTCCATGGGAAAAATGTGCAAATTAGACCAAAGGCACCATTTTGTAGACACCACTCCTTTGGGATTCTTGTTAGCTGGATGAGATGCTTTAATTGCATCTAATAGAGTACCCTCTTCAGTGAGAAGGAGTATCTTCCGAGCAGAGACTAAGGCATCTCATCCATCTAACAAGTAACCTGCACCCTGAAACAGCTGTCTGCAGATGGATGTCCGGCTGGTATGAACTAATTAGCATATTTTTCTCATGAGGCAGAGCAAATAAATTTAAAGGGATTTACCCTACAGAGATATGTGCCTATCAGTCTCCTTGTTTTGTATTAGATGATCCCACTCTTACTGCTCTGTGTGTCTTTTATTCGTCAAAAAAAGCGATTTTATTGCTATGTAAATTACCTTGATAAGGAGCCCCAGGGGTTGTCCCACGATCCGTTGGAGCCCAGCCACGCCCATCGTTCCGGAGCCCAGCACCGCCTACCAGTTAATTTATTTTCTGCACTTGCCCTGACGTCATTCCTTCCATGCTCCGTAATCTAGCGCAGGCGCAGTGTACACAGTAGTCTGCGCCCGTGCGGACTACTGGCACAGGCTTAGTCGATCCAACTGCACATGAGCCGACTCCCTGCGCACACGAGATTACGACGCTTGGAAGGAATGACGTCGGGGCACGTGCAGTGAATAAACTAACTGGTAGGCGGTGCTGGGCTCCGGAACGATGGTGCGGCCGGGCTCCAACGGATTGTGGGACAACCCCTTGGGCTCCTTATCAAGGTAATTTACATAGCAATAAAATCGCTTTTTTTGATGAATAAAAGACACACAGATCAGTAAGAGTGGGATCATTCAATACAAAACAAGGAGACTGATGGGCACATATGAATATCTCTGTAGGGTAAATCCTGGTGACAGAATCCCTTTAACACTACAAAGTAAGATATAATCTAATAGGGTCATTAGTAGCCAGAAAAGCTCGAATCACGCCATTTGGGTGGGAAGGTATGGAGTGAGCCATAAGTTGACCGCATCTGGTTTTGCAGAAGGTTGTTACAACCATACTGCTCTCATCTGATATTGGACCTTGTTCAGTAGACTTCCAGTCATTAATCACAACCTGTTAAGAGATCAGACGGACAGAATGTGAAGGACAAGAGGTAACACTAGATTTAAATCAATTTTGACAGGTAAATGTGAGACGTGGGAAATTTACTCACACAGATACTTAACATGACTTTGGATGGTTTTGTCTAAACCCCTTGACCTTTGTGTGAAGTGGTTATTAGTGTCACTGATGCCACCGGCAGCTCTGAGCAGTGGCAGCCTGCAACGAACTTGATACATGATATTTTATGGAATCGTTCTCTAGAAAACATCAGCTTTGGGAAAAGTAGAGAACTAAAGAACCATCATATACTTCGACTACCAAAGAATGTCTGCTGGCATTAAGACAGGAAAGAATGACTGATCAGAAAATAAACAAAAAGATAGTAAACTTATAGTCTAATCAATACATTTAATATCCGTAATATTACTTATTGTCGAAATCCATGTCTTCCTCATTAAAGTGGTTGTGCCACGTTTTCAATAGCCAAGGAGATAGCTTGGCTATTTCTGGTGGTCCCATAGAGAATGAAGGGAGTGGCAGGGTTCATGCTCGAGCTGCCGCTCTATCACGACGATCAGACCTCCACCGATCTGTTAGTTATCCCCTATCATGTGGATAGGGGATAATTTGAAAACTTGGTGCAACTCCTTTAAAGTACTTCGTCAAAAGGGTGAGTATTTCTTAATCCGTTCTTAAATTTTATGCTACGACTGCTTTAATCAGAGGAACAAACCTTTTCTGGTCCATTACCCACACTGTCATACTGAACCTCTATCAAGGGTTACAATAAAAGTTAAATTGGTTATCCTAAGAACAGCATTTATCTATCACAGGATAGGTGATAAATGTCTGATTGCTTGGGGTCCAACCTCTGGATCTCCTGTGATCCTGAGAATGGTGGTCTCAGCTGATTGGAGCAGTGGTGTGCATGTTGGTCCAGCACTCCACTCCAGTCTATGGGACTGATAAAGTGCTGTCTACTTCAGCCCCGTCTAATGGAATGGATTGTTGAAACAACATGAGCACTACTCCTCTATTCAGACAGGTAGCTCTGAGACACTCGTTTTTTGGATCGCTGGGGGTCCCAGTAGTCAGACCCTCAGCGATCTGACATTTATCACCTATCCAGTGGAGAAGTGATAAATGCTATTCGTAGGATAACCCCTTTAAAGGGCTTCTGTCACCCCCAAAACCCTTTTTTTGGGGGGGGGGGGCTTGTTAAAATCCTTATTTAACTACTATTCTCTATATAGGGATCTTACCTTTGTCTGTGGCTTCTTTTAAAATATGCAAATCACTTCACTACCAGCAAGTAGGGCGTCTACTTGCTGGTAGCCGCCGCAAAAAACCGCCCCGTCCTCCTGTTGATTGACAGGGCCAGCGAGCGCTCTCCTCCTCCGGCTGGCCCTGTCATCATTTCAAATCCCGTGCCTGTCTTCATTCGGTGCAGGCGCTCTGAGAGAAGGAGGCTCGCCTCCTCAGCACTCCCTCAGTGCGCCTGCGCTGATGACGTCTTCTCTTTCGGTGACGTCATCGGCGCAGGCGCAAAGGTAAGATCCCTATATAGGGAATAGTAGTTAAATAAGGATTTTAACAAGCCCCCCAAAAAAAGGGTTTTAGGGGTGACAGAAGCCCTTTAAGAATATGCTATAAATGCTTGATAGGTGCCGTTCCCACTTCCAAGACTCTCGCCTATCCGCAGAATGGTGGTCACCTTCTCCACCACTCAGCCCTCTGGAATAGAGGAGACCATGCATGTGGCTCTCTCCATTGTAGATGATAGGTGTTGTGGTAAAATTTGACAACTCCCAGCCAATGGAGAGGCATGTATGCATGGATGGCCACCTGTCTAACTCAAGTGCTGTTTTTTACAGTGTCAAACAAGGTTCAAGGGAACCCATTCTCCTATTTGTACTTACCCGTCTCTCTGCGCCTGAGCTGTGCATCTCTACTCTCCTCTCTGACATGGAAACTACTTGTGAACATCCACACACATAGAAGCATTTCTGTTTTCTAGATGGCTGGGCTCTGCACAGAATGACATTGTGGGCCTGTTGAGGGCTATTAGCTGTGCACCCCTGGCTTAAATGTACTAGTCCCGTGGTAATAGCTTATTATTAATACATTTTTTGTGGCCATATTATGGATTCAAATCCAGGCCCAATTGCAGATGTAATGACCAAAATAATCGAAGAACAAAGATATGGGTGCAAGTAAAGAGAGTGTTTCTGCGTTCTATTTTTACAGTGTAAATATGTAAGGAAAGCAGAGAGTGGGCTGTACATGTTCTTCTAGGGTTATTCCCATCTATGTAACTTGGTGGTCCTTGAGGGTCTCACCTCTGAAATACCCACCAATCCTGAGAACGGAGGTGCTGCAGCACTAGTTTTCCCTCCACAGTGGGGCTGCAGTTTCTCCATTTTAAGGTTCAACGGTAATCTCAGATGTAAGACTCCCACTGATCACAAAGTAATGGATTATGCTAACTACGGATGGAGTAGAGTTAACACTCCTGTTTTATGAGATTTCTGAGTTGTGTTATCTAATCTAAGCAAACACCTTCAATTGCTTTTCAATGGCTTTTGTCTCAAGATAACGCGATGAGTTTTAATAATAATAATTGTTAAGGATTCTCTAGGTACTGGTACAGTGCCAAGTGATTGGCCCAAGGCAAATGTGGTGACCATATTCCAAAAAGGATCTAGGTCCTCCACAGGTAATTATAGACCAGTTAGTTTAACTTCTGTTGTGGGAAAAATGTTTGAAGGACTCTTAAGGGACTATATAGAGGAGTATGTGACTGTAAATAATATTATAAGTGATAACCAACATGGTTTTACCAAGGACAGAAGTTGTCATACTAACCTGATTTGTTTTTATGAGGAGGTGAGTAGTAGCCTGGACAGAGGGGCGGCTGTAGATGTAGAGTTTCTGGATTTTGCAAAGGCTTTTAATAATGTCCCTCATAGACGTTTAATAGGTAAAGTAAGGTCTACAGGCTTGGAAAGTATAGTCTGTAATTGGATTGAAAACTGGTTGAAGGACCGTGTCCAGAGAGTTGTGGTCAATGATTCCTATTCAGAATGGTCCCAGTTATAAGTGGTGTACCCCAAGGTTCAGTGCTGGGTCCTCTGTTATTTAATTTATTTATTAATGATATTGAGGACAGGATTAATAGCACCATTTCTATTTTTTCAGATGACACTAATCTCTGTAGTACAGTGCAGTCTATGAAAGATGTCCAAAAAATACAAGCTGAAAACACTTTCAGTAATTGGGCATCAGCTTGGCAGATGAGGTTCAATGTGGATAAATGTAAAGTTATGCATCTTGGTTAGGGATCGACCGATTATCGGTTTTACCGATATTATCGGCCGATATTCAGGATTTTGACAGTTATCGGTATCGGCATCTATTTTGCCGATATACCGATAACGTATTGGGGACACAGAACGCGCTGCTCTCAGCGCTCTCCGTGTTCCCTCAGCAGCACAGGGGAGAAGGAAGCAGTGTCTCCCTCCCCATGTGCTGCCGCTGCAGCCAATTAGAGGAGAGAGGACAAAAGAAGGGGAGGGGCTGTGGCCACCGCTCCACCAATGAAGATAAGTCTTTCATTAATTCATATACAGGAGGCGGGAGCTGACTGCAGAATCACATAGCCGGCTCCCGACCTCTATGAGCGGTAGCTGCGATCTGCGGTAGTTAACCCCTTGGGTGCCGCGGATCGCAGCTACCGCTCATAGAGGTCGGGAGCCGGCTATGTGATTCTGCAGCCAGCTCCCGCCTCCTGTATATGAATTAATGAGAGATTTCTCTTCATTGGTGGCGCAGTGCGCCCCCCAAGCCCCCCAGTATTAATCATTGGTGGCGCAGTACGCCCCCCACCCCCATCCTAGTATTAAAAACGTAGGTGGCGCAGTGCGCCCCCCCACCCAAGCCCCCCCCCCCCCCAGTATTAATCATTGGTGGCAGTGGCCACAGGATCCCCTCTCTCCTGCTCCTCAGATCGGAGGAGTGTAATCCTGGGGCTCCGATCGGTTACCATGGCAGCCAGGACGCTACTGAAGCCCTGGCTGCCATGTTCAGCTCCATGCTGCTGTGTGCACAAAGCACAGAGCAGCAGGGACAGTGTGAGCTCCTATTCACCCTGATAGATCTCTATCAGGGTGAAAAGGACAAGGGTTCTAGTCCCTAAGGGGGCTAAAAGTTTGTAAAAAAAAGCACAAAAATATTAAGTATAAATGAAAAAAAAAGATTTACAAAAAAAATAAAAAATACACGTTAACAATAAACATATTAATTTTCAGCAGATTTATCGCAAAGTGTCAACACAGCGATTTAACCTGAATACTACAGTTCAATATAGTGTATCTTCCATGTACTTTATCATTTAGCTATAATAGCTGCCTGTGCTGTTTATAGTGTGCCTTGCGTTGATGAATGGCAGAAAAAGTTTAAGGCATATTGGTACACCTTAGACTTTTTCCAGAGTTCGGGTTCCCACAGAGAGGGCTCTGAGTGCCGCCTCTGGCACCTGTGCCATAGGTTCGCCACCACTGTCCTAGGGGATGTAACACTGGGAGAGTCACTTATAGAGAAGGATTTGGATGTCCTTGTGGATGGTAAATTAAATAACAGCATACAATGTCAATCAGCTGCTTCTAAGGCCACCAGGATATTGTCATGCATTAAACGAGGCATGGACTCATGGGCAGGGATGTCATATTACCACTTTACAAAGCGTTGGTGCGGCCTCATCTGGAATATGCAGTTCAATTCTGGGCACCAGTCCATGGAAAGGATGCTCTGCAGCTGGAAAAAGTACAGAGGACAGCGACTAAACTGATAAGGGGCATGGAGGGTCTTAGTTATGGGGGGACATGATTAACCTATACAAGTATATAAATGGGCCATACCAAAAATATGGTGAAAAACTGTTCCAAGTAAAATGCCCTCAAAAGATAAGGGGGCACTGCCTCCGATTGGAGAAGAAAAAGTTCAGTCTCCAGAAGCGTCAAAGCTTCTTTACTGTAAGAACTGTGAAGCTGTGGAATAGACTTCTTCAGGACGGGGTCACAGCAGGAACAGTGGACAGTTTTATAAAGGGTTTAGATGAATTCTTGAAAGTAAATGACGTTAATACTTATGAAAATGTGTAGAAATCCGAGTCTCACTTCCGTCTGGGATTCGCGTCCCCACCTATCCATTGGTTGAACTTAATGGACTTATTTTTTCAACCGTATTAACTATGTAACTATGAACAGCAACAATGAAGAATACTGAGAGTTGGGTTCACCACAAGTCCCAGCCAGCCAACTAACCGCACAGAACCTCTATGCATGCAGACACCAACTAGAATGGCTGTGGGCAGACAGGTTCTTCCTGTTCCCTCTGCCTCTGTAGCGCTGCTATTGGCTGGTACAGCATACCAGCAAATCGCAATGCTAACATGGGACGCCGGACACTGGGGTCCCCTGTCTAACCGTGGAGGTGATTGGTGTTTTTTTTTTTTGTCTGTATGCCATTTTTTGTACACAGATTACCGTATTTTTCGCCCCATAAGACACATTTTTCTCCCCAAAAGGTGGGAAAATGCCCCTGCGTCTTATGGGGCGGATACTAATGAGCGCTTTCATTATGGAAGCACTCATTAGTACCGGAGGACCAGGAAGCATTGAAGGCTCTGTACTCATCGCTTCCTGGTCCTCAGAATGTACAACGTTAGTGGCAAAACTACGACTCCCAAGATGCACACTTGCTTGGCTGTTCTCAGAACTCTATAGAAATGAATGGAGCATGCTGGGAGTCGTAGTTTCACAACAGCTGGAGTGCCGGAGGTTAGCCATCACTACCCTAGACCTTCAGCAAACAACTGGAGTTGGCGTTTTTGCTGCAAAAAAACACCACTAAACATGTATAAGTGCAGGAAAACGCCACTGAAAAACAGGGGAAATCATCCCAAATGTATTGACAACATTTAAAAAAATGCAATATGCAAGTTTAAAATAGCCCTAAGGAACATTTTCCCTGAATTCATGTATTTTTGTAGAGCCATGGATAATCTCTTGGTTCCTCATAGTAAAGACTTAGACCTCTTAGCACCTCTATGTGTCCTCTCTAGGCGTCATTCACATCTACTGGATTTCTTAAGTCAAATGTTGTTGGAAATTAACCTTACTGCCTGGGACAGCAGCTAAGTCTCCTTTACCGTAACATTGAGCAAGATTTATGATATCACATTGTTTTCAGTAAGATTTTAGGTTCCGCATAATTTGCAACCAAACCCGTACAGGTGTTAAGTTGTGTAAAAAGTTCTTAAAAAATAATATATGACCATCTGGCCCCGAAGAAACAGGATAGAGATTTCTTGTTTTTATTCAGTGATCTAAAGAAGGAGCGTTGGAAGTTGTTTTACCCCCTGCACACACTTGCTCATACAATTTACCATCTTGGCAGCCGTCAGATGTAGTTTTTTCCTCTGTATAAATATTTATCCAGTGTGTTCAGTCACTGAAACATTTTCGATATATAGTTGGGTAATAGACGGAACCGTGAAACTTGTTGTATCTTATTGTTGGCACTTTCGACGGTTTGAAGAAAGCATTTATTGACAGAGCAGTAATTTACTTTTGAGTGAAATCTTACCAAAAGTGGGGTTATTATCATTTATTAATAAAACAGCTGAGCTACAAAGTCAGGAAAGGGAAACAGAGCATCCAGTGTCAATAGGAAGAACATAGGCAATGTGACATGTTGTTTACGGGTGACCTTTATGACTTTTGGAAGCGTCTTCTTACATGATGCTTTATAGTAAGATCTCTTTCTTAGCTCGTAAATTAGATCATGCTCAAAAACTCCCATATATGCTCCCATCCCAGCCTGAATGCCAATCAGGAAGGCAGATATTGGCTGGTCAGGCTGTATGCTAGCTGTGAAGCACAGGCGCCATTGTGAGCCCAGCCACTGATGTGATAGGACGTGTCCGCCATGTCTCTGACAGATACGAATTAGCAACACAAGACCGCCATTAGAAGTTCTTGCAGGGATTGGAAGATATATTTATTTAGCTAGGTAGGTTGAATGACTAGATAGAAAGGTTTTATTATTAGGCACAAGATAGGGGTAGATAGTGTACTGTGTATCTTTAGCCAGGGCTTGAGCTGTTCATAACTTCATGTGTTTCACTGCAGAAGAAACATAAGCTTTTAAAGAGAAAGTACTCTTTTTATGTGCAAGAGCCAGCCTAAAAACCTGCTGCAGAGCTGCTACAATTCATGAGTATGCAATAGGCATATTTCCCAGCTTCACCAGCAGCACATACTTTGCCCCATATTCTGTGCAGTTGCACCTTTTTCTTTCTAAAAAGAAAAACCTTTTTCAAAGCTTCTACAGTTTATACGTGTGAAACCTGTTTTTCTACCATTTATAAATATGCAAATAATTGTATTTTAGTGATCAATAGCAGAGTATAGTGTGGTTGCACTAAAGGGACGTGCAATTGCGCCTTTTGCTGTTTCTCAAAAATATTTTGTCCATTTTTTACCGTTTATAAGTACACAAATAAGCATATTTTAGTGCATCAGTGGCTGTTTCCCAAAAACCTGTTGCAGTTTTTCAACAAATGAGCGTGTTTTAGTGCGTCAATAGCAGTGTATGGTTTTGATGCACCCAAAGGATGTTCTGTTAAGGGCCCTTTCACACTTGCGTTCTTTTCTTCCGGCATAGAGTTCCGTCGTCGGGGCTCTATGCCGGAAGAATCCTGATCAGTTTTATCCTAATGCATTCTGAATGGAGAGAAATCCGTTCAGGATGCATCAGGATGTCTTCAGTTCCGGAACGGAAAGTTTTTTGGCCGGAGAAAATACTGCAGCATGCTGCGGTTTTTGCTCCGGCCAAAAATCCTGAAGACTTGCCGCAAGGCCGGATCCGGAATTAATGCCCATTGAAAGGCATTGATCCGGATCCGGCCTTAAGCTAAACGTCGTTTCGGCGCATTGCCGGACTCGACATTTAGCTTTTTCAGAGTGGTTACCATGGCTGCCGGGACGCTAAAGTCCTGGCAGCCATGGTAAAGTGTAGTGGGGAGCGGGGGAGCAGCATACTTACCATCCGTGCGGCTCCCCGGGCGCTCCAGAGTGACGTCAGGGCGCCCCAAGCGCATGGATCACGTGATCGCATGGCACGTCATCCATGCGCATGGGGCGCTCTCACGTCATTCTGGAGCGCCCCGGGAGCCGCACGGACTGTAAGTATACCGCTCCCCCGCTCCCCGCTCCTACTATGGCAACCAGGACTTTAATAGCGTCCTGGGTGCCATAGTAACACTGAAAGCATTTTGAAGACGGCTCCGTCTTCAAATGCTTTCAGTACACTTACGTTTTTCCGGATCCTGCGGGCACCTCTGGCAACGGAAGTGCACGCCGGATCCCAACAACGCAAGTGTGAAAGAGGCCTAAGCCTGTTTTTATTTTTTCTCAAAAGCTTGTGTCAAAGCTTTTACAATTTATAAGTGCGTTTTGCAATAATCTTATTTTAGTGCATTAACAACGGTGTACTATATATTTTGGTCGGACTATATTTTAGGGGACGTTCTATTTCACCAGTGTTTATTTTTTGTCAAAAACATGCTGCAAAGCTTCTACAGTTTAGATGTTATTTAACCCCTTAAGGACCTTGCCATTTTTCACCTTAAGGACCAATCCATTTTTTGCAAATCTGACATGTGTCACTTTATGTGGTAATAATTTTAAAACGCTTTTACTTATCCAGGCCATTCTGAGATTGTTTTCTCGTCACATATTGTACTTCATGACAGTGGTAAATTTGAGTAAAAATATTTCATTTTTATTTATAAAAAAATACCAAATTTACCGAAAAATTGCCAATTTTCTAATTTTCAATTTGTCTGCTTTTAAAACAGATAGTGATGCCTCCTAAAATAGTTAATACTTTACATTTCCCACATGTCTACTTCATGTTTGGATCATTTTGTAAATGACATTTTCTTTTTTTGGGACGTTAGAAGGCTTAGAAGTCACTTTGTGAGGCTTACATAATAGAAACCACCCATAAATGGCCCCATTTTAGAAACTACACCCCTCAAGGTATTCGAAACTGATTTTACAAACTTTGTTAACCCTTTAGGTGTTTCACAAGAATTAAAGGAAAATGGAGATGACATTTCTGAATTTTACTTTTTTGGCAGACTTTCCATTTTAATCAATTTTTCCCAGTAACCAAGCAAGAGTTAACAGCCAAACAAAACTCAATATTTATTACCCTGATTCTGCATGTTACAGAAACACCCCATATGTGGTCGTAAACTGCTGTACGTGCACACGGCAGGGAGCAGAAGGAAAGGAACGCCATTTGGATTTTGGAAGGCAGATTTCACTGGGATAATTTTAAGTTGCCATGTCACATTTGAACACCCCCTGATGCACCCCTAGAGTAGAAACTCCCCAAAAAAGACCCCATTTTGGAAACTACGGGATAAGGTGGCAGTTTTGTTAGTATTTTAGGGTACATATGATTTTTGGTTGCTCTATAATACACTTTTTGTGAGGCAAGGTAACAAAAAATAGCTGATTTGGCACCGTTTTTATTTTTTGTTATTGACAATGTTCATCTGACAGGTTAGATCATGTGGTATTTTTATAGAGCAGGTTGTTACGGATGCGACAATACCAAATATGAGTACTACGGTATGAGATGACGGTTTGATTGGTACTATTTTAGGGTGCATATGGCTTTTTTTGACACCGTTTTTATTTTTTATTTTTTTACGGTGTTCACCTGAGGGGTTAGGTCATGTGGTATTTTTATAGAGCAGGTTGTTACGGACACAGAGATACCTAATATGTCTACTTTTTTGTTTATTTAAGTTTTACACAATAACAGCATTTTTGAAACAAAAAAAAAAATCATGTTTTAGTGTCTCCATATTCTGAGAGACATAGTTTTTTTAATTTTTGGGGCGATTGTCTTAGATTGGGTCTCATTTTTTGCGGGATGAGATGACGATTTGATTAGTACAAATTTGGGGTGCATATGACTTTTTGATCGCTTGGTATTACACCTTTTGTGATGTGAGGTGACAAAAAATGGCTTTTTTAGCACAGTTTTTCAAAAAAAAAAATTATGGTGTTGACCAGATGGGGTGGATCACATGATATTTTTATACAGCAGGTTGTTATGCAAGCGGTGATACCTAATATGTCTGATTTTTCTTTTTCTTTCTCTATTTTTTACAATTTTATATTTCTCTTTTTATGGGAAAGGGCCTTTTTTTATTGAAACTTTAATTTTTTTTATTGTTAAAAACACTTTTATTATTTTTCATTTTTGTCCCACTATGGGACTTCAACATTACAGGGTCTGATCCCTGTTTCAATGCAGCACAATACATCTGCATTGTACTGCATTGACTATCAGTGTATAACACAGTGTAATACACTGATAGTTTGCCTATGAGACCCAGCCTGGGGGCTGGGCCTCATAGGCCTCCGTACATGCTGGGCCCCAAGGCCTTGCAATGGCTTGGGGCTGCCATGGCAACCATTGGGTCCCCGCCACCGCAGCCAGGGGACCCGATGGCTAAGGAGAGGGAGCGCAAACCTCCCATATGCCGCGGTCAGTGCTGACAGCGGCATATGAGGAGTTAATCCACCGGCCTCAGCGTTATCACCGATGCTGGTGGATGCAGCAGAGATCCGGCTGTCAGACTGCACATGGGGGGAGGAAGGACAAGAATGCTCGTCCTGGGGTTCAAAGTACCAGCCGTTTAGGACGAGCATTCCCGTCCTGGGTCCTTAAGGTGTTAAACAGAATGAGTCATTAAAAATATCTATTGTTTAAATCACGTTTTATGTTAAACATATTTTTTTTTAGTATTCTCAATGAGTTTTTTCGTTTTTTTTTCACGTCACTATATACATAGTTGTCTTATATATCGGAATAGTGGACTCTCTTGGTGCAGGCTGAAAAGCTTTGTCAGACCTAGAGCCATCATAGGTGGTAGGATTGGTCATGTGGTAATTTATCTCCAGAGTTCTTGCTGTTACAGTATGTGCCTTTTTTTTTTTTTTTTTTTTAAAGGCATGTAAATTGTCTTCCAAAAAATCCATGTATCAGAGTTGTGTACCTCACCTGTCATATATTGTACAGAATTTTGTATAACTGAGAATATTTTTTGGTCTTCCAAAAAATGAGTGTGCCTGCATAACAAATTATCGCTGTCTGCAAGATCTCTGCAAGTGGAGAATAAGATGTGCCCATTTAGGCACAAATGTAGGCATTAAGCCTCTCCCACACATGAACTGGCATTACAGTCTCAATTGTCCTGTCCTCAAAAAATTTATGAAAATTGTCCTCGAGTTCCAGGTCTTCACCAAAACAATTTTCTTCTAAAAAATGTCATGAAAATTTTCTTTGATTTTCTTGTACTCACTAACAATGTTTAAAATTGTCCTGTTTTCAATAAATTGATGAAAATTGTCTTTGTGTTCCATGTTTTCCAAATAGTGGTTGACATTGACTAGTCTTCCAAATAATCCATTCTCTCCAGTGTGCTTGCATACACTAAACCATTGCAGTCTGCAATGCAAGCTCTACTTTGTCCAAATGAGAATTTTCTTTAACTTGTCTTTCATTATTTTTTTTTAAAAAAGCAAAAAAAAGTGTGCCTTGTGCTCTCGTGTTGGTGGAAGATGTGGGCCACTCCTAGGTATTGTCACTATGAGGCAATGTGCATGCCACTATGGACAGTTGTTAAGGCCAAGGACAATACTTGTATTTCACAGCCCACTGAGTCAATGTTTTGCATAGCAGCAGTGACGCTGCACCACAGCAACAAGGCCAGGTCCTATTGACAACTCCAGGTCCTCTTTATCAAAAGAAACGGGGCAGAGCATTGATTCCACTCCCCCTCCCTTCTTTCATACATATAAACTGCAGCATTGCCATACTGTCTTAGAATTGATGATCCTGAGTGAGAGAAGACACACAGCGGATCAGTTGCTAATGTGCATCAAGCAGCAACTTTCCTACTGGATGTCTCCCTGCATGATAAATTTAGTGGTGCAACACTTAAAAAAAAAAAAATGTATTGTGACTTGTAGAAAGTTTTGGCCATGTCCAGGAGGGTGTCTCTGCATTTTAACTGTTCTTATGTGGCTAAGGAAGCCCTCCTGGAGTTGGTGCGATAGAACTGTTTGGCTTTGCACCTCTTGATCCTCCATGTTCTTGCTGGAATTTCACCTTACAAGGGCGTCTTTTCAACCAACATAAAGGTGTGAGTGGTTACATTGTGCACTAGATCACCACAGCAGGGAGCTTGTGCTATTTTGAGCTCAGGCAGTGGCAGCTCATCAGAGACATGTGTCGCATACTCAGTCCTGTCAAAGAGGCCACCATATTTGGGAATATAGACAACAGTGGTATCAACTATGTCATCCTCCTAATATTTATATACGAACAAACACACTGATGCAGCAAGGGATGGTGGTAGAAGAAAAGCTTCCACATCTTGCTCGCCGCCCTGTAGCTGTTGGGGACTCACACCGACAAAGACCCATGGGGAATAAAAGAAAGGAATAATTTTTTGTTCAGGAAAAGACACTGCTTCTTCTGATATTACCGTGTGTGTATACACATGTACAGGCATCTGCCCTCATTAAGGCTTGATTTTTGTACCACTTGTTCAGAACAAGCGTTTGTTTGTTTAGAAACTAATTTGTGTGTCTAGACATGAGCAGGCATCTTCCCCCAATAAGGGACACTTTTTGGAATGTTTTTTAATTTTAAAAAGCATAATAAATCCGACGGCACTCTGTTATTTTTTTAAACAAACTGTTTATTAACACTATGCATTTACCAATAACTATATATGTCATTGTTACTCTGACATTATTTACTACTGCTGTCTTTGTGTTAAAGAGCTTAAAAGGGAAGAGGCAGAGAGAGAAAATAAAAAAGATAGAAAGACAAGAAAAAAAAAGTTGTAGGAGACCTCAGAGTGTCATACACCAATTATCAGTCCAATTGGAGCACCTTCGATTCAGGCAGAATCAATTTAAATTTTCTGACCAATTCGGACTGCAAATCGGACCAAAACAAATTTGCTCATCTCTGGTGGCAACTTTGTGACCTGTCGACCTCATCAAAAAGTGTATTCCTAGAACTCAAACAAATATGCATGCTTAACCACCTCAGCCCCCAGTGCTTAAACACCCTGAAAGACCAGGCCACTTTTTACACTTCTGACCTACACTACTTTCACCGTTTATTGCTCGGTCATGCAACTTACCACCCAAATGAATTTGACCTCCTTTTCTTCTCACTAATAGAGATTTCATTTGGTGGTATTTCATTGCTGCTGACATTTTTACTTTTTTTTGTTATTAATCGAAATTTAACGATTTTTTTGCAAAAAAATGACATTTTTCACTTTCAGTTGTAAAATTTTGCAAAAAAAAACGAGATCCATATAGAAATTTTGCTCTAAATTTATTGTTCTACATGTCTTTGATAAAAAAAAAATGTTTGGGTAAAAAAAAAATGGTTTGGGTAAAAGTTATAGCGTTTACAAACTATGGTACAAAAATGTGAATTTCCGCTTTTTGAAGCAGCTCTGACTTTCTGAGCACCTGTCATGTTTCCTGAGGTTCTACAATGCCCAGACAGTACAAATACCCCACAAATGACCCCATTTCGGAAAGTACACACCCTAAGGTATTCGCTGATGGGCATAGTGAGTTCATAGAACTTTTTATTTTTTGTCACAAGTTAGCGGAAAATGATGATTTTTTTTTTTTTTTTTTTCTTACAAAGTCTCATATTCCACTAACTTGTGACAAAAAATAAAAAGTTGTATGAACTCACTATGCCCATCAGCGAATACCTTGGGGTCTCTTCTTTCCAAAATGGGGTCACTTGTGGGGTAGTTAGACTGCCCTGGCATTCTAGGGGCCCAAATGTGTGGTAAGGAGTTTGAAATCAAATTCTGTAAAAAATGACGAGTGAAATCCGAAAGGTGCTCTTTGGAATATGGGCCCCTTTGCCCACCTAGGCTGCAAAAAAGTGTCACACATCTGGTATCTCTGTATTCAGGAGAAGTTGAGGAATGTGTTTTGGGGTGTCTTTTTACATATACCCATGCTGGGTGAGATAAATATCTTGGTCAAATGCCAACTTTGTATAAAAAAATGGGAAAAGTTGTCTTTTGCCAAGATATTTCTCTCACCCAGCATGGGTATATGTAGAATGACACCCCAAAACACATTCCCCAACTTCTCCTGAGTACGGAGATACCAGATGTGTGACACTTTTTTGCAGCCTAGGTGGGCAAAGGGGCCCATATTCCAAAGAGCACCTTTCGGATTTCACAGGTCATTTTTTACAGAATTTGATTTCAAACTCCTTACCACACATTTGGGCCCCTAGAATGCCAGGGCAGTATAACTACCCCACAAGTGACCCCATTTTGGAAAGAAGACACCCCAAGGTATTCCGTGAGGGGCATGGCAAGTTCCTAGAATTTTTTATTTTTTGTCACAAGTTAGTGGAAAATGATGATTTTTTTTTTTTTTTTTTTCATACAAAGTCTCATATTCCACTAACTTGTGACAAAAAATAAAAACTTCCATGAACTCACTATGCCCATCAGCGAATACCTTGGGGTCTCTTCTTTCCAAAATTGGGTCACTTGTGGGGTAGTTATACTGCCCTGGCATTCTAGGGGCCCAAATGTGTGGTAAGGAGTTTGAAATCAAATTCTGTAAAAAAATGACCGGTGAAATCCGAAAGGTGCTCTTTGGAATATGGGCCCCTTTGCCCACCTAGGCTGCAAAAAAGTGTCACACATCTGGTATCTCTGTATTCAGGAGAAGTTGAGGAATGTGTTTTGGGGTGTCTTTTTACATATACCCATGCTGGGTGAGATAAATATCTTGGTCAAATGCCAACTTTGTATAAAAAAATGGGAAAAGTTGTCTTTTGCCAAGATATTTCTCTCACCCAGCATGGGTATATGTAAAATGACACCCCAAAACACATTCCCCAACTTCTCCTGAGTACGGAGATACCAGATGTGTGACACTTTTTTGCAGCCTAGGTGGGCAAAGGGGCCCATATTCCAAAGAGCACCTTTCGGATTTCACAGGTCATTTTTTACAGAATTTGATTTCAAACTCCTTACCACACATTTGGGCCCCTAGAATGCCAGGGCAGTATAACTACCCCACAAGTGACCCCATTTTGGAAAGAAGAGACCCCAAGGTATTCGCTGATGGGCATAGTGAGTTCATGGAAGTTTTTATTTTTTGTCACAAGTTAGTGGAATATGAGACTTTGTATGAAAAAAAAAAAAATAAAAATCAGCATTTTCCACTAACTTGTGACAAAAAATAAAAAATTCTAGGAACTCGCCATGCCGCTCACGGAATACCTTGGGGTGTCTTCTTTCCAAAATGGGGTCACTTGTGGGGTAGTTATACTGCCCTGGCATTTTCCAGGGGCCCTAATGTGTGGTAAGTAGGTAAATGACCTGTGAAATCCTAAAGGTGCTCTTTGGAATATGGGCCCCTTTGCCCACTGCAAAAAAGTGTCACACATGTGGTATCTCCGTACTCAGGAGAAGGTGGGGAATGTGTTTTGGGGTGTCATTTTACATATACCCTTGCTGGGTGAGAGAAATATCTTGGCAAAAGACAACTTTTCCCATTTTTTTATACAAAGTTGGCATTTGACCAAGATATTTATCTCACCCAGCATGGGTATATGTAAAATGACACCCCAAAACACATTCCCCAACTTCTCCTGAGTACGGCGATACCAGATGTGTGACACTTTTTTGCAGCCTAGATGCGCAAAGGTGCCCAAATTCCTTTTAGGAGGGCATTTTTAGACATTTGGATACCAGACTTCTTCTCACGCTTTGGAGCCCCTAGAATGCCAGGGCAGTATAAATACCCCACATGTGACCCCATTTTGGAAAGAAGACACCCCAAGGTATTCAATGAGGGGCATGGCGAGTTCATAGAAATTTTTTTTTTTTGGTACAAGTTAGCGGAAATTGATATTTTTAATTTTTTTCTCACAAAGTCTCCCGTTCCGCTAACTTGGGACAAAAATTTCAATCTTTCATGGACTTAATATGCCCCTCATGGAATACCTTTCATTCTAGGGGCCCTAAAGCGTGAGAAGAAGTCTGGAATATAAATGTCTAAAAAATTTTACGCATTTGGATTCTGTGAGGGGTATGGTGAGTTCATGTGAGATTTTATTTTTTGACACAAGTTAGTGGAATATGAGACTTTGTAAGAAAAAAAAATAATAATTCTGCTAACTTGGGCCAAAAAAATGTCTGAATGGAGCCTTACAGAGGGGTGATCAATGACAGGGGGGGTGATCAATGACAGGGGGAGTGATCAATGACAGGGGGGTGATCAGGGAGTCTATATGGGGTGATAACCACAGTCATTGATCATGCCCCTGTAAGGCTTCATTCAGACGTCCGGATGCGTTTTGCGGATCCGATCCATCTATCAGTGCATCCGTAAAAATCATGCGGACATCTGAATGGAGCTTTACAGGGGGGTAATCAATGACAGGGGGGTGATCAGGGAGTCTATATGGGGTGATCACCACAGTCATTGATCACGCCCGTGTAAGGCTTCATTCAGACGTCCGGATGCGTTTTGCGGATCCGATCCATCTATCAGTGGATCCGTAAAAATCATGCGGACGTCTGAATGGAGCTTTACAGGGGGGTAATCAATGACAGGGGGGGTGATCAATGACAGGGGGGTGATCAGGGAGTCTATATGGGGTGATAACCACAGTCATTGATCATGCCCCTGTAAGGCTTCATTCAGACGTCCGGATGCGTTTTGCGGATCCGATCCATCTATCAGTGCATCCGTAAAAATCATGCGGACATCTGAATGGAGCTTTACAGGGGGGTAATCAATGACAGGGGGGTGATCAGGGAGTCTATATGGGGTGATAACCACAGTCATTGATCATGCCCCTGTAAGGCTTCATTCAGACGTCCGGATGCGTTTTGCGGATCCGATCCATCTATCAGTGCATCCGTAAAAATCATGCAGACATCTGAATGGAGCTTTACAGGGGGGTAATCAATGACAGGGGGGTGATCAGGGAGTCTATATGGGTTGATCACCACAGTCATTGATCATGCCCCTGTAAGGCTTCATTCAGACGTCCGGATGCGTTTTGCGGATTCGATCCATCTATCAGTGGATCCGTAAAAATCATGCGGACGTCTGAATGGAGCTTTACAGGGGGGTAATCAATGACAGGGGGGTGATCAGGGAGTCTATATGGGGTGATCACCACAGTCATTGATCACGCCCGTGTAAGGCTTCATTCAGACGTCCGGATGCGTTTTGCGGATCCGATCCATCTATCAGTGGATCCGTAAAAATCATGCGGACGTCTGAATGGAGCTTTACAGGGGGTTGATCAATGACAGGGGGGTAATCAATGACAGGGGGGTGATCAGGGAGTCTATATGGGGTGATCAGGGGCTAATAAGGGGTTAATAAGTGACGGGGGGGGGTGTAGTGTAGTGTAGTGGTGCTTGGTGCTACTTTACTGAGCTACCTGTGTCCTCTGGTGGTCGATCCAAACAAAGGGGACCACCAGAGGACCAGGTAGCAGGTATATTAGACGCTGTTATCAAAACAGCGTCTAATATACCTGTTAGGGGTTAAAAAAAACACATCTCCAGCCTGCCAGCGAACGATCGCCGCTGGCAGGCTGGAGATCAACTCTCTTACCTTCCGTTCCTGTGAGCGCGCGCGCCTGTGTGCGCGCGTTCACAGGAAATCTCGCGTCTCGCGAGAGGACGCGCCGGCGCGTCCACCCAGAAGAGCAGGGCCGCCGCAAAGACGCAATCCTGCGTACGGCGGTCCTGAGGAGGTTAAATATACTTTAACAAACAACTTGTATAGGCTATAAATAGCTTAAAAAAAGCTAAAACATTTTTGAAGAGTCTAATCTTTATTAAGCATATTGGGGATGGTCATCTTTTGGGATTAGCTGGTCATCAGGAGTTTGGTGGTGTTCAGAGGAACAGATCAAGAGACATCAGTACAGCAAGAAGTTCAACAGGAAACCGTTTGTCGCGGGTAATGGGGAAGGGGAAAACACCAGATACACACAAGAGAAATAGACAACAGTCTAGACCTCAAAAGCTAAGGAAGAGGGATGGTGACCTCCTAGTAATCCCTAGGCCTTTCCCTAACTCCTGCCAGTATGAGCAGATCCTGATCGTAAAAATGCCTATATGCCGGATACCTATGCCCTGCTAATACTGACGAGCCCTAGGATAGGTAGCAGGAGGCAAGACAGCTGGTTCCTTCCCAGATGAAGAAACCCACGTCTCCCTGAGGCCTAGAACCAAAACACACCAGAGACAACAAACAGAACAGGCAACTTGTACTTAGCTTTGAGATGAATGGAGAAGCAGGAGATCCAAGACAAACAAGCTCTAGCAACTCCCAGAGGAAATATCAACCGCATTGTCATCAGTATGAGGCAGACCTAAATAGAGCCTCATCACTGATAACAAGCAGAACATGAGGAGAGGTGAGATCCTGCCAAACAACAAAGAGGAAAATAGAGAGACCTGTCAGATAGCCTCACGTGCAGTAAGTCTATTCGATCTTCTCACCTCTGTCACGGGAGGGACCGTCACACCGTTGTACTCACCATCCTATGTAAATCACCTTTATTAAAACTTGACAGTTGTTGGGCAACGGCCATTTCACATGGCCTCACGCTTCATCCAGGCTACCTTCTTCTGGGGCCTGGATGAAGTGTGAGACCACTTGAAACAGTCATTGCTTGACACCTGTCTTTATCCTATAGCCAAGTTTTAATAAAGGTGTTTTACATCAGGTGATGAGTGCAGTGGTTTCCTCTTGAACTACTCACAGTTACCAGTACAACTACATAAAAATCACAAGCATGATCATAAAGAGGAAAAGGAGGTCCAGCTGGGGCGCAAAATAGTTTTTTTTAACACAATGAAAAGTGATACAAATGACATAATCAGCATAGGAAAAAACATCTTACTCTGGGCACCGAGAGGCCACCCTGAACCACAAGGTGATTTTAATACATTGCTTAATACGGGGTTTTTTTCCCCAAAAATATTCTGTATGTGTTTTTGGCTATTTATAGTCCTTATAAGCAGTGATGGCCAGTTCGCATTGTTCGCCAGCGAACACATGCGGGCTGCCATCTTGACTCACAAGTCCGGCGATGCACAGGTAAGCCCTTACGTGTGCCTGTGCCGCAAGCCGGTCTGAAATCAAATGCGGTCACCGAGAGCAGGTTGTTCCGAGAACAGCCGCCGGGGGCCTTCATCGGGCTGTTCTCGGAACTGCCTGCTCCCGGTGACCGCATTTGATTTCAGACCGGCTCGCGGCACAGGCACAAGTAAGGGCTTATCTGTGCATCGCCGGAATTGTGAGTCAAGATGGCAGCCCGCATGTGTTCGCTGGCAAACAATGCGAACTGGCCATCACTGCTTATAAGTTAGCTTTTTTCCAGAAACAGCACCACTCCTGACCATGAATTATGTCCTCTGTTCATGTTTAGCTCTGCCATGTGTATGTAAATTACATAATATCCAGTGTAAAGCTTTTTTTTGGCAACCTGGATGCCACTTATTTCAGGAGGACCAATGGTCATAATAGTATATGGCTGTTCAAATTTCTCCTGAGAAAGTGAATGTTTGTGCCCCCCATTGTACCATATTCTCTGTTAGGCCTCATGCACACGACCGTTTCTTTTTGCGGTCCGCAAAACAGATTTCCGTTGTTCCATGATCTGTGACCGTTTTTTCTTCCGTGGGTCTTCCTTGATTTTTGGAGGATCCACGGACATGAAAAGTGAAAAAAAAAACTAAGTCAAGTCTGCATTGAAAATGATAGGAAAAACGGACACGGATCACGGACGCGGATGACTATCTTGTGTGCATCCATGATTTTTCACTGACCCATTGACTTGAATGCGTCCGTGAACCGTTGTCCGTGAAAAAAATAGGACAGGTCATATTTTTTTCAAGGACTGGAAAAACGGATCACGAATGCGGAAGCCAAACGGTGCATTTTCCGAGTTTTCCAGGGACCCATTGAAAGTCAATGGGTCCGCGAAAAAAAACGGAAAACGGAACAACAGCCGCGGATGCACACAACGGTCGTGTGCATGAGGCCTTATAAAGAAGGAATAAAAAATGTTTAAAGGGATTATCTGAGAATTTTACATTGATTACTTATCCTGAGGATAGTTCATCAATATAAGATCGCGAGAGTCTGACACCTAGGACTCCCCATCGATCAACTGTATTAAGAGGCCACGGCGCACTTTGAATGCCTGGGCCTCTTCCTAGACCAATGACCCAGACGCAGCCTGGGCAGTAGGTTCCAGTTCACTAGTTCCTGCAAAGGTGCGCTGTTTTTTGCCTGTGTACCAACTGATTCACCTGCCCTGACCTCAAACTGTTTACTGGATTTCACATACTCTGCCTGTCCTTAACCACAGTTTTTCCTGATCCCTCGGTTTTCGGCACTGGTGTCTCTTGACCCCTGTGGGCCAGCAGTCACTTGAACAGAGACTACTCTGAGAGGTATGGCCTGGCGGTTACCCTGCAATAAATTCTAGATCCCTGTATAGCGGTTAAAGGATGAATATCAGGGGGCCATTTAGATGACGCCCTTAGGAGTAGCTCCAAGCCAAATCTGTTCAAGTGACATATTGGGTCCACACCTGCTGCATAACACAGTTCAAGAAAAAAATTAAAATAATCACAAACATGGGTAACTAAAAAAAAATACTTGAATGGTGACCATCTTTTCAGCTACAAATCTATCATTTTCTGGGCTCGTCTTCTGTCATCCAAGATGGCCGCACCTCTTCTTAGACTACCTTATGCAAGGTGTTCTTGCTTGTTCAGTGCTACTCCTGCATTGGCCAGCACTGCTCACATGAGCAGTACTGACCAATACAAGTGCAGCAGGAAGTGTCTTAAGCTACCAAATGCATAGTGTGCATCAGGTAGTCTCAGAAGTGGTGCAACCATCTTGGGTGGCAGAAGAGAAGTCCAGGAACTGGCAAATTTGCATCTGAAAAGATGAAAATTAGATAATCGGGTAAGTGTTTTGTTCGCTCCATCGTTAATGTGAATTATTTTCTTAGTGGTTCGCTTTTGCAAAGCTCTTTAGAAAGAATTCTCTATGGCAGTGTTTCCCAATTTTATTATTGTGGAGTAACTACTAAAAACAATTTTCCTTCACAAAGAAGCTGTTTAAGGAGCTAAGCAGGAAAACGAAAATGCCAGTATTGCCAGATCTGTCACATAGCAGACACCATGTGCGCCCAACAGACAACATTGACTATAATGCGGTATGTCTAGTTTCAGTAATAGTGTTCATCATTTTAGTAGACAAACGAGCATGGCTTACTGTGCTATCTTGTCTACCATTTTTTACAGAATCTGCAATACCAAGTAAAGTCTCTATCTTTTGCACAGCGCTGTGTTAGATATGTCATGAGGAGGCCGGAGCGCCGCAGCTGATCGGTGGGGGTGCTGGGTATCGGACCTTCACTGATCTGATGTTGATGACCTATCTTGAGGAAAGGTCATCAATATCTAAATGTCAGAAGACCCTTTTAAAAGTATAGTGATGACTCTTTCTTTTAATCCTTTAGCTGTCAAAAGTCACTTTGTACGATGATAGGTCAAGGGGTATTTCTCTCCGGCCTTTGATGATGGCATGTTTAGCTCTACCATATGTAGATATAGATTCCCATAGAAATAAGCCACCATATGTGTCGCTAATCTCTGGGTGGAAAACAGTAGGATCATCATGTTTTAGGTAGCAGATTCAAGAAAGCATAAGAAACCCATCAGCGACCTTAAGGTCAGTTTACACTAACATCTACTCTAGGTCCTTAGTATAGGTTCCAGCTCTTCAAGGTAATCATCCAGTGACTTTATTTCAACCTCCTGACCATAGACTTGTAGAATTCAACTGCTAAGCTGGATGGGGGGGCCATACACAATATTTCCCACAACACAAACTATATTTTCCATGAAAATTGGTTAATATAGTAAGAAATATCAGGCATTTGTATTGCTGTATATGTATTTTGTGTATGTTTGTAGCATTTACTATTAACCACCAAGAATTTTTTTAAACAAAAATGATGATAATTACATCTGTAATTATCTTTGATAACCAAGAAGCTAAGACCAAGGTTACCCGTGATTGTAGAACTGACATGGTGGGAACAAAGATGTCTACCTGTCAATTTGTTTTCCTGACTTAAAGGGGTTTTCCACTCCTTAGACAGTGATAACCTATTATGTATACAATGTTCCAGGTTGGTGGGGGTCTGACATCCGATTTTTAGCAGCCCCCATGGCCGGAAGCAAGAGCCAGCACCTACTTGAATGGATTCTGAGCTGCCGTATACCGGCATAACCACTACACAGTAGATGGAGCCTTCTTGTGCAGGCTACGTCTGCTCTTTTGTTTCTTCCACTTGCAGAAAACAGCTGATTTTGGGGGGATGCTGGATGTCAGACCCCCACCATTCTGATATTTAAGACCTGTCATCAGTACCTAAAGTGTGGAAAACCCCTTCAAATATTAGCTAGTTTTCAGGGTTACAGTCTATTTTGGCTGCTTGGTGGATGGCTATGGTTTTTATGGATGTAACGAAGGATGAGAGATTATTTGGGGAAGGTAGTTGTCCTTGATGAACTTTTCCCTTAATTATACCCGTAACCCCATGTTTTATAAGGTAACGTATTTTTCAAAAATGGAAGAAGGGATATTGGAAGAAGGTGTCCTGATGAGGCCATAAAATGACTGTTTGCAGAGTTTAAAATAGCTTGTGATTCAGAGGAACAATATTTAGGTTGTTCTGCCTTGATAGTGTATGAAGAGTTATGTCAGCCTAACATTGGTGTGCATGGGGAGGATTATAGGAGAAACCCAGGAATGTGTAGACAGCTTGAATTTTACTGACTATGGCTGTGTTCGAAATGGACGACTGCACAACAGTGCCGTGTGTTTTTCAGCAGTTTCGTAATGTGTATCTTTATTTTCTCTAGTCCCATTGCTCGAAGTTATGCTGAAACTGATATCTCACTGAATTTATCTTGTTATTCTTTGGTGAAAGTGTCTTTTCTAGGGTCATATTAGAACATCGATCTGAGAATGAGGTGGTAGCCAGGCTTCAGTCAACTTCTCCTCTGGAGATTTGCAAAGCAAGCAAATTGTAATTCATAACAATTCGTAACGTATTTGAACAAAAACATTATCGCCTGCATATTAGGTTGCATCTATGTTCTAATGTGGAGTTGGCACATGTACAAGAGCTGTTTCCTGTGTCAGTGTTGCGTGCAGCCTATCTGCTGCTTTATGTCAGGTACGTCTTGTCCATTTGCACCTAGTAGGACTTTCGTCTCTCCTAATTCATTTCCCCTTATCCCATTATCCATTTGTTGCCATCATAATTAACAGGAAAGTAATAGTATACTTAATGTAGACCTGTCTGTAACGTTTATACTATAAGCATATTTTACATACAGTCATCTTATCTCCATTTGCCTGTGGCTTCAAACCACAAAGTCAGCATAATAAGACCCCATGGTGAGCTATCACCATGCCTTTGACATAGTAATGTTTTTTTTTATTGCTCTAAAGCAGAAAGCAATTTGCAAATAATCTATTTTTTTTTGTGTATACAGCTTTAATGTTGACCTACGCGTCACTATGGTTACAGACTGCAAACAAACCTTGTGTAGTCTGATCCTGCAGTCATGTGTAGTCTGATACTGCATTCACTGCCATATTCCTTCTATTTTTTGCAAGCCTACAAACAGCAGAAAAGGAGACAAAAAGGTATAGTAAAGGGCAGTATTAAAAAGAAGCTGAAGTTAGAGCAATATCTGTTTCGTAGGTCCCCGTTTTCTGCTACCAGCCCAATCTCTTGTGAGAAAGTGATGAACCAGTCTATTGGGATGTTCTAGTATAAACCAGGATGTCTTACAGACGTACATACCGAGCATATCAGCAAAGGCAGTGTAAACTCAGCCTCAATACCTCACACTGTTATTGGTAAATTGTTCAAAATGGTAGGATAGGTAGAGCTAGATACTTTTTGTGCATGAGAAAAATAACAGCCAGTAGAGTCTGGTGGTATATCCATGATTTGGTGGTATGTAGACATATAATATAGGGGGTGGAACTATCTGGAATTCCCTAAATCTGGCCATACACATGAGGTGTACATTGGCTGAACTGGATGACTTTGGTGGGACCATCTAATGTATATGGAGGCCTTCTGACCCTCTCCTGATTGCTGGTATTTGTCGAAAGACTGATCGGGCTGCTGTGTTTCATCATATATGAGCCCTTTTTTCTCGAAGAGTTAAGCTTTTTTACGAAAGAGTACACACATATAGAAATGCCAGCACTTCCATCTCAAAATACAATACACAAGTACAATTAAAACTTAAAAACTGCAAATAGATGCAGACAAAGACCGATCCTGACCCCTAAGATTGTCCAGGATCCCTACATGGATCTCCACAAATTCTACAGCCCAGGACGGGAGGTTCTGTGGATGGGGCCAGAGCTATTTGTGTCTGTAGCGCATGCGGAAACACTTAAATCCACCTCATCTGCAGATGCGCCAGGGACAGGAATCGGTCTGGCCCCATCCACTGTATCTCATGCATTCTGGACTTTTGAAGTGACATGCCGTCCATAGAGTAGACCGGAAACCTTGTATTCAGACTGAAGGACATGACTTCAGCAGGTGTACGATTTCCAAAGACAAGCGCTCCGTGAGACGGGGTCCCAGAGCAGCTGATCCACACATTTCAAGACAGTAAAAATATTGGAAGCTTTCTTCTGCATGTAAGTTAAGATTAATTAAGATGGGGTGATGGGTGCCACTAGGTCCCCTTGAACATAATGTTGCAGAAGGAGAAGAGGTCTGTCTACGTACCAAGTACAGTGAAATTCCTTTAATTTGGCATCTGAAAATCCAGAAAATCTGACAGCCTGGCACTTGTTTCTAGTACAGAATTTACAAGACCAGAAGGAGAAGACTTTTTCTGGCCTTTTAGCCTCCAGACGGTTACATATTTCTGAAGTAAAAATGTTGTTTATTGTGTAATTTAAGAATATTTGTCACTAAAATCTCAAAAGAAATCTAAGAATATTTGAGGGAAGAAAGAAAAATAATTTTACCACTTATTTCAAAATTACACTACTTAGTTTAAAACTTCTTGTAAATTCAAGTTCAAACTTTCCACATCTACCCACAGACTAGGCTGTAAAACTGTACCTTCTCCACAATTGTTTGCATTGGACTGAATGCAAAGGAGGGATAATAACAGAGAGATTTGGGTTTTGTGAGTGTGTTACTTTTCGCAAATGTGAGGTCTGTGAGAAGGTTTTGGAATTCATGTGGAATGGTGAGGGCCTGCTCTACACGGTCAGCAATTATTTGTAATTCACAAGGCAAGAATCAGTATTATTGACCCAGTTGTCTGTTATTAGTCACTGGCTGCAGATATCTCCACTCAAAGGTAGAACAGCTTCAGTAAGAGACTTAATATTTCAAAGACAAGCCACACTAAAGTGGCCATACTATTAAATAAATGTCTGCTGAATCAATTGATTTACCGTATTTTTCACCCTATAAGACGCATCGGCCTATAAGACGCACCTAAGTTTTTTAGGAGGAAAATAAGAAAAAAAATTTTTTTAACAAAAAGGTGTGCTTTGGTTGGTTTTGAACTAATGGTGGTCTGTGCGTGACACTATTATGATGGATCTGTGGATGACGCACTGTCATGTGGGGGATCTGTGGATGGCACTGTTATGGGGGATCTGTGGATGGCACTGTTATGGGGAGGGGCATCTGTGGATGGCACTGCTATGGGGTGGGGGGTCTGTGGATGATGGCACTGTTATGGGGGGGATCTGTGGATGACACTGCTATATATGTGTCATCCACAGATCCCCCTCATAACAGTGTCCCCCAATACATCGGCCCTCCTCTCACTGCAGTATTTCTAGACATTAATCCTTAAGCTACTTTCACACTTGCGTTCGGGGTTCCGCTTGTGAGCTCCGTTTGAAGGCTCTCACAAGCGGCCCCGAACGGATCCGTACAGCCCCAATGCATTCTGAGTGGATGCGGATCCGCTCAGAATGCATCAGTTTGGCTCCGTTTGGCCTCCGTTCCGCTCAGCAGGCGGACACCCGAACGCAGCTTGCAGCGTTTTTGTGTCCGCCTGGCCGTGCGGAGCCAAACAGATCTGTCCAGACTTACAATGCAAGTCAATGGGGACGGATCCGTTTGACGTTGACACAATATGGTGCAATTTCAAACGGATCCGTCCCCCATTGACTTTCAATGTAAAGTCAGGAGTCCCCTATTAATATACCATCAGATCGGAGTTTTCTCCAATCCGATGGTATATTTTAACTTGAAGCGTCCCCATCACCATGGGAACGCCTCTATGTTAGAATATACCATCGGATTTGAGTTAGATCGTGAAATCAGATCTGACAGTATATTCTAACACAGAGGCTTTCCCATGGTGATGGGGACGCTTCAAGTTAGAATATACTGAGAACTGTGTACATGACTGCCGCCGGCTGCAGACCCCCCCCTCCCCCCCCCTGTATTTAACTCATTGGTGGCCAGTGCGGCCCCCTCTCCCTCCCTCCCCCCCTCCCTCCCCAGTATTAAATGTGACCAGTGCGGCCCCCTTCCCTCCATATTCATTGGTGGCCAGTGCGGATTCCCAGTATTAAATGTGACCAGTGCGGCCTCCCCTCTCCCCCCCCCCTAATTAAAATAACCCCCCCCCCCCCCCCCCCATCATTGGTGGCAGCGGAGAGTTCCGATCGGAGTCCCAGTTTAATCGCTGGGGCTCCCATCGGTTACCATGGCAGCCAAGACGCTATTGCAGTCTTGGCTGCCATGGTTACTTAGCAATAAATAGAAGCATTATACTTACCTGCGAGCTGCGATGTCTGTGACCGGCCGGGAGCTCCTCCTACTGGTAAGTGAAAGGTCTGTGCGGCGCATTGCTTATAGCACAGACCTGTCACTTACCAGTAGGAGGAGCGCCCGGCCGGTCACAGACATCGCAGCTCGCAGGTAAGTATAATGCTTCTATTTATTGAACTCTCCGCTGCCACCAATGATGGGGGGGGGGGTGATTTTAATTAGGGGGGGGAGAGGGGAGGCCGCACTGGTCACATTTAATACTGGGAATCCGCACTGGCCACCAATAAATATAGAGGGAGGGGGGCCGCACTGGTCACATTTAATACTGGGGAGGGAGGGAGGGGGGGCCGCACTGGCCACCAATGAATATAGAGGGAGGGGGGCCGCACTGGTCACATTTAATACTGGGGAGGGAGGGAGGGAGGGGGGGCCGCACTGGCCACCAATGAATATAGAGGGAGGGGGGCCGCACTGGTCACATTTAATACTGGGGAGGGAGGGGGGGCTGCACTGGCCACCAATGAATATAGAGGGAGGGGGGCTGCACTGGTCACATTTAATACAGGGGAGGGAGGGGGTCTGCCCCCTCCTGCCTGGCAGCACCTGATCTCTTACAGGGGGCTATGATTCGCACAATAATTGTGCGGATCACAGCCCCCTGTAAGAGATCGGGTGCTGCCAGGCAGCAGGGGGCAGTCATGTACACAGTTCTTTTAGTATATTCTAACTTTAAGCGTCCCCATCACCATGGGAACGCCTCTGTGTTAGAATATACTGTAAAAAATCAGATCTGTAAAAACCAGTTATGCAGACGGATCCGTTCTGAACGGATGCAAGCATTTGCATTATAGGAGCGGATCCGTCTGTGCAGACACCAGACGGATCCGCTCCAAACGCAAGTGTGAAAGTAGCCTTAACCTGTTAATAAGTTTAACTAAAGCTGCGCTCTCCCCTGTTCCCCTGTATCAGTACAGCACTTACTAACAAGCTTCCATAGCAGGCAGAGCGGACGGCAGCAGTAATGTCATTCACTGACTTTGCGTGCCTGCTCCTCCTGCTTCATTCATAAAGTGGGAGGAGCAGGCGCGCGACGTCAGTGAGTGACGTTACTGCTGCCGTCCGCTCTGCCTGCTATGGAAGCTTGTTAGTAAGTGCTGTACTGATACAGGGGAACAGGGGAGAGCGCAGCTTTAGTTAAACTTATAAACAGGTTAAGGATTAATGTCTAGAAATACTGCGGTGAGCGGCGGGTCCTGGTGTAAGAGTACAGTGACTGCACCGGACCCCGCCCCTAGTTCCGGACTCCAGCCCCTCCTCTCTCCCCGCTCATACATCGCAGGCTGCGATGTAAAATGGAAGCATTCTCCCCATAAGACGCAGGGGCATTTTCCCCCCACTTGTTTGGGGGGGGGTGCGTCTTATGGGGCGAAAAATTCTGGTATTTGGCTCATCCAACTGCTTAATGTGTATGTGTTCTTCACTGTTCTCCAACAGCAGTTGTGTGTCAACATGCCCAATCCATTGTTCCGCTGGAGGAAAGAACCTGGTCTGACAATGGCTTACTCCCTTTTCCCATTGAAAAAGCATGAATGTTGATGCCAGAGTTAGGAAGAAAAGTTAGTGGCCAAAAGAGTGGGGGTCATTCCAGTGATATTGTTGTCCATCGTGTCATAGTTTTGGTACTGCCATCATGTCCATTATTCTGCTCCTGTAATGGACCAAAACAAGGAAAATGGACAATGCAGATGTGCACCTAGCCTTGAATGAAAAGTTGCCTTAGAGGGGTTTTCCATCCTGTAGATGTTTATGACCTGTCCTCATCAATATCTGGGTTTAACACCCTGCACCCCCACTGATCAGCTGTTTCCTTGCAGACACTAGCACCAGAAACAAATCAGTGGATGCAGCCAGAACCAGAAGGCTCCATCCATTGTGTGGTGGCCATGCTGGAGTGCTTCAGCTCAGTTCTAAATTCACTTGACTTAGCACTGTCCTTATGTCCCTTTCATTTCTGAGGACTATGACCACACACGTGCAACCATCTTAGCAGCTGGCATTGCAACTAGCTTGTACACAAAGACAACTACTGTAGCAGTCAAATTTTATAACAAAACTCTTACTTGGGAAAAGTCATTCAAAGTTCTAGTAGCCTCTTAGGCTACTTTCACATCTGCTCTTTGTATTCCGGTTTTGGGATCCAGCAGAGGATCTCAAAACTGGAGCAAATGCTTCTGTTCGATTTTAATACATCAGGATACATCCGTTCCGTTTGGTTGCGGTTGTATTAAATCGGAACTGAACAAACTGGATCCGTCATTAAAAACAATGGGTGATGGATCTGTTTTTTTTAGGGTCTGAAAAAAACTTATCCAGCATCATTGACTTACATTGTTTTTAGTGCCTGTTACGAACCAGCGGGTGTTAACCCACTGTACCATGTGTCCTACATCCTCTAAAGGCGTTGTCTAAGTGAGCCCCTCATTCTTCACAGTACCCCTGATGGTGGGGATAGACATTCCGGTGGGGAACACCAGGTCGCTACCTCTTGAGGAGGATTGGCACACAAGGCAGCTGGTCCAGGCAACCCAGGAGTTACCTGAGCAAGGTACCAGAGGAACAGAGATTATCAGAACACCGAATCATAACCAGAAGCAACAGTGCAGGACTGAAGGATGAAGCAATAGGTCATGGCAAGCTGCACAGGTACAGGTCAGGCAATCCAGGTCGGCAACAGGAGAGTCAAGGCAAGCAGGCAGGGATAAAACATATAGTGGAGTCCAGAAACACAAGCATGAGACAGATACACAGGAGCACGAGCAGAGATATCAGCAACCTTTGCAGGACACAAGGACCTTGACCCTCAGGCACTTGGGAAGGAGGCTGAGCTACTTATATATGTGCAGGACGGCTAGGATTGGTCAGCAAGGTCACATGAGCTAACCCATAAATCACAGGAAGTGATGCATGCCGGACCTTAAGGAAGTACTACAGTAAGCAAGCAGCAAGCATGCTGTGGTCAGAGCTGGAAGGAAACCGTGGAGTGGATTACAGAACAAAAAGTGCCAGCAAGGACAGAGTCTAGGACTGCAGCGGTGAATGGAAACAGCAGCAGCAGATCACGGCTGAACACAGAGCCCGGGACCGTTGCGGTAAGCAGAGCAACATCGGCAGACAACAGCCACTGTTACAGTTCCGGATCCGGTTTGTTCCATTCCTCAGACCGGACACAAAACCGCAGCTTGTAGCGGTTTTGTGTCCGGTCACAAAATGGGACAAACCATAACGGAATGCATCCTGATCTGTTTTGTCCCCATTGACAATGCATGTGTCACGACCATGGTCATGGTCGTGACTCCTTGAGCCGCATGTAGTTGCCCGCAGTCTGGTCTTGTTGTCAATCACAGGTGAGGGCTGTTAGTATTATGCCTCACGTGTGGTTGCCACTGGCAACATGATGTTATTTGGCAATATAGCAGCCTGAGCTGGTTGCTAGGCAGCTTGCTGTCAAGTGCATGCGGTTGCACCTGGCAACCTCTCTTTGTAGGTGTGCACTTTGTATGTTTGGTGTGCACGGGATTTAAGTTATCTGTGCATTTCCCCTTTAAGTGACACTTACCTTCTCTGGTGTTGGAAGGGTTAATTCCTTTCCTAGTATGTCTGTGTGGGTGTGGCTACTTGGGCTATTTAGCCTCTGCTGGAAGCCTGTAGCTGAGCGGTACTCCAGGCATGTTATGCTGGAGTCATCCTCCTGGTATCCTGATGCCATCTATCCAGTGAGGGCCACCCTTGTGGTCATAAAAACTAATGTATTGATGTTATGCTTATGTTTGTGTGGAGTCTCACCTTATTGCAGTTATGGATCTGGTTTCCTGTGTGAGTTTAGTTTGTGTGCTGTGTCCTTTTGTGTTTGGTGTGGATAACAGCTATTGAGCACGGGTTCCAGTCAGTGTGTCTGTGGAAGGTAGGTGTGGAAGTGGTTTCACTCGCCTGCCATATCCATATCCATATGCTGTTGATGTTCCCCTTTCCTTGGCCAGTGAGACTCCTGTTTGTCCGTGTCTAGGAGGAACAGGTCGTCTTACCCTGCTCCTAGTCCAGGGATCTCTTGAGGGCTAGAAGGGACTCGAGGTTCCTGAGTATGAGCCCTCCTACCATCTGGGTTGGCTCATACAGTTAGGAGTCAGGGTCAGAGTTAGGGACGCTTTAGGAGGTGACCTGCTCCCTAATTCTGTTGTCCAGGCCTAGCAGCTTCCTTAACATCGCACGGATGAGGGTTTCCCCCACTCTCATCCGTGACAACATGGGGACAAAACGGAAGCATTTTTCTCCGGTTTTGAGATCCTCTGCCAGATCTCAAAACTGTAATACAAAGCGCAGATGTAAAGGTAGCCTTAAATGGGTATCATTATTAATTAACAGAATGTGCCATAAATGTGTATTAGATGCTGGTTCCACCTTTCAGTCACGCACCTATGTCCAGAATGGGGGTTCCCTAAACCTTATCCTGGTGAAATGGCCTCCAGCCTTTAACCTCACATCTATGCAGATCTTTTCATTCACTTCTGTGAGTTATAGAAAAAGATGAGCATCCTTGCTTGGCTGTATCCGTAATTCTAATAAAGGTGAAGCCAGTGCCAAGAACCAATAAGCTGAAGCTAACGTGTTGTAGTGAGATCTCTGTGATGTACAAGCTGTTGAATTAGTAGATATCTAGAATGTGCAACAGTAGACAACAAATATTGCCATAACTGCCTTCCAGTCCTCATATGACAGGGTCAGTAAATTGGCCATACACTTAATAGGTACAATGTAATAGAGCATATTTGTTTTTGAGTGGTATAGGCTTTGAGGAAGTCTTTCCTGATCTCACCTAAAAGGATTGGAATTTTGTATCGCTTCCTTAACAATAAATACATGTCTGGCTCACATACAGTAGATGAGATACTGCTATGTGTCGGTGCCCCTTGAATGTCTTAAACCATTATGAAAAATCACTATGTTTCAGTAGCAATGGAAGATTGTCCTATTGCGTTTTCCATGCCTTCCCACGTTTCTTTGTTGATGTAGGAAACTATGTAAGGAAAGAGTTGTTTATGGGGTTATTCTAGACACCAAAGTTGACTTATAGATTGAGATGTACTTGACCGGCAAGCAGGCCCTCCAGCTCACAGAAAGAGCATTTGCCAAAAAATTAAGCATTGTAATTGGTCCTCTCAATTTTGTCCTCTCTGGGCATTTTTCCATTGCCTTTCCCGACCTATAAATCATGCAGGTGGTCAGAAGATAAAGACTTATAATTGTCCAAATAGGAAAGGATAAGATCCCACTCCATGTCCAAGACTTTTTTTTATCTCCATGCTCTGTCTTCATTTCCCTCCTCTCAACTTGAGCAAATTGGGATGACTCCAAATTCCATATTAGATTGGGCCGATGCCCATAAAATAACTACGTTCTCACTAACTTAATTTATAAGATCCACTAATTAAATTAAGTGTATCTGGATTTACAGGAATTCCAAAAGGCAAAATAACAGTTGTATAAACTGTTGTTATTTTTATTGGGACATCTTGGTTTCAGATATGATGTATGATATCATTTTATGTGTCAGGCGCTAGTTATATGGAGAATGTTCGTTATACTATGATATATGCTGTGTAAAGGTTTTGTGAGTGGTGTCCCACACCCAGTTATCAACCAGAGGTCTCTATTTTGACAGCAAGTGATGCACTTCTCCTTTCCACTTGTTCCTTGAATTTGAACATTTTCAGCTGACATTTGGAATAGGGATGACATATGGGAAGGGACTGAGGGTTGAGTGGGTTTCTTGACTTGGAGCAGGATGTTAACCTTGCATGTTTGCAGAGATTAATGAGATTTGAAAAAGAGGTACATTAGCATTGTTTCACTTGTATCTTCATCACTAGCAATATAATGACATTATTTTAGGAGGTACAGATGGTGAAAAGATAAGGGTGATAGTGCAACATTTGAGTGAATGGGTAAACAAGACAATGGTCTTGAATGGAGAAGACAATGGTTTCAGGGGCAAGGATGAAAACTACAACATTGTTAATTGAAGATACAGCCTTATACAAACCTAATGCTAAATTGACTTTTGTGAAGGATATCACTAGGTTCTTTGGAGATGGTACATTTTGGTTAATTCCACACAATAACTCTCTAGTGGTGTAGGACAACCTCCAGGCTTTCTAAAGGTGGGTTTTAGATAGCTGTTGGTCAATGCATTGTTTGACTATTGATTGGACTACTTATCCTTTGGAATCTGTAGGGACAGAGTGGAAAAATTCAACCTGTCTACTTGTTATTGTATTTTTTTCTTGTTCAAATATTTTATATGTATTGAAAAGTAAAAAATAGAATAATCCAATCCAACCTGTTTGATCCATGGCTTCTACAACATTAGCTTTCAATTTGCCAAGCCCCATAGACAAAAGTTTTTTGACAGTTCCTGCCAATAAAACCTTGATATGCCATAAATGTTCAAGGTGGGAATGCCACTTCAAGTATCTCATGGAGATGTATTACTATACACCCTACACATGATCTATAACCTAAGGGTCCATTCACACGTCCGTTTTTTCTTTCCTGATCTGTTCCGTTTTTTCAGGAACAGATCAGGACCAGATCTGGACCCATTCATTTTCAATGGGTCCTGGAAAAAATCGGACAGCACAATGTGTGCTGTCCGTTTCCGTTGTTCCGTTCCGCATGTCCGTTTAAATATAAAACATGTCCTATTCTTGTCCTGAAAAATCGGATCCTGGACCAATACAAAGTCAATGGATCCGCAAAAAACGGAAGACATTCGTATGTCATTACGTATGTCATCCGTTTTATGCGGACTCCGTTCCTGGAAATTAGGCTTCCTCCTCAGTATTACATGTGCCCCCCTCCCTCTATATTCATTGGTGGCCAGTGCGGCAGTGCGGATTCCCAGTAAGTTTTCTACAGATCTGATTTTTCACTTCGTGAAAAACTCAGATCCGACAGTATATTCTAACACAGAGGCGTTCCCATGGTGATGGGGACGCTTCTAGTTAGAATATACTGAGAACGGTGTACATGACTGCCCCCTGCTGCCTGGCAGCACCCGATCTCTTACAGGGGGCTGTGATCTGCACAATTAACCCCTCAGGTGCTGCGCCTGAGGGGTTAATTGTGCATATCATAGCCCCCTATAAGAGATCAGGGGCTGCCAGGCAGCAGGGGGCAGACCCCCCTCCCTCCCCAGTATTAAATGTGCCTAGTGCGGTCTCACCTCTCCCCCCCCCCCATCATCGGTGGCCAGTGCAGATTCCCAGTATTAATAAATGTGCCCAGTGCGGTCTCACCTCTCCCCCCCCCCCATCATTGGTGGCCAGTGTGGATTCCCAGTAATAATAAATGTGCCCAGTGCGGTCTCACCTCTCCCCCCCCCCCATCATCGGTGGCCAGTGCGGATTCCCAGTATTAATAAATGTGCCCAGTGCGGTCTCACCTCTCCCCCCATCATTGGTGGCAGTGCGGATTCCCAGTATTAATAAATGTGCCCAGTGCGGTCTCACCTCTTCCCCCCCCCCCCCCATCATTGGTGGCAGCGGAGAGTACCGATCGGAGTCCCAGTTTAAATCGCTGGGGCTCCGATCGGTTACCATGGCAGCCAAGACGCTATTGCAGTCTTGGCTGCCATGGTTACTTAGCAATAAATACAAGCATTATACTTACCTGCGACTGCGAGCTGCGGTGTGTCCGGCCGGGAGCTCCTCCTACTGGTAAGTGACAGGTCTGTGCTAAAAGCAATGCGCCGCACAGACCTTTCACTTACAAGTAGGAGGAGCTCCCGGCCGGTCAGACATCGCAGCTCGCAGTCACAGGTAAGTATAATGCTTGTATTTATTGCTAAGTAACCATGGCAGCCAAGACTGCAATAGCGTCTTTGCTGCCATGGTAACCGATCGGAGCCCCAGCGATTTAAACTGGGACTCCGATCAGTACTCTCCGCTGCCACCAATGATGGGGGGGGGGGGGGAGAGGTGAGACCGCACTGGGCACATTTATTAATACTGGGAATCCGCACTGCCACCAATGATGGGGGGAGAGGTGAGACCGCACTGGGCACATTTATTAATACTGGGAATCCGCACTGCCACCAATGATGGGGGGAGAGGTGAGACCGCACTGGGCACATTTATTAATACTGGGAATCCGCACTGCCACCAATGATGGGGGGAGAGGTGAGACCGCACTGGGCACATTTATTAATACTGGGAATCCGCACTGCCACCAATGATGGGGGGAGAGGTGAGACCGCACTTGGCACATTTATTAATACTGGGAATCCGCACTGGCCACCGATGATGGGGGGGGAGAGGTGAGGCCGCACTGGGCACATTTAATACTGGGGAGGGAGGGGGGTCTGCCCCCTCCTGCCTGGCAGCACCTGATCTCTCACAGGGGGCTATGATTCGCACAATAATTGTGCGGATCACAGCCCCCTGTAAGAGATCGGGTGCTGCCAGGCAGCAGGGGGCAGTCATGGACACCGTTCTCAGTATATTCTAACTAGAAGCGTCCCCATCACCATGGGAACGCCTCTGTGTTAGAATATACTGTCGGATTTGAGTTTTCACATGTTTCCGTTTTTTGCGGATCCGCAAAAAACGGATGACATACGGAAACATTTTCAGGAACAACGGATCCGCAAAAAACGGACCGAAAATCGGGATGTAGAAAAATTCGGACGTGTGAATGTAGCCTAACAGTGGCAATTATCCTGGACATACTTAGAGTGAATTTTCAGCTTGATCGGTCAGTAAGAATAAAAGTGTTTCTCGATATCCCACAATCATTTTTTTTTATATCATATTATTACACAGTCCCTCCACTTTCCCAGACGCAGAAAGTAATACATCATCAAGGTCAGAGAACCAAAAAATGTCTTCCCAACAGTAAGTTTCAGCGGCCGTTCTCATTGTTCATGGCCAGTTTTACGATAGTGGTGGCAAGCTGTCCTGCAGTCCAATGGTAGGAAACTAATTGGGACACCACCGTGACACAGATTCAGCTCTTCTAACCTTCAGTAATATAGTTCCAAAATGATCAAGTGAAACGACAGATATACATTTCTCTCTCTTTTTGTTCCTTTTTGCAGAACGAATGCAAATTTTTTTCATATCTAAAAAAAATTATGTTAAGCCAATAAATTCTTCATATTTTTTTTTATTTGTCTACGCATGCCAATGATAACATACAGGTAATATATATATATAAAGCCCACGAGCCCACTTGGCACGGCTTAACTGTGTAGCACACATCATTTTCCAGTACACTGATCCTCCCCCAAAAAAAAATATAATAATAATTCAATCCCCCTTCATATTGATACCAAACATCTAAAAGGAAGTCCATTTTCCAAACGGTTAAATTTGGTGGGTTACAGTTCTGCGCCTCGAGCACAAAACTGAGAAAAGAACTTTAATCCGTTGACATTTTAATGTTTAACAAATATGTTTATAACCGTAGTAGCCGAGCTTTATTAGCGTATAGATTTCATATGGTAACGTGGAATGTGTTAGGATCTTGCCTTAGAGAATGTTATTCTAGATGGGCCCGCTTTGATGCCGTTGTAATATAAGAAAATTGTGTCTGTTTTGTCATGTGCGTTAACTTGGATGGCCTCTCGGCACAGCTGTGTTAGTACAGCTACGAGTATTTCCTTGACCCTAGTATTCTTGCCTCGAGGTTTCTCCATACCGACTGGAAGAAATTTTGATTAATGTGACACTCTGTCAAATTTGGACACCAGATTACTATTAAGTGCATCATTATGTTATCTTACAAAAATGTACCAGGTTCTACCTGACAGATATAATAGCGAGCAAGTGAAAAAGCAGAAAGCAGCAAGTAAGTAAAACAAGGGATGTGCTCAGATATATCAAAGTTAATGTCGGGTTTTGACAGACAGACAACCTAAGGTCTTAGTAAATCTTCCAGGAGTCTGTTTTATATATAACAGATTCATCTGAGATTTCCTGATCTTTTCTCGAATGTTATTTCCGAGGATAATAGTCCATTAGAAGTATTTTAGATTTAAAGCTTGGGATGCACTCTTCTTTTCCAATTGTATAGCTACATGTACAGAATGATGGCTAATTAAAAAAAACAATCATCCAGGAGTTATCTCATCTTAGACTTTGATAACATCTCACTAGGATATGCCATCCAAATGAGATAGAGGTGGGACCCGCCCATCTAGGACTTGCACCTATCTCCAGAACAGCGCCTCTGAAGTGAAGGAGAGTGCACCATGCAGGCGCGGCCACCATCCTTTCACTACCATAGGAGTTCTGAAAATAGCCGATCGCTGGCTCAGCTATTTCCGGCAGTCCCTTAGAGGTGAGCAGAGAGGCGCCCATGCATGCGTGGTGCGCTCTACATTCACTTCTATGGGAGATTGAAAAATAGCTGAATGTGCTCACTTATCTATTTTCGCAATGCGGGTGCGCTCTCCACTGGAGAGCAGTGCGGGTCCCACCTATTTGTCTTTGATGGCATATTCTCATGATATGTTATCAAAGTCTGAGATGTTACAACCCCTTTAGAAGGGTTGTCACAGGAAAAATATTCTACATTTTCCAAACCAGCACCCGGATCTGAATACTTTTTTAATCGCATTTTTATAAAGAATTTGGCACATGGGGAGAACTTATTAACCAATTTGAATCCCACAGACAAGCGAAGTGTAGCCCCCTAGTTTGGGACTTGTCCTAAATTGCAGCGACACCACTGAGCAATTCAATAGCATGTATCTGTATAGCGCCACCTGCTTTTTCCTCATCTCTCTGTCCACCTCATGAAGGCAGTCGCACATGCTGAGTTCCATCATTCAACTGCCTCCAGTCATATCTTTCGATCATGTGACACTGATCATGTGACAGTCCGACTGGCTGCGGGCTCTTTCACTAAAACACTATCTCTAAATGGGCCCTGGTGAAGACCCTCGGACCCCCTGAAACAAACAATGCCGGTCGAATGGCCGGAAAATCCCTGTAGACGTCCTACCTATACTTTTAAAAAATTTAACACTTTATTGATATCATTAAAACCAAAATCTATACTAAGAATTTTAAAACTATCAGGCCTGATAGTTTTAACCTTATTAGTATAGGTTTTGGTTTTAATGATATCAATAAAGTGTTACATTTTAAAAGTATAGGTAGGACCCCCTACAGGGATTTTCCGGCCATTCGACCGGCATTGTCGGTCCTTTCACAGGTTAGATCAAAACCAGTGAGTATCCCTTTAAAGGGGAATGTCCAGGAACTTGATATGGATGGCCTATCCTCGGGATAGGCCATCGATATCAGATGAGTTGTGGTCCGACATTCGGCATCTCCACCGATTAGGCTACTTTCACACTTGCGTTCGGAGCGGATCCGTCTGATGTTTCATCAGACGGATCCGCTCCGATAATGCAGACGTTCGCATCTGTTCAGAACGGATCCGTCTGCATTAAAACTTAGAAAATTTTCTAAGTGTGAAAGTTGTCTGAGCGGATCCGTTCAGACTTTCCATTGAAAGTCAATGGGGAACGGATCCGCTTGAAGATTGAGCCATATAGTGTCATCTTCAAGCGGATCCGTCCCCATTGACTTACATTGTAAGTGTGGACGGATCCGCTCGCCTCCGCACGGCCAGGCGGACACCCGAACGCTGCAAGCAGCGTTCAGGTGTCCGCTCACTGAGCGGAGCGGAGGCTGAACGCTGGCAGGCGGATGCATTCTCAGTGGATCCGCCTCCACTGAGAATGCATTGGGGCCAGACGGATGCGTTCGGGGCCGCTCGTGAGCCCCTTCAAACGGTGCGCACGAGCGGACACCCGAACGCTAGTGTGAAAGTAGCCTTAGCTGTTTCAGAGTAGCTCTGGCTCTGGCAGTCGGCTCCGGACCCACATCTCCGTCCATTGTGTGGTGGACGGAGCTGGTAACTGCAGCACTGCTCCTGTAGAAATCAAAGAAAAAAACACTGTAGTTACCAGCTCTGTCTTGTACACAATGAGGGCAGCATGGTTAGGGTAGGCAGTAATTGCTAAATCGGAGCAACTGCTGGCACAACCACCAATTGCCTGAAAGGGAAGTGCGTTGTCCCGTTTGAATGGAGCGGCGACTGCGTATGCATGCTGACAGTTCATTCAAAATGAGACTGACGAAGATAGTCAAACACTGTACTTTGCAGCTTTCATAGTTGATCTCCACTCCTTTTGAACTGGGGACACAGGACACTATGCTCTGGCAATCAGGGGATCCTGGCGGTCAGATCCCCATTATCTACTAATTATCACCTATCCTGTGAATAAGTAAAACTTTATTATAACTCTTTTATACTGGAATACCCCTTTAAAGGTCAGGTTGAACATGGTGGTTGAGCTGCAGCAGGTTATAGAGCAGGAGGAGCTGAGCAGATTGATATATAGTTTTATGGGAAAAAGATTCAGTATAACTTGTATTTACTCCTGCTCACTCTGGACTTTGAAGTCCAGGAGACGGTTCTATCAGTGACTGACAGCCTTTCCTCTATGACTGTGTATACAGAGATAGCTGTCAATCACTGATAGGATCGCCTCCAGGACTTCAAAACCCAGAATGACCAGGAAATTTTATGAGAAAAATGCAAGTTTTACTGAATCGGTCTGCATAAAACTATATATCAATCTGATCAGCTCCTTCTGCTCTATAACTTGCTGCGTGCAGCTTACATTGCATTTTTATGGTGACAGGTTCCCTTTAAGAACTTCACAAGCGGGAAGGAATTGGGGTTCAGGAAGGTGTGGTTAAAAACATTACAATTTGTCCTGCAAAATTCAAGGTCTCATAAAGCTAAATTGAAGAAAAAATAAAGTTATAACTGAGAGGGGGGAATGTTACTGTCCTTAAAGGGGTTTTCCAAAATGTTAATCCTTAGGGATGAGTGAATCGACTTCTGATGAAACATCCGAAGTCTATTCGCATAACACTTTGTTTGAATACTGTACGGAACGAGCACTCCGTACAGTATTAGACTGTATTGGCTAAGATGAGCCAAAGTTATTACTTCGCAAAGTCTCACAAGACTTCGGGTAATAACTTCAAAAATTAATTTCTACTGTTAAAAACCTTTTCCCGAACTCAGTTTTGGTTCCAAGTAGTACCTTGGAACCAACTAGATCTACTCCAGACATAAATCCAAAATTTACAATAAAAAAAAAGTTAAATTTTCTGAAGTATTTTTTCAGCTGTAACATGACTCTTGGGGGGTTAAGTCTGCAATCAAGTTGCCACAAAGCCTTACGACACCAATCACTGCCTGCAGTTGGCTTCAAGAGGATTGGTTTGTTACCGACAACCCCTTTCATACAAGAGCCTGACTATTGCCGATTCAGCTCCAGAATCCCATGAACAACGGCCACAACATTTCTGTTGCAATGGTGGATTGAGATCAAATGTTGTATTACTTGGGGGTTCCTCAGAAGAATGGATGTTCTGAGTCCACCACATCGAGAACTGCTACGTGTTCTGACTCATAGAGGAGGTTCTAGAGCAGAGGAAGCCCCTGATGGAATAACCCTCTGAAATACTATAGTTGTTGAAGGGGTCCACGTGATAGGACAAGTTGTCCCTCTGGTGGTTGGTCGTTTTCCATTGCTCATAGACCTCTAATTAGGGAATGTGCACCCTAGTGATGGGTCGGGGGCTGCTGGGGGATTTAAGGTTACCCGACAGCCTTGCCATGGTTTGGGATTGTTTCCGGATCCATAGATGACCTTTCCTGTAGTAGCAGTGCTGGCTTGTGTGTTCTGTAAGATGTAAGTGCATACAATAGGACAGACGGTGTTAAGGGTCTTCCATCTACAGTCTGGCAGGACACGAGCATGAATGCTGGCTGCTGCTGCTGCTGCTGTATACAGAGCTCTGAGCCGCCATTGGTGTGCACAGCAGGGTCTGAGGCGTGCAGTGGGTATGCTATCTGCACTTTGCCCTCTAGTGGTGCGTTATATATCAGCTGCCTGATTCTTGGGTGCAGCATGTGAGGTTTCTTATACTGACGGCACGCCAGCAGTGCACAGATTATGCAAGAGGTTTTGATCAGTATTGTAGAGCTTTTCAGTGGCGCTATATTAAATGTAGGCAGGAGAATGTGCAAAATGTGTTCTGAAAATACCCGCTGTCCTCATGAGACAAACTTGGTGAAACAAGAGATCCAGTTCTTGTTTCACCAAGTTTGGAAATGGAGAGATTTCTGAATGGTTTCCCTTGCGTATCCACATGGGTGAATAAAAGCATTTTCTTCACTTTTTACTGATTTTCGAGTGCTGCCTTTTTTCTACTCTATCTATCTATCCATCTATGTAACATATCTATCTGCCTGTCTTTAACTATCTATCTATCTGCTTATGCTATCTATATACTCTTGAATGACTGTATGTTTCCTTTCCAGACATTATTTTTGTATTTTCAGTGAAGTTTCATGCTCTCAGATAAATGTATGTAATCTTCTTACATGTAGAAATGTAATGTCTTGCCCTGTAATAAAAGAATCAGCCATATTAATTGTCGCCAAGTCAGATTTCATTATACATATTTTCTATTAGATCTATGATGAACGTCGTACATGTTGGTACCGCAGGTGGAGAATCGTTCAGCAGTCATCCTGAATAATGACATCTCATTGATTATTTTTCTTCAGGTTTTAAAGTCCATTTTGCTGTTTCCAACTATTGAGAGAATGGCGCAGTCGCCGCAGGGCAAGATAATGACGCCATTGTTGTGCAGCCTGCGGTACGTGGTGTATATGCCTTTATATCTACTCTCCTTCTTACCGGACGTCATGAAGATATTTCTCGTGAAGTTAGCGCTGCGTGGCATCAAATCTGTGGATGAAGCATCGGTGGTGGCCTCGCTGGACCTGTTCAGAATGGAGTGTGCCGGTAGGTGTTTTGTACACAAGTGGTACCCACAGGATGGCACATGGTCTATAAGTGTGCAAGGAATACATACAGTATACTAATATGCCAGGGATATGTATATTAGTGTGCCAGGGATATGTATATTAATATGCCAGGGATATGTATATTAATGTGCCAGGGATATGTATATTAGTGTGCCAGGGATATGTATATTAGTGTGCCAGGGATACATACAGTATACTAATATGCCAGGGCTATGTATATTAGTGTGCCAGGGATATGTATATTAATATGCCAGTATGTACAGTACAGACTAAAAGTTTGGACACACCTTCTCATTCTCATTCAAAGAGTTTTCTTTATTTTCATGACTATGAAGGCATCAAAACTATGAATTAACACATGTGGAATTATATACATAACAAACAAGTGTGAAATAACTGAAAATATGTCATATTCTAGGTTCTTCAAAGTAGCCACCTTTTGCTTTGATTACTGCTTTGCACACTCTTGGCATTCTCTTGATGAGCTTCAAGAGGTAGTCCCCTGAAATGGTCTTCCAACACTCTTGAAGGAGTTCCCAGAGATGCTTAGCACTTGTTGGCCCTTTTGCCTTCACTCTGCGGTCCAGCTCACCCCAAACCATCTCGATTGGGTTCAGGTCCGGTGACTGTGGAGGCCAGGTCATCTGGCGCAGCACCCCATCACTCTCCTTCATGGTCAAATAGCCCTTACTTTCAAAGTTTTCCCAATTTTTCGGCTGACTGACTGACCTTCATTTCTTAAAGTAATGATGGCCACTCGTTTTTCTTTACTTAGCTGCTTTTTTCTTGCCATAATACAAATTCTAACAGTCTATTCAGTAGGACTATCAGCTGTGTATCCACCTGACTTCTCCTCAACGCAACTGATGGTCCCAACCCCATTTATAAGGCAAGAAATCCGACTTATTAAACCTGACAGGGCACACCTGTGAAGTGAAAACCATTTCAGGGGACTACCTCTTGAAGCTCATCAAGAGAATGCCAAGAATGTGCAAAGCAGTAATCAAAGCAAAAGGTGGCTACTTTGAAGAACCTAGAATATGACATATTTTCAGTTGTTTCACACTTGTTTGTTATGTATATAATTCCACATGTGTTAATTCATAGTTTTGATGCCTTCAGTGTGAATCTACAATTTTCATAGTCATGAAAATAAAGAAAACTCTTTGAATGAGAAGGTGTGTCCAAACTTTTGGTCTGTACTGTATATTAGTGTGCCAGCGATATGTATATTAGTGTGCCAGGGATATGTATATTAATGTGCCAGGGATATGTATATTAATGTGCCAGGGATATGTATATTAGTGTGCCAGGGATACATACAGTATACTAATATGCCAGGGATATGTATATTAGTGTGCCAGGAATACGTTTACTAGTGTGCCAGGGATACGTATATTAATGTGCCAGGGATACGTATACTAGTGTGCCAGGGATTCGTATACTAGTGTGCCAGGGATATGTGTACTAGTGTGCCCGGGATATGTATATTAATGTGCCAGGAATACGTATATTAGTGTGCCAGGGATACATACCGTATATTAGTGTGCCAGGGATATGTATATTAATGTGCCAGCTTATGTACAGTTGCAAGAAAAAGTATGTGAACCCTTTGGAAAGATATGGATTTCTGCACAAATTGGTCATAAAATGTGATCTGATCTTCATCTAAGTCACAACAATAGACAATCACAGTCTGCTTAAACTAATAACACACAAAGAATCAAATGTTACCATGTTTTTATTGAACACACACAGTAAACATTCACAGTGCAGGTGGAAAAAGTATGTAAACCCTTGGATTTAATAACTGGTTGAACTTCCTTTGGCAGCAATAACTTCAACCAAACGTTTCCTGTAGTTGCAGATCAGACATGCACAACGGTCAGGAGTAATTCTTGACCATTCCTCTTTACAGAACTGTTTCAGTTCAGGAATATTCTTGGGATGTCTGGTGTGAATCGCTTTCTTGAGGTCATGCCACAGCATCTCAATCGGGTTGAGGTCAGGACTCTGACTGGGCCACTCCAGAAGGCGTATTTTCTTCTGTTTAAGCCATTCTGTTCTTGATTTACTTCTATGCTTTGGGTCATTGTCCTGTTGCAACACCCATCTTCTGTTGAGCTTTAGCTGGTGGACAGATGGCCTTAAGTTCTCCTGCAAAATGTCTTGATAAACTTGGGAAATTATTTTTCCTTTGATGATAGAAATCCGTCCAGGCCCTGACGCAGCAAAGCAGCCCCAAACCATGATGCCCCCACCACCATACTTCACAGTTGGGATGAGGTTTTGATGTTGGTGTGCTCTGCCTCTATTTCTCTACACATAGTGTTGTGTGTTTCTTCCAAACAACTCAACTTTGGTTTCATCTGTCCACAGAATATTTTGCCAGTACTGCTGTGGAACATCCAGATGCTCTTGTGCAAACTGTAAACGTGCAGCAGTGGCTTCCTCTGTGGTATCTTCCCATGAAATCCATTCTTGTTTAGTTAGTGTTTTACATATCGTAGATTAGCTAACAGGGATGTTAGCATATGCCAGAGACTTTTGTAAGTCTTTAGCTGACACTCTAGGATTCTTCTTCACCTCATTGAGCAGTCTGCGCTGTGCTCTTGCAGTCCTCTTTACAGGACGTCCACTCCTAGGGAGAGTAGCAGCAGTGCTTAACTTTCTCCATTTATAGACAATTTGTCTTACCGTGGACTGATGAACAGCAAGGCTTTTGGAGATACTTTTATAACCCTTTCCAGCTTTATGCAAGTCAACAATTCTTAATCGTAGGTCTTCTGAGAGCTCTTTTGTGCAAGGTATCATTCACATCAGGCAATGCTTCTTGTGAAAAGCAAACCCAGAACTGGTGTGGGTTTTTTATAGGGCAGGGCAGCTGTAACCAACACCTCCAATCTCATCTCATTGATTGGTCTAGGGGTTCACATACTTTTTCTGTGAATGTTTACATGGTGTGTTCAATAAAAACATGGTAACATTTAATTCTTTGTGTGTTATTAGTTTAAGCAGACTGTGATTGTCTATTGTTCTGACTTAGATGAAGATCAGATCACATTTTATGACCAATTTGTGCAGAAATCCATATAATTTTAAAGGGTTCACATACTTTTTCTTGCAACTGTATATTAGTGTGCCAGGGATATGTATATTAGTGTGCCAGGGATACATACAGTCTTGTGAAAAAATTAGGACACCCTTTGAAAGCATGTGGTTTTTTGTAACATTTTTAATAAATGGTTATTTCATCTCCGTTTCAACAATACAGAGAGATTAAAGTAATCCGACTAAACAAAGAAAACTGAAGAAAAGTCTTTTCAAGATCTTCTGTAAATGTCATTCTACAAAAATGCCTATTCTAACTGAGGAAAAAGATAGGACACCCTTGCCCCTAATAGCGAGTGTTACCTCCTTTGGCTGAAATAACTGCAGTGAGACGGTTCTTGTAGCCATCTACCAGTCTTCGACATCGGTCTGAGGAAATTTTACCCCACTCCTCAATGCAGAACTTTTTCAGCTGTGAGATGTTTGAGGGGTTTCTTGCACGTACAGCCCTTTTCAAGTCACCCCACAGCATCTCAATGGGATTCAAATCTGGACTTTGACTTGGCCATTCCAGGACTCTCCATTTCTTCTTTTTCAGCCAATCTTTGGTTGATTTACTAGTATGTTTTGGGTCATTGTCATGTTGCATGGTCCAGTTCCGCTTCAGCTTTAATTTTCTAACTGATGGTCTCACATGTTCTTCAAGCACCTTCTGATACACAGTAGAATTCATCGTGGATTCTATGATGGTGAGCTGACCAGGTCCTGCTGCAGCAAAGCAGCCCCAAACCTTGACACTTCCACCTCCATGCTTCACAGTTGGTATGAGGTTCTTTTCTTGGAATGCTGTGTTTGGTTTACGCCAACCATGTCCTCTGCTGTTGTGTCCAAATAATTCAATTTTGGACTCATCTGTCCAAAGAACATTATTCCAGAAGTCCTGGTCTTTGTCAACTTTATCGCTGGCAAATGTCAGTCTGGCCTCGATGTTTCTCTTGGAAAGCAAAGGTTTCCTCCTTGCACACCTCCCATGCAAGTTAAACTTGTACAGTCTCTTTCTGATTGTAGAGGCATGTACTTCTACATCAACAGTAGCCAGAGCCTGCTGTAGTTCTCGAGATGACACTTTAGGGTTTTTGGATACCTCTTTTAGCATCTTGCGGTCTGCTCTTGGGGTGAACTTGCTGGGGCGACCAGTCCTGGGCATGTTGGCAGTTGTTTTGAAAGCCCTCCACTTGTAGACTATCTTCCGGACAGTGGAATGGCTGATTTCAAAATCTTTTGAGATCTTTTTAAATCCCTTCCCAGACTCATAGGCTGCTACAATCTTTTTTCTGAAGTCCTCTGACAGCTCTTTTGCTCTCACCATGGTGCTCACTCTCACTTCAACAGTCAGGAGCACACCAAACTAAATGTCTGAGGTTTAAATAGGGCAAGCCTCATTCAACATGCAGAGTAACGATCTACTAATTTTGTGCACCTGGTGTGATATACCTGTGTGAGATCTGAGCCAATTTAAGAGGGAATACATGTGAGGGTGTCCTATCTTTTTCCTCAGTTAGAATAGGCATTTTTGTAGAATGACATTTACAGAAGATCTTGAAAAGACTTTTCTTCAGTTTTCTTTGTTTAGTTGGATTACTTTAATCTCTCTGTATTGTTGAAACGGAGATGAAATAACCATTTATTAAAAATGTTACAAAAAACCACATGCTTTCAAAGGGTGTCCTAATTTTTTCACATGACTGTATATTAGTGTGCCAGAAATACGTATACTAGTGTGCGAGTGATACGTAATACTTTCAGGCGGCAGATTTCAATCCAGAGGGAGAAAACCTTGATGGAACTTTTGTCATGGTCTTGGTTCAGCCTTGGGTGCAGGTATAAGGTATTATATTCTACATCCTGATATCTTCTGTACATGCCTAATAAATATTTGCAGCATTTTCCATCTGAAAATCCACGTGTGGCCGACCCACCGCTGTGTTTCAAAGCGCATCAAGAAGTGACATGAATTGCAACACAGATTCCCATTGCTAACGAAGGGGCTCTGATTTGACGTGGATTTCGGCATGGAACACATGCAAATCTACTTGAAAATCCCACCATGTAAGCGCAAGCCTTACAAAGTGTCACTTGTGGACGAAAGACAAGTTTTTGAGTTGGCAGAAAATATTTTACAACTATTCTAATGAAATAAGTTCCACGAAAACACCCCAACGGTTAAAGGTGTTTTCCGGTTGTTAAAAGTTACGCCCGATCCCTCTGCAGCGCCAGGTCAGACATGAGAACTGCAGCTCCATTCATCTCTGGAAATAGCTGAGCCATAGAGATGAACGGAACGGCGGTGCGCATGTTCGACATGACGCTCTATTCATTTTGCGCCGCTCCAAGGGGTATGTGGTTCCAGTTCTCGTGATCAGTGGGGGTCCCAATGTTAAGACCCTCATCGGATAAGTTTTAACAACCGGAATACCCGTTTACTCAAGATTTCGTTTTGTTGGCCTTCAAATATATCCATTGTGCAGACTGCAAGACTGATACGGAAGATTCATACAAAGAGCCAATAGTTTGTCGCCCCCTAGTGACCAGATTATTATAAAAATGCTAAAGGGGTTGTCTGCTTTATTCATATTGATGACCTATCCTCAGGTAAAAAATTAAGAGAAGGCAGTGCTCGTACAAGCGCAGCCTTCTCTTCAAATACCTGATCGGCAGGGCTGTGAGGCCCCTCCGATCCGATACTGATGACCTGTCCTGAGGATAGGTCATCAATATGAATATAGCAGACAACCCCTTTAAATGTTTTTATATTGCTCAGTTAAAATAGGATGGAGCTAAGCTGCAAATCTGGACACAAACCATGGTCAGGGGTGGAACTGTTTCTGGAAGAAAGCAGCTATTTTTTCTAAACCTGGATGATCCCTTTAAATGTGACAGCAAGGTGCTCAGCAGATCAAACAGTGCTGCACCCAGGCAACCGCGCAGTACCTGCAGTCTCTATTTAAAGGGGGATTCCAGTTTTAACAAATGGTGTGTAATGAAAGGTTGTACAATTTTCCAGTATACTTTGTTCACGATGTTCAAGATCTCTGCTTGCTGTCATTCAAAAGAAAACAATTCATGGCTTACATCCAGAAGATAAAAATCTGTCCTGGTCATGGAATGAGCTCACAGGCACACGGCTCTGATACACTGCACCATAAGGCCTCTTTCACACTACTGTATGGCTTTTTCAGTGTTTTGCGGGCCATTTTTCCGGATCCGTTTTCGGTTCCGTTTTTTCCGTATGGCATATACAGTATACATTAATTACATAGAAAAAATTGGGCTGGGCATAACATTTTTAATAGATGGTTCCGCAAAAACGGAACGGATACGGAAGACATACGGATGCATTTCCGTATGTGTTCCATTTTTTTTGCGAACCCATTGACTTGAATGGAGCCACGGAACGTGATTTGCGGGCAATAATAGGACATGTTCTATCTTTTAACGGAATGGAAATACGGAAATGGAATGCATACGGAACATTATTATTATTATTTTTTTTTTTGGGCGGAACCGTTGAAATAAATGGTTCCGTACACGCACCTGAAAAAATGGCCCGTAAACAGAAAAAAAAAAAACGGTCATGTGAAAGAGGCCTAACTGGAACAAACACATGACCAGGGCAGGTTTTTATCCTATGTAAGAAAAGACTGAAGAGTTCTATTGAAGGACAGTAAGCAGAGATCTTGAAAGCCATCAGAAAGTGATACATATTAGAAAATGGTTTCACTTTTTATTATGCACAGAATAACCTTTATTTGCTGAATCTGGAACATCCCTTTAAACTTGTGGTGGGAGCAGCAGGAGGGAGCAACATCAGAGGTACACATTAAGGGCTCATTCAGACGACTGTATGAATTAGTCCGCCGAACGGGTGCAGACCCATTCATTTTAATAGGGACGACATGATGGATGAGGACGGCATGTCTGCATCCCTAGTTCTGTTCCGCGGCCCCACAAAAAAATTACTGCATGTCCTATTCTTGTCCGCAATTGCGGGACAAGAATAGGCATTTCTATCATACTGCCAGCCATGTGTGGTCCACAAAATGCGGAACGCACATGGGCCGGTAACTGATTTGCGGATCTGCAATATGCGGACCACAAAAAACACTACAGACGTCTGAATGCGCCTTAAGACAGTTGGTTCATTCTTTTGTTACTTCCTATGAGGTGATGTAAGTAAGTAAATTCCATCAAGTTGAAAATCTTTGACCGATCAGTCGTCAGTAGTGTCAGTCGATACAGCCAGAAATATGTTTGATCTAGAACAATTCAAGGTGTTGTGGGACATTGTTTTTCTCCAAAAACAGCGCCTCTTGTGTTCATAAGGTGTGTCTGCGATTACAGCTCTGCAGCAGGGAGAAGTTAATAAGGCACCCGTTTCTTGGCATCCAGAAGCAATGGTTCTAGGATAGAAATCGGACGTACATTAAAGGGGTTATACCATGATTGATGTAAAAAATGAAAATCAGACATCATATAGTACATGACAATACCTTTCTAATAAAGCTAGAACCAGCCCTGTACCTCACATGGATCCAGAGATCTCCCCATTCATTGCTCCAATTGCTCTGCTAGATTATCCTTAGCCTGGCAGCTTATGGGTCGTGTCCTTTCTGCTTCAGCTCTCTCCCTGTAAACTGCCAGTGCTTCTAACAGTTGAAGAATTAAACTGAGTATGTTTGACCAGCTCAGTGAGATGGACAAAAAAATAAGCAAAGGAACAAGCAGCAGGTGGCGCCATACAGATCTATTTTATTGAATAACTCAGTTGCTATACTACATTTTTAATTACATGCAATTACAAAAGTATTCAGATCCAGGGGCTGGTTTTAATAAACAGCAAACTAAGCTGCAAAAAACAGTGTCAGGCAGCGGCTGCCAAGGCCAATAAGATAATGGGTTGCATCAAAAGGGGCATAGATGCCCGTGATGAGAACATATTCCTACTACTTTACAAATCACTGGTCAGACCACACATGGAGTACTGTGTACAGTTCTGGGCTCCTGTAAACAAGGCAGACATAGCAGAGCTGGAGAGGGTCCAGAGGAGGGCAACTAAAGTAATAACTGGAATGGGGCAACTACAGTACCCTGAAAGATTATCAAAATTAGGGTTATTCACGTTAGAAAAAAGACGACTGAGGGGAGATCTAATTACTATGTATAAATATATCAGGGGGCAGTACAGAGATCTATCCCATCATCTATTTATCCCCAGGACTGTGACTGTGACGAGGGGACATCCTCTGCGTTTGGAGGAAAGAAGGTTTGTACACAAACATAGAAAAGGGTTCTTTACGGTAAGAGCAGTGAGACTATGGAACTCTCTGCCTGAGGAGGTGGTGATGGTGATGGTACAATAAAAGGGTTCAAGAGGGGCCTGGATGTATTTCTGGAGTGTAATAATATTACAGGCTATAGCTACTAGAGAGGGGTCGTTGATCCAGGGAGTTATTCTGATTGCCTGATTGGAGTCGGGAAGGAATTTTTTATTCCCCTAAAGTGAGGAAAATTGGCTTCTACCTCACAGGGTTTTTTTTTTGCCTTCCTCTGGATCAACTTGTAGGATGACAGGCCGAACTGGATGGACAAATGTCTTTTTTCGGCCTTATGTACTATGTTACTATGTTACTATGTTACTAAAGTATGTTTCATGACACAACCCCTTTAAGTGCAAAGGCTCTTCACGATGGGCTAGCATTATTAATTTGGCACAACACTTCTAAATGTGTTTTGCCTTAGCCCATGTACAGTGCCTTGCAAAAGTATTCACCCCCTTGACTTTTTTCGTGTTTTGTTACATTACAGCCTCAAGTTCAATGTTTTGTTAATCTGAATTTTATGTGATGGATCAGAACACAATAGTCTAAGTTGGTGAAATGAGAAAAATATATAAATAAAACTATTGTTTAGAAATAGAAAACAGAAAATTGTCATGTGCGTATGTATTCACCCCTTTGTTAGGAAGCCCATAAAAAGCTCTGGTGCAACCAATTGCCTTCAGAGGTCACATAATTAGGGAAATGATGTCCACCTGTGTGCAATCTAAGTGTCACATGATCTGTCATTACATATACACACCTTTTTTGAAAGGCCCCAGAGGCTGCAACACCTAAGCAAGAGGCATCACTAACCAAACACTGCCATGAAGACCAAGGAACTCTCCAAACAAGTAAGGGACAATGTTGTTGAGAAGTACAAGTCAGGGTTAGGTTATAAAAAATATGCAAATCTTTGATGATCCCCAGGAGCACCATCAAATCTATCATAACCAAATGGAAAGAACATGGCACAACAGCAAACCTGCCAAGAGACCTCCGCCCACTAAAACTCACGGACCGGGCAAGGAGGGCATTAATCAGAGAGGCTGCACGGAGACCTAAGGTACCCCTGGAGGAGCTGCAAAGTTCCAGAGCAGAGACTGGATTATCTGTACATAGGACTACAATAAGCCATACACTCCATAGAGTTAGGCTTTATGGCAGAGTGGCCAGAAGAAAGCCATTACTTTCAGCTAAAAACAATAAGGCACGTTGTGAGTTTGCGAAAAGGCATGTGGGAGACTCCCAAAATGTATGAAGAAGGTGCTCTGGTCTGATGAGACTAAAATTGAACTTTTCGGCCATCAAAAAAAACGCTATGTCTGGCAGAGAAAGATGGATGGTGCTAAATACAGGGATATTCTTGAGCAAAACCTGTACCACTCTGTGCGTGATTTGAGGCTAGGACGGAGGTTCACCTTCCAGCAGGACAATGGCCCCAAACACTCTGCTACAGCAACACTTGAGTGGTTTAAAGGGAACCTGTCACCGGGATTTTGTGTATAGAGCTGAGGACATGGGTTGCTAGATGGCCGCTAGCACATCCGCAATACCAGGTCCCCATAGCTCTGTGTGCTTTTATTGTGTAAAAAACCCGATTTGATACATATGCTAATTAACCTGCATCCAAAGATAGTAAAACTGCAGCACTCTCTTGTTTCTTTAATCTCTTTATTCCATCAAATTCATGCGACGTTTCGACCTGGACGGTCTTTTTCAAGCACTTTGCTTGAAAAAGAGCGTCCAGGTCGAAACGTCGCATGAATTTGATGGAATAAAGAGATTAAAGAAACAAGAGAGTGCTGCAGTTTTACTATCTTTGGATGCATACTTGGAGGGACGCTATAGACTGTCGTTCAACACTGCATGCACCACCACATTGAGGACGGTATACCCCTAGTGCTGCTACACCATCTATCCTATGCTAATTAACCTGAGATAAGTCCTGTCCCTGACTCCTCTCACGTACAGGACACATCTCAGGGTAATTTGCATATGTATCATATTAAAGATTGCTGTTCACAAGCACCAACCATCCAACTTGAAGGAGCTGGAGCAGTTTTGCAAGGAGGAATGGGCAAAAATCCCAGTGGTAAGATGTGGCAAGCTCATAGAGACTTATCCAAAGCGACTTGGAGCTGTGATTGCCGCAAAAGGTGGCTCTACAAAGTATTGCCTTTAGGGGGGTGAATAGTTATGCACATTGACTTTTTCTGTTATTTTGTCCTATTTGTTGTTTGCTTCACAATAAAAAATAAAAATAAAAAACATCTTCAAAGTTGTGGGCATGTTCTGTACATTAAATGATAAAAATCCTCAAACAATACATGCTAATTCAAGGTTGTGAGACACCAAAATATAAAAAACAAGTCAAGGGGGATGAATACTTTTGCAAGGCACTGTAGGTATGAAGATCATATTTAATAGCAACAATCTTTACTGCCAAAAGCCGGAAGGTGGAAATGGGTCTTGAGGCTATTTCCAGAAGAAGATGGTTAACCAGGAAAAAAAAAAAATGAGAAAATCCATATTTCATAGCTCAGGTGTTAGCCGAAATTACACAGGATCACATAAGGGCAGGATGTGTTATCTAAAATTTGTCTTTAAAGCCTAGTGTGACAGAATTAGATGTGTAGAACCTGTTTGGAAAAACACTGGCTCCTGGCCTGTAATACTGGGTGAGTCACGGACACCTGCGAAATGTTGTCTTAGGGTACTCAAAAAAAAAAACTCACCTCTCTCCAAGTCATTTTTCCTTCTTATTTATTCTCTGTCCAAGACTTTTCGCTCTGCAACCATCCTTCTGTCATTAAACAGGTCCCTGAATCGCTCCCCTGTCCCATCTCCGAAACTGTAACTTTTTTTTTTTCCGACTCAACTTCAGTCATTTTAACAAGACATATTTCTAAGGCTATTAAAGAACGTTTGGTCTCTGCAAGAGGTCTATGAGTGTTAGTCGATGACCTTTCCTCTCTTCCTGTGGTTTGTTTATAATCCGTTTCTAGTGACGAGCTGAGGTATAGGGCCCGGGGCCAAATCCTTTTCTCAGACAAACCTCCTTGAATTCTCTTTGGCAAATACTTCTGAAAACCACGAGCCAAACACCATGTCAAAAAGAAAAAAAAAATTAAAAAATGACACAACGCTGGGCAATCCTTGCACAGGATGCAGCTCAATTTTAAGTACAAGGTACACAGCTAATGTAAGAGTCTCAAATATTGATATAGCTGGGACGCCGTGGCGGTAATATTGTTATATTTCAGCACGGAAGAAAACTTTTTTAACACCATTTGATCTGGCGTCGTACGTGCACCGCTATATAGGTGTCTCTATTTTTAATAACATTTATCTGATCTCTATGGCCAGTTTGGGGAGCTTCGTATTCTACGAAAGCTTATCCAATGTCTGTTTTATAAAACATGGTTTCAGAATGAAGATCCTGGGGTAAATCAAGATCTTTATGGCTATAATCTTAAAGGGGTTTTCCGAGATATAGGTTATCAGTATCTGATTGGTGGGAGTCTGACACCCGTGACACCTGCCGATCTTTGCAGATTTTTCTGGGCTATGTGATGTCACGTTCATCTGTCACATGGTGTAGGCGCAGCACAGCCACTATGTAATGTACGGCACTATCCTTGGTGAGCATAGGTATCCAGAGGATCGGTCATCATTTTAAATATCTCAGAAACACCCTTTAAAATTATTAAAGCACAGCTTAATTTGTAGTTGTGTTTTGACCAATAGAGATCAAATATTAACATATCTACAACTTTGTGATTTACAGACTTATCCTTACTTACCTTTCCCATTCATTTGAGATATCCCGAGATGATTGGAGTGAGATGATGAGTTGTTCATCTCACGGCACTTACCATATTTTTCGCTTTATAAGACGCACCTGATGAAAAGATGCTCCCCAGGTTTTAGAGGAGGAAAATAAGAAAAAATATATTTTTGGTCAGGCCACCAAATCAGGACCTCACATCAGACCCCCCCCCCATAACAGGACCTCACATCAGACCTCAATGCCAGACCCCCATCAGAACTCAGATCAGACTTCTAAAATAAATAACTTCACTTACCTCTGCTGCTCTTCTCCAGGCCCAGCGATCGCTCCTTCAGTCATGCTCCTTTGTCTTTTCCGGGCCCGCGCTGGCTGTGTGCAGTGTCGAGTCGTAGTGCTCACTCTAGGTCCTGACGCTGTATGCGGTCAGGACCTGCAGTGCAGCACAGCCCCAGGGAAAAAGACCAGGAAGGGTGAGTACAGGAAGCGCTTATAGCACTTCACTCCCCGTGCTAGAGAGCACTTCCATAATGGAAGGGCTCACTATTATTCACTTTATAAGACGCATAGCCATTTTCCCCCAGTCTTATGTAGCGAAAATAAGGTGTCTTGGAATATCTGGGGAAAACAGGAGACATAAGGAAGGACACATCTGTATCTTTTTTTATTTACCTGTTTTGCCTCCTTAGGACTTATTCAGATGTCCCTTCCAGTTGCTGTCCAAGTGTAGAATGTTATAGTGTTAACAATATCCCAAGTGTTAATGGGTCAATCCAAATGTGCAATTTTTTGCATAGCCCATTAGTCTGTGCCAAAAATGAATCGCAACATCCTGCACCAGTTTTCTCAAAAGTGAATGGGTCTTTGAGATAAATGGAAAGCAGAAGTATTCTTTAAAACTGTTCCATGTTACCAGTTGGAAGACGGACGAGTTTAGCATTGTTCATCGGAAGGAGCCCTTAGTCTTTTTTCGCTCCTGGATGTACACTGCTCAAAAAAATAAAGGGAACACAAAAATAACACATCCTAGATCTGAGTTAATTAAATATTCTTCTGAATACTTTTCTCTTTACATAGTTGAATGTGCTGACAACAAAATGACACAAAAATTGGAAATCTAATTTTTCAACCCATGGAGGTCTGGATTTGGAGTCACCCTCAAAATTAAAGTGGAAAAACACACTACAGGCTGATCCAACTTTGATGTAATGTCCTTAAAACAAGTCAAAATGAGGCTCAGTAGTGTCTGTGGCCTCCACGTGCCTGTATGACCTCCCTACAACGCCTGTGCATGCTCCTGATGAGGTGGCGGACGGTCTCCTGAGGGATCTCCTCCCAGACCTGGACTAAAGCATCTGCCAACTCCTGGACAGTCTGTGGTGCAACGTGACGTTGGTGGATAGAGCGAGACATGATGTCCCAGATGTGCTCAATTGGATTCAGGTCTGGGGAACGGGCGGGCCAGTCCATAGCATCAATGCCTTCGTCTTGCAGGAACTGCTGACACACTCCAGCCACATGAGGTCTAGCATTGTCTTGCATTAGGAGGAACCCAGGGCCAACCGCACCAGCATATGGTCTCACAAGGGGTCTGAGGATCTCGTCTCGGTACCTAATGGCAGTCAGACTACCTCTGGCGAGCACATGGAGGGCTGTGCGGCCCTCCAAAGAAATGCCACCCCACACCATTACTGACCCAATGCCAAACCGGTCATGCTGGAGGATGTTGCAGGCAGCAGAACGTTCTCCACGGCGTCTCCAGACTCTGTCACGTCTGTCACATGTGCTCAGTGTGAACCTGCTTTCATCTGTGAAGAGCACAGGGCGCCAGTGGCGAATTTGCCAATCTTGGTGTTCTCTGGCAAATGCCAAACGTCCTGCACGGTGTTGGGCTGTAAGCACAACCCCCACCTGTGGACATCGGGCCCTCATATCACCCTCATGGAGTCTGTTTCTGACCGTTTGAGCAGACATATGCACATTTGTGCCCTGCTGGAGGTCATTTTGCAGGGCTCTGGCAGTGCTCCTCCTGTTCCTCCTTGCACAAAGGCGGAGGTAGCGGTCCTGCTGCTGGGTTGTTGCCCTCCTACAGCCTCCTCCACGTCTCCTGATGTACTGGCCTGTCTCCTGGTAGCGCCTCCATGCTCTGGACACTACGCTGACAGACACAGCAAACCTTCTTGCCACAGCTCGCATTGATGTGCCATCCTGGATAAGCTGCACTACCTGAGCCACTTGTGTGGGTTGTAGACTCCGTCTCATGCTACCACTAGAGTGAAAGCACCACCAGCATTCAAAAGTGACCAAAACATCAGCCTGTAAGCATAGGAACTGAGAAGTGGTCTGTGGTCACCACCTGCAGAACCACTCCTTTATTGGGGGTGTCTTGCTAATTGCCTATAATTTCCACCTGTTGTCTATCCCATTTGCACAACAGCATGTGAAATTGATTGTCACTCAGTGTTGCTTCCTAAGTGGACAGTTTGATTTCACAGAAGTGTGATTGACTTGGAGTTACATTGTGTTGTTTAAGTGTTCCCTTTATTTTTTTGAGCAGTGTATTTTCTGATTGTCTACAGAATCATGTGGTTAACTAGTGGATCCTGACTACACACAGTCTCCTTTGTAGTCTGGTTCTATCAGGAAAAGCTCCCCAGCACACAGACCTCTACATGATGAATTACACTGCAACTGCATTCTCTCTCCGGGATCACACAGCAGGTGTTGGTGATGAATATTCCTAAAAGAAGCTAGCCACTAAGAGGGGTTGTCCAAGATAATTAAAAAGCTCACACAAGCTCCGGAGTAGTCTAAACCAAATAATGTCTCCAATAATGTCTCATGCCAGGGTGGACCATCCTGCTACAGTGGAGCAGCTCGCCACCATAATGAACCAGGGGGCTACCAGACGTGTGTCTAAACACAACAATTCAGCGAAGCAGACGGATGGTCACTGCAACTCTGTTAACGAAATTTCGGGGAAGTAAGGGAATCGGAACTCCGGTGATTGGCAAAGGGTGGTCTTCTCCGATGAGTCACGTTTTCTACTTCATGAAACGGATGGATGTTGGCGTGTCAGGTGAGAAACATCAGTGAACAAACACCCTGCAATCATTTCTGGAAGAACACAAGCTGGTGGTGGCAGAGTTATGGTCCGGGGAAGGTTTTCATGGCCTTCTCTGGGCCACTTATCCATGTGGATGGCACTCTCAACCGTTGGCTCTCAACATGCTCATTGTCTTCCTTGGGGTGAATGGAATCCTCCAGCAAGACAATACAACATGTCACAAAGCTAAAATTTTTTGACATTTGTTGGATGAGCATGACCAGGATTTCCAAGTACTACCCTGGCCCCCTAGTTCCTAAGACTTGTACCCAATTGTGCATCTGTGGGCCCACAGAGTTTCATGTTCGCTCTATGGATCCTTTCCCATGCACCCTCAAGCAACTGTGTGATGCATTGCAGACAATATTGCTCCAGATACCTGTGACAGCCTACCAGGACCTTATGGAGTCACTCCCACCCATCTTGCTGCTGTCCGCACTGCACACAGCGGTTATTCTGGATATGAGCTAGTAATGTGACTCGACTATGTAATAAATGTAGTGTATACATTGGAAAGAATGTTTAAGTGTTCCCTTAATCATTACGATATAACTTTCATCACTAATGTTCTGGTAACTATTTTAAGAAGAACCAGACCTCTTTTGCGTCACTGGGGTGGAAATAGAAGCAGACCTCCCTGCTCAGTCAAAGTCAGTAATTTTTGCCACAATAGACAATCCTGAGAGAAGATGTGGTGGTTTGATGACTTGAGCCCTCTGTGGGCTTCTTTCCCCAGTGAATCCTTTTTTCCAGTGAGGATTCTTTCTTATCCCGAGCCCTATCCATACTGACTCCATAAAAAGACCCACATTTGCAGGGCAAGTAGGAAAGATTAATTATATTAAAATCTTTCTTACTCAAATTAAAATGTTCTTTGTATTGGATCAGCACATTCCCTGGGATTATTTCCCTGAAAACTGGGATTAAGTTGAAACAGAGTGAAAATTCATTTTTTTGGCTTTGACATCTACTCTCCTCCAATGTTTTATTTACTGCTAATTGTCCTAATTGCGGTAGTCCCACTAATTAACATTCCAATTCGAAAACATAATTTTTTATTTGGTGTAATAAAAAAAAAATGCTTCTGAATCTAGATTTTGCTGTTAAATAGTTGAAACCCCTGGTGTTCTTTTAAGTCTCAGAATGTCTACCTTAAGTGTCCAGTACTGGTGGTAACACATGCTTGGCACCATTACCTTTTGTACATGGGCAGCGGGAGGCACCATAACAAGCATGTAATAACAGGAGACACCATAAAAGATATGTAACAGCAATGTTGATGCACTGGAGCATTTTTTCTATAATTTTATCTAATTTGATCTGACATCTACATTTTAAGGGGAACTGTCTCGTTATACAAGCAGTCTGCTCTTTTAATAGAGCAGAAAGAGCTGAGCAAATTGATATATAATGTTGTTGGAAAAGATTCAGTATAATTTCAGTTTTATTCATTTAAATCCCTGCATTTTCCATGCTAAGGAGTCCAGTGGGCGGTCCTATCAGCGATTGACAGCTGCCTCTATACATATACACACATGAAGGCTTTTAGTCACTGAGTAGAACCAACCACTGGACTCCCACGTGTAGAAAGAGCAGAAGTTGAGATGAATATAATACAAGTTATACTGAATCCTTTTTCACAAACCTGTATATCAATGTGCTTAGGTCCGGCATTTTCATGGTGACTGGTTCCTTTTATTAATAAATTGTGGAACAACCCCTTTAACTCCTTCAGTGCCGAGCCACTTTTCACCTTAAATCCCAGGCCGATTTTTGCAAATCTGACATGCGTCACTTTATGTGATAATAACTTTAGTACGTTTTTACTTATCCAAGCCATTCTGAGACTGTTTTCTTGTGACACATTGTACTTCATGATAGTCATAAATTTGAGTCAATATATTTCACCTTTATTTATGAAAAAATTCAAAATTTACCAAAAATTTTGAAAAATTAGCAATTTTCAGAATTTCTATTTCTTTGCTTTTAAAACAGAAAGTGATACCTCATAAAATATTTATTACTTAACATGTCTACTTTATGTTGGCATCATTTTGTAAATGTCATTTTTTTTTTTAGAAGGCTTAGAAGTTTAGAAGCAGTTTTTCAAATTTTCAACAACATTTTTTTAAGCACTAATTCAGTTATAAAGTGATTTGAGGGGCTTACGTGATGGAAACCACCCCATTTTGGAAACTACACCCCTCAAATTATTCAAAACTGATGTTTCAAACTTTGTTAACCCTTGAGGTGTTCCACAAGAATTAGGCCTCATGCACACGGCCGTTGTCCCCAATGCACGGGCAACATCCGTGCAGCGGGCCGGACCTATTAAATGGGTCCGTGGTCTGTCTGCACCGCAAAAAAATATGACATGTCATATTTATTTGCGGTGCGGAACAACGGAAAGAAACACCACGGAAGCACTCCGTAGTGCTTCCGGTGTTCCGTTCCGTGACTCCGTTCCGCATCTCCGGAATTGCGGACCTATTCAAGTGAATGGGTCCGCATTCGTGATGCGGGGTGCACTATGGCCACGGCCGCCCAACAGCCGTGTGCATGAGGCCTTAAAGGAAAATGGAGGTGAAATTAAAAAAAATTGCTTCTTTAATAGATTTTTTATGTTAATCAATTTTTTCTTGCAACACAGCAAGGGTTAACAGCAAAATAAACCTTAATATATATTACTCTGATTCTGCAGTTTACATAAATACCCAATGTGTGGTGGTAAACTGCTCTATGGGCACGTGGCAGTGGTCAGAAGGAAATTAGCGCCATATGGATTTTGGAGGTAGATTTTGATAGCGTGGTACGCTGATGTACCCCTACAATGGAAACCCTCAAAAAGTGAGCCCATTTTGAAAACTACACCCCTTAAAGAATATATTAAGAGGGGTACTGACCACTTTGTCCCCCTAAGCGTTTTACAGAATTTGGAAACACTTGGCTGTGAAAATAAAAAGTTTCATTTCTTTGAATAAAATGATGCTTTAGCCCCAAATTTTTTATTTTCACAAGGGGTGACAGGAGAAAAAAGCACCCCATAATTTGTTACCTATTTTCTCCTGAATACAGCAACACCCCATATGTGGTGGTAAACTGCTGTGAGGGCACATGGCAGGATTCAGAATGGATGGAGCACCATATGGCTTTTGCAGCGCAGATTTTGATGGATTGGTTTAGGGGTGCCTTTGGTTTTTATTTTTTAACTGTGGGGACTCATTTTTTGCTGGATGAAGTGACGGTTTGATAGGTACCATTTTGGGGTGCATAAGACTTTTTGATTGCTTGTTATTACTGTCACGAGGGTGTCAAGAGCCACGTCTGACTCCGTTATACCCAGGGTCAGGAAGTCGCAGCGGGTGGCTGCGCGCTCTATGTCTAAAGATCGCGCTGTTTCTTAGGGCTCATTCAGACGGCCGTATGCTGTCCGCAAAAATACTGAATGCTATCCGTTTTTTTGCGGATCCGCAAAAAAAAATGAAACATGTCCTATACTTGTCCGTGAAAATCAGGACATGGCCCCATTGAAGTCTATGGGTCCGCAAAAATACTGAATGCTATCCGTTTTTTTGCAGATCCGTTTTTTTGCGGATCCGCAAAAAAACGGATAGCATTCAGTATTTTTGCGGACAGCATACGGCTGTCTGAATGAGCCCTTAATGGTAGCTTTGTCTGTCCTCTCCCTGGTGTTTTCCTTTAGTGTTAGTGGTGCGGACTAGTGTTCCCACCGCCCTATTCACTACTTAGGGCTCATCTCAGGGAAAGCCAGGGTTTAGGCACGTGATCGGCGTACGGGTGAAAAACCCGTCTAGGGACATCAGGGCAGTCAGGTGCCAGCATTCACCTGAGGGTCCATCTTATGTGATATTTTTATAGAGCAGGTTGTTACGGAGGCGGCGATACCTAATGTGTCTATTATTTTTTATTTTTGTTAAGTTTAACATAGTGAAAGCCTTTTTGAACAGAATGAAATCTTGTTTTTGTGTTGCCTTTTTCTGAAGGCCATATTTTTTTTATTTTTTTGGGCAATTCTTACGTAGGGTCTTATTTTTTACGGGATGAGATGACGGTTTGATTGGTACGATTTTGGGCTAAATACACCTTTTTGATCACTTGGTATTATACTTTTTGTGAGGCAAGGTGACCAGAAAATGGCACTGTTTTTATTTTTTATTTTATTATTTTTACGGCGTTCACCTGGCTGGGTGGATCATGTGATTTTTTTATAGAGCCGGTCGATACAATTTTTTTTTTATCTTTATTTGGGGAAAAGGAAGTTGTTGTTTTTTTTACTTGAAACTTAATTTCTTTTTGAAAATGTTTTTTTTTTTTTTACATCTTTTTTAACTTTCTTTTTTTGTCCCACTCTGGGACTTCAACGTTTGGGGGTCTGATCCCCTGTACAATGCATTACAATACATCTGTATTGTAATGCTTTGGCTGTAAGTGTATTACCAGTGTAATACACTTACAGCCTTTCTGCCTGTGAGATCCAGGGGGCTGGATCTCATAGGCTCACAGGAAGGCAGCCACGATGCCTAAGGAAGGCATTGATCTGTTGTCCAAGCTATCGGGTCCCCATCACAGCAGGGCGGTGACCCGATGGACACACAATGGCAGTGCGAGGGTTAATCACCGATGCCGGCACATACAGCAGGCGTCTAGCTATCAGTGACTGCCGGACCCCTGCAGCTGATAGGGTGGGCACAGCTCTTGCGCCCACCCGATTAGCGCTCCGTAGCTGTACGGCGCTGGGATTTCTGACCCAGTTCCCAACGCCGTACATATACGGCACTGGTATCCTACGGGTTAATGAAGGTTAGAATAACATAAATTGAACTTGAGTCGAGGTCACAACACATTGAAGACCACAATGTACCAGAGAGCTTCTGATTCAAGCTTATCTGACCTCATTCCTTGACCATGATCTAGCGGCCTGAAGTTCTCTGCCTGCAGGTGGCATTGGTTAATATTTTTCTTGAAATGAGGAGGATCTCAACATGTTACGCTTAGGATAGCCTCATCCTTCACCTCACCTTTACAGACAAAAAATCACCGTGAACGACTGCAGTTATGCTAGCATGAAGCTTTTTGTTCAAGATGGCCATCATGTTCTTGACAAAGCTTAAAGGGAACCTGTCATCAACTTTATGCTGCCCATACTAATGGCAGAATACGGTAGAGACAGGTGAGTGGATTTCAGTGGTCTGTCATTTATAAGTTAAAAGTAAGTGGTTGTATGGAGACTGTTCCATTCCCCGTCCCTTTTTAAAAAACATACTACGCGTTATGTGTATGATGTTTTGGGGGAAAAAGCTACTTTTACCAAAACTTAACCATCAAAAAATGGGAAACAGAATTGGGGGGAACCTTTCCAGATGAGCATTGGTCTCAAGCTATTAGATTCCTAACCTCCAATTTCAAATGCGTCTCCCATTATGAAGCAGGGCTGAAGACCCTCTTGCATTGGTACTTCACTCCACAGAGACTGAGCAGGATCTACCCTTCATCCTCCCCCAACTGCTGGAGGGAATGCGGAGCTGGAGGCTCATTACTCCATATCTTATGGACATGCCCCATACTTACCCCATACTGGCGCAGTGTTTTTGATCTGATCACGGAGATAACCTCTCTGGTTGTTGACCCCCGTCCTGAACTGGCTCTTTTGTTTTTAGGCATACACAATATCCCCCCTGAATGCAGGAACCTAGTTGGACACATCCTACTTAGCGCTAAATTGGTTATCACACGTTACTGGAAACAAACAGTTTCACCAACTATAGCAGAGGTTATTCTAGAGATTAACAAGTCTTGTAGGTATGAAAGTCTAGTACCTTCCACGATTCTACCCCTGAAGTCTAGGCTAACTCTAATTACTCAACCTGAATAATAGAAGATCCCTAGGCCTGGATTAAAGTTTGAATGTAGCAACATGAACAAAGTAGAAAGGGCCCTTTGAATCAAGACAAATTGAGATTGGACTACCTCACGTCCCCCTCTTTCCCTCCCCGGTCTTCCCTCTCCCCTCTTTACCTTTTACACTTTGATATTAAGGTCCAAATGTTGCGGACCCTACTTTTATACTATTATGCAAAATGCAAACCTTTGATGTCTCCAAATGTCTCTTCAGCAAGCCTATTGTATAGGCGTATATTGTTATGCTTTCTAATTTTGCGAATTATGGCTCAATTTGCCAACCATTGAAAACACCAATAAAAAAGATTTACTCTAAAAGTAAGTGGTTGCCGAGAACTAACATTACAATCATGGCAGACTAGGCCTGGAAAAGAGTCACGGCCACCTGAAAGGGACATGGTTATTCATGAATTCCTGCTCTCCCTGCCCACCTGCTGATGACTGACAGTCTTCTACCGAGTTGTCTCCCTTTTTTTCTAGGAGAGAACTGCCAACCATCAGCAGATGGGCAGGAGAACTGGAGATTATGAGTAACCAGGACTCTTCTCAGGTAGATTTGACTCTTCTCCAGGCCTGGGCTGCAATGATTATGATGCTGGTACTCGGCAACCACTTACTTTTAGCTCATGAATGACACACCGCTGAGTCAGTGAGGTCAGCATAAAGTTGATGACATAATGAGAGAGAGAAGAAGAAATGAATCGCACATCCACTGCTAATGCTATGATCTCATCCCTGCATTTCTGCAGGAGACAGCACTGAATAGCGCATGTGTACTACCTCCATGCTACATGCTAAATGAGGCATTTGTGTACATTTTGATCAAAAGGCAATAAGCCCACTCACCACGCCAAGGCTGCCTCTATGAGTGGGTCCTAACCTAAAATTGGCACGGCGCTGCACGACGACCCCTGCTGCTTGACCATGCCGTACCTAGCTCTGGGTCCCACCAACCAGCCAGGAAAACAGCACAGCGGCCCCCACGCAGCACCGCACCGAAAGTTGATGACAGGTTCCCTTTAACAGGTTTCTTCTCTTCTTCCACAGCTTCTTCCATCTCAAATTTGATCGCCATCTGCCAAACCATTTTCATTTTATATGGGTGTTTCCTTACTTTTGAGACGCACGGTATATTATTGGATTGTATAAACCTCATAGGCAATCTTCATGTTAACAACATGGAACTATAGCACTATACGTACCAGTGATAGATTTGTTATTGCTTCGAATGTCCGCAGAACACAGTGCAAGCTAAGTATACGACCAAGATTTATTATTAGCTGACACCAGATAAAGAAGATAGTCTTGAGGAATTTAGCTTTATTGTGTACGCTTTATGAAGGAAGCTGTACGCACAAGAGACATTGTGGTTACTGTATTTACATAGGGTTTAAGTTACGGTAAAGAAAATATACCCCAGGAAGACCATAAAACTGTTATAGTGAAGTCATCTGTTAGGCCCCTTTCACACGGGCGAATATTCCACGCGGGTGCAATGCGTGATGTGAACGCACCCGCACTGAATCTGGACCCATTCATTTCTATGGGGCTGTGCACACGAGCGGCGATTTTCACGCATCACTTGTGCGTTGCGTGAAAATCGCAGCATGCTCTATATTGTGCGTTTCCCATAGAAGTGAATGGGGCTGCGTGAAAATCGCAAGCTTTCTCAAGTAAGTGCGGATGCGGTGCGATTTTCACGCACGGTTGCTAGGAGACGATCGGGATGGAAACCCGATCATTATTATTTTTGCTTATAACATGGTTATAAGGGAAAATAATAGCATTCTGAATACAGAATGCATAGTACAATAGGGCTGGAGGGGTTAAAAAAAATAAATAAATAATTTAACTCACCTTAATCCACTTGATCGCGCAGCCCGGCTTCTCTTCTGTCTTCTTCTTTGCTGTGTGCAGGAAAAGGACCTGTGGTGATGTCACTCCGGTCATCACATGATCCATCACCATGGTAAAAGATCATGTGATGACCGGAGTGACGTCACCACAGGTCCTTTTCCTGCACACAGCAAAGAAGAAGACAGAAGAGAAGCCGGGCTGCGCGATCAAGTGGATTAAGGTGAGTTAAATTATTTATTTATTTATTTATTTTAACCCCTCCAGCGCTATTTTACTATGCATTCTGTATGTTTTCAGAATGCTATTATTTTCCCTTATAACCATGTTATAAGGGAAAATAATACAATCTACAGAACACCGATTCCAAGCCCGAACTTCTCTGAAGAAGTTCGGGTTTGGGTACCAAACATGCCGATTTTTCTCATGCGCGTGCAAAACACATTACAATGTTTTGCACTCTCTCGGAAAAATCGTGCATGTTCCCGCAAAGCACCTGCACCTTTTCCCGCAACGCCCGTGTGAAAGAGGCCTTAGTATTTCACTTCAGTGGATTGGATTTCCTATCTGGGTTACTCTGGCTTCCTTCCACAAACTTGGAAAGATGGTTCATTCTGACAAGTAGAGTTTTCAGTCTTCTGGACACTGAGCTGCTGGTACAGGTGACTGCATAGAGGTGAAGGTTTGCACAATGAATGTTGTTGCATGCACCAGTCGTGCAGTTTGAGGGTGCTCGTATGTTGGTGTTTCCCAAAATGTTTTATTCCTCTTGTGTATCTAAGGCTCCTTTCACACCTGCGCTTTCCCTTTCCGCTATTGAGATCCGTCATAGGATCTTAATAGTGGGGGAAAACGCTTCAGTTTTGTCTCCATTCATTGCCAATAGGGACTAAAACTGAACTGAATGGAATGGAGTGCACCAGTATGCATCCCGTTCCATTTGGCTGCGTCCTCATCGCGGACAGAATAACGGTGCAAGCAGTGTTTTTTCTGTCCGCGATGTGGTGCGGAGCAAGACGGATCCGTCCTGACACACAATGCAAGTCAATAGGTTCAGATCCGTTTTCTCTGACACAATAGAAAACGGATCCGACCCCTATTGACTTTCCGTCTTGGGTATGTTAAAGTCAATACAATCGGATCCATTCATAATGGATGCAGGCGGTTGTATTATCAGAACGGAAGCGTTTTTGCTGATCCATGATGGATCCAGCCAAAACGCTAGTGTAAAAGTAGCCTAAAATGAAAAGTGAACAAACGATGTAAATAGATATAATTAAAAATATGGCAATTACTGTACACAGCTCCTGTGCAGACTGATGCAGGCCGGACTGTACATAGACCCTACAAGAAACATTTTCCAGTGGGCCGATGCCCAGGGGACCGACCGAGTCCTCCTCATGGCTTCTGGCTGATGCTCTCAGCATTAATACGAGGAGCATCAGGTACTTATGCTTCTAGTCGGCATCCACAGGTGCCCTCCTAAATTGAACTGGATCACTGTCTTCAGGAAAGGGATACAGGTCAATACTATGATGCAGGCGGCAGTATTTTATGCTGCACTGTGGTATTTGGTTTTGCTGGGACGGTATTTTGTGCTGCACTAAGGTATTGGTGGTCCCGTCTACTTCTGTTGTCCCTGCCTACTTGTGGGTTGTGTTGTCCCTGCCTACTTGTGTTTCCCCGCTTTCGGTCAGTCTGGATCCACCTCACTTTTAGGATTTTTTTTTTTTTTTTAGGGACACTTTAAGTTCCCAGTCCACCCCTGAACTGATGAGACCCAGGCTACAAACAAAGATTTTGTGAAGTCTAATTCTGCAGTCTTGTGATCCTTTTCATGTGCCCCTCTAGTCTCTGTAACCTATCAGTAATGCCTTATTCACACGTCAGTATTTGGTCAGTGATTTCCATCAGTGATTGTGAGCCAAAACCAGAATCGGAGCTTCCACAGGAAAAATAATGTATGAATAAAGGCTCATTCAGACGACCGCGCCGTGTTTTGCAGTACGAAAATTGTGGATCCGCAAAACATGAATGCCTCCCATGTGCGTCCCGCAATTTGTGGAATGGAACGGGCGGCCCATTATAGAAATGCCTATTCATGTCCGCAAAACGGTGTGCTGTCCGCATCTTTTGCGGCCCCATTGAAATGAATGGTTCTATACCCATTCCACAAAATTCTGGGACGGATGCGGACCCATTCATACGGTCGTGTGAATGAGCCCTAAGGCATAAGAGGGGGCAAAAGGAGTGGATAAAATTTTATAATTGATAAAATGCAACCCTGGTCCCAATGTTTAGCTCGCTTGGCAGGGCCCTTGCTACAGCGATAATAATAAGTCCAAATAATAATAGAATAATTCAGTGTCCATGCATCGATTACATGTCCATATTGACATAGTGTATCAACGGTGTAGTGTTAATACCAATATCAAAGTGTGCTGTTGTGATGGGTGGTGATACTCATATACATGACAAATCCACATCATAATCATTGTCATGAAGACACTTTTTTATAAATCTTATCCAACTTTTTTTTAATTGTACTTTTTCTAGTCCCACTTCACAATGCGATCTGCTGACCACTTTGGTTAGACCCCGGGCTGCCATAGCTACCCCTGGGTAGGCTTGATGCTGCGGGGCATCGGTGACAGAGGGAGCAGCCTCTATTTGTCTGGCCACCAAGATGCTATAGTCATTATTAGCCTCTAAGGGGATAAGGCAATAGTAGAGTCTACTAGGGTCTTCCATGTGCCCACTGCTGTATAAAAGCAGTAGTCACAGGGCTCTTCGGCCACCTGCCCTATTTAATTCAGCTCCTAAAAGGGGGTTATCCCATAAGTAATGTAAAAAATTTGAATCAGATATCCTATAGTACATGACAATCTCTCTAACAAACTTAGAAAAATGTAGAATGTTTGTTGTGGGACAACCCCTTTAACCACTTAAGGACCACAGGTTTATACCCCCCTAAAGACCAGGCCCTTTTTTACAAATCGGCACTCCACAACTTTAGCGGTTTATTGCTCGGTCATGCAACTTACCACCCAAATGAATTTTACCTCCTTTTCTTCTCACTAATAGAGCTTTCATTTGGTGGTATTTCATTGCTGCTGACATTTTTACTTTTTTTGTTATTAATCGAAATTTAACGATTTTTTTGCAAAAAAATAACATTTTTCACTTTCAGTTGTAAAATTTTGCAAAAAAAACGAGATCCATATATAAATTTTGCTCTAAATTTATTGTTCTACATGTCTTTGATAAAAAAAAAATGTTTGGGTAAAAAAAAAATAGTTTGGGTAAAAGTTATAGCGTTTACAAACTATGGTACAAAAATGTGAATTTCCGCTTTTTGAAGCAGCTCTGACTTTCTGAGCACCTGTCATGTTTCCTGAGGTTCTACAATGCCCAGACAGTACAAACACCCCACAAATGACCCCATTTCGGAAAGTAGACACCCTAAGGTATTCGCTGATGGGCATAGTGAGTTCATAGAACTTTTTATTTTTTGTCACAAGTGAGCGGAAAATGATGATTTTTTATTTTTTTTTCTTACAAAGTCTCATATTCCACTAACTTGTGACAAAAAATATAAAGTTCTATGAACTCACTATGCCCATCACGAAATACCTTGGGGTCTCTTCTTTCCAAAATGGGGTCACTTGTGGGGTAGTTCTACTGCCCTGGCATTCTAGGGGCCCAAATGTGTGGTAAGGAGTTTGAAATCAAATTCTGTAAAAAATGACCAGTGAAATCCGAAAGGTGCTCTTTGGAATATGGGCCCCTTTGCCCACCTAGGCTGCAAAAAAGTGTCACACATCTGGTATCTCTGTATTCAGGAGAAGTTGAGGAATGTGTTTTGGGGTGTCTTTTTACATATACCCATGCTGGGTGAGATAAATATCTTGGTCAAATGCCAACTTTGTATAAAAAAATGGGAAAAGTTGTCATTTGCCAAGATATTTCTCTCACCCAGCATGGGTATATGTAAAATGACACCCCAAAACACATTCCCCAACTTCTCCTGAGTACGGAGATACCTGATGTGTGACACTTTTTTGCAGCCTAGGTGGGCAAAGGCGCCCATATTCCAAAGAGCACCTTTCGAATTTCACTGGTCATTTTTTACAGAATTTGATTTCAAACTCCTTACCACACATTTGGGCCCCTAGAATGCCAGGGCAGTATAACTACCCCACAAGTGACCCCATTTTGGAAAGAAGAGACCCCAAGGTATTCGCTGATGGGCATAGTGAGTTCATGGAAGTTTTTATTTTTTGTCACAAGTTAGTGGAATATGAGACTTTGTATGAAAAAAAAAAAAAAAAAAAAATCAGCATTTTCCACTAACTTGTGACAAAAAATAAAAAATTCTAGGAACTCGCCATGCCCCTCACGGAATACCTTGGGGTGTCTTCTTTCCAAAATGGGGTCACTTGTGGGGTAGTTATACTGCCCTGGCATTTTCCAGGGGCCCTAATGTGTGGTAAGTAGGTAAATGACCTGTGAAATCCGAAAGGTGCTCTTTGGAATATGGGCCCCTTTGCCCACCTAGGCTGCAAAAAAGTGTCACACATCTGGTATCTCCGTACTCAGGAGAAGTTGGGGAATGTGTTTTGGGGTGTCATTTTACATATACCCATGCTGGGTGAGAGAAATATCTTGGCAAAAGACAACTTTTCCCATTTTTTTATACAAAGTTGGCATTTGACCAAGATATTTATCTCACCCAGCATGGGTATATGTAAAAAGACACCCCAAAACACATTCCTCAACTTCTCCTGAATACAGAGATACCAGATGTGTGACACTTTTTTGCAGCCTAGGTGGGCAAAGGGGCCCATATTCCAAAGAGCACCTTTCGGATTTCACTGGTCATTTTTTACAGAATTTGATTTCAAACTCCTTACCACACATTTGGGCCCCTAGAATGCCAGGGCAGTAGAACTACCCCACAAGTGACCCCATTTTGGAAAGAAGAGACCCCAAGGTATTCGCTGATGGGCATAGTGAGTTCATGGAAGTTTTTATTTTTTGTCACAAGTTAGTGGAATATGAGACTTTGTATGAAAAAAAAATAATAAAAAAAATCATCATTTTCCACTAACTTGTGACAAAAAATAAAAAATTCTAGGAACTCGCCATGCCCCTCACGGAATACCTTGGGGTGTCTTCTTTCCAAAATGGGGTCACTTGTGGGGTAGTTATACTGCCCTGGCATTTTCCAGGGGCCCTAATGTGTGGTAAGTAGGTAAATGACCTGTGAAATCCGAAAGGTGCTCTTTGGAATATGGGCCCCTTTGCCCACCTAGGCTGCAAAAAAGTGTCACACATCTGGTATCTCCATACTCAGGAGAAGTTGGGGAATGTGTTTTGCGGTGTCATTTTACATATACCCATGCTGGGTGAGAGAAATATCTTGGCAAAAGACAACTTTTCCCATTTTTTTATACAAAGTTGGCATTTGACCAAGATATTTCTCTCACCCAGCATGGGTATATGTAAAATGACACCCCAAAACACATTCCCCAACTTCTCCTGAGTACGGCGATACCAGATGTGTGACACTTTTTTGCAGCCTAGATGCGCAAAGGTGCCCAAATTCCTTTTAGGAGGGCATTTTTTGACATTTGGATACCAGACTTCTTCTCATGCTTTGGGGCCCCTAGAATGCCAGGGCAGTATAAATACCCCACATGTGACCCCATTTTGGAAAGAAGACACCCCAAGGTATTCAATGAGGGGCATGGCGAGTTCATAGAAATTTTGTTTTTTGGCACAAGTTAGCGGAAATTGATATTTTTTATTTTTTTCTCACAAAGTCTCCCTTTCCGCTAACTTAGGACAAAAATTTCAATCTTTCATGGACTCAATATGCCCCTCACGGAATACCTGGGGGTGTCTTCTTTCCGAAATGGGGTCACATGTGGGGTATTTATACTGCCCTGGCATTTTTTGACACAAGTTAGTGGAATATGAGACTTTGTAAGAAAAAAAAAAAATAAATTCCGCTAACTTGGGCCAAAAAAATGTCTGAATGGAGCCTTACAGGGGGGTGATCAATGACAGGGGGGTGATCAATGACAGGGGGGTGATCAGGGAGTCTATATGGGGTGATCACCCCCCTGTCATTGATCACCCCCCTATAAGGCTCCATTCAGATGTCCGTATGTGTTTTGCGGATCCGATCTATGTATCCGTGGATCCGTAAAAATCATACAGACATCTGAATGCAGCCTGACAGGGGGGTGATCAATGACAGGGGGGTGATCAGGGAGTCTATATGGGGTGATCACCCCCCCTGGAAGGCTCCAAGGAGACGCCTGTATGTGTTTTGCGGATCCGATCCATCTATCAGTGGATCCGTAAAAATCATGCGGACGTCTGAATGGAGCTTTACAGGGGGGTAATCAATGACAGGGGTGTAATCAATGACAGGGGGGTGATCAGGGAGTCTATATGGGGTGATCACCACAGTCATTGATCATGCCCCTGTAAGGCTCCATTCAGACGTCCGTATGCTTTTTGCGGATCCGATCCATCTATCAGTGGATCCGTAAAAATCATGCGGACGTCTGAATGGAGCTTTACAGGGGGTTATCAATGACAGGGGGGTAAGCAATGATAGGGGGGTGATCAGGGAGTCTATATGGGGTGATCACCACAGTCATTGATCACGCCCCTGTAAGGCTCCATTCAGACGTCCGTATGCGTTTTGCGGATCCGATCCATCTATCAGTGGATCCGTAAAAATCATGCGGACGTCTGAATGGAGCTTTACAGGGGTGTGATCAATGACAGGGGGGTGATCAATGACAGGGGGGGGGGGTGATCAATGACAGGGGGGTGATCAGGGAGTCTATATGGGGTGATCACCACAGTCATTGATCATGCCCCTATAAGGCTCCATTCAGATGTCCGTATGTGTTTTGCGGATCTGATCCATGTATCCGTGGATCCGTAAAAATCATACGGACATCTGAATGCAGCCTGACAGGGGGGGTGATCAATGACAGGGGGGTGATCAGGGAGTCTATATGGGGTGATCACCCCCCCTAGAAGGCTCCAGGGAGACGCCTGTATGTGTTTTGCGGATCCGATCCATCTATCAGTGGATCCGTAAAAATCATGCGGACGTCTGAATGGAGCTTTACAGGGGTGTGATCAATGACAGGGGGGTGATCAATGACAGGGGTGTAATCAATGACAGGGGGTGATCAGGGAGTCTATATGGGGTGATCACCACAGTCATTGATCACGCCCCTGTAAGGCTCCAGGGAGACGCCTGTATGTGTTTTGCGGATCCGATCCATCTATCAGTGGATCCGTAAAAATCATGCGGACATCTGAATGGAGCTTTACAGGGGTGTGATCAATGACAGGGGGGTAATCAATGACAGGGGAGTGATCAGGGAGTCTATATGGGGTGATCAGGGGCTAATAAGGGGTTAATAAGTGACGGGGGGGTGTAGTGTAGTGTAGTGGTGCTTGGTGCCACTTTACTGAGCTGCCTGTGTCCTCTGGTGGTCGATCCAAGCAAAAGGGACCACCAGAGGACCAGGTAGCAGGTATATTAGACGCTGTTATCAAAACAGCGTCTAATATACCTGTTAGGGGTTAAAAAAAAATCACATCTCCAGCCTGCCAGCGAACGATCGCCGCTGGCAGGCTGGAGATCAACTCTCTTACCTTCCGTTCCTGTGAGCGCGCGCGCCTGTGTGCGCGCGTTCACAGGAAATCTCGGCTCACGCGATATGACGCCAATCGGCGTTAGTGTGACCTGGGAGCGCCGCAGAAATGACGCCTTTCGGCGTTAGCGTGACGGTAAGTGGTTAAGATGGCACTCAAAAAATAAGAGCGGCATGCAAGTGGCTGATCATTGGGATCTGGAATTCCCGCCAATTGCTAGCATGGTTCCTCCTCCGCTAGGCAGCCATGGTGTGGAGGAGTCATACAGAGAGGCATGGCCAAGCATGCACACAGTGTGGTCAGCCAAGTCCGAGTGGACGATCCTCCACTGGTCTTACATTTATAGCAGTGGGAAACACCTTCAACAACTTGATGGAAGGCGACTGCTGATGGTAAGGGTAATAACCTTCTTAAGAAAGCTCAGGTTTGTTCATAGTCACTTTACATTTGGGATTTCTCCTCCTTCTCACTCTGAAGTCTGGCTGTCGGTATAAAACATGTTTTCTCGAACTTGTGGGCATTTCTTTCTTCTCATACGACACCACTGTGTATCTTATGTTATGTCACTAAGGACCCCAGAGGCTTGGCCAGGCAAGAGCTTGTGGTATGGTTTTACATTTAAGAGGAAAATTATTGGATCTAGAATGTGACAGCGGCGGATGGAATAACAGCAGGCGGCTCACTCGTGTCTTGTGTAAAGCAGAAACGTCTTCTAAGATGGAGAAATTAGCACACTTGAGACTCCTGCATCCTAATGGTGCAGATCGCGTTGGTGTAACAGAAGCTTGGCACTGTCACTTGTCAGATGATTTCCAGACATCGTTTACTAGAGAGATTAATAATATACTTAAAGGGAATGTCCATCCAAATTATGTATTAAACTTTTTCAGTAACAAATGTTTTTTTTTATGTTATTTTTTTATTTTTTATTTCTTCCAATAATTCAAGTTTGAAACTTGTCCATTTCCTGTTCTGTCTCTATCTCTACATGTTCCTAACAACCAATAAGATTAGAAGCTATGTTTTTTTAATCTCCCAAAATTACAGCTGTGTTCCTTTTTTTGATGGCAGATCAATGGGAAAAATATGTAGCTACAGAGGTGGTTCAGCTTTTATTAAGTGATAGCCTATCCAAAGGATACACCAACACTAGCTGATCAGTGGGCGTCCGACACCCTGCATCCCCACCAATCAGCTTTTTTGGTGTAGCTCATCCCTGGAGGTTAGCACCAGAATTGCACGGCTGTGTCAACTGTGTAAGTGGACGGAGATTGTTACTGCAGGGCTGAAGTCAATAGGAGAATCGCTGCAGTGACAGCTTCTGTCCACTGCACAACGGATGGCGCTGTGTAGTTACTGCAGAGCAGCTGGTCGCATCAAATCCAGTTCATGACCAGGCCATTTAAAAGGAATCTCACCAGTGACCTCCCTATCCAATTTTATACCCTCCCTATCCAACTGTTTGTGACACATAGTTGTGATTCACCTGATTAAAATGTTGTTGTTGTTTTTTTAGTTGTTGTTGATCTGAGGCTCCATTTCTCAGTTATGATATTTTTTCTTGGTGCAATGAGGGCGTCACCATTTCTCTTGTTGCACCCAAGCTCCACTCCTTTCTGTGGCCAACCCTTTCCTCACTGCTTTAGCACTGCCTTGCCCTGACAATCAAAGCAGCCAGGGAGTAGCTGATCACAGGCAGGAGCGGAGCTTGGGTACAACAAGAGCAACGGTGATGTCCTCATTGCACCAAAGGCCTAATTTGCGTATTACAAAGAAGTACCATAACTCGGGAACAAAGCTTCAGACCAACAAAAGAAAAACATTGTCTTAATCAAGTGAACTACAGCTATGTTTCTATGCAAACTGTTTGGTAGGGAGATCGCTGGTGACAGATTCCCCTTAATTCTTCCATTTCCCCGACACAGTTTTTATTTTTTATTAATACATAAGGCTTCGAAGTGACACACAGGACATTTATAATATAATTTTTTTGCTTTTATTTTGGTAATTCCCAAGAAAATGTCCAAAAAAAAGTAAAGAGTTAGTTTTTTTTCAAATATTTTTTTTAATTGCACAAAGTGCAACTCAAATTCATGTCTATATTGTTCTCCTTTCTGTTATGGTCATTTTCTTGTAGGGGACATATAATTGCAGTTGCTGGGGTGGAGTTAGAAACTGCAGTGTGGGGTGATGTTCTTTTTTATTTTGTATATATATATATATATATATCCAACAAAGAAAAACAGCAGCACTCTATAGTAAATCCTGGTGCAAATTCCTCCGACCACGGGCAAAGTAGTCATCAATGGTTGTAGTTCTCCAAAAAAGAGGCAGCACTCCAATGTAAAAAGTGAAAAGACCCACTTTATTTCCCTCTGCAACGTTTCAACTGCTCATTGCAGTCTTTATCAAGCATGCTTGATAAAGACTGCAATGAGCAGTTGAAACGTTGCAGAGGGAAATAAAGTGGGTCTTTTCACTTTTTACATTGGAGTGCTGCCTCTTTTTTGGAGAACTATTATATATATAAGTCTACACACCCCTGTTAAAATGTCAGGTTTCTGTGCTGTAAATAAATGAGACAAAGATAGATAAATAATTTCAGAACTTTTTCCACCTTTAATGTGACCTATAAACTGTACGACTAAAAAAATGAAAAACAAACTGAAATCTTTTAGGTGGAAGAAAAAAAAACCTAAAATAATGTGGTTGCATAAGTGTGCACACCCTCTTATAACTGAGGATGTAGCTGTGTTCAGAATTAAGCAATCACATTCAAAATCATGTTAAATAGGAGTCAGCATACACCGGCCATCATTTAAAGTGCCTCTGATTAACCCCAAATAAAGTTCAGCTGGGATCTCATTGTTAAAAGGTATCAGTCAGGAGAAGGGCACAAAAGAATTTCCAAGGCATTAGATATACCATGGAACACAGTGAAGACAGTCATCATCAAGTGGAGAAAATATGGCACAACAGTGACATTACTAAGAACTGGACGTCCCTCCAAAATTGATGAAAAGACGAGAAGAAAACTGGTCTGGGAGGCTACCAAGAGGCCTACAGCAACATTAAAGGAGCTGCAGGAATATCTGGCAAGTACTGGCTGTGTGGTACATGTGACAACAATCTCCCGTATTCTTCATATGTCTGGGCTATGGGGTAGAGTGGCAAGACGAAAGCCTTTTTATGAAGAAAAACATCCAAGCCAGGCTACATTTTGCAAAAACACATCTGAAGTCTCCCAAAAGCCTGTGGGAAAAGGTGTTATGGTCTGATGAAACCAAGGTTGAACTTTTTGGCCATAATTCCAAAAGATATGTTTGGCGCAAAAACAACACTGCACATCACCAAAAGAACACCATACCCACAGTGAAGCATGGTGGTGGCAGCATCATGCCAAGGGGCTGGTTTTCTTCAGCTGGAACTGGGGCCTTAGTTAAGCTAGAGGGAATTATGAACAGTTCCAAATACACGTCAATATTGGCACAAAACCTTCAGGCTTCTGCTAGAAAGCTGAACATGAAGAGGAACTTCATCTTTCAGCATGACAACGACCCAAAGTATACATCCAAATCAACAAAGGAATGGCTTCACCAGAAGAAGATTAAAGTTTTGCAATGGCCCAGCCAGAGCCCCAGACCTGAATCCGATTGAAAATCTGTGGGGTGATCTGAAAAGGGCTGCGCACAGGAGATGCCTTCACAATCTGACAGAGGGAAGAAAACAAAAAAAATAATAATAATGTGGTTGCATAAGTGTGCACACCCTCTTATAACTGAGGATGTAGCTGTGTTCAGAATTAAGCAATCACATTCAGAATCCTGTTAAATAGGAGTCAGCATACACCTGCCATCATTTAAAGTGCATCTGATTAACCCCAAATAAAGTTCAGCTGCTCTAGTTGGTCTTTCCTGAAATTTTCTTAGTCGCATCCCACAGCAAAAGCCATGGTCCACAGAGAGCTTCCAAAGCATCAGAGGGATCTCATTGTTAAAAGGTATCAGTCAGGAGAAGGGTACAAAATAATTACCAAGGCATTAGATATACCATGGAACACAGTGAGGACATCATCATCAAGTGGAGAAAATATGGCACAACAGTGACATTACCAAGAACTGGACGTCCCTCCAAAATTGATGAAAAGACGAGAAGAAAACTGGTCTGGGAGGCGACCAAGAGGCCTACAGCAACATTAAAGGAGCTGCAGGAATATCTGGCAAGTACTGGCTGTGTGGTACATGTGACAACAATCTCCCGTATTCTTCATATGTCTGGGCTATGGGGTAGAGTGGCAAGACGAAAGCCTTTTCTTACGAAGAAAAACATCCAAGCCAGGCTACATTTTGCAAAAACACATCGGAAGTCTCCCAAAAGCATGTGGGAAATGGCGTTATGGTCTGATGAAACCAAGGTTGAACTTTTTGGCCATAATTCCAAAAGATATGTTTGGCGCAAAAACAACACTGCACATCACCAAAAGAACACCATACCCACAGTGAAGCATGGTGGTGGCAGCATCATGCCAAGGGGCTGTTTTTCTTCAGCTGGAACTGGGGCCTTAGTTAAAGGGCTTCTGTCACCCCACTAAACCTTTTTTTTTTTTTTTTTTGCTTACTTATAATCCCCACACTGCGATTTATGCCTACATAATCAAATTAATCATTTTGGTCCTGTAGATTTTGTTTAAAACATGCTTTTAAAATATGCAAATTACCTTGCTACCAGCAAGTAGGGCGGCTACTTGCTGGTAGCAGCCGCATCCTCCGATCCTAAAGACGCCCCCTCCACATTGTGATTGACAGGGCCAGGGAACGGAATCGTTCTCTGCTGGCCCTGCCTGTTAGCATTCAAAATCTGGCGCCTGCGCCGCGGTCGTACCTGTCTTCAATCGGCGCAGGCGCACTGAGAGGCGGCCGCTCGCTCAGCCGCTCCATCCTCAATGCGCCTGCGCCGGGTGTAGATGTGACGTCATCGGCGCAGGCGCATTGAGGATGGAGCGGCTGAGCGAGCGGCCGCCTCTCAGTGCGCCTGCGCCGATTGAAGACAGGTACGGCCGCGGCGCAGGCGCCAGATTTTGAATGCTAACAGGCAGGGCCAGCAGAGAACGATTCCGTTCCCTGGCCCTGTCAATCACAATGCGGAGGGGGCGTCTTTAGGATCGGAGGATGCGGCTGCTACCAGCAAGTAGCCGCCCTACTCGCTGGTAGCAAGGTAATTTGCATATTTTAAAAGCATGTTTTAAACAAAATCTACAGGACCAAAATGATTAATTTGATTATGTAGGCATAAATCGCAGTGTGGGGATTATAAGTAAGCAAAAAAAAAAAAAAAAAGGTTTAGTGGGGTGACAGAAGCCCTTTAAGCTAGAGGGAAATATGAACAGTTCCAAATACACGTCAATATTGGCACAAAACCTTCAGGCTTCTGCTAGAAAGCTGAACATGAAGAGGAACTTCATCTTTCAGCATGACAACGACCCAAAGCATACATCCAAATCAACAAAGGAATGGCTTCACCAGAAGAAGATGAAAGTTTTGGAATGGCCCGGCCAGAGCCCAGACCTGAATCCGATTGAAAATCTGTGGGGCGATCTGAAGAGGGCTGTGCACAGGAGATCCCCTCGCAATCTGACAGATTTGGAGTGTTTTTGCAAAGAAGAGTGGGCAAATCTTGCCAAGTCAAAGTGTGCCATGCTGATAGACTCATACCCAAAAAGACTGAGTGCTGTAATGAAATCAAAAGGTGCTTCAACAAAGTATTAGTTTAAGGGCGTGCACACTTATGCAACCACATTATTTTAGTTTTTTTTGTTTTCTTCCCTCCACCTAAAAGATTTCAGTTTGTTTTGTACAGTGAGTTGTACAGTTTAAGGTCACATTAAAGGTGGAAAAAGTTCTGAAATGATTTATCTTTGTCTCATTTTTTACATCACAGAAACCCGACATTTTAACAGGGGCGTGTAGACTTTTTATATCCACTGTATATTGTCGCCCCCATAAGATTATACACAACTTTTGGGGGACATTTTACATTACAATATGTCTTGTTATTGCTGATTTCTCTTGTGTCTGGGGCTGACATATTACAAATACAGACCCGGAGATCACATGATCGCTAGGCCTGGAGCTTCCTGATCTGTATACACGGGGCTCATTAGGCACGGACTATACAGCAATGGAGAAGGCAGGGATGGTAAAAAAAAATTAAAAAAAGGGGTCTCCTCCTTCTCAATAGGGAGCGATGTGCGTGCAGCTGCCATGTCTACAAGGAAATGGCCTTGCAAAGATTAATGCGGATCGTGGAGAAGTCTGGGTGGTCCAGAACTAGTTAAGAAGGTTTTTCATCTGCATGCCCACAAAAATGTGGAAATATCTAAAAAGGGCTCCAGACGTCCAGGAAAATATTCAAAATAAATCTTTACTATATTATTGGCATGTTAAAAATATAGGTACGCGCGCCCCTAAAAAAAAAAACACTTGCGCATTTCGAATAACGAATTGCATGCTCCAATGTTTTCCTCACTCCACTCATTGCCGTGTCTTACATTGGACATCTTATTCACTTAAACATGAACCATTATTATTATGTACGACTCTGTGCACCGGTGTTATTATCAATGAACGTGTTTTGTTTTGTTTCCTTTTCTTGAATATTAATTTGACTAATTCTGTTTATTTCCTTTGCAGCTAATGGAATGTACATGGGTAGTCAAGAAATGCTGAAGGTCATTGAAAGGGACAATGCTACGATCAAACAACATTTAAACAAGGTGATTTACTTTATCTCTTCTCATGATATCTCACAACTCCCCAGGTGTCTTCATCCATGCCACTTGTAGCCTTAAAGGGGTTGTTCAGGATTTTGCAAGTGATGGCCGAGCCTCAGGATAGGCCATCAGTGTCTGATTGGAGGGCATCCAACACCTCGCAACCCGCCAATCATCTGTCCTGCAGAAGCGAATGCAGCCATCATCTCCGTCCACGGTGCCGGAGCTACTGCAGAACACCTTGATAGCCTGCCCTGAGGCAAAGCCATCACTTGTAAATTCCTGTTCAGGCTCGCTAATGGATAAATATCGGCCAAACCCCCACATTTTATCGGGGCTGACGAACCATATAACATACAGTCAGGTCCATAAATATTGGGACATCAACACAATTCTAACATTTTTGGCTCTATACACCACCACAATGGATTTGAAATGAAACGAACAAGATGTGCTTTAACTGCAGACTGTCAGCTTTAATTTGAGGGTATTTACATCCAAATGAACGGTGTAGGAATTACAACAGTTTGCATATGTGCCTCCCACTTGTTAAGGAACCAAAAGTAATGGGACAGAATAATAATCATAAATCAAACTATCACTTTTTAATACTTGGTTGCAAATCCTTTGCAGTCAATTACAGCCTGAATTCTGGAACGCATAGACATCACCAGACGCTGGGTTTCATCCCTGGTGATGCTCTGCCAGGCCTCTTCTGCCACTGTCTTCAGTTCCTGCTTGTTCTTGGGGCATTTTCCCTTCAGCTTTGTCTTCAGCAAGTGAAATGCATGCTCAATCGGATTCAGGTCAGGTGATTGACTTGGCCATTGCATAACATTCCACTTCTTTCCCTTAAAAAACTCTTTGGTTGCTTTTGCAGTATGCTTTGGGTCATTGTCCATCTGCACTGTGAAGCGCCGTCCAATGAGTTCTGAAGCATTTGGCTGAATATGAGCAGATAATATTGCCCGAAACACTTCAGAATTCATCCTGCTGCTTTTGTCAGCAGTCACATAATCAATAAATACAAGATAACCAGTTCCATTGGCAGCCATACATGCCCACGCCATGACACTACCACCATCATGCTTCACTGATGAGGTGGTATGCTTAGGATCATGAGCAGTTCCTTTCCTTCTCCATACTCTTCTCTTCCCATCACTCTGGTACAAGTTGATCTTGGTCTCATCTGTCCATAGGATGTTGTTCCAGAACTGTGAAGGCTTTTTTAGATGTCGTTTGGCAAACTCTAATCTGGCCTTCCTGTTTTTGAGGCTCACCAATGGTTTACATCTTGTGGTGAACCCTCTGCATTCACTCTGGTGAAGTCTTCTCTTGATTGTTGACTTTGACACACATACACCTACCTCCTGGAGAGTATTCTTGATCTGGCCAACTGTTGTGAACGGTGTTTTCTTCACCAGGGAAAGAATTCTTCGGTCATCCACCACAGTTGTTTTCCGTGGACTTCCGGGTCTTTTGGTGTTGCTGAGCTCACTCCTTCTTTTTAAGAATGTTCCAAACAGTTGTTTTGGCCACGCCTAATGTTTTTGCTATCTCTCTGATGGGTTTGTTGTGTTTTTTCAGCCTAATGATGGCTTGCTTCACTGATGGTGACAGCTCTTTGGATCTCATCTTGAGAGTTGACAGCAACAGATTCCAAATGCAAATGGAACACTTCAAATGAACTCTGGACCTTTTATCTGCTCATTGTAATTGGGATAATGAGGGAATAACACGCACATGGCCATGGAACAGCTGAGAAGCCAATTGTCCCATTACTTTTGGTTCCTTAACAAGTGGGAGGCACATATGCAAACTGTTCACCTGCACCGTTCACCTGATTTGGATGTAAATACCTTCATATTAAAGCTGACAGTCTGCAGTTAAAGCACATCTTGTTTGTTTCATTTCAAATCCATTGTGGTAGTGAATAGAGCCAAAAATGTTAAAATTGTGTTGATGTCCCAATATTTATGGACCTGACTGTATATGGGGGCCTCCAGACTCTTTCCTGATGGCAAATGTCAGGGGAGACAATGATCAGGCAGATGGCAGATGGATTTTTAACATGCCTGTTCCTTTTGTTCAGAGGTGCCTGACAGTGGATTATACCCCTATCCACATTCAGAGCAAATACACTCTTGACTATGCTGAGTATCCATGTGTGTGTATATTGGATTGTAGGTCAAGCCTAATAATGAGTCTCTATAAGTCTTTATAGATCATCTTCTCAACATTTCTACACAGTTGTGATAGGTGCAAACTTTTCTCCACCTTCAGGACCATAATGTTTTGCAAAGCAGTTGTCCAAATTGTAAAGAGGTTGTCCAAGTTATAACGAAACTTCCCTTATGTCCCAAATGTAATAAAACAATAAAGGAACATATACTCACCTCCGTCATTTCCAGTGCTTCAGCTCCAGATTTCACCTATAGTTTCTGTTCACAAGCCGATTCCAGTGATTAGCTGCAGTGCTCACATGCTATATACACACAGCTGCAGCCTGCAAAACTATCCTGAGGATGAGCGATCAGTATGAAAATCCTGGACAACGCCTTCAAAAGCAGACTGTCAGCACTTTTGACCATGCTAAACTGCTGAGAACACTAGGTAGCGGTTGTGGAGTGCAGTACAAACATATCTTTTGTGGAGCTTTTCTCTTCAGGAGTAGTAAGAATATGGTGTTTTATTCTGCCAGATCCTGCAAGTGCCCAAGAGATGGAGCTTTGCAGTGAAGTGCTCTCTGCATTGAGCTGCTTCTTAGCTTTACCCCTCTGCTACAGCTGACAGCTGTAGCATTCACCCAGGAGACCTGTACAGAGGAGAGGCACTGTGCAGCAGGTCAATACAGGGGGCACTTCACAGTGAAGCTCCACCCCCAGGGCACTTGCCAGAGCAGAATCTGGCAGAATAAAAGTTCATATTCTGACTACTCCTGTTGAGAAAAGCTCTACAAAAGGTCAGCTGTTTAGCGTGCTCAGTGGATGTTCACAGACTTTGTGTTCTGGAAGAAACATTACTAATGATGCTTTGACAGCAAAATGGCATTTAAAGGGAACCTGTCACCGGGATTTTGTGTATAATGCTGAGGATATGGATTGCTAGATGGCCGCTAGCACATCCGCAATACCCAGTCCCCATAGCTCTGTGTGCTTTTATTGTGTAAAAAACCTGATTTGATACATATGCAAATTAACCTGAGACGAGTCCTGTACGTGAGATGAGTCAGGGACAGGACTCATCTCAGGTTCATTTGCATATGTATCAAATTGGGTTTTTTTACACAATAAAAGCACACAGAGCTATGGGGACTGGGTATTGCGGATTTGCTAGCGGCCATCTAGCAACCCATGTCCTCAGCTCTATACCCCCGGCGTACCCCCGTTGGATAGGATTGAAATATGCCTCCTAAATATAACAGGAGATCTGGGGGTATGGGATCCCCCAGGGCGGGTGATGGTAACAGTCCACAGGCGAGAATGGATAAATATTTGAAATCGCCTCCACCCAAACAGGGGGGGGGGGGGGGGGGGGAATACTCGACCCTGTGGAAGCAAGCACAGGCAGACCCACGGGTACAGACAGAACAGTGTTTGAGATTTGATATGATTGAGAATAAGCTGGCGGACATATTGTCGGTTGTGCAGACCACCAACCAATCAGTTTTAGATATCTCCATCACCGTACAGACACTGCAGACTGAGCTTACTCTCATTAGAGAAGACATGAATAAAGTTAGGGCCAGCATCTCATCTGTAGAAACCGGGTTATTAAAGGTCCAAACAGAACAACGACAGATGGCTACAAAAATAGATGAATTGGACAAAGAAAATAAACGGATCAATGCGAGATTAACGGATATGGAGGATAGAGCACGCCGTAACAACCTCAGAATAGTGGGTTTTCCAGAGGGGGTAGAGGGGGGGAACCCCGTGGCGTTTATGCAAAAATGGCTGATTGATGTGTTGGGATCCTGTGCGGATACTCCTGCACTGTGTGTGGAGAGAGCGCATAGAATGCCTGTTAAAAAACCTCCGCCGGGTGGCCCCCCTCGACCCCTCTTAATTAGGATAGTATCCTCTAGTGACAGAGATTGGGTGCTTCGACGTAAGAGGGAATTAGCAGAGATTGCCTTTAATGGTCATTCGATACAGATATACCCCGACTTCTCCAAGGAAACCCAAAATAAGCGTAGGGAGTATTTCGATATTAAGAAAAGATTACGGGATGGAAACATCAAATACTCTATGTTGTATCCCGCAAAGCTAAGAGTGGTTTATAGGGACATTGTAATGTTCTTCCATTCACCTAGAGAAACCCTGGAATGGTTAGATACTGTCAGGGATTAGATATTGGATTTCGGCTGATGCGGTAGGAGACTGACCTAATGAAGGGAGTGGGGGAACAGTGGGGGGGGGGGGGGGGGCGGCCCATGGACGGATGGGCGAAATGTGAGAGGTTGACAACGATGCTTTGCATCAGTGAACCAGTAAGGGGGATACGATGGGGTGGGGGAAAAGGCGGTGGGGGTGGGTGGGGGTGGATCTTGGTATGGTTGCGGTTGCTTTTGGGGGGCGACGGACGTCTCCTCCATAGCGTATAGCATGACTAATAACAGAGTGATGATATGGAATGTGCGTGGACTGGCTGATAGAACGAAACGGGTAGTGGTGTTTGATCTGATTACTCGACATCTCCCCGCAATAGTGGCCCTACTCGAAACGCACGCTACACCTGACATCCCAGAATATCTAACAAAGAGATGGGCAGGGCATCAGTTCCACTCCGGCTTTTCGTCATATTCCCGAGGGATAAGTGTGTATGTACACCAAAGCATTGACTTCATCCCATTAGACCAGTCGATTGATAGAGATGGGAGATTCATCTTCCTCTATGCCCAATGGATTGGCAGAAAGTGCGTCCTTGCTTTTTTGTACATCCCGCCACCATTCGCAATGACAATCCTAAAGCAGTTGACGCTTTTTATGCATAATAAAGAGCGGTCTCCGGTATTAATATTCGGCGATTTTAACTGCGTGCTGGACCCGGCGCTGGATAGAATCTCAGTCGCGGGGAAAAGTGCGCAGGGAAAGCACGCCTTATTCCGAGGGTTTTGTGAGGAGTTAGGACTAATAGATGTCTGGCGATGGCTTTATGGCAACAAACAGGTGTTCTCTTGCTTTAGTAAAGCATACAGTGCTATGTCCAGGATTGATATTGCCTTGGCCAATGGTGAGATGCTCGATTTTATTTCAAAAATGACATATGAGATCCATGGCATCTCTGATCATTCACCGATTTTACTGGTGATGAAGACCGGGCAACAAGCTGGTATTAGTAGATCGTTCAGACTGAACGAGCACTGGCTAACCATATTAAATGACTCTGTAGGGATTGATAAAGAACTCATACAATTTTGGCAAGAGAAGATTGGTACAACACACGTTCACTATGTCTGGGACGCCATGAAGGCGTTTATCCGCGGGTTATATTTTTCCAGAATAAAAAAGAAAAAAAAAGAATTCTTTGAGGAGCAAAAAAAGTTGGAAGTAAACATTGCATATCTGGAGGGTTGTATTAGATTACAGAATGACGCGAGTACACGCACTAAGTTAAAATCCGCTAAAGACCACTATATAACTTTTATGAGGAAAAAAGCTCAGAATCAACTATTCTATATGGGCTATAAAGATTTCTGTGAGGGTGGCACCCCGGGTAAGTTATTGGTTTCTATCATGGCGAATCAAAAGCCCCCCCAAAAAATTAGACAAATACTGACAGATGATGGGCGCAGAGTGGAGATGGAGGGAGAGTTTCTAAAATATTTTGGCAATTTATATTGCTCCGGTGTGGATGGTACAGGGACTAAGACAGACGACTTTCTAGAACAGGTTGAGATCCCTGCGCTGTCGGACTCGGTTTCGGCTCCCTTGAGTGCCCCCATTTCTTTGGATGAGCTACAGGCGGCTCTACATGAGACCCGGGGCTCCTCGGCGCCTGGATCGGATGGACTCCCGTTTGGCATATATAAGAGCCATGCGGGGGTGCTCCTGCCCGGGTTGCTGCAGGTTCTGAATGAATCTAGCAAATGTGGAAAGCTGCCCCCATCTTTGACAGAGGCAACGGTTACGTTGATCCTTAAGAAAGGGAAAAATGGCAACAAAGTTGAGGATTATCGCCCTATATCGCTGCTTAATGCAGACTACAAAGTAATTGCTAAAGTCCTTTCTAACAGGTTAAAAAAAGTAATAACCGGCCTAGTCCACATAGACCAGACAGGGTTTATCCCCGGGCGACAGATCCAGACCAATATACGCCGGACCATCCTTAATATTCAGATTGGCGGGGGGGAGGACCGCTCCATCCTGTCTCTGGACGCCGCCAAGGCGTTTGATCGGGTGGAGTGGCCCTTCCTCTGGCGTGTTATGCATAGGTTGAACCTGGGCCAGGAATTTATTGGATGGGTCAAATTGCTATATAGTGAAGCAACGGCCAGAATTAAGGTAAATGGGGTGCTTACCCCTGCCGTTTCCCTAATGCGGGGGACACGACAGGGATGCCCCCTCTCTCCGCTCCTCTTTTCAATCTTCATGGAACCCTTCGCCTGCAGGATACGGGCTGACCCTTGTATATTGGGCTTTGGGGGGAGAGGGACGGACGATAAGATCTGTCTATATGCAGACGATGTATTGCTTTATCTGAATGACGGATGGAGAAGTGTCCCAGATGTTATGCGGATAACAGAGGAATTTGGTAGAATTGCCGGATACGAGATAAACTGGGTAAAGTCTGTACTCTTCCCCCTGAACCGGATTCCTCCCCCGAATGATCTCAGGGTCAGAATCATTGCTCCAACAGATCATCTAGACTACTTAGGGATAAAAATTAGCAATACCATCAGGGACTATAATATACTAAATATCACCCCTTTAGTTGGGAAAAAATAAGGGTTTGGCAGAAACTTCCGCTTTCGCAGATTAATAGGATCGCGCTGATTAAAATGGTTCTGCTGCCTTGGATATTGTACACAGTTAGTTCCTGCCCTGCCTGGATTGAGGATAGTGTTTTCAATCTGATTGATCGATTGATAAATGACCTGATATGGGGCAGAAAAAGGGTCCGTATTAAGTTACAATATTTGCGAATGGCGGTAGGTAATGGTGGCCTAGGCCTGCCCCACTTTCAAATTTATTACTTGTGCTCACAACTACAGTGGTGCGTTAATACTGGGGATGGAGTATTACTATCCCATATTTTAGGGCAACGTCAACAGCATACATATAATATATTTAGTATACTGGAATCCGGGCTTCTCGAGCGTGCGGATGTTTCCTGCCCCATTGGGGCTGCGCTACAGAAGACCTGGAATAAAATCAAGGTGCTTATCCAGGCCCCTCAAGTTCTGGACTTTTCCCCGTTATGGGATAACCCTGCGTTAACTGAATTTATGACACTTAACGAAAATGCTTATTGGACTCGAAGAGGTATCACGCTAGTCTCACATATATGCACGAAAGGGAAAATCAAATTAATAGGGGAACTGTTTCAACAGACACCAATAACGGCACTACAACACTATAGATATTATCAACTACAACACGCATTAGCATGCACCCTTAAAAAATTACCTTTGATAACAGTCATTCAGCGGTTTTTATTATTTTGCTATAATACAGTAGGGAATAAAGTTAAGATCTCACTAATATATAGGAGATTTATTGAGGAACTAAGCACTGTCACTAAATTTAAAAGTGTAGATAAATGGAAGGCGGATATAGGGGAATGTAACCCTTCACAATGGCGGGAAATATATCAAAACATCAAGAAGGCTTCCCTCTCACGACAACACCGGTTGACACAATTTAAAATAATACACCGTTTGTACGTTACCCCGAGTCTTTTATCTAAAATGTACAGTAACAAGGGTCAAGAATTTAGCTGCTTGAAATGCTCTCTTGTAGCCGCAGGGTTCGTGCATATGCTGTGGGATTGCCCAGTTATTAAGAGCTTTTGGGGTAGCATATTTGAGGCGATGGCGGCACAAAGTGGGAATAGCCCCCCCTTAACTATCCAAGTAGTCGTGCTAGGACTTTTTCCTACAGAGTATAAAAAAAGAACTACCAAAAATGAACAGATTTACTGGTTGAAGGGATTTCTGTTGGCCAAGGTAAAAATCCTGCGACAATGGGTGAAAGATAGATCGCCAACAATAAAGGAATGGCAAAGCTTAATGGTAAGAATAACAGATTTTGAGGACATGAAACGGCGCGGGGTGTGCTACGCCACAGAAATGGGTGCACAGAGAGGGGAAATGGCGAGAAGAAATATCCTGACTGGAACTGATGACCACCCACGTGCTGTGGCTATGCCCTAATATACACTAATAAATTATCAAGTATTCTTAAACAATAAATACCATTATAACAGTTCACGCAACACAGGATCTGATATGATGGAGGTTTGAGAAAAACTTTAGAGAGGGACAAGAGCGCCCTAACGCCCCCTCGTGGCGGCCGCACCAGGCCAGGTATGCAGGGTGGGGGGATGGGGAGGGGGGGGGGAGGGTTTTCTGGAGCCTTGGGGGGGGATGGGTCTATGGGTTCTGATATGTGTGACAGATAATTGATACCCCGGATATAGATACTCTTGTATGTATGTATGTATGTGCGTTGTTCAGTACCGAAGCGATACACCGCTTAAATGTACCTGTCATACGTGCCTAATTTCTGTGATCAGACATTTGTTTTTATGTAAGAAAAGCAATAAAGATATTTACAAACAAAAAAAAAAACATGTCCTCAGCTCTATACCCAAAATCCAGGTGACAGGTTCCCTTTAAGGCTGAGTAGAGGTGGCTACACATTAGGTGAATGTTGGCCGAAATCACTGAGTTTACCAGCACCAGCCAACCACCTAAGGTATGAGGGTGTCCCATCTTTCCCCCAATGGCAGATGTTGGGTGAAAGATGTTCTCACTGGAGGCAGTATATTACTACCCTCTCCTCATTCAGAACACGTGCACGCTCATTTGAGCCATCATGTACATATGTTGGGGTGAGGAAGGGTCAAGAGGAATAGCTATCTGTTAGCTACCTTTACATTCTGTTCTTTACCATGACTGGCTGCAGCAGTGACATTGTTCCCAAGTGGGACCTGAAGCTGGAGATCTGATGAGTGGGGATACCATCGATTTTTTCCCTATACCTATGATTATGTAATACATTTTTTTCATAGCAAAATCTCAAGAAAGCACACCACTGTAGGACATTAGTAGTGATGAATCCTGGTTTACCATCTAACAGTCTGACGATTTTAGAACTCCATGTCCGATCCCAGAGCTAGACACGGAATTTAAGACTGCTAATTACTGATGGACTTGCCTGTGAAGTTGTTACCATCAGGCTCTATATTGTGCAACTTCCTATTGACTTTTTTGGTGAACTGACTACTGGCTTGTTTTGGGATTTACCCCTTGACTTCTGGTCCTGCTTTTATTGCCTCTCCTGGTTACTGACCTTGGCCTGCCTCTGATTAACCTCTTATTTACTGCATAGCCTGTCTTTCCTGATTTTAACCATACTTGCTTACTGTTCTTTGTACCTCCCTGGTCATTCTAGAAGGTCTCCCACTAGTGTGCCCCCCACCAGTTTTCTGTCATCTACACCACAGATGTAACCCACATCCCTAGCAGCAAAGTCCATCTAGCTTTGCGGTAGGCTTTGGTGAAGTACTTAGGGGTAGCCTTAGCTGCTTACCACCTGGAGTGGTCTTGGAAGACTGGTAACAGTCTTGGAGTTCACTGGATGGTGACCTTAGTACTCCCTAACATCTTTACTGTAAGAGCAGTGAGACTAGGGAGGTCTATGGCAGAGGAGATTGTGATGATTGATTGATTGATTCATTGAATCAAGTTCAAGAGGTTCCTGGATGTATTTCTTCAAAGACACAATTTCACATTTTATATGTACAAGATTTCATCAGATGAGGCTTTGATCCAAGGATTTATTTTGATTGCCAGATTAGGAGTCTGGAAGGAATTTTACCCCTTAATATTGAGCTATTCAGATCTACCTCATGAGGTTATTTTGCCTTCTAATGGATCAACACAGCAGGATAATAGATGAGAACTACTGGACCGGTGTCTGTGTTCATCCTCTATGTGAATGTACTGGCTAGTGACATCATTCATACACATCTATCTTTCTGCCTGTCCGAATTTGAACGCCCTAGTCAAAGCCCTCCACAGGTGAGTAAAGAAGAGATATTTTTTTCACTTTTTGGTCCTCAATATATGATAAGTAGAGTATACACCACAGGACAGTCTCTTTAACCCTTTTGTTTTAAAATGTGCCCAACTTTCACAAAAAAAATTAAAAATCAAAGCTCATTGACTTTGTAGGTTACTTTTCTTCAGTTCTTCCTGTACTAGGATGAGAAAGCTCCCATTACAGCTGATGTAGCCTTTACAAGAATATTTAGTAACTCAAGATGCTGTCTTGGCAAGTTTGATTGGACAAGAATTCTCACACTAAAGAACTTTACAACCTACACACATTTTACATCTTATTACTTACCCCTTGTGGCAAATTTAAGTTACTCTCCCGTTGTCATTAAAATGTGTTTTTGGCCAAACCTTAATGCGTTCTGCGATGAACTTCATGTACGTTTCGCCCTCAGCGGGCTCCTTTGCTGTCTCTACCAACATTTGAAGATTAGTGGAAACAGTGCTTTGATTTCGGGGATACCTTCTTCTGGAATTCTAAATAATTCTGGAAACTTTTTTTTTTTAACCGTTTAGCGAGATGAAAGCTGCGGAGAACTGGCAACCTTTTTACTGTGGTTTATAGACAGGGCAAGTGGGTTAAAATTATACGGGTTGGAAGTTTATAAAAACAAAAAATAAAAGCCAACTTGATTTACAGTTGGCAAGTTACTATTCGAGAGAAGAAAGAAAAAAAAAATCACAGCGCTTAGTGGTTACATCGACCATAAGTTGAAAGCCAATCTTAACACCTGGTTGTGCCAACGCCAGCGAAATAGATCAGTTATTGCTGGATCCTGCTTACATCTTGTGTTCTAGAGCCTATGGGAGATGAGGCACTAAATTATTCCAGCCTCACACTGAGTGTAGGTTTAGGAATACTTAGTACTGGCAATGGACAGATTGAAAATATTTTCCTTAGAGATTCCGGGCTCCCAATATAGTTGTGCTAATTAGTTCAATAAATATTGGTTTACATTTTATTTCGACATATTTGCTTGTTGAGCCAGTTTAATTTGTATTGTGCTTTTTTTGCATGTAAATGGTGCCGATTGGCAAGTCCATTGCTATATTTGTTTTCTACAAGACATTCTTCTGAGAGAGAACTGTATGCCAGGATGCCACGAATATGACATATGAATAGAAATTTGATGACTGCCTGCACGGGCAGACTGGTCATAGACCCTACAGGGGAAATTTCCCAGTGGGCCAATGCCCCGGGGGGCCACCCACGCCCTTCTTACTGCCTCTTGCTAAGTACCTAATGATCTGATGCTTTCAGCTGAGATGAATGCGCTCAGCATCAGGTACTCTTGATGCCTCCTGAATTCAATTGTATGACCCAGTATCTTAATTAGAGACAAGTGGAGGAGGATAGAATGTGCAACTATTGATGGCCACCACAGAGGGACAACTTCTGGGGCAGTATCTAGTGCTGCACTGTGGTATTTAGTTCTCCTGGGGCAGTATTTTGTGTTGCACTATGGTATTGGTGAACCAACCTACTTGTGTTGGCCCCATCTACTTGTTTTGGCATTACCTACTTGTGTTGCCCTGCCTTCTATCAATTTATCCTTTCAGGGACCCTTCGAACCCGGGATATAAGTAATTAAGGTTCAGATAGCCAAACGGCTAATGGGTTCCCGTTTAAGGTCTATTTTAAAATATAACATTTATTTAGTATTCTTTAAAATTAACGGGAAAAAGACAGATTAAATACGATGAGCCCTCACGGACTGAATGAGGGGTTTTCATTCACGGCATTCATTTAGCATTAAATTATATCTGTATAGAAAAAGGAAACCTAGTAGACTGAAGTACTAGTATATATATATAAATAAATAAAATACAAGGAATAAAAGGAAGATTTTAAAACAGACAGGCCAATTACCATAATGGTTAATACTATCAGTAGGATCTCAGAGTACAGTGTGCATTTAAAAAACTATGGATTCAAAAATAAAGTATACATCAAATAGGTTAGATCTAGGATCTGGATTCAGAATGGATGTATTTTCTTAAGTATGGTAGCAAGAGTTGTTTTGAGGACTGAGGGGATTAGTATACCTAGAAGGACATAAAACTCAATAGTGGAAACAACAGTAATAATAAATCCCTTGAATAGGATAATTGTTACATCCTTTATGAATATATTATATTCCAATATAGTATATAATATCCCCATGTCCTCCACTCGGGTATCTCTCCTCCATCCTCTATCTCCATATCCAGGAAAATAGTATTAGTCTTTATCTATATGTTGCAGCTTTCCTAATCCTACAGAAACAAATGGATAATAAGGCAATAATTTAGGATAAGCAGCATAAATTTACATCTATATGCTGAAATTCTCCCAAGTCCTTACGTCTATAAAATGGATAATAAGTGCAATTAATCCTTATCCCGTCAATATAATGTGGAGAGAATCAGAAGGTGGTGATATGGAATAGGAAGATAGAGGGTGAAATCTAACCTTGTCAATTCCTCATTATGGAGACATTGAATGCACCCAAAATATGGTCTTGAGAGTATCCGGCAAACTGATAGACTAACTGGCTGAGCATGCGTAGGAGGAATACCTCAGAAAATAATCGGAGTATAGACGCATGCGCCTTAACTTTAACCTGGCGAAATAAGTGGAGAGGATGGGGAGATCTCGAAAATGATAGAGTGTGGACTCATGCGCATAGACACTCGCATCGTGGATCCGAGCAATTTACAAACTAAGTGTGTAGGCATGCGCAGTAGGGATAACCTGTGGCGAAACGATTTGATAGCGATGGTCATGCGCCTATGCTTAGTAATCGGGGAGGCGATGTTGTGAGTGTTGCGCATGCGCCTATACTTAGCAACCGTACAGTGAATCTACCCCAGCGAGACAGGTCCTGGAACGGAAAAGAGGATTTCAGGCTACAAGTCTATACGCAAGCGCACACTGGTGATAGGCACTGGCTAGTCTGAGACTGACGATGTATTAACTGGATTCTTATTGGCCAACCTTTGTGACTAACAACAGATCGCCGACGAATCACTGGTGATAGGGTAAGCAAATAACCCACCCATGTGATATATAAAGGGAAAATCAGAGGACGATCTTGTTGTTAGTAGCTCCATAGCCCCTGAAGACGCCACATCTGTGGTGAAACATGTCGGGGGAGCTGCAAGTTTAGGTTTTAGATCAGTGCGATGTGCTTGTTGTCCGGCCCCGGTGAGCTGTAGACACTGGGTTAGCCGAGACAAATAGCTACATTCTATCCTAAGAGGAATAAGGGATAGAGCTACATACACTCTATTCATTATGATGCGGGACTGATAGTGATTTATCTCGCCATACTCCTGCTATACTGAAGCAGGGAAATTCAGTTATATCAATTCCTTAGGATAGATTTGTAGATACATCAAAAGACATAGACTGCAAATACAAGCAGTGGATATAATTAATTAACAGAGCAAATACTGTTATCAAGCACCAGAGCATTTGAACTTTTAAATATTTTTCTTTTCTTTTTCCCGTTAATTTTAAAGAATACTAAATAAATGTTATATTTTAAAATAGACCTTAAACGGGAACCCATTAGCCGTTTGGCTATCTGAACCTTAATTCTATCAATTTAGACTCGCCTACAGCATTGGGACCACTTTTAATTTTTTTCCAGGGCCACTTTAAGGTCCCTGTCTGCCCCTGACTGCCTGGCATTGAGCTTAAGGCCGGCCATACATATTAGATAGCTGTTTGACAGGTAGCTGTCTCTCCTGACCCTCTCATACACATGCCCGCTCCGCTTAGTCAAGTGTTCATGTGGCCTGAACAGGAGGAAGGGAAAAGCTGCTGCCAGATATCTCCAACAGTGTCTTATCTCACTGAGAACAGATCCAAATCCATGTCCCTGCCCTGTCCTTATCTTTTCTAATGTCTACCATCAGTGGAGAGTGGTGAGGCCTCCATACACATTAGATGGTTGGCCAGTTCCGCTGAAATTAGCGAGTTTGGACTACATTTATCTAATGTGCATGGTCTACTTAACAGTAATTGGCGATCATCTTGGCATGTCTGGTTGAGCCCCTGTTAGTTGTATCTAGCCCCAGTAGAATTAGCTGAGCTCTTAAAAGGGTTGTCCTACAAAAAATATTCTGTAGTTTTCAAACCAGCACCTGGATCTGAATACTTTTTAAATTGCATGTAATTAAAATGTATTATAGCTAGAGTTATTCAATGATATCTAGCTGGATAGCTCCACCTGCTGTTTGCTCTTTTTCTAATTTCTCTGTCCTGCTCACTGACATGGAAGCACATACTCAGTTCCATCCTTCAACTGCCACCAGCAGAAAGGACACACACCCAAAGTTTATCGCTTGAAATATATCTAGCAGAACAATTGGCACAATGAATGTGGAGATCTCTGGATCCATGTTAGGTACTGGACTGGGTCAAGTCTTGTTAGTAAGTGGTTGTCATGTAGTAGATTATGTATGATTTACATTTTTTACATTATTCATGGGATAACCCCTTTAACGTGCCTCTGTAATGACAGACTTGGCCTTTAAAATATAGACATTTATAAGATGCCCATAAGGTGTTAATGCAGTGGGCACAGAGTTGTTTGCCATCCCTTTGTTGTGAAAAGGATGTAAGGGTGGTGTTTGAGTGGATGTCCATTCATGACTCTCCAATCAGTGGTGCCACTGCCAGATGTCAGCACTATCCCTCAGATGCTGGTTGCCCACTGAATTTCTTACTGGCATCTAATAGATGCCTGTGTTAAAACTATGCACTGAGGACAGAGCTGTGTCATGAAATGCGGACAAATAGAGCACAATAGGAAATCGGGAAATGGAAATGATAGAGCTTCTTACATGTTAAACATCCAGCACAAATGGATATATCAAATATGTTGGGTTAAATGTAGAAATGGAAAGTCCAGCTGAGGTGTAACCCTAAATTATAAATAATCTTTAATAGTATTACCAAGACAAACATAGGTCCTAAAATGTCCAGACCTGGGCGTGTCCACCAATAAAGCCTAGTGGGGGTGAATGAGTTGTTCTAGATAATACTTATAAATGCATGTCTGATGGTAAGAAGTCCACGTTTGGACATCATCAATGCAACCATGGGACATAGAAGGTGTCAACTGACGGTCAAATGAGAGTTTCAAATGACGGCCAATAATTAAAAGATTGGACTAGATGATCTTACTGGGAGAAGCGTTGGGAGGCACAGATGGACAGCAGCAGTCTAAGGGAGCCTGTGGGCAAAAGAGAAACATCCAATTGTATATAAATGTAAACAGGTGCCTATAGCCAAACACCCAGATAAACAATAGTGAGGGACCGTCACCATAATAGGGAACCTCATTAAAGAGGGTCACTCACTATATTAGGCTCAGTGCTCAATGGATATAAACACGTTTTTCGATAAACATTTTCTGATAGACCTAGATTCGCCCTCCTGAAGGGGTGTGACCAAGTGGCATGACCAATTCCAATGCACTTTATGAGGATGATGGACTGAAACGTAAGAATGGTCAATGAGGAAAATGGATGTATATATTCATTTTTAAAGAATATAGCCCAAATCGACCAAGTGAGCATACCTTAAAGGGCGTGCTGAGTCAGATGACGCGTCCCTGTTGATACACACGCCATAAATCCTGCGTGCCCTAGGTACCAAAGGTAAGTAAATGGATATAAGTGCCCCATAGACACAGTAACCCCCACAACAGAGGATCATATAGAGACTTTGGTTACTTACTGATTTTTTTCAGGTGTCGTTAATTTAGTGTCGTGTAGTCTCTTGCACCGTGTACCTTTTGGACATTTTTTCCAATAGGGTTGTATACATGGTGCATATTTTTGTATCCTTTTCTGTCCATACCTGACCTGTCCACCAATCATCCCTTATTTATCTGCCCTTCCCCATTAGGGATAACTAGGAGTTGCCAGTTAGGTTCGAGGACAGGGGGTCTCCACCTTCAGGATTCGCCCCTGGGCACAGGGCCTAGGCCTAGGACCTTCTTACATGTTAGCAATACAAAGGAATGTTGAGAATGACCATAACAGCAGGAGCGGAGTGTAAATCTTTTGGGAGGCAGTGGCCTGCTCACCCATGCCTTTATGTCAGAGAGGATAGGGCTCCATGTAACAGGGGCAATGTCATAAAGTGTATGGGGATAGTAAAATATGTTACCAATCAGATGTTGAGAATCTTGACAGCAGCAGGACAAGAGTGTGATGGTCTTGTAGGAGACAGTGACCTGTCTACTTGTGTCATTATAGTATTAAGGACAAGGTTGCGTGTGGTGGAGTCAGTTTCATAAAGTGGAAGTGGATATAAAACCTTGCAACCAGTTAGATGATGGGAATAATGACAGCAGTAGAAGAGTGTGCTGCCTTTGAAAGGCAGTGACTTGTTCAGTATAAACCACCTAATATACCACAGAAAATCTACTACTAGATAGACAAGGCAGCAAGTCATAATGAGGTGGTTATTATGGGGGACTTCAACTACCCAGATATAGACTGGGAAACTGAAAGCTGTACATCCCATAAAGGAAACCGGTTCTTGGCAATAACCAAAGACAATTACCTCTCCCAACTGGTTCAGGACCCGACTATAGGGACGGCCATACTGGACTTGGTATTAACCAATAGGCCTTACAGAACATCAGACATGCAGGTTAGGGGACACCTGGGAAATAGTGACCATAAAGTCATAGGTGTGCGCAGCCTATTGCATTAGGGTGTGCACCCTAAAGCACAAACACGCGCGCGCGCGTGTGTGTGTGTACATATATATATATATATATATATATATATATATATATATACACACACACACACACACACAAATACACTAAGGGGTATCAGGGTAAATTATACAGGAGTAATATAACTGAGGAGGGCTATCAGGGACATTATACAGGGGTAATATAACTTATATTATATGTTATATTACCCCTTCATCATGTCCCCGGAGATAGCCCTCCTCAGTTATATTACCCCTGTATAATAATGTACCCTAATACCCCTTAGTTTTACCCCCTGTATAATTTACTCTGATCCTTCAGTTATATTACCCCCTGTAATTTACCCTGATACCCCTCAGTTAGGCCTCTTTCACACGACAGTATGTCTTTTTCAGTGTTTTGCGGTCCGTTTTAAACTGATCCGTTGTTCCGTTTTTTGTTTCCGTTGTGTTTCCGTTTCCGTTCCGTTTTTCCGTTCCGTTTTTCCGTATGGCATATAGAGTGTACAGTAATTTCATAGAAAAAATTGGGCTAGGCATAACATTTTCAATAGATGGATCCGCAAAAAACGGAACGGATACGGAAGACATACGGATGCACTTCCGTATGCATTCAGTTTTTTTGCGGACCCATGGACTTTAATGGAGCCACGGAACGTGATTTGCGGCCAAATATAGGACATGTTCTATGTTAAAACGGAACGGAAAAACGGAAATACGGAAACGGAATGCATACGGAGTACATTCCGTTTTTTTTGCGGAACCATTGAAATCAATGGTTCTGTATACGGACCGTATACGGACCGCAAAAAACGGCCCGTAAACGGGGGGAAAAAAACGGTCGTGTGAAAGAGGCCTTATACAGTATCATATAACTGAGGGGTATCAGAGTACATTATACAGGGGTGTAATTGAGGAGGGGTAGCAAGCAGCAGGGAACATACAGGGCAGAGTTCCAGTGGTGTAGCGTGGGTTGCCAGTACCCGGGGCAAGCCAAGTATTTCTCCCCCGAATCTTTTTACAAATAATGCAGTACATGTCACCTGCAGTCCTATGTAACACTACAGATAACACAGTGGTAACTCTCTGAGTACAGATAATGTAGTAGATGTCACCTGCAGTCCTATGTAACACCACAGATGACACAGTGGTAACTCTCTGAGTACAGATAATGTAGTAGATGGGTGTGAGGCCCCAGAATTCAGAACACGCACAGTGTGACCTGAGGTCTGGGGCCGGACTGCGGCGGTGTGGGCTAAATCCTATAGCCCCCCCCAAACAGATATGTGGATGGACATTACATATAATGGTACACACTATACAGTAGAGTACAGCAGCACATACCTGTTACATCCAGTGACGTCTCCTGTGATGTAGACCTTCCTCAACGTCTTCATTCGGAGATAAGACCGCCATGATAACTTCTTTCAGCCGCGTATCTGCATAGTTTCACAGAAAAATGTTTAGATTTCTCACTTTACTTTCATCCTCAGATAACAGACCTCCCCTCCACCCGTAGTGCCCATAAGTATAATGCACTCTGTATAATTATAATATATACTGGCCCCTCTGTGTTGTTATTATTCTTAATATTATAATGGCCCCCTCTGTATTAGGCTCCATTCACACGTCCGCAAAATGTGTCCGCATCCATTCCGCAATTGTGCGGAACGGGTGCGGACCCATGCATTCTCCATGGGGACGGAATGGATGCGGAAAGCACACAGTGTGCTCTTCGCATCCGCATTTCCGGAGCGGCCTGCCGAACTTCCGGTCCGCGGCTCTGGAAAAAAATAGAACATGTCCTATTCTTGTCCGCAGCTGTGGACAAAAATAAGCTGTTCTATGGGGGTGCCTGGCGGGTGTGTTGCGGATCCGCAAAACACTGCAGACTTGTGAATGAACCCTAATAGTAATAATTATGGTGCTCATCAGCCCCTCCAGCATACAGTCCCATGTAAAATACATCACGCCTTGCCTTCAGCCCCTCCAACATACAGTCCCATGTAAATAATATCACCCTTCCTCTCTTCGCTGCCTGCCTTGAGCCCCTTCAGCATACAGTCCCATGTAAAATACATCACGCCCTGCCTTCAGCCCCTCCAACATACAGTCCCATGTAAAATACAAAACTCCCCCGGCCTTCCACCCTTCCAGCATACAGTCCCATGTAAAATACAAAACTCCCCCGGCCTTCAGCCCCTCCAGCATACAGTCCCATGTAAAATACATCACTATCTCTGCCTTTAGCCCCTCCAGCATACTGTCCCCAGTAAATAATATCACTTCACCCCCTCTCTTCAGACACCTCTAACATACAGTCTCCAGTATAAGGATTATTCCTCCTCCCTTCAGCCCCTGCCAACCCCGCCCCCAAGTAAACATAACAGTCAATCTTCTCCTCCACATACTGACCTGCAGCTTCTGCTCCTCTCTGCATGATCCTGCTCTGTTGAATTTCCTGCATATCTTGAGGCCCCGCCCCCTGTATGACGAGACTCCGCCTCTTTCCCGACATCATACCTCCCTAGAGCAGTGCTTGAAGTGGGCCGGAACGCGGCTGTACTCAGTACCGCCACTTCCAAAAATTGCCCTGGAGAGTACCAGCACCTCTCCGTGCGCCCAGTACGTGGGTTTCCGGTACCGGAGCGCAGCGGAGAGCTGGCAGTATCTCCTCCCTAATGTCGTTGGCTGGGCAGCTAGTGGAGGGGGGCGGGTCGTTGCAGAGTACGGCTCAGGCTGGCGCAGGCAGGGAGTTGACCTCACGTTAGGTGACGTCAACTCCTTCCCGCGCGCCTGTGACTGAGGAGCGATCAGTGCGGCGACCAGTGACTGGTCCTCCTTGGAGTCAGGAGTCGGACGGTGCAGCAAAGAACATCGACTTTGCTTTGGAATCGAACTTCTGAAGAGTACTGGTGAGTGACAGGCACCCCCCCTCCCCCCACACACATTAGTTCCTCTCTGTACCAGTGCCCCCCCCCCCCTGGCAGGGGGGTACTGGTACAGAGAGGAATTAATGTGTGTGTGTGTGATGAGGGGGGGGGGGTCTGATGTGCAGGGGGGTACTGGTACAGAGAGGAACGAATGTGCGGTGGTGGGGGGGGGGGTACTAGTACATAGAGGAACTAATATATATGTGTGTGATGGGGGGGTCTGATGTGCAGGGGGGGGGAGCACCGGCGCCTAATAGAGTACCGGCACCTCTTTTGGCCCACTTAAAGCACTGCCCTAGAGCAAATCCATTCTAGCGCTCTACTGTCTCATAGGCTTCAGACCCTTAGCCTGAAACCTATGGGAAGAATCGCATCAGGAGTTGGCAGATGGCAGTGCAGCACGGAGGTGATGATTAGGGTGTGCCCAGGCACACCCGGCACACCCCGTGCGCACGCCTATGCATAAAGTAATAACCTTCCAATTATCATTCAAAAGAGCGTTTCTACAGGGAGGAATAAAAATACCAAACTTCAAAAAAGCTAAATTTAACCAACTAAGAGAGGCCATAGGCCTAACTAACTGGGACAAAGTCCTCAAAAATAAAAATACAGCCACAAAATGGGATATCTTTAAAAGCATCCTAAAATCTCATTGTGAGAGGTACATACCGTATGGGAATAAAAGGTTAAGGAACAAAAAGAAACCAATGTGGATAAATATAACTGTATATATATAAATGACAAAAAGAAAGCATATAAATCACTAAAACAGGATGGTAGCACGGAAGCACTGAAAAACTATAAGGAAAAAAATAGAACATGTAAAAAACAAGTAAAAGCCGCTAAACTAGAGACCGAGAGATTAATTGCCAAAGAGAGTAAAACTAACCCTAAAATGTTCTTCAATTATATAGATGTTAAAAAGTATAAATCTGAAGGTGTCGGCCCTTTAAAGAGTAATGAGGGGGGAGTCGCAGAGAGCAACAAGGAGAAAGCAAAGCTGTTAAATATATTTTTTTCTCCAATGTATTCACTGAGGAAAATAAACTGTCAGATGAAATGCTGAATGTAAAAATAAATTCCCCATTAAAAGTGTCCTGTCTGACCCAGGAAGAAGTACAACAGCGACTTAAAAAGATTAAAATAGACAAATCGCCAGGACCGGATGGCATACACCCCCGTATCCTAAGGGAATTAAGTAATGTCATAGCCAGACCCTTATTTCTGATATTTACAGACTCTATACTGACAGGGAATGTCCCACTGGATTGGCGCATAGCAAATGTGGTGCCAATATTCAAAAAGGGTCCAAAAACAGAGCCTGGAAACTATAGGCCGGTAAGTTTAACATCTGTTGTGGGTAAACTGTTTGAAGGTTTTCTGAGAGATGCCATCTTAGAGCAACTCAACGGAAATAAGCAAATAACGCCATATCAGCATGGCTTTATGAGGGATCGGTCATGCCAAACTAATTTAATCAGTTTCTATGAGGAGGTAAGTTCTAGACTTGACAGCGGCAAATCAATGGATGTCGTATATCTGGACTTCTCCAAAGCATTCGACACTGTACCACATAAAAGGTTAGTATATAAAATGAGAATGCTCGGACTGGGAGAAAACGTCTGTATGTGGGTAAGTAACTGGCTGAGTGATAGAAAACAGAGGGTGGTTATTAACGGTACATACTCAGATTGGGTCACTGTCACTAGTGGGGTACCTCAGGGGTCAGTATTGGGCCCTATTCTCTTCTATATATTAATGATCTTGAAGAAGGCTTGCATAGTAATATATCAATTTTCGCAGATGACACTAAACTGTGTAAAGTAATTAACACTGAAGAGGACAGTATACTACTACAGAGGGATCTGGTTAGATTGGATGCTTGGGCAGATAAGTGGCAGATGAGGTTTAACACTGACAAATGTAAAGTTATGCACATGGGAAGGAATAATGCAAGTCACCCGTACATACTAAATGGTAAAACACTCGGTAACACTGACATGGAAAAGGATCTAGGAATCTTAATAAACATCAAACCAATCTGCAGAAACCAGTGTCAGGCAGCTGCTGCCAAGGCCAATAAGATAATGGATTGCATCAAAAGGCCCGTGATGAGAACATAGTCCTACCACTTTACAAATCACTAGTCAGACCACACATGGAGTACTGTATACAGTTCTGGGCTCCTGTGAACAAGGCAGACATAGCAGAGCTGGAGAGGGTCCAGAGGAGGGCAACTAAAGTAATAACTGGAATGGGGCAACTACAGAACCCTGAAAGATGATCAAAATTAGGGTTATTCACTTTAGAAAAAAGACAACTGAGGGGAGATCTAATTACTATGTATAAATATATCAGGGGTCAGTACAGAGATCTATCCCATCAGCTATTTATCCCCAGGACTGTGACTGTGACGAGGGGACATCCTCTGCGTCTGGAGGAAAGAAGGTTTGTACACAAACATAGAAGAGGATTCTTTACGGTAAGAGCAGTGAGACTATGGAGCTCTCTGCCTGAGGAGGTGGTGATGGTGAGTACAATAAAGGAATTCAAGAGGGGCCTGGATGTATTTCTGGAATGTAATAATATTACAGGCTATAGCTACTAGAGAGGGGTCGTTTATCCAGGGAGTTATTCTGATTGCCTGATTGGAGTCGGGAAGGAATTTTTTATTTCCCTAAAGTGGGGAAAATTGGCTTATACCTCACAGGGTTTTTTTTTTTTTTTGCCTTCCTCTGGATCAACTTGCAAGATAACAGGCTGAACTGGATGGACAAATGTCTTTTTTCGGCCTTATGTACTATGTTACTATGTTACTCAGGCTGAGGGTCCATTCACACGTCCGTTTTTTCTTTCCTGATCTGTTCCGTTTTTTCAGGAACAGATCTGGACCAGATCTGGACCCATTCATTTTCAAAGGGTCCTGGAAAAAAACGGACAGCTCAATGTCTAATTTTTTTCAGGACCCATTGAAAATGAATGGGTCCAGATCTGGTCCAGATCTGTTCCTGAAAAAACGGAACAGATCAGGAAAGAAAAAACGGACGTGTGAATGGACCCTTAAAGAGGACCTTTCACTAGAATAGAAAATCTAAACTAAGTATACAGACATGGAGAGCGGCGCCCAGGGATCTCCCTGCACTTACTGTTATACCTGGGCGCCGCTCTGTTCTCCGGTTATAGCCTCCGGTATCTTCATATGTTAGGCTCCACCCAGGGGAACCTGCCGGCGTCTCTTTCTCCCATGCTGTAGCGCTGGCCAATCACAGCGCTCAGCTCATAGCCTGAGAGAAAAAAAACCTCTCAGGCTATGAGCTGAGCGCTGCGATTGGCCAGCGCTACAGCATGGGAGAATGAAACGCCGGCAGGTTCCCCTGGGTGGAGCCTAACTATGAAGATACCGGAAGCTATACCGGGAGAACGGAGCGGCGCCCAGGGATAATAGTAAGTGCAGTGAGATCCCCGGGCGCCGCTCTCCATGTATGTATGCTTAGTTTTGATTTTTTATTCTAGTGAAAGGTCCTCTTTAAGTTAGAGAGAACAAGGCTGTGTGAGATTTCATATAAGATGTAGTGGCATAAGGTGGGTGAGAAGAGAAAATCATGTAACCAATTAAATAATGGGAATAATAGCAGCGGGAGAAGAGTTTGTTCTCTTTTATGAGGTAGTGACCTGACTGTTAATAAGGTTTATGACTAGAGTTGAGCGAACACCTGGATGTTCGGGTTCGAGAAGTTCGGCCGAACTTCCCGGAAATGTTCGGGATCCGAACCCGAACCGAACTTCGTCCCGAACCCGAACCCCATTGAAGTCAATGGGGACCCGAACTTTTGGGCACTAAAAAGGCTGTAAAACAGCCCAGGAAAGAGCTAGAGGGCTTCAAAAGGCAGCAACATGTAGGTAAATCCCCTGCAAACAAATGTGGATAGGGAAATGAATTAAAATAAAAATAAAAAAAATAAAAATGACCCAATATCAATTGGACAGAGGTCCCATAGCAGAGAATCTGGCTTCACGTCAGCAGAGAATCAGTCTCTTCATGCCATAGCAAAGAATCTGGCTTCATGTCAGCAGAGAATCAGTCTCTTCATGCCATAGCAGAGAAACTGGCTTCATGTCACCCACCACTGGAAGAGGCCACTGTCACATATTTAGGCCCCGGCACCCAGACAGAGGAGAGCGGTCCCGTAACAGAGAATCTGGCTTTATGTCAGCGCAGAATCAGTCTTCATGTCATAGCAGAGAATCAGGCTTCACGTCACCCACCACTGGAACAGGCCACTGTCACATATTTAGGCCCCGGCACCCAGACAGAGGAGAGCGGTCCTGTAACAGAGAATCTGGCCTTATGTCAGCGCAGAATCTGTCTTCATGTCATAGCAGAGAATCAGGCTTCACGTCACCCACCACTGGAACAGGCCACTGTCACACATTTAGGCCCAGGCACCCAGGCAGAGGAGAGAGGTCCCGTAACAGAGAATCTGGCCTTATGTCAGCGCAGAATCTGTCTTCATGTCATAGCAGAGAATCAGGCTTCACGTCACCCACCACTGGAACAGGCCACTGTCACACATTTAGGCCCAGGCACCCAGGCAGAGGAGAGAGGTCCCGTAACAGAGAATCTGGCCTTATGTCAGCGCAGAATCTGTCTTCATGTCATAGCAGAGAATCAGGCTTCATGTCACCCACCACTGGAACAGGCCACTGTCACATATTTAGGCCCAGGCACCCAGGCAGAGGAGAGAGGTCCCGTAACAGAGAATCTGGCCTTATGTCAGCGCAGAATCTGTCTTCATGTCATAGCAGAGAATCAGGATTCACGTCACCCACCACTGGAACAGGCCACTGTCACATATTTAGGCCCAGGCACCAAGGCAGAGGAGAGAGGTCCCGTAACAGAGAATCTGGCCTTATGTCAGCGCAGAATCTGTCTTCATGTCATAGCAGAGAATCAGGCTTCACGTCACCCACCACTGGAACAGGCCACTGTCACACATTTAGGCCCAGGCAGAGGAGAGAGGTCCCGTAACAGAGAATCTGGCCTTATGTCAGCGCAGAATCTGTCTTCATGTCATAGCAGAGAATCAGGCTTCACGTCACCCACCACTGGAACAGGCCACTGTCACACATTTAGGCCCAGGCACCCAGGCAGAGGAGAGAGGTCCCGTAACAAAGAATCTGGCCTTATGTCAGCGCAGAATCTGTCTTCATGTCATAGCAGAGAATCAGGCTTCACGTCACCCACCACTGGAACAGGCCACTGTCACACATTTAGGCCCAGGCACCCAGGCAGAAGAGAGAGGTCCCGTAACAGAGAATCTGGCCTTATGTCAGCGCAGAATCTGTCTTCATGTCATAGCAGAGAATCAGGCTTCACGTCACCCACCACTGGAACAGGCCACTGTCACATATTTAGGCCCAGGCACCCAGGCAGAGGAGAGAGGTCCCGTAACAGAGAATCTGGCCTTATGTCAGCGCAGAATCTGTCTTCATGTCATAGCAGAGAATCAGGCTTCACGTCACCCACCACTGGAACAGGCCACTGTCACATATTTAGGCCCAGGCACCCAGGCAGAGGAGAGAGGTCCCGTAACAGAGAATCTGGCCTTATGTCAGCGCAGAATCTGTCTTCATGTCATAGCAGAGAATCAGGCTTCACGTCACCCACCACTGGAACAGGCCACTGTCACATATTTAGGCCCAGGCACCAAGGCAGAGGAGAGAGGTCCCGTAACAGAGAATCTGGCCTTATGTCAGCGCAGAATCTGTCTTCATGTCATAGCAGAGAATCAGGCTTCACGTCACCCACCACTGGAACAGGCCACTGTCACACATTTAGGCCCAGGCAGAGGAGAGAGGTCCCGTAACAGAGAATCTGGCCTTATGTCAGCGCAGAATCTGTCTTCATGTCATAGCAGAGAATCAGGCTTCACGTCACCCACCACTGGAACAGGCCACTGTCACATATTTAGGCCCAGGCACCCAGGCAGAGGAGAGAGGTCCCGTAACAGAGAATCTGGCCTTATGTCAGCGCAGAATCTGTCTTCATGTCATAGCAGAGAATCAGGCTTCAGGTCACCCACCACTGGAACAGGCCACTGTCACATATTTAGGCCCAGGCACCCAGGCAGAGGAGAGAGGTCCCGTAACAGAGAATCTGGCCTTATGTCAGCGCAGAATCTGTCTTCATGTCATAGCAGAGAATCAGGCTTCACGTCACCCACCACTGGAACAGGCCACTGTCACATATTTAGGCCCAGGCACCCAGGCAGAGGAGAGAGGTCTCGTAACAGAGAATCTGGCTTCATGTCAGCACAGAATAAGTCTTCATGTCATAGCAGAGAATCAGGCTTCACGTCACCCACCACTGGAACAGGCCACTGTCACACATTTAGGCCCCGGCACCCAGACAGAGGAGAGGTTCATTCAACTTTGGGTTGCCCCGCAATATAATGGTAAAATGAAATTAAAAATAGGATTGAATGAGGAAGTGCCCTGGAGTACAATAATATATTGTTAAGGGGAGGTAGTTAATGTCTAATCTGCACAAGGGATGGACAGGTCCTGTGGGATCCATGCCTGGTTCATTTTTATGAACGTCAGCTTGTCCACATTGGCTGTAGACAGGCGGCTGCGTTTGTCTGTAATGACGCCCCCTGCCGTGCTGAATACACGTTCAGACAAAACGCTGGCCGCCGGGCAGGCCAGCACCTCCAAGGCATAAAAGGCTAGCTCTGGCCACGTGGACAATTTGGAGACCCAGAAGTTGAATGGGGCCGAACCATCAGTCAGTACGTGGAGGGGTGTGCACAGGTACTGTTCCACCATGTTAGTGAAATGTTGCCTCCTGCTAACACGTTCCGTATCAGGTGGTGGTGCAGTTAGTTGTGGCGTGGTGACAAAACTTTTCCACATCTCTGCTATGCTAACCCTGCCCTCAGAGGAGCTGGCCGTGACACAGCTGCGTTGGCGACCTCTTGCTCCTCCTCTGCCTTCGCCTTGGGCTTCCACTGGTTCCCCTGTGACATTTGGGAATGCTCTCAGTAGCGCGTCTACCAACGTGCGCTTGTACTCGCGCATCTTCCTATCACGCTCCAGTGTAGGAAGTAAGGTGGGCACATTGTCTTTGTACCGGGGATCCAGCAGGGTGGCAACCCAGTAGTCCGCACACGTTAAAATGTGGGCAACTCTGCTGTCGTTGCGCAGGCACTGCAGCATGTAGTCGCTCATGTGTGCCAGGCTGCCCAGAGGTAAGGAAAAGCTGTCCTCTGTGGGAGGCGTATCGTCATCGTCCTGTGTTTCCCCCCAGCCACGCACCAGTGATGGGCCCGAGCTGCTTTGGGTGCCACCCCGCTGTGAACATGCTTTATCCTCATCCTCCTCCACCTCCTCCTCATCCTCGTCCTCCTCGTCCTCCAGTAGTGGGCCCTGTCTGGCCACATTTGTACCTGGCCTCTGGTGTTGCAAAAAACCTCCCTCTGAGTCACTTCGAAGAGACTGGCCTGAAAGTGCTAAAAATGACCCCTCTTCCTCCTGGGCCACCTCCTCTTCCATCATCGCCCTAAGTGTTTTCTCAAGGAGACATAGAAGTGGTATTGTAACGCTGATAACGGCGTCATCGCCACTGGCCATGTTGGTGGAGTACTCGAAACAACGCAACAGGGCACACAGGTCTCGCATGGAGGCCCAGTCATTGGTGGTGAAGTGTGTCTGATCCGCAGTGCGACTGACCCGTGCGTGCTGCAGCTGAAACTCCACTATGGCCTGCTGCTGCTCGCACAGTCTGTCCAGCATATGCAAGGTGGAGTTCCACCTGGTGGGTACGTCGCATATGAGGCGGTGAGCGGGAAGGCCGAAGTTACGCTGTAGCGCAGACAGGCGAGCAGCGGCAGGGTGTGAACGCCGGAAGCGCGAACAGACGGCCCGCACTTTATGCAGCAGCTCTGACATGTCGGGGTAGTTGCGAATGAACTTCTGCACCACCAAATTCAGCACATGCGCCAGGCAAGGGATGTGCGTCAAACCGGCTAGTCCCAGAGCTGCAACGAGATTTCACCCATTATCGCACACCACCAGGCCGGGCTTGAGGCTCACCGGCAGCAACCACTCGTCGGTCTGTTGTTCTATACCCCGCCACAACTCCTGTGCGGTGTGGGGCCTGTCCCCCAAACATATGAGTTTCAGAATGGCCTGCTGACGTTTACCCCGGGCTGTGCTGAAGTTGGTGGTGAAGGTGTGTGGCTGACTGGATGAGCAGGTGGAAGAAGAGGAGGAGGAAGCTGAGGAGGAGACAGGAGGCAAAGAATGTTGCCCTGCGATCCTTGGCGGCGGAAGGACGTGCGCCAAACGGCTCTCCGCCTGGGGCCCAGCCGCCACTACATTTACCCAGTGTGCAGTTAGGGAGATATAGCGTCCCTGGCCGTGCTTACTGGTCCACGTATCTGTGGTTAGGTGGACCTTGCCACAGATGGCGTTGCGCAGTGCACACTTGATTTTATCGGACACTTGTTTGTGCAGGGAAGGCACGGCTCTCTTGGAGAAGTAGTGGCGGCTGGGAACAACATACTGTGGGACAGCGAGTGACATGAGCTGTTTAAAGCTGTGTGTGTCCACCAGCCTAAATGACAGCATTTCATAGGCCAGTAGTTTAGAAATGCTGGCATTCAGGGCCAGGGATCGAGGGTGGCTAGGTGGGAATTTACGCTTTCTCTCAAATGTTTGTGAGATGGAGAGCTGAACGCTGCCGTGTGACATGGTTGAGATGCTTGGTGACGCAGGTGGTGGTGTTGGTGGTACATCCCATGTTTGCTGGGCGGCAGGTGCCAACGTTCCTCCAGAGGAAGAGGCCGAGGCGGCGGCAGCAGCAGCAGTAGAGGCCGAGGCGGCGGCAGCAGCAGAAGAGGCCGAGGCAGCAGCAGCAGAAGAGGTAGCAGGGGGAGCCTGAGTGACTTCCTTGTTTTTAAGGTGTTTACTTCACTGCAGTTCATGCTTTGCATGCAGGTGCCTGGTCATGCAGGTTGTGCTAAGGTTCAGAACGTTAATGCCTCGCTTCAGGCTCTGATGGCACAGCGTGTAAACCACTCGGGTCTTGTCGTCAGCACATTGTTTGAAGAAGTGCCATGCCAGGGAACTCCTTGAAGCTGCCTTTGGGGTGCTCGGTCCCAGATGGCGGCGGTCAGTAGCAGGCGGAGTCTCTTGGCGGCGGGTGTTCTGATTTTGCCCACTGCTCCCTCTTTTGCTACGCTGTTGGCTTGGTCTCACCACTGCCTCTTCCTCCGAACTGTGAAAGTCAGTGGCACGACCTTCATTCCATGTGGGGTCTAGGACCTCATCGTCCCCTGCATCGTCTTCCACCCAGTCTTGATCCCTGACCTCCTGTTCAGTCTGCACACTGCAGAAAGACGCAGCAGTTGGCACCTGTGTTTCGTCATCATCAGAGACGTGCTGAGGTGGTATTCCCATGTCCTCATCATCAGGAAAAATAAGTGGTTGTGCGTTAGTGCATTCTATCTCTTCCACCCCTGGGGAAGGGCTAGGTGGATGCCCTTGGGAAACCCTGGCAGCAGAGTCTTCAAACAGCATAAGAGACTGCTGCATAACTTGAGGCTCAGACAGTTTCTCTGATATGCATGGGGGTGATGTGACAGACCGATGGGCTTGGTTTGCATGCGCCATCTGTGCGCTTTCTGCAGAAGACTGGGTGGGAGATAATGTGAACGTGCTGGATCCACTGTCGGCCACCCAATTGACTAATGCCTGTACCTGCTCAGGCCTTACCATCCTTAGAACGGCATTGGGCCCCACCAAATATCGCTGTAAATTCTGCTGGCTACTGGGACCTGAGGTAGTTGGTTCACTAGGACGTGTGGCTGTGGCAGAACGGCCACGTCCTCTCCCAGCACCAGAGGGTCCACTAACACCACCACGACCATGTCCACGTCCGCGTCCCTTATTAGATGTTTTCCTCATTGTTCCCGTTCACCACAATTTTGAGAATGGCAAATTTGGGAATGCTTTTTCAACCCAGAACAAAAAGTCTGCTTTTACGGTCACTACAAATAACTTGACCAGATAAAACACTGCAGATTTGGTTGAATAGAGATGTGAGACCTGTTTTTTTTTGCGCTGTGTGACAGGTATAGGTTTAATCACAGAATCACACTTCTATCAGCACGCTAGCGTGTGTCTTAGGTTTTTCTGAATGACACTATCAATACCTTCAATGTAAGATTTTCTTTTTGGGATAGATTTCAAGTAGGCCTCAAATACCAGAAACTAGTTATTTTGAGAATGGCAAATTTGGGAATGCTTTTTCAACCCAGAACAAAAAGTCTGCTTTTACGGTCACTACAAATAACTTGACCAGCTAAAACACTGCAGATTTGGTTGAATAGAGATGTGAGACCTGTGGTTTTTTTTTTTGCGCTGTGTGACAGGTATAGGTTTAATCACAGAATCACACTTCTATCAGCACGCTAGCGTGTGTCTTAGGTTTTTCTGAATGACACTATCAATACCTTCAATGTAAGATTTTCTTTTTGGGATAGATTTCAAGTAGGCCTCAAATACCAGAAACTAGTTATTTTGAGAATGGCAAATTTGGGAATGCTTTTTCAACCCAGAACTAAAAGTCTGCTTTTACGGTCACTACAAATAACTTGACCAGCTAAAACACTGCAGATTTGGTTGAATAGAGATGTGAGACCTGTTTTTTTTTTGCGCTGTGTGACAGGTATAGGTTTAATCACAGAATCACACTTCTATCAGCACGCTAGCGTGTGTCTTAGGTTTTTCTGAATGACACTATCAATACCTTCAATGTAAGATTTTCTTTTTGGGATAGATTTCAAGTAGGCCTCAAATACCAGAAACTAGTTATTTTGAGAATGGCAAATTTGGGAATGCTTTTTCAACCCAGAAAATAAAGTGTGCTTTTACGGTCAATACAAATAACTTGACCAGCTAAAACAGTACAGATTTGGTTGAATAGAAATGTCAGGTCTATTTTTTAGGCGCTGGGTGACAGGCTCAACTTGCCCCTGATGTAATATATGGCCAAAAAATAACCACACTGTTGATGGTTAAATGCACTTGGGTGACACAGGCTCAGCCTGCACCAGATGTAGTATATGGCCAAAAAATAATCAGACTGTTGATGGTTAAATGCACTTGGGTGACACAGGCTCAGCCTGCAGCTGATGTAGGATATAGCACAAAATAACCACACTATCGATGGTTAAATACACTTGGGTGACACAGGCTCAGCCTGCAGCTGATGTAGTATATGGCCAAAAAATAATCAGACTGTTGATGGTTAAATGCACTTGGGTGACACAGGCTCAGCCTGCAGCTGATGTAGTATATGGCCAAAAAATAACCAGACTGTTGATGATTAAATGCACTTCGGTGACACAGGCTCAGCCTGCAGCTGATGTAGGATATAGCACAAAATAACCACACTATCGATGGTTAAATACACTTGGTGATAGCTCGTGCTGGCGCACCACAAGTCACAAAATGGCCGCCGATCACCCCAGAAAAAAAGTGACCAAAAAACGCTCTGGGCAGCCTCAAAAAAGTGAGCAAGTCAATAATAGCATTTCAATGATCCACAGCTGCAGATCGATCACAGAATGAAGTCTTTTGGAGGAGTTAATCTGCCTAATCTCGCCCTAACGTCGCAGCTGCAACCTCTCCCTATACTGATCATAGCAGAGTGACGTGCGGCGCTACGTGACTCCAGCTTAAATAGAGGCTGGGTCACATGGTGCACTGGCCAATCACAGCCATGCCAATAGTAGGCATGGCTGTGATGGCCCTTTGGGCCAAGTAGTATGACGCTTGTTGATTGGCTGCTTTGCAGCCTTTCAAAAAGCGCCAAGAAAGCGTCGAACACCGAACCCGAACCCGGACTTTTACGAAAATGTTCGGGTTCGGGTCCGTGTCACGGACACCCCAAAATTCGGTACGAACCCGAACTATACAGTTCCGGTTCGCTCATCCCTATTTATGACTAAAGAAGTGCCAAAAAGGAGGCCACTCATTGAGAGTCATATGGTAAATGTGGTGTGGTGCTCCCTACAGAACAACAGCAAACTAAAGATATAGGGGAAGATTTATCAAGACCACCACTTTCTGTGCCAGTCTTGATATCCTCTACCCTCCATGATTGTAATTTATGACCAGGCATGCACATCGTCGTAAATTAGGCGCATCTTCCGGCAGTTCGTGCCCCTGCAAAAAAATCTACCACATTTCTGAACTACCGTAGATTTTTTGCTTCATTTGCAGCAGAAAACTGACGTAAATGAAGATAAATTTGTCGTGGCCACACTCCCTTCCCACCCTTGCCACACTGCAGTGGCACCGACCACTGCCAGTACTCCTAATTAAATACAGATATATATTGTCTGTCTGTGATTTATTTAATTGTAATATACATTCATTTTATTACTATACAAGAATATAGTCTGCAGTTTATTGTATTACAAAGGGTTTGTCTCCCTAGGGTAGTACAGAAGCCTGGGGAACATACAATTCATGGCCCTCTTTATGATCCACTGGACTATAGTGAGCTGTACTTTTGGCACCAAGGAGTAAACAATACTTAGAATTTAAAAGGGTTATCCTCTGGATTGGTCATTAGTATCAGATCGGTGGGGGTCCGACACTCGGGACCCCCGATGATCAGCTGTTTTAGAAGGCAGCAACGCTCCTGTGAGTGCTACTGCCTTTTCTATGCTCACCAAGTACAGCGGTTGTGCTTGGTATGGGAGCTGAGCTGTTCCTAGGCCACGTGACACATGAACGTGTGGTCACATGGCCTAGGAAAAGCAGAGAGAATGCCACGGCACTACTGCTAGCGCTGCTGCCTTCTCAAACTGCTGACTAGTGTTGAGTGAATTAACGTTCACGAAGTGGACTTTGATCCAAATTTCAGGGAAAATTCTATTTGCCACGAAGATTCATTTCCTTGGGCTTTGTGGTAACGAATAAATTTTTCCCTAAAATGGCGGTAAAACAAAAAAAGTCATACTCACCTCATCCATTTGCCCACAAAGAGTCCTCCGCTGCCATCTTGATTGAAGATCCAACGCGAAATCTCGTGCAGTGACGTATGACGTCATCACGCTGGCCAGAGGATCTCAAAACCGGACCATAATGGTTCAGTTTTATTTAACACATCAGGATGCATCCGTTCCGTTAGGATGCAGTTGTGTTAAATCGAAACTGAACAAACCGCATCCGTCACTAAAAGCAATGTAAGTAAATGGGTGATGGATTTGTTATTTTTAGGATCCGAAAAAAAAACTGATACGGCAACATTGACATTGTTTGTAGTGACGGATCCGGGTTGTTCCATTTCGATGACCAGACCCAAAACCACAGCTTGCAGCGTTTTTGTGTCCGGTCACAAAACGGAATGCTACCGGAATGGAATGCATACATCCTGAATGGAGTATACCCTTTCATAATACATTGGCCCTAAACTGGACCGTTGTGTCCAGATTTTGAGATTCTCTGTCGGATCTCAAAACTGGAATGCCAAAGCGCTTATGTGAAAGTAGCCTTAGTCTTTATTAATTATGTGTGAGGGGGGGGGGGGGGGTTAATGGGATTTAAAAAAAAAATATTCAAATAAATCTGAACTTTTTTAACCTTTTAAAAAAAGATATCTATTTAGTTCCACTATGGGAATAACCACTATAATACAGTGCAATATTTCTATAATACAGTAACGGTACAAAGATGCAAGACCTGGGGCCCTTTATTAGTCGCCCACCTGCCATGGAAACTCACAGGTATCCCACGATTTCCCTTCTCCCTCTATAAACTACTTACAGATATCTAATGTATCTTGTAAACACCGTCTCTGCATCCCACTGTCTTTTGCCATATTTACTACGTTTTACCCCAATATTACATTAAAGGGGTTATCCAAGGCCTATAATGCCTCCCTATATACCCGGGCCCCTCACACAGATTGTACTTACCTCGCTCCCTGGCACTTGTATCGCTTCTGATGCCGCTGCATCTCCCCGTCGCGTGGATGACAATATCCGACTTCGGAGAGGGGGCAGCCAATAGCAGGCCTGCGACGGGAACGAGCCTCCGTAGCATCGCGGATGACTCTAGGGAGGCTCGTTCTCGTCGTGACCTGCTATTGGCTAAACTAATGATCTCCCCCCGACACCAGATGTTTTCATCCGCGCAACGAGGAGATGCAGCGGCGGCCATGCCGGCATCAGAAGCTGTGCGGGTGCTGGGGAGAGAGAGCTAAGTACTATCTGTGTGAGGGGCTCGGGCATAAGGGGAGGCATTATAGGCCTTGGATAACCCCTTTAAGGACAAGTCCAGAGAATCAAACCTCTAGATTTTTAAACCACTCTAAAACCAAATCAGGACCATGACCATCTTAGAAGGTGACTCCAATACCATTCTTGTGCCTGCATCCAGGTCAAGTGCAGCAGTCTTTTACAGTGTTGTTCATTTTCATGTGCTGCCTGACAGATCATTTGTCCGGACTTCGAGATTTACTCTTTATGGGAAGAGCTCCTAAGTCAAGGAGGAACATATTTGAGAAGATGTGATAGAAACATCCTCCACTAATGTTAAACTGCTTGTTCTACTCAATAAGAGCTCCAAAAATACTTATATAACATTGATCTTCATAAGAAGTATAATTTAACCTTTACGGGAAGGAACATGTTACTACAAAAACATACCTAATGGTTAGATAATTACCGTCAGATGATCCAGTCATGGCCTCCCTCTTTGTTCAGGCTGGTAGTCATCAGAAACACTAGAAAGAAGGGAAACCACTCCAAGCAGGAGGGACATAAGTAAAACCGTGACTTTTGTCCACCCGTTCCAGACTTGGCAATTCTATTTCATCCGTGTGCCAAGAAGCAAGAGCCACCTCGGATTCTCTTTGAGAGCGATGACATCACACACTTTTCTTCCTCAGCCAATCAGAGCTCACCATTCGGCAGCAGCAGCTGTCACTCATACCAGCTGAACGTGAAGTCAGAAGTGATAAGAGGCTCTCGAGACTCGTTGAACAAGGAAACTTAACGCTAGTAGTGGGAATTGAATAGTTTTGGTGTTACATTTCACATTTTGTTATTTTCATGATACATTTAAATAAGCATCTCCGCGTAGAGGAAATCGTCCAAATTATAAAAGACTTCAGCCAAACCTGTCAAAGCTTAAGCTGCACACTACACTAATGAGCCGTGGCGTTTGGAATACAAATGGGATATGCCTGGAGGGACAGACAAATCAATGTAGTAATTACTGAGCAAGCCAATCCAGCCTCCCTGCGCTCCTCAGGCTTCTAGTGTTGTTGATTGACTTCTGAAGCAGCAGAAATATTTAGCCCCAAACGCACAGATTTCTTTTCACCTCCAACGATTTTTATGTTAATGATAGAACCCCCAAAAGGGCTTTTCCGCGTCTTGGTGCAGCTTCCATGGTCTGGGCACTTGTGTTTTGCCCTTGAAGAAATCATAGCACTCCTAAAACTAACATTGTTTTCTTAAAGGGGTTGTCCAAGTTAAATAAATACTTAGGCAGTGTCACGGATGGTGTTGCAGAAAGCTGGAACTTTATTATAAACATCCGACTGGCTTGATCCCAAACTAAAGAGCATATGGGTGAGCCCTAAAAAACCCCTAGAGCTCTCCCTGACTGCTATGCCCATGCAAAGATCTTTATGGTAGACGATTGCATGTCCACGTACCTTATACTATCTGACACCTGAAACCCTATAATAGTGAGGGGACACGACCACGGACTTATCTGAGGAATCAGGAGAAGGAGCATCCAGCAGTGAACAACTCATCCAGGAAGAAGTATAAACCGCAAAGTGAGGCAGTATGGGAGGGAATATAAAGGGAGACAATTAGTGCAAATAGATGACAGCTGGGAGAAGGAAAGGAGATGACAAAGTGAAACCAAAACAAAGAACTTCATGCAAGAGGTAGCGAAGAACGTCTAACAGACCTTCTCACAGAGCTGGCGGTGACAGTCAGCCCCTGGGCATCAAAAAGAATCGATCCTCACTCTTTTTGTCCCCTGCTGCTGCCGGGACTGTGCTCCAATCCTGATAGATCTTCCTGGCTGCAGCAGTGGTGCACCGTACACATAGGTGAACGTGCAGCCAATCACTGGCCTCAGCAGTCACTTCTGAGACCAGTAATTGGCTGCAGTGGTGACGTGGTGTTCATAGGACGTTACCACTTCATCCAGGAGAAGAAGTAGAAATGATCCACAGAGAAGAACAGGAAACATCAGGGGAGAAAAGGGCTAAGTATACTTTTTTCAGTTATTTTAGTGCATATGCAGGGGCTGCCAAAATTTTTTATTTAACTCAGACATCCCCTTTAAGAGCAAACTCTATTTTCTATCTTATGTACTGTATGTGGTTGGTCGGGGAAAAAATGATGTGAGAACTCAATTTGACACAAGACAGGGTTATAGGAAGGAGATTACAGTGGACATTGGTGCTTCTCCAAAGATATAGAGTACCTGTCACCAGTAAACTCTTGTATTCTCCATGGAATATGACTTGTGGAGCATCCATGTTGTGTTATTCCTCTGTTAATCCTCCTAAGGAATACATTGAGAAATGGACGTTACCATTTCTTCTTTTCAAAGGGCTGTCTTATTGGACATTGTGAAGGTATGACCACATGGCACAGTCGGTCCCGGTTGTGTCGTGGCCATGCTGTGATCAAGTACCGTGTGGCCATACGGACCACAACGGGCTCTAATTAAACTTATGAAGATTGCGGCCTGCATTGTTAATGGCCGCACAGTGCCTTCAATACCGAGTGGCCATTAACAATGCAGACCGACTAAACAGCGTGATCTTAATTAGTTTAATTAGACTGATACAGCTATGGGGTACTTGACTGCAGCGTAGGCATGTTGCAACCGTGCCATGCGGTCATACCCTATGAGTGTGCAGTGATCCGCTCCCTACTGGTAGCAGCCAGTTGTCCGTTTTTTCATGCATTTCTAAGAGGAATAGCAGAGAAATGGCACAATGTATATTTCAGAATTGTTATACTGCATTGTGGGAAAGACAAATATTTAGTAAAATAGACGTGTCAGGTCCTCTTTAAAGGGGCTGTCTCACTTCAGCAAATAGCGTTTATGTAGAATTCATTTTTCCATCACATTATACACTGCTCGTTATTATGATTACAACCACCCTGCAATCCATCAGCGGTGGTCGTGCTTGCACACCTTAGTAAAAAGCACTGGCCTCTCTGGTGGCTAGGACCGTAGGATCGCAGATAGGCTAGCACGGCCACAGCCGATGGATTGCAGGGTGGTCGTAACCCTGGAAACGAGCAGTGTATAACATGGTGGAAAAATGAATCCAACCAGCAAAGGAAGTAATATGGACAATCACAATACATTAGTAAGTGGCTCGTATTAACTTCCTCTACATAACAAATGCTATTTGCTAAAGTGAGACAACCCCTTTAATAGCAGGGGACCCTAAAGATCTCGAGCCACAATAACGCATGAAGGGCCAGATGTATCATTACTCTGACAGCTCACTCCACTTTCACATATGGCTAAAGTCAGTTTTAGCTAAGTCAGATTTATGATCGGCCCTTTAAGACTGTAATAAATGTGGTTTGACGGTAGCAGTTTATCCGTCAGTAAGCGGCTTTACAAAAGGCGCACGTCTTTACGAAAAAGTTGCATGTTCTATTAAAAAGTCGCATAAGATAAGCATGGTCCGCACTGGAGTGAAATTGCACATTTTTTTGCAACTTTTTAAATAGTTGCAATGGTAAATCTGTCTAGAGATTCATTTACATAAGAAAACACGCCCACTTTCAGAAAACTGGCGAGCATAGTGCAGAGCAGAAAAAAGTCTCAAATTTTTGTGCAGTTTAAGCTATTGCGCAAAAATTTTCAACTTTTTCACTCCATTATTCTGACTTGAGCTAATGATAAATCTGGCCCGATATGTTTTATAAAACTGCAAACACATAAGAAAATCAACTTCATTACCTTTGGATTAAGGTAAAAATGTTAGTAGAAGTTATTTTAGCTCTTAATGGGAAGGGTTACGATTTTCCTAACAGATGCCCCGGCTCCAGCTAGCTAGTGCAGATGTATTCATATTAATAGACGCATTAAAAAACATATTTTTCATGTATGCAGCTGCTAATATGTGACTAATGCATCATAAAAATTATGGGCAGCATCTCTCCCCACATCTGCTGCAATCTTTGTTTTGTCTGTTCGGAGTTATTTACACGAAATATGTGTTCTCTAGATTTTGCACGCTTCCTGTTCAGCAGCAAAAAGCTGCCGACACCTCCTGGGCGATCGACGTTTTATTGAATTCTACTATTGCTTTTTATGTTGTTTATACTACAAACAAACAAAAAGACAAAAGTTAGCAATTTTGAATCCCCGCCAAATCTGTAGTATGATATTCAAATCGAAATTTATACTCTGTGGCAGCCTATTGAAGAATGGTAGTTCCCAGATTGGGAAAGGGGCTTCTGAAACGCAGGACGCACTTTGCCTACCTCCGTGGTGAGCCATACCACTAGACGCTACTGCCATTAATGTACTTTTCTGCTAAAAGCTTGATGGACTGGTATGATATTACCTTATGTTCATTTTTGCACTTTAGATGCATATGTGTCCCTTGCCGTTTTTTGAGATTAAAGTTCCCAGGTTGGCCCTGTAGTCCCTCTTATGGACGAAAAGGCACGTGTATAGTCCCTTCTTCATTCAAGAAGTGAAGAGAGAACCTTGAGGTTGATACCATACATTTTTTTTAGAAAAGATTGGAGAGACACCACTGTACTATACTTTTACATGTATTCACCAATCAGCCATAACATTTTTAAAACCATTTGCCTAATATTGTGCAAGCCCGACTTGTGCCACCAAAACAGCTAACCTGTTGAGGCATGGACTCCACAAGATCTCCTAAGGTGTCCTGTGGTATCTGGCACCAAGATGTTAACAGCAGATCCTGTAAGTTTTGAGGTGCGGCCTTCATGGATTACACTTGTTTTTCCAGCACATCCCACAGAAGCTCGAATGGATTAAAATCTGGAGAATTTGGAGACAAATTTAACCGTGTCTTCCTAACCTTCAGCTTTTTGTCATGTTCCTCAAACCATTCCTAAACAATTTTTCAGTGTGGCTGGGGCATTGTCCTGCTGAAGGAGGCTAATGCCGTTAAAAAACACCACTACCATGAATGAGGTGTATTTGTGTATACGAGGCTTAGGTTGTGGTACATGTCGCATTCACATAAATGCCAGGAACTAAGGTTTCAGCACGTGTCTTTTCCCATAGTGCATCCTGATGACACCTCTTCCCGAGGTAAGTGATGCCTATGCAACCCGCCATCCAAATGATGCAAAAGAAAATGTGATTCATCAAACCAGGACACCTTATTCCATTCCTCCAGGTTCCAGTTCTGATGCTCATGTACCCATTGTCAGCACTCTCAGCAGTTGGCCAGGGGTCAGCATAAGGACTCTGAAAGGATACACAGTAAGCTGCAATGCCTTGTATCTTCTGGCACCGTTCTATCATAGCCAGGTCAGCTGCAGCAGTCCTGTGGCGCCCGTGAACAGGATGTTGATTCTGGGACCTGCCCAGGCTGTCATGGAGCGATTCACCCGAAACCCAGTGGCAAGGACCAGGTAAGTTTGAACCCCTCTTTGTGTCCAACCACTCTGAAGATGTTTGTTGGGCTACATCATGCTACATAGGGGCCTCTGTTAGTGGTGGTCTACTGGATGCATATTGCTGGCTCCGAGCATACAACCACTTCTTCTGTCATTCTCTGCAGTTGGTGTACACAGAAACCCGAAACTCTGTTGCTGCTGGAAGGTCCCCTGCTGTCCTCTGCATCTGTAGTCTGACTGTTGATGACAAATAGTAGCCTTTCTGTGACATTGTAGGGTTATGTTCACATCTTGTTTTTAGCCTATATTTTATGCTCCCAGCGATACACCAAAGGTCCTTAGGTTATAAAGGTGCTTCGTGTCTTCCAGAAGAGTCTGGGAGAGATGCATTGCCTCCATTTTTACTGTATAAAACATTTGGCTGCTGTGTTTCTCTGTATAGGGAGATCCTGCTGAATGACATACTCTATACATTATGGCTGGAGATATGAAGGGTCCTGCGCTACAATTCTAGCATAGAAAAGCTAAATTTAAAGGCTATGTAAACCTTTGGAGGCAATTTTGTTTATGGTTGCATTTACTCATTTTGGGCTAAAAATCATTTTTTCAATTTGTCTTTTTAGAAAATAAACGGCCGTTCTGTCGCAAAGGCTTAACTGTGTAACTGTGTGAATTATACTTTTACTTTGTGCCAGTTGTCTAATAAACCTTATCTCTAAATTACTAAAAGGCGATAAACACTTATTTAAAGTAGCACTCCCACCAAAATGTTTATTCACTGACCTGTTAGAAAGGTACATGATTTAAACTGTAGTGAAGGTAATCTTCTTAGCAGTGACTGTATTTGTGAGTTATAACCTCCCTTCTGATTCTCAGCTGTGTCATGTGATCAGCACTCAGACTTTCCAAATAACACAGAATCTTATGTGTGGACAGGAAGCCAGTTTATGTATTCCTATGGGAGCCTCGATGTCATATTCATGGGAATAAATAGAGAAGTAACTGACGTCTTGTCCTGTGTCAGTTGGAGGTCAGAGAGTTGGTCACATGACACATCTGAGGATCAGAAAGGAGGTTATAACTCACAAATACAGTCACTGGTAAGAAGATTACCTTCACTACAGATTACATCATGCACCTTTCTAACAGGTCAGAGAATAAAGATTTTTGTAAGAGTGCTACTTTAAAGGGACACTGACAGGGCCAAAAAGCATATTAAGGTATATATATGACCGTACAGGTCTTATAAAGTGTATAAGAATCATGTAAGTATCCCCCCTGTCCACCTTATAACTACAGTAATGTGAAGTTTTATAACCTGCTGATATCGGGTTCAATCTGCCCAAGGGGCGGTGCTTCACCTCAGCTTGCGCCCAGCCAGCCTCGCCACAACTGCCGTTTGAAGCGCCGCCCAGCTCATCAATATTCACTTCGCTGGGCGGCTACTAGTGTCCCCGGCTATCTTCAGCGCATGCGCCCGGCACCCTCACTGGCCGGGATCGCATCGCGCCTGCGCACAGTCTCATTCTCAGAGGCAGCCTCTGCTTTATGCGCATGCGCTGAAGATAGCCGGGGACACTAGTAGCCGCCCAGCGAAGTGAATATTGATGAGCTGGGCGGCGCTTCAAACGGCAGTTGTGGCGAGGCTGGCTGGGCGCAAGCTGAGGTGAAGCACCGCCCCTTGGGCAGATTGAACCCGATATCAGCAGGTTAAAAAAAACTTCACATTACTGTAGTTATAAGGTGGACAGGGGGGATACTTACATGATTCTTATACACTTTATAAGACCTGTACGGTCATATATATACCTTAATATGCTTTTTGGCCCTGTCAGTGTCCCTTTAAGCCACATTCTTATCAGTAAGATAAGAATTGAGCTATAATGAGTGTTTAAGGTCAGAGGTAAGAAGCCATCAGCTGAGCTGCCTCACAGAAAGAGTAAAAATACAGAGCCTGCTACTAGAGAATCTCAAGGCTGTACAGAGAAAGGGGCTAAAATGTATAATAAAGACCAATTGAAAAAATTATTTTTAGCTCAAAATGAGTACAATGCAACCAATAAAAATTACTCCAAAGGTGTCCATAGCCTTTAAGCAATAAAAAAAGTGCACTTTTGGTGAAATTGGTGTAAATTATAGCAGAAATCTAAGTCAGCAATGAGATTTCAGTTTATGACACATGGAGGGCACTAAATGCATTCAAGCGTGTGCCTAATGATACTTTAGTATCATCTTATTCCAGCAAGCTTATCATTAAGGGTTCATGCACACAACCATGTTTTTTTTTCAGTTTGCTATCTGCAGATAGCGCACTAAGCCATTCATTTCTTCAAGGCTGTGCACATATCGGTACTTTTTGTGGCGCTGTGTGGCCTTTCCACAAATTTCACTGCAAATCCTATTCTGCTCTGTATTCATGGATGAAAATAGCTTGATGGGAGGGAGAAAATGCAGAATACACACGTAAGGTATCTGTATTTTGTGGATCAATTATTTTTTTAAAGACCAAAATAAGGACACGGCCATGTGTATGAGCCCTCAATATATGTCTTGTTAAGTCTGTGGATGACTAGAAGAGGACCTGTCACCAGCTCAGACTTTTAAAAAGGGGGTCCTTCCTCGATTGGTGCCGCTCTAGTAAGTCCTATGTCGTTATTTTTTTCTGTGCGCTAACCGAATTCCCAAATTATCAGGGCCATTAAATCTGGAGCTCAGTATGAAAATTTGTCCATGCATAGCCAAAGGGGTAGTCAAAGGGGTGGCCACAGGCACTCTCTTCTCAAGAAGTGATCTTCACTGTTTGACTCCAACCATCGCAGACAGCATCATAGCGGCAAGTGCTTTGGCTGTGCAATGGTCCTGATAATTTGGTAATAGGGTAGGGGGGGCACGTAGAAAAAAAATTACACGGGAGCAGCAACCAGTTGAGGGAGGTGCACAGTTTTAAAAGTTTGAGTGGTGACAGGCCGTCTTTAAGCCAACGTATGTGTCGGGATTGTATGTAGGACGCGTATGGTGAAAGTAGGGAATAAAAAACAAAATGATATGTCCATTGGTGAAATGTTAGCAGCGCTAACCTATGGGAACCTTTTGCCAGACACTAGAAATTACATTGTGGGAGAAGTTCAGCCACTGAAGCACTGGCTTCTGCATTTTAAAGGGATTATTCCATGAAAAAATTAAAATCTGATATCATATAGTATGTGACAGTCTCTTTCAAACAAACAGAACCAGCCCTGTACCTCACATGGATATAGAGATCTCCCCATCTATTGCTCTAATTGCTCTGCTAGATATATTTCAAGCTGGCATCTCAGGGGGCGAGCACTCTCAGGGGGAGTGTCCTTTCTACTGCAGCTGGTGGCAGTTGAAGGATGGAACTGAGCATGTGCTTCCACCTCAGTGAGCAGGACATATAAATTAGAAAAAGAGCAAACAGCAGGTGGTGCCATTGAGATATATTTCAGTGAATAACTCAGTGGCTATACTAAACTTTTAATTACATGTAAATAAAAAAGGGTTTAGATCCAGGTGCTGATATGAAAAACGTAGAAAAGTTTTTGTGGGACAACCCCTTCAACCCACCTTGAATCGTGCTCTGATTTTATCCCACAGAAAACCATTGAGGTGGGGTTGCTGAGCCAGATGTCTGGTCACCTAAAGAATTATTAGGAACACCATACTAATACGGTGTTGGACCCCCTTTTGCCTTCAGAACTGCCTTAATTCTACGTGGCATTGATTCAACAAGGTGCTGATAGCATTCTTTAGAAATGTTGGCCCATATTGATAGGATAGCATCTTGCAGTTGATGGAGATTTGAGGGATGCACATCCAGGGCATGAAGCTCGCGTTCCACCACATTCCAAAGATGCTCTATTGGGTTGAGATCTGGTGACTGTGGGGGCCATTTTAGTACAGTGAACTCATTGTCATGTTCAAGAAACCAATTTGAAACGATTCGAGCTTTGTGACATGGTGCATTATCCTGCTGGAAGTAGCCATCAGAGGATGGATACATGTTCTCATTCTGTTTACGCCAAATTCGGACTCTACCATTTGAATGTCTCAACAGAAATCGAGACTCATCAGACCAGGCAACATTTTTCCAGTCTTCAACAGTCCGATTTTGGTGAGCTCGTGCAAATTGTAGCCTCTTTTTCCTATTTGTAGTGGAGATGAGTGGTACCCGGTGGGGTCTTCTGCTGTTGTAGCCCATCCGCCTCAAGGTTGTGCGTGTTGTGGCTTCACAAATGCTTTGCTGCATACCTTGGTTGTAACGAGTGGTTATTTCAGTCAACGTTGCTCTTCTATCAGCTTGAATCAGTCGGCCCATTCTCCTCAGACCTCTAGCATCCACAAGGCATTGTTGCCCACAGGACTGCCGCATACTGGGTGTTTTTCCCTTTTCACACCATTCTTTGTAAACCCTAGAAATGGTTGTGCGTGAAAATCCCAGTAACTGAGCAGATTGTGAAATACTCAGACCGGCCCGTCTGGCACCAACAACCATGCCACGCTCAAAATGGCTTAAATCACCTTTCTTTCCCATTCTGACATTCAGTTTGGAGTTCAGGAGATTGTCTTGACCAGGACCACCCCCCTAAATGCATTGAAGCAACTGCCATGTGATTGGTTGACTAGATAATTGCATTAATGAGAAATAGAACAGGTGTTCCTAATAATTCTTTAGGTGAGTGTATGTCTGTCTTTGATAATTATCCTTTATGAATGTGAGCATTTCTGTTACTTATCCTGTACCAATTCCGAGCCTCTCCCTGCATTGTAGCTCAGAGCTAATTTTGCTGGTCGTCATTGGAAACAGTCATCAAGCTTGTTGTCATGCACAATGTTAACAGCGTAGCTGAGATACTCTGGCACTGAACCAGAAACTATTAAAAAGAGACACAATCACCTTAGAGTAGTGTAGTCGAGACAGAGGGGGTTGTTCCAATGTCATGTCAAGTGGGTGATTACCTCGGTTGTGCAGGAGTAGGCGCCACTGAAGTTACAGCTGGCAACTGCTGCGGTCTCACAGACTTCAGACAGTAAGGTACTGCTGAGTAAACTTGACTAGAGGTGCAAATAAAAGTAATGGGTTTGGGACATGTTGCCAGGAAAAATATATATGTATGCAGGTTTCTTTATTGAACAACGCGTTTCAAAGACAGATATTTCTGAGAATGATCCGTTCTTGAAACGTGTTGTCCTATAACAAAAGCCAGGATACTTATCTTTTGTTTGGGAGTTCTACGGTTTTGTCCTGGCAGGGCATCCCGAACCCATTACTGTTGTTTGCATCCCTACTGATGAGAAGTGATGCAATGCATTTGCAAAGTTGTAAAATGGAGCAAAAATGTGGACTCCCCCTTTAAACAGTAACGAGTGCTGTTTAGATTTTGGGTAAATGCTCTGTTAACAATAATGCAAGTGGAAAAGAAATTGTCCGTCTGCTCGTGTTTCTTCAGCGAAGTAATATTTCTGTATTAATTTGTGCATTTCTGCCCTTTGGTGATATTGTTTTCTTGAAATGTTTAGCGCACATTTATAAAATATTACGTTTCTTATCTCCAGGCACTTGGCAGCCATGTTGTAGGAAATCTGCCCTTTGCTTTTTATTTTAACCAGAGCAAAACATATTTTGCATAGCGAACAGATCCACAATGTTGTGCTGCAACTGAAATTCTAAAATAAATATTCACTTTTTTCTGTTTTTTTTCTTTCTTTTTACAGTTGATTTTCTACTATGGTGCCACAGACAACTGGTGCCCGGTCCAGTATTACGAAGACATTAAGAAGGATTTCCCTAAAGGCAATATCTGGCTGTGTGATAAAGGCTACAGACATGCCTTCGTTTTGGACTCCAGCAAAGAAGTAGCCTCATTGGTTATAAACTGGTCAAACGAGCAACTGGACCTCTGATCTGGCCTCCTCCAAGAAATACTAGAATGGTAGCTCAGTTTTATGGTCCCGTGTTAGAGATCATAGAATGGTAGGGGTTACCATAGCTTAGATATATTTTAGGAGAATGTATGGCTCTCTTGTTGCTATCTTTGATACACTTGATCAACATTTGACTGTACATGAGAACAAGAAGTGACAATCAGAAGATGTGCAATCCATAGGTCGGGTAAAGAGTTTTTGATGAATCTTGTGATCTTCAGTAGTTGAATGCATGGATGTAAATTACAAAAAAAATTGTTAGTTCCAATCTCAGTGATGTGATCATTTAGCTGAAAGGGATTTATGACTATTCATTAATTGAATATACCAGCATTATGCAAAGATATAGCAGTGCCCTCTAGGGGGCAACAGAGTTTGCTAGAATAAAAAAAAGTCTAATATAGGTGTATAGAGTAATGACACCCAGTTTTTTAACCAAGGACAAAACAGTGAAAGTTCTCATTCCGAGGAAACCAGTTCTTAAAGGGCAGGGAGAAGGCTAATTCAGAGTAATTTTCTGGTGGAGATGTGTTTAAAGTGTTGCCAACCCCCAAGTCATTATCACCTATGTATATAAATGTTTTTAGATGTGTAAAGGTGACTTAACAGCTTCAATAGCTGTTCCTCCCATACACACTGTGAGGGACTAGCTCTTTTTCAGGGGTCATTCTTACAGTTTTCGCCACAACAGCCGTATTGCAGACCAAACGTGGGGTTTATTTTCATCGCAACAAAATATAAAATAACACCTTGCCCGGTAACATAATGCGCCTTTTCCAGCCTCTCAGGTAGTATCAAGTCCAGTACCTTTGGGGGATTGTGGCCCACCTGACTCTGACCTTGCGACCATCGTTTCCCAGACCTCGCGGAGTCCCCCAAAGTTTAGGCTAACACCTAGCCCCGTGGCCCCTCGGCCAGCCCGGCTGAGACCACTCTTCCAGAGCCTCCAGCAGGACTCTGTTGCACAAAGACTCTCTCCCGTGACTGACAGTCTGGGCTGGGCTCTTATCCCAGACTGATTGTGGCACCTGGTGCTGCCTCAGACCTGATTGACGGGGAAGACACAGAAACTGCTGCCATGAATCTCTAGCAGCTATGAGGCCTGTCAATGCCTCACATACCCCCCTTTTTTTGTTCAAGCCTGTAGGGGTGAACACTAGCATCACATCCAGATGCTTGTGAACGGGCATCGACCTGGTCTACAGTCTTCCCCTTATTCTGCCAGACCCAGGACAACAGCGCTTGGTTTGTCACAAACATGAATTTATTCCGGAGCAGATAAGACCTACGGGATTGTCTTGCCCATCTCATGAGCAGGTACTCTCTTTTGCGAGCGAGGATGATGCGCTTTCGCACCCGTGGTCTCTCTGTTTTCTTTTTTCTGTTCCTCTCCACATTTGGCATTCGGTCTCTGTAATTTCTCTCAGAAGATGTTTTTATATGACCGGCAGGCTCTCTTTTTAGATTTTCTGGTTCCTGCACATGCTCCTTATGTCCTTTCTTGGGCTACTGCAACTCTTGACCGAACTGTTCCCAGTCATGGTCATGTCCCTATCCTTTCTCCTTTGCCTTGCAGGGCTCCTTCAGCAGAGCAGGCTTATCACCGCTCGCTTCTTTTACGTGCCTCCGATTCACTTCTTCCTTCTTTCCAGCAGTGGTTTCCCCCGTTTTGGCGGCAGTTTCAGAGACTTCTGCTTCTTTAGTGGGTTTTTTCCACTTCGGTAGCCGCTCCTTCGGTCACTGCAGCATCTGAGGACTTCACGTCCTCCAACACCTCGGCCTTAACTTCTTCAGCCTTGGTTTTCTTGGGCTCAGCATCACATACTTGCCCTCTTAAGTCGTTTTCCTCTTTCTCATCGAGGTAGAAGGTACCGGGGACACCAGGGTCTTCACCAGACTCGACGACTTCTGGCATTTTCTCCAGAGGCTCACTTAGGACACTGTTCTTCTTTCGGGAAGAATTCAGGAGAGCCAGCCCACAGTAGTAGACAGGATCCGCATACTGGTTGTCCATCTCCTCATATCCCTTCCCCAGCAGACTGCTGGATACTTGGACGGCCTTGCAGGCGGAGGGGACGTCTTTTGGGAGCAGGTTCTGGCTACCCACTGCCATGAGTCTCTTGGCCTCTGCTTCCACATCAGTCTCTCAACTGGTTCAGCAGAAAGATCTTCCGTCTTCTCTGCCTCAGTCTGCACCGCAGCGTCACCATCTCCAGACCCCTTCTTAACAGGCTTTGGCTTAGACTTCTTGGACTCTTGTAGAGGATTCTCCTCTTCGGTTTTCTCATTTTCCTTTGATTGAGCCAACCTATCATCTCGAGAAGCTCTTGCCTTTAACTCTTCAGGCTTAGTCTTCTCCAACTCATCTCGCTCCTCTTGCGCTTCTTCAAGGGCTCTAGCCAAGGAAAGGGCCTTGGTCTCTTTTTCCCAAGCATCCGCCTTCGCTCGCTCAGGTTCTTTGGCATATCGGGCCAAGATGTATTTCTCTTCAGCCCGGGGCCGGTCAACCCTCTGTTTCTTCTTATTTTTTCGCACCAACTTGTTTGAAGCGCCCGGCTCTTGGGCCTCCTGGTCCAGCTTCTCCTCGCTGGGTTCTGCTGCGGCAGATATAGGAGTATCACCATTCTCTTTAGGAGACCCTGTGGAGGTTCCACCCAGAGTCCCTTTAAGCACTTTATCGGTGTCTACCGAAGTTTTCTGTATTTCTTTGGAGCCTTTGCTCTCCACCTGGATATCAGGCCGTAGACCCTTCAGCTCACTCATTTCTTTCGGGGTCTCCTCCCTTGACCCCTCTGCAGCCTTCTTCTGTGACTCTGTGGAGACAGCTAGTCTTTTCTTTATTATATCTAGGGACTGTATAGAGAGGGAGGAATCATCTTCCTGCTTGAAGCTGTACCGACATGTCAGGTCATTTACGACGGCCTGGGTCTTAGACACTAGGCTGAAGTCCCCACTTAACTCTCGTCATGTCAGATACAACTATCATCTATTAGTAACCACCTCAACTTCGCAAGACTTCGACCTGGTAGCTTCCCTCTCGGAGTTGCTAATGGTCACAGCACATACGTCACCTATGCCGCTTGTGTCATTATTAACGCTGACCTCTAGGGGCACTGACGACTTAATCCCTACCTGGGACATTACCTTATTGACCATAGAACAATGTGGAGACTGCATATCCACCTCTAGGACTGTCACATTTTCCTGTCCGTTTACCCCCTTGGGTTCACCCCGCTGAAGTTTCTCAACATTTAACAACCCTTCTGCCTTTTTTATAATTTTCCCTCCAGGGGGCTCTATTTCCCCGACCACATCCTGCAACGGAAAAGGCATGTCATTATCATCACCTATTTCACAAGACAATAGAAAATTGCAGCACACAGTGTGCTGCAATTTTCTATCATTTTATTACGACTAAACAAGTCCTTGCTGGCACCAGCAAACCAACGGTGTGCGGTACTCCAAAATTTAACACACTATTTCACAAGACGTCACATTTTAATTTTGTACTTTATCAGCACCATTGTTTCTAATGGTCACTTCATTTAAAGGGCTAGAAACCACTTCTGCAGGAGTTTCACCACTAGCTGCAGAAGTGTTTCCCCACTTCACCTCATGTACGAGCACCTTAACATCAAGTTCACATCTTTTGCAAAAATCCACATTGTCATTATGCTGTTCAAGTAACTTGACACTTTCACTTTGCATCTTATCTGCACCCTTGTTCTCAATGTGCAGCTCCTTCACATTATCATTTAAAGGGACAGGTACAGGTTCTGCAGGAGTTTTGTCACTCTCTGCAGAAGTGTCTCCATTATTCAAAACCTCCAAGCATAAGGGAAAATTACAGCCCACCATTCCCTGATGTACGAGCGTATTTGTAACATCAGGTTCACAAGTCCTAGTTCTCACCGGAGACTCTCCCTCAGTGAGAACCACTTGATAGTCCGTACTATCCACATAATTGTCCCGAACATTTAACATTCTATTAGTATCTCGGGCGGCTACCATGCTACCTCTTACCCGGGCTAGCATGGCATCTCTGACTTTCACCACCCCAAATCTAGCTTTAATCACAGGCTCTTTGGGCGACCCAGAAACCTTCTCCCCTGCAGGTTTCTGCGAGGGAGTAACCGCAACAGGCTTGCCCGCCTGTTCAAACACTGCATTTTTCCCAATGTCATACACTTCTGAGACGGTTTCTTGCCTCAGTGATTTTTCAGTCACTGACAAAGCCGGTTTCCACGGTCACTGGAACTGCCACAAAACTATTAACAGGAACAGTCTTACCACCTGACATCGTGGATTCGGGAGATGACGATATTTCCAAGACATCTCTCTACCAAGATCACCAGCCTTGTCTTAGTTCCTGGTATCCCGAACACAGGCAGACTCCTTACTGCAACCGTTGCCACCGGAAACAGCATGGCCTGGAGTCTCGACTTTTCCTGGACGGTCACTCCAGCCGCACCCTTTAGGACTCTGTGCACAGTCGCAGGTAATATAGGAACTCCGGAAAACTGCACTGTTCTCCATCTTGTCTTCCTGACGGTTGCCATTGGCAATGGCACACACATTTGTCTCCGGAACTTCAACTGCAGCACCGACACCTTGTACTTTTGCAAAGGGTCCACTCAGCATTGGAGAATTTGTCTTGCGGGCCCACTGCAATTGCACCCTCAAAGCCTCCCGCTCTACATAAAAGCACGCCATTTCACTTGGGCCATTACCCAGCTTCTTGGCCAGGTTTTCTCGCCGTTTTATATGCTGCCACCGTCTGGCATATTCTGTTATGAAAGTCACAGTAACAGACATTTCGGCAACCAAGTCCACTTAGCCAGACACGTCAGTCTCTCTCACCAGGTTTCTGGCCCTTTAAGCAACTCCTTTGCAACTTAGCAAAAAGTGTCCAAAACAGCATGGGCGGCACCTTCTCCATTCAGTGATGTCACTGCCCCTAGCAATAACGTTGCCTTTTACGTTTCAGCACGGACGCTTGCCCGCATCCTCCACCAATTGTGAGGGATTAGCTCTTTTTCGGGGGTCATTCTCACAATTATCGCCACAACAGCCGGATTGCAGGTCCAAACGTGGGGTTTATTTTCATAACAACAAAATATAAAATAACACCTTGCCCGTCTGGGCTCTAACTAAACAGGAAATATCCCTTCCTTACTTAAAGCACCGTTCACACACGGTAACAACATGCGGCTTTTCCAGCCTCTCAGGTAGTATCAAGTGCAGTACCTTTGGGGGATTGTGGCCCAAAAGACCATCTGACTCTGACCTTGCGACCGTCGTTTCTCAGACCTCGCGGAGTCCCCCAAAGTTCAGGCTAACACCAAGCCCTTTGGCCCCTCAGCCAGCCCGGCTGAGACCACTCTTCCAGAGCCTCCAGCAGGACTCTGTTGCACAAAGACTCTCTCCCTTTACTGACAGTCTGGGCTGGGCTCTTATTCCAGACTGATTGTGGCACCTGGTGCTGCCTCAGACCTGATGACTGACGGGGAAGACACAGAAACTCCTGCCATGAATCTCCCCGAGCAGCTATGAGGCCTGTCACTGCCTAACAACAGGTATACTCGGTTTGGCCAAGTGTGTATGTGTTTTCAATAAAGAGAGAAGGTGGTGGCTTATCTCCTGCCAGAGCAAAAGGATTGGACATTGAAATTTAAATAGCAGATTTTTATTTTCTCTGACATCATTTGTTGGGGAAGGGTCAGGTGCTCTTTATGCAATTTAAATAGTTGAACGGACCCGACAACATCATCTGGTTCAGTCGATAATCTAATGTGTATGGGGACCTTTAGGTGTATGTGAAATCTAGGGATCAGACTTCCCATTAGTCATCCAATTGAGGAACAAGATTCATCTCCACCCGGGGCTGATCATTTACAGCAAATTTAGAAATGATAGGCATGGCACTAATTTATATTAACTTTTTGTGGTTTCTAATTGTACTGCTTATAGTTCAGGACTTATATCTATGTTTGTTTGGAATCGTGTACCAACCTGGTCAACTTTACCATTCCAAATATTTATCTGTGGTAATTACATATAAAACCATATGTAGTCATGCATCATGTCCAAGATTGAGTTCTCCACAGACCTCATGGTGCCTGTACTCTCCACTGTTATTCCAATGGATTAGTGGTATGCTAAGGTTCTCAAAATGTGTTGAGGGACGTGGAACAATTCTAAGGTATGGAACTCATAAACTTTCTGTGGGTGTAACATTGTGTAACATTGTATTATTACCTGAAGTCTGAAATAAAATCTATAAAAAATATCCTTAGCAAAATTGTGATCAGTTTGTGTTTTTCATAGGAGAACTCAGATCTTCTGGTGGAGTTTCTAGGGATCTTATTTACTTAGGAAACATATGATGTCACCTTGCTTCCTACTGTTAACCAAATGTCAACCCATGCAGAAAAACCTGGACCCTACATTACATGTGGCATCCATATTTGTAGGATATTTATGGGAATATGAGTTAATATTTGGCTCAAATTGGTCTTTCATCCATCACATTGTACTCCACAGCTAGTGAGACACATTGCCCTCACGTGTCACCCAGTGACCTATAGGTAAATTCACACACGACAGATTTCTGCGACTGAAAATCAGTTCCATTCATCTGAATGGGATCTGTTTTGGCAGCAGGCTCATGGATTTCTGCAAGCCCTATTCAAATGAAAGGGACAATTCCAGAAATGTCTGCAACAAATTTGCCAAATGTGAATTCACACTAAGAGAACCAATTGGATAATACAGACACATTTTTAGCAGTAGAGGCTGATGATCCTGTAGAGCAGGCTTCATTCTTCATAGGGTACAACATTTACCTAAGTATTGTGTTTCGGTCAATCTTACTGTCCAGTGCGTGAGAATGGCATCAACGACACACATCAAACTTTATGGACAATTGTCAATTTAGAGGAACCGTGAACTTCCACAGAACTTGGTTTGAGAAACATTATACTACATAATGCAAATTGTTTGTAAAATTACCTTGGTCAGAATCTAACTTGTAATGTGTGCATATATCCACCAAGAAAAGGAGATACCTTGTGGCTAAAGCTGGTGTCAATAAGTACATTCCTTAGACAATCTGCACTATTTAGAATCCCCTGACAAAATTTTGCTGACCGAGTGGTTCTCTCAGCACCTGATAGTCTGGAAATCCTGCTAATGTGGCTTCAAAGGGTTATCTGGGCAAAGATATTGATGCAACCTATTTTCAGAATATCCTGATCAGCTGTTAGAAGAGGCCGAGCACTCTGTGAGCCCTGTGGCCTCTTCCTAGGGATAACAAAAAAAATCTAAAAGAGTGTTAATCAAAGACACCCCTGGGTGGGACTCTAGAGGGATCAAGGAATAATTGCAGGGCGTCAAAGGATGGACTAGGAGAAGGGTGTGGGATAAGGGAGGGCTGCCCGAAACACGTTAAGCCATACATGTTTTACCAATAAAGGGATTAAAAATAAGCACCCATTGTGGAACTGACGTTTCTTCCTAAGATTCTACGAGCGATCCAGGTGAGGGAGGTTAGTTTTGTGGGTGTCTTGAGCTTTATCCCACAAAAAACCTCCCTGGTGAAGTGAGTCCATTTCTGGGTCTATTTTTCACTATCATGTTTATATTGTTATCCTGCTCCATATGGATGTTATGGTGATTTTATTTTATTTTAATTTTATTATGATCTTATGATTTTATGATACATTGTGTTATATTATAAGAAATATACCACTTACAAATATACAGACCGGCCAAAAGTAGTAATTAGTAGTGTTGAGCGAGCATGTTCGGCCGAATACCTGTTCGGCTCAAGCATCGCTATGCTCGGAACATGGCGGTACTCGGCCGAGTACCGCATGTGCTCGAGCGCCATGCTTGAGTCTCCTCCCCGCATGTTTCGCAGCTAAAAAACATGCAGGTAAGTACTGATATCACTGTAATGCCAGTAACCATGTTGGCTACTGGCATTACAGTGATTGGCTGGCTGAAACACGTCATCGTGTGCTATATAGCACCCAATGACGTGGGTTCGGCTCATTGTGAGTCAGGGAGAGCTGCGCTTAGGAAGGGACAGATAGTGTAGGGAATGTGATCACAATATATTTAATAAAAAAATAAAAAAAACGTTTCAAAGACCCAAATGTCCTTTTTAGGACTGTTGTGTGTGGTTGCAGGCTGGCAGCACTATAATTTAGCCAGCAATTTTTTTTTTTCCATACTTTGCAATACTTTTTCGATAGAGGGTTTCTGCAGTGACTTGTGACATCTGTGCTGCAATACCTTGTGTGTGTCAGGGCCAAATATTGGGAAAAATATTTCTGACAACAAATATCTTTTTTCCATAATTTTTTCACACTTTGCCTATAAACGGTGTCTGCAGTGAATTGTCACATCTGCGCTGCAATAGCGTGTGTGTGTGTCAGGGCCAGATATTGGGAAAAATATTACTGACTACAAATATATTTTTCCATAATTTATCCACACTTTGCCTATAAACGGTGTCTGCAATGATTTGTCACTTCTGCGCAGCAAGCGCGTGTGTGTGTCAGTGCCAGATATTGGGAAAAATATTACTGACAACAAATATATTTTTTCCATAATTTATCCACACTTTGCCTATAAACGGTGTCTGTAGTGAATGGTCACATCTGCGCTGCAATAGCGTGTGTGTGTGTCAGGGCCAGATATTGGGAGAAATATTACTGACTACAAATATATTTTTACCATAATTTATCCACACTTTGCATATAACCGGGTGTACAAAGTCCAGTCTCAGTAGCCAGGAGTCTGATCCACACAATTCTCACCCTGATCCTCCTTCCTCCCATCATTTACAGTCTGGCCAAACAAGTGATCCCACACTCGGATATTCCGAGGACCTCTTTGCATCGCCATTAATTGATTTGGCCCTCTCGCCAACCACGCTTGAAGAGGGACCTGAGATCTTGTGCCCCGATTCCCAACCTCTTGAGCATCCAGAGTCACAAGTACATGACGCTGGGGAACGGCAATTAGTGTTTAATGAAGTGGATGATGATGAGACACAGTTGCCAATGACTCAACCGCAATTACTGCACAAACAAAAATGGAAGAGCAGCACATCCGGACCTCTAGACCAAAACCGGAATGCAACAGCCGCGATGGGACCGCAGATCCACAGCAGTCCAGGAACTGCAATGAAAAATGGTAGTCACAGCATCATATCCAGTGCGTCTTTTATTGGAAGCCTTGAGTGCACACACAAACAAAGTACAATGTTTCGGCTACGCAGTAGCTACTGCGTAGCCGAAACATCGTACTTTGTTTGTGTGTGCACTCAAGGCTTCCAATAAAAGACGCACTGGATATGCTGCTGTGACTACCATTTTTCAACCGCAATTACTGTCTCAAGAGGTTGCGGAAGAGGATGACACACAGTTGTCAATCACTGAGGTTGTGGTTAGGTCAACAAATCAGGAGGATGATCAGAGTGAGGAAGTGGAAGAGGAGGTGCTGGACGACGAGGTCACTGACCCAACCTGGGAAGGTGGCAACAAGCCGAGTGAGGAAAGTAGTACAGAGGGGGAGGGATCTGCAGCACTGGAAGAGGCAGTATGGTGGCAAAAGGTAGAAGGCAGGCACCAACGAACAGGCCCGCAACTGTTCCACGGAGCACCCCCTTGCCAAGGGGTAGGTGTTCGGCAGTATGGTGCTTTTTTGAGGAAAGTGCAGACAAAAGAATAGTAGTTTTCAACCTGTGAAACACCAAAATGAGCCGGATTTGCACTAGCAACATCACCACCACCAGCATGATCCGCCACATGTCATCAAAGCACCCTAATAAGTAGGCCAAATGCCTGGGTCCACAATCTGTGTCTGCGGGTCACACCACCGCCTCCTCTTCCCCTGTGTTACGTGCTGGCCAATCCCCTGTCCAAGACGCAGGCCCGGATGCCCCTGCACCTGGACCTTCACAAGCACCATCAGCGACCACATCCACTTCCCTGTCCCAGCACAGCGTCCAAATCACATTACACCAGGCATTTGAACACAAGCGCAAATACCCAGCCACCCACCCACAGGCCATAGCATTAAATGTGCATCTTTCCAAATTACTGGCCCTGGAAATGTTGCTATTTAGGCTTGTGGACACTGAGGCCTTCCGCAGCCTGATGTCGGCGGCCGTCCCTCGTTACACAGTCCCCAGCCGCCACTATTTTTCAAGGTGTGCTGTGCCAGCCCTACACCAACATGTGTCCCTTAACATCACACGTGCCCTGACCAACACAGTTACTGGGAAGGTCCACTTAACCACGGACACATGGAAAAGTGCTTTTGGCAAGGGACGCTACATTTCCCTGACGGCACACTGGGTGAATGTTGTGGAGGCCGGGAGCGACTCGTACCGTGGGATGGCACAGGTGCTACCGACACTAAGGATTGCGGGCCCCAATTCCATCAGGGTTTCCGCCACCACCTACGTTAGTGGCTCCAACCCCCACTTCTCCTCTTCCACTTCTACCTCCGAATTATCCACGTGCAGCACCAGTCAGTCATAGGTAGCTGGAAGCAGTGTAGCACTGCAGTGGGGAAGCGGCAACAAACCAAGCTGAAGCTGATCTGCCTAGGCGACAAACAGCACACCGCCGCAGAGCTGTGGCAGGGGATAAGAGACCAGACTGAGCTCTCGCCACTCAACCTAGAACCAGGCATGGTTGTGTCTGATAATGGCTGTAACGGATCTCCTGGCACCCCGACTAGGTACCTCTGTTGATGGATGCTCCTAGTGCTTCCCGAAAGCTCCAAGCACTCCACTTGACACCGTTAGCACTGCAGACCCCCCAAACTGCCGCAGCTTGGTTGGGGTCTCGCCGTCTCCTACCCACCCTGGACCTACGACCAGGCTCCAGTGGGTTAACCTCTCTTCCTTCAGAGAGCGATGCAGGAACAAGCTGCATGGAAGTCACATTTTGCCGACCGCAAGCATGGCTTTCCTGCTCAAAACAGTTCCACAGATTTAGGCTGTGCGACCAGTCTATCTTCTCCTTCAAAGTTAGTATATGGGCCATAAGTCTGAGGCAAGAGGCTGGCAAGCACGACAGCTTCAGCCGGTCTGTCAACGCTGGAGCAGCGCTTGAAATCGCCAGCTCACCAGCTGTTGTGCGACGTGAGCACGCGCTGGAAATCCACGTTCCACATGTTGGCCAGGCTTTGTGAGCAGCAGAGGGCAGTTGTGGAATACCAGCTGCAACATGGTCGTCGACTTTGCAGTCAGCTTCCGCTATTCACAAGCGAGAAGTGGGCATGGATGTCTGACCTCTGTGAGGTTTTACGCAACTTTGAGGGCTCACAGATGGTGAGCGTCGATAACGCTATTATCAGTGTCACCATCCCACTTCTGTGTCTTCTAGAAAGCTCGCTGCTCACAATTAAGGATGGCGCTGTGCATGTGGAAATGGGGGAAGACATTACAACGGTTGATAATAGCCAGACCACGCTCAGTTCGTCTTCTCAGTGCGAATTGGAGGCTGAAGAGGAGGAGCAGGAGACGGTTGCCTCAGCTACAGAGAGTAGTACCCATGGAAGTTTAATTCCATATGTTCTGCGTGGGTGGGCATAAGAGAATGAGGAGATTGGGAGTGATCCTGTTAGTACTCTGGCACACATGGCTGACTTTAGGCTGCCTTTCCCGCGACCCGCGCATTATACGCATTTTAAACAACATGGATTACTGGTTGTTCACCCTTCTCGACCCCCGCTACAAAGAGAACTTCCCATCTCTCATTCTTCTGGTGGAGAGGACGAGCAAATTGGTGCAATACCAGAAGATCCTTGTTGGAAAATTGCTCCAAAATTTTCCGTCTGACAACGCTGGCGGCAGAGTCCATACTTCCTTGGCCAACCGAGGAGGGGAGACAAGGGGAACACACAGCAGTTCCAACAGAGGCAGGGCAACACTCTCCAAATCCTGGGAGAGTTTCATGACACCCCGCCAGCAACCTCACCCTTATGTGCGGCCTACTGCCACAAGGAGAGAGACATTTTAGAAGATGGTGAAGGAGTACATAGCAGACCGTGTCAGCGTCCTCAATGATCCCTCAGTGCCTTACAACTACTGGTTGTCCAAGCTGGACACGTGGCACGAACTGGCGCTCTACGCCTTGGAGGTGCTGGTCTGCCCTGCCGCCAGCGTTTTGTCTGAGCAGGTATTTATTGCTGCTGGTGGCATTATAACAGATAAGTGTATCCGCCTGTCAACTGAAAATACTGATGTCATGCCCCACTCTGACGATGTGCGGAGGTCGGCCAGGATAGCAGCACGAGTTTAGTATTTGTTTTGGTGCCGTGCTGGATCCGCCTCTCATCAAGTGCACTGGGTGGAGTCATTAGTTTAAATGGCCTCCAGCTAAGTGCTCTGAGCGGATTATACTGATCATTTTGGTCTGGGAAGTTTGGAGAGAAGGTTGGCTGTCAGTTCCTGCTCTCAGAAGATAAGTGTCATTTCTTGTTTGGTTGTTTGTGTCATTTATCCCATCCAGGTTCTGTGCGAGCAGGCTGCTCCTATCTCCCCACTTCACCATCTCAGGGAGTTCAGGGTTTTGTCAGTCCAGGCTGGAGTACACGGCACACCTACCTTCAAGGTCTGCCTGTGGGCTGAGCAGTGCAGGGAAAGAGGTCAGGGATAAACTAGGAGGTGACCCTTCCCCTGTCTCTCGTCCAGAGCTTGGTTGGTGTGTTATCTTTTATACTGAGTGCACGTCCGTCGTGACATTATAATCCGCCATACTGTGACTGCCATTGCTCAGCGTTTATGTGATGGCGTCAATTGATGCACTGGTTGACCGCATGCAGGGTTTGTCCCTGGAGGTTACGGATCTGCGTAGTTCGGTCACACAGTGCCAGAGGGTGCTAGCTTCATGTACAGGTCAAATTGTTGGGGAGCCTAAAGTCGCTCTTCCTGAGAAATTTGCAGGGGGTACTGATGATTTTTCCCGTTTCAAAGAGTCATGTAATTTGTACTTTCGATTGTGCCCATTTTCATCAGGTAATGAGGATCAGAGAGTGGGTATCATCATGTCTTTGCTTAAAGGGGACGCGCAATCCTGGGCTTTTTCTCTGCCGCGGAGGAATTTTTTAAAGCCCTGGGATTGATTTACCATGACCCAGATCGAGTTTCGATGGCAGAATCAAAATTACGTAACTTACTACAGGGTAAACATACTGCTGAGGTTTACTGCACAGAGTTTAGGAGGTGGGCTACTGAGTCGGGGTGGAACGACCCCGCGTTACGTAGTCAGTTTTGTCAGGGGTTATCTGAAAGGTTGAAAGATGCTCTGGCTTTTCATGAATACCCAGATACTTTGGAGAACGCAATGTCTTTGGCTATACGTTTGGATAGACGTATCAGAGAGAGGTGTAAGGGTCCCTCCGTGCAGGGGATTTCTCCCGCATGTGGTTTTGTTTCATCAGCTACCCAGGGTGATATTGCTTGTTACTCTGGGGTAGGGGAGGAACCCATGCAGTTAGGTCAGATATCTTGCCATTCGGATAGTAGAGACTTTCTAAAATTGCACAATCTATGTTTCTATTGTGGGAAGAGGGGTCATTTTGTTTTTTCTTGTCCGTATGTTGAACCACAGGGGGAAGAGAGAAAGAAAAAAGAGAAAAAAAATAAAACTCCCCTCACACTTGGTAGTATGAATGGTGTGGTGGAGCAGACTGGTATTCAAGTTCCCTGCAGTTCTCGTTTTCTCCTTTCAGCTATGGTGGCGCTAGAGTCTAGAAATGTGTTTGTTGATGTTTTTCTTGATTGTGGTGCTGGGGTAAATTTAATTGACTTTCTGTTTCTTCAGGGTCTGGGACTAAGTACTTGCATGTTAGAGAACGAGATTCGTGTTTTTGCTATTGATTCTTCCCCTCTTTCTCAAGGGAGCCTTACTCACGTTGTTCATGGTATTCCTTTAAGAGTGGGTGATGCACATGCTGAGGTTATTTCCTGTTTCGTCATGAAGGATTTGCCAGCTCCAATAGTTTTGGGGTTGCCATGGTTGTCTAGACATAACCCAATTATAGACTGGCAAGCGAGACAAATCATTGGTTGGAGCAAGTTTTGTTCGGATAATTGTCTTGTCACATCTATTTCTGAAGTGTCTGTTACGGCCTTGCCTCAGTATCTCTCGGATTTTTCGGACGTCTTTTCGGAGGGTGGGGCTCAGGAATTGCCCCCTCATCGTGACTATGATTGTCCAGTGAATCTTATTCCGGGGGCTAAGTTGCCTAAGTCTCGGCTCTACAACCTCTCTCAACCCGAGAGAGAGGTCATGCGAAAGTATGTCGCCGAGAGTTTGGCAAAGGGTCATATCAGACCATCTAAGTCTCCAGTGGCTGTAGGTTTGTTCTTCGTGAAGAAGAAAGATGGATCACTGAGACCGTGTTTGGATTTCCGGGAGCTGAACCGTATTACAGTCCGGGATCCATATCCCCTGCCTTTGATCTCTGATCTTTTTGATCAGATTGTTGGAGCCAAGGTGTTCTCCAAGTTGGATTTGAGAGGAGCATACAATCTGATCAGGATCAAGGAGGGGGATGAGTGGAAAACGGCATTCAATACGCACGAGGGTCATTTTGAGAACCTGGTAATGCCTTTGCGATTGACGAATGCGCCAGCGGTATTTCAGCGATTCGTCAATGATATTTTTCATCACTTGGTGGGGAGGTTCGTAGTAGTCTACCTTGATGACATTTTAATTTATGCTCCTGATCTGAAGACCCATCAGGATTATGTGAGACAGGTTTTGACGATCCTTCGGGAGAATAAGTTATATGCCAAATTGGAGAAATGTTTGTTTGCGGTGCAAGAGCTTCCATTCTTGGGATACATGCTTTCTGATTCCGGTTTTCGTATGGACCCCGAAAAGGTCCAGGCGGTTCTGGAGTGGGACCGACCGGAGAATCAGAAAGCTTTGATGCGGTTTTTGGGGTTTACGAATTATTATAGAAAATTTATTTTGAATTATTCCACGCTAGTCAAACCTCTTACTGATATGACCAAGAAGGGCGCTGATGTCTCTGTCTGGTCGGATGAGGCATTGCAGGCCTTTTCGGCTATTAAGGAGCGGCAAGTGGGTCCCGTGTGCCTTCTCCTCCATGAAGCTCTCGGTCCCCGAGAGGATTTATGATGTTGGAGATAGGGAGTTGTTGGCTATCAAGTTGGCCTTTGAAGAATGGCGTCACTGGTTAGAGGGGGCTTCTCACCCCGTTACTGTGTATACAGACCATAAGAATTTGGCTTACCTGTAATCTGCCAAGCGTCTGAACCCTAGACAGGCCAGATGGTCATTGTTTTTTACCAGGTTCAATTTCCTGGTTACCTTTCGCCCAGGGGTCAAGAACGTCAAGGCAGATGCCTTGTCTCGCAGCTTCCCTGGGGGAGGTGATTCAGAAGTTCCAGCGCCGATTTTGGCAGATGGAGTGGTGGTCTCCGCTCTGTACCCTGAATTAGAGATGGAGGTATTGGGAGCTCAGGAGGGGGCTCCTGGTTCGTGTCCCCCAGGGAGGTTGTTTGTTCCTGAGGGCCTACGATACAAGGTGTTCAAGGAACATCACGATACTGTTCTCGCTGGACATCCTGGTGGTAAGTCCACCTGTGATCTGGTGTCCCGGAGGTTCTGGTGGCCAGGGTTGCGTAAGAGTATTGAGAATTACGTGACAGCTTGCGAAACCTGCGCTCGGTCAAAGGTTGCTCATACTCGACCGCCTGGTTCACTTCTTCTATTGTCTATTCCATCTCGTCCTTGGACGCATTTGTCCATGGACTTTATTACGGACCTGCCGAGTTCCTCCGAGAGAACAGTGATTTTGGTGGTAGACGACCGTTTCAGTAAAATGGCTTACTTTATACCATTAACAGGTCTGCCTAACGCTAAGACTATTGCGCAGATTTTTGTGGATAATTGTAGTAACCGGCGTCACGCACAGGGAGGGAAAAGGGAAAGCCCTGCCCAAGGGAGAGGGTAAGGTGGTGACCCCTGACTCACCTTGCAGCTGGCACCTGACTGCCCTGACGTCCCTAGATGGGTTCCTCACCCGTGCAGCGATCACGTGCCTAAACCCTGGCTTTCCCTGAAATGAGCCCTAGATAGTGAACGGGCCGGTGGGATCGCTAGTCCGCACGACTGAACTAACAGGGAAACACCAGGGAGAGGACAGACAACACAGACAAACACATACACCCAGGTGGGCGACCACAGCAGTCCACAAAGGTCCAACAGGGATCCGGAGGGTAGCGTTCTGGATCAACAACCAGAGAACGCAGTAACACAGCTCCAGAGGGTCAGAATAGATGTCCAGGCAGGAAGCTCTATATCTGGCAACCAGAGAAGTGTGAGAGGGGAATATAGGGAGATTTGGGAGTGCTGGACAAGGAACAGCTGAGGAGAAGGAGCTACGGATCCCTGAGTGAGCCAAAAGGGTTTGCAAAGCAAACCCAGAAAGCTACAATAAGGAAACAGCCCTATCTTACATAGAGCGCGCAGCCAACCGCTGCGACCTCCTGACCCCGGGTACAACGGAGTCAGGCGTGGCTCTTGACACCCTCGTGACAATAATATTGTGAAATTGCACGGTATTCCTTCGGATGTGGTCTCTGATAGGGGCACGCAGTTTGTCTCCATGTTTTGGAGGGCGTTCTGCTCTCGACTTGGCATTCAACTTTCTTTCTCGTCGGCTTTTCATCCACAGTCGAATGGTCAGACGGAGCGTACCAATCAAAACCTGGAGACCTACTTGAGGTGCTTTGTGTCTGAGAATCAGGAAGACTGGTCCTCATTCTTGTCCTTAGCAGAATTTGCATTGAATAACCGTAGTCCACGGGTAAGTCGCCATTTTTTGGCGCATACGGTTTCCATCCTCAGTTTGGTACCTTTTCTGGGTCTGGTTCCTCCGGGATGCCAGAGGAGGAGAGATTCTCTTCTGCCTTGTCCTCTATTTGGCGGAGGATTCAAGGGAATTTGGAGAGGATGGGTGAGAGGTATAAACGAATGGCTGACAGGAGATATGCGAATGGTCCGGTCCTATGTGTGGGTGATCTGGTGTGGTTGTCCACTAAGAATATCAAGTTGAGAGTGCCATCTTGGAAACTGGGTCCAAGATTTGTTGGTCCATATAAAATTTCTGCGGTGATCAATCCTGTGGCGTTTCGACTGGATCTGCCGCAGACTTGGAGGATCCATGATGTCTTCCACAAGTCTTTACTAAAAAAATATGTTAAACCGGTGGTGCCATTGCCTCCTCCTCCTGTTCTAGTCGAGGGAAACTTGGAGTTCGAGATTTCCAGGATTCTCGACTCGAGAGTTCTGCGGGGTTCCCTCCAGTACCTGGTGCACTGGAGGGGATACGGTCCTAAAGGAGAGGATGTGGGTTCCGGCATCAGATGTTAACACCAGCCGACTGGTGAGGGCCTTTCATAGGTCCCATCCGGATAAGGTTGGTCCAGGGTGTCCGGAGGTCACCCGTAGAGGGGGGGGGGGTACTGTCATGCCCCACTCTGACGATGTGCGGAGGTCGGCCGGATAGCAGCATGAGTTTAGTATTTGTTTTGGTGCCGTGCTGGATCCGCCTCTCATCAAGTGCACTGGGTGGAGTCATTAGTTTAAATGGCCTCCAGCTAAGTGCTCTGAGCGGATTATACTGATCATTTTGGTCTGGGAAGTTTGGAGAGAAGGTTGGCTGTCAGTTCCTGCTCTCAGAAGATAAATGTCATTTCTTGTTTGGTTGTTTGTGTCATTTATCCCATCCAGGTTCTGTGCGAGCAGGCTGCTCCTATCTCCCCACTTCACCATCTCAGGGAGTTCAGGGTTTTGTCAGTCCAGGCTGGAGGACACAGCACACCTACCTTAAAGGTCTGCCTGTGGGCTGAGCAGTGCAGGGAAAGAGGTCAGGGACAAACTAGGAGGTGACCCTTCCCCTGTCTCTCGTCCAGAGCCTGGTTGGTGTGTTATCTTTTATACTGAGTGCCCGTCCGTCGTGACAGCTGACAGGTTGACTCATATAAAATTGAATAAGGCCTGGATTGACCATGACTTCTCGACTCCACCAGAGGAATGCTGATGAACATAAACGCTTTTTATAGGTGTTGTTTTAATGTAGTTAAGAGACTGTATTCCCATGCACCCCTTCCACCACAAACAAGGGTATATGGTTGAGTCTTCCTTTTCTCATCCTCCTCCTCCTTTTCCGTCATATCAACTTGCATTGCTTATTCGTCACATATAATGCCCTCGCATATATGGCCTTCGGATATAATTTTTTAGAGGGTCCGCTCACCAGCAGGCCCTAACATATAATTTTTTAGAGGGTCCGCTCACCAGCAGGCCCTTACATCTAATTTTTTAGAGGGTCCGCTCACCAGCAGGCCCTCACATCTAATTTTTTAGAGGGTCCGCTCACCAGCAGGCCCTCACATAATATTTTTTACAGGGTCTGCTCACCAGATGGCCCTCAAATAGAATTTTTTAGAGGGTCAGCTCACCTGCAGGCCCAAATCTAAAATCTTTTACAGGGTCAGCTCACTTGCAGGCCCGCAACTCGAATCTTTTACATGGTCAGCTCACCTGCTGGTCAGCTCACCTGCAGGCCCGCAACTCAATGTGAATGAGGCCCTCCTTTATGTGATATACAGGTTATATCGGAGTGCCTCTTCCTTGTAATTTTTTGCAGCACTTGCACTTTATATACAAGTAAATATACAGGAAAGAATGTTTTCAATAAATTTTTCCTATAAAATCAATTTATTACTTTGGTTTTGTGCGTAAAACCTTAAATAGATTGTGGGCCTGGTGATCAGTTTCAGCAACAGCATGGTGATACAAATGAGTGACAAGGTGACTTACTGTGGAGATGGCAGCATGAGGAGGCCACATAGTGGCACAATGACTGAGTCTGGATAAAAGACTAAGGCCACAGATTGTTTAAAAAGATGCAGATGGAAAGAAATCTGTGGAGCTGTATGACGGTCATCTGCAGATTAATGCAGACCAGGGGCATTGCTATAGGGCAGTGGTGGGCAACCTTTTTTTTCAACTGAGCCAAATCTCGCCAAAACCACGATTGAAATTTATTTTGAGAGCCACATTTTTAAAACCGAAAATACAGTCAGTGACGCCTCCTTTGGCCTGAGCGCCGCACGGCACACATGTAGGCAGGACAGCCGCAGGCTGCCGCCCCCGAGAGGAGGGAGGGCAGCGGGCGCCCGGCACACAGAACAGTGCTCCAGACTAAAAAAAATTCCTAGTAGCCATTGGCTCCTGAACTGAAAGATTTAGGAGCCAAATCAAATTTTTAGTCGCCAAATCGAAACTGAATCAAAATTTTGGTATCGTGACAACGCTACGCCGATCAGATCGGCGTAGGGTTGTTTTGAAACCAAAATTTTGATTCGCTTTCGTCACCATAAAAAAGTATTGTGATACTCAATACCGTGCAAAAAAAAAAAAACACCAAAAAAAGCCACGTGCATTTCGCATTTTATGAAACATTCGGCCCATAATAGAACAGTCCTATCCTATTTTTTGGGGTGACAAGGTGACTAAAAAGGCTATGTAATATGTTTATTTATTTATTGTTTATATATTTTATATGTAAAATTGGGAAAGGGGGGATTTAAACTTAATATTTTAAAGTACTTTCACACTAGCGTTTTTCATTTCCGGCACTGAGTTCCGTCACAGGGGCTCTATACCGGAAAATAACTGATCAGTTTTATCCCCATGCATTCTGAATGGAGAGTAATCCGTTCAGGATGCATCAGGATGTCTTCAGTTCAGTCATTTTGACTGATCAGGCAAAAGATAAAACCGTAACGGTTTTATCTCCGGCGAAAAAAAATGAAGACTTGCCTGAATGCCGGCTCCGGCATTTTTCCCCATAGGAATGTATTAGTGCTGGATCCGGCATTCAAAATACTGGAATGCACCCGCACTAAATCCGGACCCATTCACTTCTATGGGGCTGTGCACATGAGCGGTGATTTTCACACATCACTTGTGCGTTGCGTGAAAATCGCAGCATGCTCTGTTGTGCGTTTTTCGCGCAATGCAGGCCCCATAGAAGTTAATGGGGCTGTGTGAAAATCGCAAGCAAGTGCGATTTTCACGCATGGTTCCTAGGATGAAAGTCTATTCACTGTATTATTTTCCCTTATAACATGGTTATAAGGAAAAATAATAGCATTCTGAATACAGAATGCATAGTAGAAGGTCAATATAATAAACATTGGTGGCGCAGTGCGCCCCCCCCATCACCCCAATATAATAAACATTGGTGGTGCAGTGCGCCCCCCCTCAATATAATAAACATTGGTGGCGCAGTGCGCCCCCCCATCACCCCAATATAATAAACATTGGTGGCGCAGTGCGCCCCCCCATCACCCCAATATAATAAACATTGGTGGCGCAGTGCGCCCCCCCCATCACCCCAATATAATAAACATTGGTGGCGCAGTGTGCCCCCCCTCAATATAATAAACATTGGTGGCGCAGTGCGCCCCCCCATCACCCCAATATAATAAACATTGGTGGCGCAGTGCGCCCCCCCATCACCCCAGTATAATAAACATTGGTGGCGCAGTGCGCCCCCCCATCACCCCAATATAATAAACATTGGTGGCGCAGTGCGGCCCCCCCTCAATATAATAAACATTGGTGGCGCAGTGGGCAGTGCCAATGAGGGTTAAAAAATAAAAAAATAATTAACTCACCTCCTCCAATTGATCGTCTCCTGTTCTTACTTCTTTCTAGTTTCTTCAGGACGCAGGACCTGTGGTGACATCACTGTGCTCATCACATGATCCATCACCATGGTAATGGGCCATGTGATGAGCTCAGTGACGTCACCACAGGTCCTGAAGAAACTAGAAAGAAGTAAGAACAGGAGACCGGCAGCTACCTGATCAACTGGAGGAGGTGAGTTAATTTTCTTTTATTATTTTTAACCCTCATTGGCACTTCTCACTGTGCCACCAACGTTTATTATACTGGGGGGGGGGGGGGGGGGGGAACCGCACTGTGCCACCAATGTTTATTATACTGGGGGGGGGGGGCGCACTGTGCCACCAACGTTTATTATACTGGGGGGGGGGGGCGCACTTATTATACTGGGGGGGGGGGCGCACTGTGCCACCAACGTTTTTTATACTGGGGGGGGGGGGGGGGGCGCACTGTGCCACCAACGTTTCTTATACAAATACAGGAGGCGGGTGCCGGAATCAAATAGCCGGCACCCGACCTTTGTGACAGGGAGCTGCGATCAGCGGCAGTTAACCCCTCAGGTACCGCACCTGAAGGGTTAACTCAACTGCAGCGGATCGCAGCTCCCTGTCATAGAGGTCGGGTGCCGGCTATTTGATTCCGGCACCCGCCTCCTGTATTTGTATTAACAGGTCAGTTTTCTTCATTGGTGGCGCAGTGGCCACAGCCCCTCCCCTCCTCCTCCCGTCTCTTCTTATTGGCAGCGGCGGGGGCAGCAGCAGCACAGGGGGGAGGGAGAGACTCCTCCTGCGCTGCTGAGAACGATCATCTCCTGTGCCCGCCGCTGTATTGAGCAGAGCTGCGGCGGCGGGTCCAGTCGCAAATGGCATCTGGAGCCCTGCAGAAGAGCCGCATTAAAGTGTGTAAAGAGCCGCATGTGGCTCGCGAGCCGCGGCTTGCCGACCACTGCTATAGGGGAAGCAGGGGAAGCTGCAGCCTCCTCAACAGTATTACACAATGAAATTATATACATTGACAGTATAGACAGTGTATAAAACGGATGGAACAGCTGCCGGCCCTGGTCTAAGAGAGAGCGATCTTTACTAGCCACAGGAATGGGGGCGGCATGAAAGGAAGGGGTCGCTAAGAAATTACTGTGGGATGGAGCCCCATTCCAAAATTTGCCCTGGGACCCAGTCATTTCTAGCTACGCCACTGATGCAGCCCACAAAAGCAAGTTGGGTTTATCGATTCCAAAACCTCAATTAAATTGTGGGCCTGGTGATCAGTTTAAGGCCTTTTAAACAGCATGGTGATAAAAATGAGTTTAAAGGGGACATGGTGTGGAGATGGCAGCATGAGGAGGCCACATAGTGGCACAATGACAGAGTCTGGATAAAAGACTGAGTTAACAGATTGTTGAGAAAGATGCAGGTGGAAACAAATCTGTAGAGCTGTATGACGGTCACATCAAAATCAAGTTGGTTTTGTCGGTTCCCCCTCATTTCACCAGCAGGCCGGCACCTAAAATCTTTTACTGGGTCAGCTCATCTGCAGGACCGCAACTCAAATCTTTTACTGGGTCAGCTCATCTGCAGGACCGCAACTCAAATCTTTTACTGGGTCAGCTCATCTGCAGGACCGCAACTCAAATCTTTTACTGGGTCAGCTTACATGCAGGCCCTTGCATAGAATTTTTTAGAGGGTCAGCTCAGCTGCAGGCCCTCACATATAATATTTTACAGGGTCAGCTCACCCGCAGGCACTCGCATATAATGTTTTACAGGGGTCAGCTCACCAGCAGGCCCGCACCTAAAATCTTTTACAGGGTCAGCTCACCTGCAGGCCCACAACTCATGCTGCCTTGCAAGTGGTAGCCGTAGCCGTTTATCAGGCTCCCTCTCCGTAATCAAACAATGATTCCCTGTTACCGGTGGTAACCATGGTAGGCGCATAAAAGAACATCGAAAGTTGATAGGGAAGATATCCAAATGTATTGTGGACGTCACAGGGACGTGCGATCAGGCAGAAGTAATCTAGAGTCAACAAAGCGGCAGCAGGGCCTCTCCTGTCTAACGTTTCCAAATCCTAAATACCCCAGTGACATTCCCTGTAATTTTTTATTACTCATTTCATTAACAGGGCATCTTAAGAGTCCTGTATTGTTATTTATCGTCACTACCTCCACCAGTCGGAGTGTGTGATTTGCGCGCCACCCGCTTGTCTTCCTTGGATGTGGTAACCGTTTCTCAGGCAACCTCTCCGGAATCAAACACTGATTCCCCGTTACCCGTAGTTTACAATGGTTTTGAGCTGACAATTACATTGAAAGTTGATAGGCCAGACATCCGAATGGATCGTAGCCGTCACGGGGACGTGCCATCAACCTCAGGTTAACTAGAGTCACCAAAGCGGCCACCGCTCATAATGTTTTTGATGGTCAGATCAGCAGGCCCTTGCTCCTAATGTTTTTGAGGGTCACCAGCAGGCCATCAATCATAATTTTTAAAGGGTGTGTATGATGTCCTCCTTTATGTGTAACTAAGGTTGTATCGGAGTGCCTCTTGTAATTTTTGGCAGCACTTGCACTTTATATACAAGTAAATATTCAGGAAAGAATGTTTTTTATCAATTTTTCCTCTAAAATAGATTTTTTTCCCCTTGGTTTTGTGCGTATTATTGTCATTATGTAAAAGTGGCGTACTATTTGGACAACATAGTTCCCAGCAGCGACCAGCGAGTCCAAGATGCATCCATACATCCTCCCCATGCAGTTACAGAACCATTTCAGTGGTGTTACCAACAATTTCTGACATTTTCTTATGAGCCAGGCACCCTCACCTCTTCAGAGCAGAGGGTACCTGGTTTAATGCTCGGGTTCTCCCATTGACTTCCATTATACTCAGGTGCTCAGTCGAGGACCCAAATATCAAAATGGATTCGGCCCAAGCACTACAGTGTTCGATCAACACAGTAATTGGTATTCACCGGCTAGTCTCTGCATTATTTCCATTAGTACTCCAAACTACCCTAAGGTACGACGAGGGGTTTGGCGCCTTTTCTGTGTTTATTTACCTTTTTATTCTACTTTGCCTCTTCCTAGGCCAGTGACGTCACCATACATCCTCATGTGGACTTGTTGCAGCTCAGCCCCATTCAAGTCAATAGAGCTGAGCTGCAATACCAAGCACAGCTTCTATGCAACGTACAGCGCAGCAGCTCTCCGAAACAGCTGATCAACGTGGGAGCCGACACTCAGACTCCCGCAGATTTCGTAATGTGGACCTATCCTTAGGACAAGTCATTATATTTTTCAGGATAACCCCTTTAACACTTGGCCAAAATATCCTTAAACTGAATTGTAATCCAAGAGTCCAGCAATTGTTTCAAAAAGCGGTAAGTTGACAGCAGTGAGTAGCAGGGCAGCTCTCAGAGACAGATGGCTGCCCTAAAGCCAGCCATAAACAGAACAGTTTTTTGTAGTCTGTTTCTGCCTACTCCACCATAAAAATGTACGAACAGCCAAGTGTGCTGGGTGATGTCAGTGGGAAGAGTGGATTAAGCCACTGCAAGACACATCTAAAAAGGCTTAGATCTAGCAGGAGCAAAGAAAGGAATAAGATTGTCGAAATCCAACTTACCTGATCCCATTTTTCCCAACATCTGCCATCAGAGGGCAGGCAGCAGCCCCCATATACCTGAGAATGTTGCTGATCTTTGACAACTTTTTTTTTTTTGTATGACCAGCTTTAAAAAAATGTTTTCTGATGTTCTGAAGATCACCTCCAAATCTTATACCATACTCACATAGGCAGGAAATAGTGATAGAGCTTGTTGACATGGCCATAGCAGACATCTACAGTGCTCATGGAGTACTGAAGTGTCCAGCTTGTTAAATGTATAATATTTTTGCCGACTTACATCTTTCCATGATACAATATATCGAATTCCCACGTAGTCTGAAGCCTCTGTGATATTATAGCATGTCCTTAGGCGAAACGTTGAAAGTTCCATAAACAGTCCAAGAAGATCTCAATAGTTTCCAAGTGACCTAGTCTGGTAAATTTGATATGTTAAAGTAATAAAGTATGTAAGTTCTGATTATCTGGATAATTCCGAGAGGTGAAGATGCTCTGCAATAACATATTATATTGTAGATACTGTACTCCTCTAATATTTTTTAATCTCAATAGTTACTAGTTTACCTTTGCTTGCATGTCATGATGGTTCGGCTTTAACCTTTTGTGTTGCTTTTTTCAGTCTGTTTTATGCATAGCGTGCAGACAGAGAACTTCCACCAAACAAATAAGTAATTTATTTGGTTTCTGCCAACAGTTCCAGCTGTTGACTCCCACGGCGGGTCACAAGTGTACTCCGAGCATCAGTATGTTCAGGATCAGCTCTCCTGTTTTTAAGTATAACAAATGTAATTTAAAAAAAAATCAGACTTGAGCTTGACGGGAGAAGCTAGTTGTGACGGTTTGTTCCTACAGGTACTGTATGTCAGAGAACATCTTAGGTGGAGCCACCAGCCAGAGAAAGTTTTACTTTCCTATTGTATGTTGCTTTAGTTAAAAAATGATTTCCCCAAAAAATCCTGAACTTTGCATGTAGATCTAGAATTGGCAAGCAGACATCTTTTGACGCCTCAAACCTGTAACAATGGCAGCCGCCTGCGTGCAGCGCATCCTGCTATGTACCTCAGTCGAACTGCACACAAGGCTCCTCTTCTCCGCTGCAGGCTCCGGACCCGCTTTCCGGCGGGCGGCGACAGCTTAAGTTGCACCTTGTAGGAGCCGCACGCGTCCGGTTTCTTTAAGGGTTCGTGCACGCCCCTGATTTTGCCTTCTCTCCAATCCCGGCCAGGCACCACCTTTATAAGGGTGCTTCCCCATTTTCTGTGATGCCTGAGCAATATTGTAGTTTTCTACAGCGAAGGTTCCAGCTTGTTGTTCCTGTGTTATTATCCTGCTTCCGACCTTAGCCTGTATCCTGACCTCGTCTCTGCCTGATCCTCCTGTACCTCGCTGCTCTCAAGTGTATGATTCGGATTGTCAACCACGCCTCTGTCTGCTGTTCAGCTTGTTTCACCTGCTGCACCTGAGCTATTCAGCTCTGCTGTTCTAACAGCTCCAGCTCTGCTAAATCACTTACTCAGCCCTGCTTCATCTGACTCTGATGCTGCGCTCATTCCATGCAGTGACAGCTCGCTCCACCTGCCTGTATCCCCAGTGCTTGCACTGGGGCGTTCTGGCCTGCTCAACCAGATGCCACTTGACAGGGACCACTCTTGCGGTAGCGACCTGGTGTCTCCCCTGCAACTAAGACCAGCTTCCGCATCTTGGAGCGGGATAAAGGGTGAAAACCAGGGGAACACTTAGATTTCGCTCCCAAGTTTGGCCCAAAGCCAAACCGGTAAGTGGCACAGCGGGTTCACACCCGTTGGAGCGTCACCCATTGGAGCGTCACAGTTTGCTCAGGCCATGGACCCCGCTGGCAAGCCCAAGCCTGTAGTGCAAGATTTATACCAAGAGCTTCAACGCCAGAGCGAACGCCAAGATGTTCTGCTGCAGTGTCTGAAGACGATATCCGCCCGTCTGGACGCGCTATCTACACCTGCTCCTGCCGTACCACAAGTCCCAGCAACTTCTGCAAATCCTGTTGCGTCGTATTCACACCATGGCATAACTGCTATCCAGCTGCTTTTGCCTCCACGCTACAGTGGCGATCCAAAAGCCTGCAGAGGGTTCCTGAATCAGTGCTTGATCCACTTTGAGCTACATGGAGACAAGTTCCAGTCTGACGGAGCGAAAGTAGCTTTCATAGTCTCTCTGCTTTCTGGAGAGGCTCTAGCCTGGGCTAATCCTATATGGGAGCGAAGCGGACCTGAGACTGCAAACCTCCAGACCTTCCTAACTGTTTTCCGTACGGGGTTTGAGGAACCAGGTCGTGCCTCGTCTGCAGCCTCTGCGCTCCTTCGTCTGCGTCAAGGCGCAATGACAGTTGGACAATACTCAATTCAGCTCCGTACTCTGTCCGCAGAACTGTCCTGGAATGATGAAACCCAACAAGCCGTATTCTGGGAGGGTCTTAGTGACCGTATTAAAGATGAACTTGCGGGAAGGGATCTTCCTGTCTCTGGATGCTGTGGTCACATTGGCCACACGTATTGACGTGCGATCTAGACTCGTACCTGTCTTCCAGAGGGCTGTTCAGACTCCGGCTGCGGTTCCGCCTGAAGAGCCTATGTAGGTGGAACGTCTGAAGCTCTCTGACCAGGAGCGCCAGTGGCGACGAGCAGAAGACTTGTGCCTCTACTGTGGCGGAAAGGGTCACGTTGTTCGTACCTGTCCCCAGAAGGCGGAAAACTTCTGCGCCTAGGCTCTATAGGAGAAGTGACCCTAGAAAGAGACAATTCTCCCAAACTTCTTGTTCCTGTTCTCTTGTCCTCTGAGAAAACCAGTATATCTGTACCTGCCTTCCTGGATTCCGGCACAGCCGGAAATTTTGTTAATCAAGCCCTGGTGACCTAGTGCCAGTTATCCACCACTCGTCTGGCGAAGCCTCTGGTGGCAACTATTGTTAATAGACAACCCCCGCCCAGACCTATTCAGTTCATCACGGCTCCTATTAAACTCCAAGTCAGGTTGCTACATTCTGAAGAAATATCTTTCTATGTCCTGCCTGATTCCACGGACCCACTGATTCTGGGATTGCCCTGGCTACAACAGCATTCTCCCGTCTTAGACTGGCGTACGGGGGATATTATCTGCTGGGGTCCTCATTGCCATTCTTCCTGTCTGTCGGTGGTTTGCCCAACGTCTCCTCGTCCGGTCTGGTCTGCCTCCGCAATATGTGGCATATGAGGACGTTTTCTGTAAGAAGAGGGCTGAGACCTTACCACCTCATCGGTCTTATGACTGCCCGATCGATCTTCTTCCTGGGACTTCTCCACCTCGCAGAAGGGTTTATCCATTATCTCTGCCCTAAACTCAGGCTATGGCCGAGTATGTTAAGGAAAACCTCCAGAGGAGATTTATCCGAAAGTCTACCTCTCCGGTGGAAGCCGGTTTCTTCTTCGTGGTCAAGAAAGACGGGTCACTCCGTCCGTGCATAGATTATCGTGGGCTGAACAAGATCACGGTCAAGAACAAGTACCCTCTGCCTCTGATTTCTGAACTGTTCGACCGTATCCGAGGTGCCCAGATATTTTCCAAGTTGGATCTACGTGGTGCATATAACCTGATCCGAATCCGTGAAGGCAACGAGTGGAAGACGACGTTCAATACCTGTGATGGCCACTATGAGTACCTGGTCATGCCGTTCGGCCTATATTCGGGGACCTGTTGTACAACTGTGTAGTGGTGTATCTCGATGATATTCTCATCTATTCCCCCGACTTGACCACTCACCAGAAGCAAGTGCGCCTGGTTTTGCAGCGATTAAGGGAGAATGGTCTGTACGCTAAGCTCGAAAAATGTGTCTTTGAGCAGTCCACCTTACCCTTCCTGGGATACATTGTTTCCTGTTCTGGTCTGCAAATAGACCCTGACAAGGTCTCAGCCGTCCTGTATTGGCCTCGTCCTCAAGGTCTCCGTGTCATTCAAAGGTTCCTGGGGTTTGCCAACTTCTATAGACAGTTTATCCCAAACTTCTCTTCCCTCACAGCTCCTATTTCTGCTCTGACGAAGAAAGGGGTGGATTCAAAAAAGTGGACCCCTGAAGCTGAGTCTGCTTTCCTGCATCTCAAAGACTGCTTTTCCGCTTCTCCTGTTCTCAGTCATCCGGATACCTCCAAACAGTTCTTCCTTGGAGTGGATGCTTCCTCTATTGGATCAGGTGCCATCCTGCTACAGAAGAACTCCAAAGGGAGATTTGTCTCGTGTGGTTTCTTCTACAAGCTCTTCTCTTCTGCAGAAGAAACTATTCCATCGGTGATAGATAGCTGCTGGCTATCAAGATGGCCTTGGAAGAATGGAGATATCTTCTAGAGGGGGCTTTGCATCCTGTGGTGATATACACTGACCACAAGAATCTGACATATCTACAGTCTGCACAGCGTCTAAATCCATGTCAGGCTCGATGGGCACTTTTCTTTGCCAGATTCAATTTTCTTCTGCATTTCCGACCGGTTGATAAAAATGTAAAGGCTGATGCACTTTCCCGTTCTTTCGACCCAGCAGATCAGATTGAAGAACCTGAACATATTATAGAACCGTCTCGTCTGGTTTCTGTGGCGCCAGTCCGTGTGAGAGATATTCATCCGGGGAAGATCTTCGTTCCGCAGGCCAAGAGGAGGAAAATTCTTTCTTGGGGACATTGCTCCGAGTATGCTGGTCACCCTGGGGTGCGTAAGACCCTTGATTTGCTGTCCCGTCACTATTGGTGGCCGACCCTACCCAAAGATGTCCGGGAGTTTGTGTCTGCCTGTACTTCCTGTGCCCACAACAAGGCTTCCCGAACCGAACCTACGGGCTTACTACTACGTTACCCATTCCTGAAGTCCCCTGGCAGCACATCGCTATGGACTTTATCACAGATCTCCCGTCCTCTGCTGGCTGTTCCATAATCTGGGTAGTGGTAGACAGATTTTCCAAGATGGCATATTTTATTCCGCTTCCTGGATTGCCTTCTGCTAATCGATTGGCCTGTCTGTTTATAGAACACATCTTTCGCCATCATGGTCTACCTCTGCTCATTGTGTCTGATCGCGGGGTACAATTCACTTCCAAATTCTGGCGAGCGCTCTGTGGGCTACTTGAGGTCAAGTTGGATTTCTCTTCTGGTTACCATCCTCAGTCTAATGGGCAAGTTGAACAAATTAACCAGATCTTGGAGAACTACCTACGTCACTTTGTCTCTGCTCAGCAGGATGACTGGGTTTGGCTCCTGCCTTGGGCAGAATTCTCTTACAACAGCCAATCCGGAGAATCTACAGGCTCTTCTCCCTTCTATATAGTGTATGGACTTCATCCCCGTGCTCCTTTACCCCTGTCTGCATCTTCTGAGGTACCAGCTGCTAATTCTTTGTTCAGAGACATCCTCAGCATCTGGAGACAGACTAAGGACTCTATCGCTCAGGCAGTTACCCGTATGAAGAAGAATGCAGATACCAGACGTAGAACACCTCCTCAGGAGGTTGCACCTTGTAGGAGCCGCACGTGTCCTGTTTCTTTAAGGGTTCGTGCAGGCCACTGGAAAACATGGTCGTGTGATGTCACATAAACATTGCAGCCTAGTCATCACACAAGATGGAGAGATATTGTTGATATCGTTGGCTTTTTGTGACAACACTGGTTGTTCACAAGACTGCATGCATGGACTTCACCTCTAAAAGTCGTCTTTCCCAATACTAACAGTGTCTCCTGGTACTCTGATACCCCCAAGATTTACAGTAGGCTGAACTGAACAGCAAATAACAGTTGAAAAATATACGATGCACGTATGAACGATGGCAGGCAACAAGGTACTGAAAAACTCACAGCACAGGACCCAAGTGATGATGGATACAAAGGAAGTAGATGTACTAGTCCTGCAATGGAATAGATGGGAGATGATAGCACACAGTTTGAGAGTGGATGAAAGACACACTAGAACAAGACACTAAGGGTACGGCTACCTGACGACAATAAGTCGATGCAATGTTGCGCAACATTTTATGTAATGATAGTTTATTGCAGTGATGGCTAACCTCCGGCACTTCAGCTGTGGTGAAACTACAACTCCCAGTATACTCCATTCATTTCTATGCAGTTATGAGTACAGCCAAGCAATTGTGCATCTTGGGAGTTGTAGTTTTACTACTGTTGGAGTGCCGGAGTTTAGCTATCATGGTGTCACACAAAAATCCAACTTGGATTGATTTTTGTGACTGTCGCGTTGCAGCAATGCAGCATGTCACAGTACGACACTATAGACCAGGCATGGCCAACCTATGGCTCTACCGGTTGTTGTAAAACTACTACAATTCACACCATTCCCTGCTATAGGCTGATAGCTGTAGGTAGTCTGGGCATGCGGGGAGTTATAGTTTTGCAACAGCAGGAATCCAGATTCCCACAGTGGGCTTCACCCGGGCTCCTTTTTGGATAGATCCGGTGGCTGGACTCCGGTCAGTGCAGCCGAGATGAGGACGTTTTGGAGCCTCGTGCTGCACATGGGCCTAGTAAAAAAAAAGAGTGTCAGGCATTACTGGAGTGGGGACGTCCTCTACCAGACCCCATTTTACAGCACGGCCATGACATGTACCCGGTTCGAGGCCATTCGGAGATGCCTGCATTATGAAGATAATGCATCATGTCCCCCCCGAGGTGATCCTGCCTATGACCGCCTGTAGAAATCAGGCCGGTCATCGGTCACTTCAGAGCCAAATTTTTGGAGGCCTATGTACCTGGAAGGGAGGTCGCGGTTGATGAGTCTCTCATTGCTTTCAAGGGGAGACTCATTTTCCGCCAGTATGTTGCCTCTAAACGGGCGAGGTATGGCGTGAAGCTGTACAAACTTTGTTAGAGTACCTCAGGGTACACTTACAAGTTTAATGTGTACGAGGGGCGAGATTCCCGTATTGAACCCGCAGAATGTCCCCCCACTCTGGGTATTAGCGGGAAACTTGTGTGGGACCTTATGCACCCACTGCTAGATAAAGGTTACCACCTGTACGTGGATAACTTTTATACTAGTATCCCCTTGTTCCAGTCCCTCGCCGCCAGATCCACGTCCGCTTGTGGGACCGTGCGGAAAAATCAACGCGGGATGTCCTTGTACTGTCCACAATTCACGGTAACTGCATCACCCCTGTCCCTGTGTGAGGTACCGCGGCAACGATCCTCAAGCCCGATTGTATCGTCGACTACAATCGGTATATGGGAGGAGTTGATCTCTCTGATCAAGTCCTCAAGCCATATAATGCCATGCGCAAAACCCGGGCATGGTACAAAAAAGTTGCGGTCTACTTGGTACAGGTTGCCTTGTACAACTCTTTTGTGCTGTCCCGGAGCGCTAGCAACACAGGGAAATTCCTCCAGTTCTATGAGGCAGTCCTCAAGGCACTGATCTTTTCTGACCGGGAAACAACAGGCCGAAGTACCTCGGGAACTGGAGGCTCATTTCCAGGTGTGGTCCCCCATACTGGAAAGAAGGGACAGTCCCAAAAAAAGTTCAGAATTTGTCACAGGAGGGGGATATGGAAGGACACCACCACTCAGTGTGACACGTGCCCCGATCATCCGGGCCTCTGCATTGACGGTACCACACTTCCATGGAGTACTAAATTTATAATCCCCTTCCCCAATTTTCATTCCATTTAGCCACTGACAATCGAAAAAAAACTATGGTTCTCAGACTTGAGACACAAAATTTTTGTAAAACTAAAATAAAAAAAATAAGTTTACATATTAGGTATCGCCGCGTCCGTAAGAATCTGCTCTATAAAAAAAACAAAAAAAACCTAACCCCTCAGATGAACACGGTCAAAAAATATATATAAAAACGGTGCATATGCCCCTTAAAATAGTGCCAATAAAATCGTCCTCTCATCCCGCAAAAAATGAGCCCCTACCTAAGATAATCAGCTAAAAACTAAAAAAAAAACTGACTCTTAGACTATGGAGATACTAAAATAGGTTTTTTTGGTTTATAAAAGGATAATATAGTGTAAAACCTAAATAAATTTAAAAAAGTAGACCTATTAGGTAACGCAGTGTCCGTAAGAATCTGCTCTATAAAAATACCCCATGACCTAACCCCTCAGATGAACACGGTCACAAAAATTAAATAAAAATGGTGCCAAAACAGCTATTTTTTGGCAAATTTTCCATTTGAATCCGTTTTTTCTAGTAATATTTATTACCCTGATTCTCCAGTTTACAGAAACACCCCATATGTGGTCGTAAACTGCTGTATGACCAAACGGCAGGGCGCAGAAGGAAAAGAATGCCGTATGGTTTCTGAAAGGCAGATTTTGATGGTCTTTTTTTTTTGCACTATGTCCCATTTGAAGAACCCCTGATGCACCCCCAGAGTAGAAACTCCATAAAAGTGACCCCATCTAAGAAACTACACCCCTTAAGGTATTCAAAACTGATTTTAGAAACTTTATTAACCCTTTAGGTGTTCCTCAACAGTTTATGGCAAATGGAGATGAAATTTCATAATTTCTATTTTTGGCAACCAAAAATCATATGTACCCTAAAAATAGTCCCAACAACACTGCCACCTTATCCCGTAGTTTCCATAATGGGGTCACTTTTATGGAGTTTCTACTCTAGGGGTACATCAGGGGGGCTTCAAATGGGACATGGTGTAAATAAACCAGTGCAGCAAAATCTGCCTTCCAAAAACCACATGGCGCTTCTTTCCCTCTACGCCCTACCGTGTGCCCGTACAGTAGTTTACGACCACATATGGGGTGTTTATGCAAACTAAAGAATCAGGGCAATATATATTGAGTTTTGTTTGGCTGTTAACCCTTGCTTTGTTACTGGAAAAATGGATTAAAATAGAAAATTTGCCAAAAAATCTAATTCTGAAATTTGATCTCCATTTGCCATTAACTCTTGTGGAACACCTAAAGGGTTAACAACGTTTTTAAAGAGTTTTGAACACCTTGAGGGGTGTAGTTTATAGAATGGGGTAATTTTTGGGTGGTTTCTATTATTTAAGCCTCACAAAGTGACTTCAGACCTGAACTGGTCCTTAAAAAGTGGGTTTTTAAAAATTTCTGAAAAATTTCAAGATTTGCTTCTAAACTTCCAAGCCTTGCAACGTCCCCAAAAAATAAAATTTCATTCCCAAAGTGATCCAAACATGAAGTAGACATATGGGGAATGTAAAGTAATAACTATTTTTGGAGGTATTACTATGTAATATAGAAGTAGAGAAATTGAAACTTGGTAAATTTGGTATTTTTTTATAAATAAAAATGATTTTTTTTTTACTCCATTTTACCAGTGTGTCACGGATGATGTTGCAGATAGCTGGAACTTATAAATAAACATCCGACTGGCTTGATCCCAAACTAAGGAGCATATGGGTGAGCCCTATAAAACCCTAAGAGCTCTCCCTGACTGCTATGCCCATGCAAGGGTCTGAATGGTAGACAATTGCATGCCCACATACCTAAGACTGTGTGACACCTGAAGACCCTATAATAGTGAGGGGACACGACCACCGGCTCCCTGAACTTAATACGGAAGGAGTCAGGGTCACCTAGAATCAAGCCAGCAAGGAAACACAAATAAAGAAAAAGACTTATCTTAGCAAACAGCAGCAGCCTCCAGCAGTGAACACCTCATCCAGGAAGTAGTATAAACCGCAAAGTGAGGCAGTATGGGAGGGAATATAAAGGGACACAATTAGTCTAAATAGGTGACACCTGGGAGAAGGAAAGGAGATGACAAAGTGAAACCAAAACAAAAAACGTCATGCAAGAGGTAGAGAAGAACGTCTGCCAGACCTTCTCACAGAACTGGCGGTGACAGTACCCCTCCCTCTACGGGTGGACTCCGGACACTCAGAGCCCACCTTCTCATGATGAGACCTATGGAAAGCCCTGATGAGACGAGTGGCCTTAATGTCCGCCACTGGGTCCCACATCCTCTCCTCAGGACCATAACCCTCCCAATGAACGAGGTACTGGAGAGAACCGCGGATAATGCGAGAATCCACAATCCTAGAGACCTGAAATTCAAGAGTGCCATCAACAAAAATCGGAGGAGGAGGCAAAGAGGAGGGTACAGTGAGTTGGACATAAGGTTTTAATAGGGACCTGTGAAAAACATTATGGATCTTCCAAGTCTGAGGAAGATCAAGACGGAAGGCAACGGGATTGATGAAGGACAAGATCTTGTAAGGCCCAATAAACCTAGGACTCAACTTCCAGGAGGGAACCTTCAGTTTGATATTCTTTGTAGACAACAACACCAGATCACCCACATTCAGGTCCGGACCAGGCACACGTCTCTTATCCGCCACACGCTTATATCTCTCACTCATCCTCTTCAGATTACCCAGAATCTTTTGCCAAATAAATGACAAAGACGAGGAAAATCTTTCCTCATCAGGTAAACCAGAAGACCCCTCTCCAGAGAATGTCCCAAACTGCGGATGAAACCCATATGCACCAAAAAATGGTGACTTATCAGAGGACTCCTGCCGACGGTTATTTAAAGCAAACTCAGCAAGGGACAAAAAAGAATACCAATCCTCCTGATTCTCCACCACAACACAGCGCAGATATGTCTCCAGATTCTGATTGATGCGTTCGGTCTGACCATTCGACTGAGGGTGAAAAGCAGAAGAGAACGACAACCGAATCCCCAAGCGAGAACAGAAGGCCTTCCAGAATTTGGAAACAAATTGCATGCCCCTATCAGAAACGATGTCTGAAGGAATGCCATGCAATTTAACAATGTGATCAACAAACGCTTGCGCCAACGTCTTAGCATTGGGTAACCCAGGAAAGGGAATGAAATGCGCCATTTTGCTAAAATGGTCCACTACCACCAGAATCACAGTCTTCCCCGAGGAACGAGGCAGGTCTGCAATGAAGTCCATGGACAGATGCGTCCAAGGATGGGAAGGAATGGGTAAGGGGAGGAGAGAACCCGATGGCCGTGAATGAGGGACCTTGGCATGAGCGCAGGTCTCGCAAGCTGCCACAAAACCCTCAACCGTCTTACGAAGAGCCGGCCACCAGAATCTCCGAGCAATGAGATCCACTGTGGCTCTACTCCCCGGGTGCCCAGCAAGGACAGTATCGTGGTGCTCCTTAAAAACCTTGTGTCATAAAGCGAGAGGCACAAACAACCTCCCAGGAGGACAAAGATCAGGAGCCTCTGCCTGGGCTGCCTGAACCTCTGCCTCCAAATCAGTATAAAGAGCAGAGACGACCACCCCTTCAGCCAAAATGGGACCCGGGTCTTCAAAGTTCCCCCCTCCCGGAAAACAACATGACAGGGCATCCACCTTCACATTTTTAACCCCAGGGCGGAACGTGACAACAAAATTAAACCTAGAGAAGAACAAAGACCATCTGGCCTATCTCGGGTTCAGACGCTTGGACGATTCCAAGTAGGCCGGATTCTTATGGTCGGTAAACACGGTAATAGGGTGTCTGGCTCCCTCTAACCAATGGCGCCATTCCTCAAAAGCTAATTTGATGGCCAACAACTCCCTATCTCCCACATCGTAATTTCTCTCTGCAGAGGAGAGTTTCCTTGAGAAAAAGGCACACGGTCGCCATTTGGCAGGAGAGGGACCCTGAGATAAGACCGCACCCACAACCACCTCAGAAGCATCCACCTCAACAATAAAAGGTAGAGAGACATCAGGTTGTACCAAAATGGGAGCGGAAGCAAAACTCTCTTTAATACTAGAAAAGGCTTTAAGCACATCTACCGACCACGAGGAAAAATCTACCCCCTTTTTAGTCATATCAGTGAGTGGCTTAACAACAGAGGAATAATTCAAAATGAACCAATGGCGACTCTAGGAACAATATATAGGGGGGCACAAAGATACCACAGTCAAAAATGGGGGGGCAAAAACAAAATAAGTATATATAAATAAGATTACAAAATACGAGAGAATTGCGGTATGCAGGGATACATTTATATTAAAACAATTTACTTACAAAAGAAGCTATTCAGTCGCCTGCTGTGCCGCCGTCTGCCTGCTTCCGCGGATTCTTTCCCCTTCTTTCTGTCTCTCGTCAGTGCGCAGGTGCACTGTTATGGTGGATCTGTGGAAGACACAGTGTTATGGGGGCATCTGTGGATGACACTGTTATTATGCCTCTCATTAGCCCCCATTATGCCTCTCATTAGCCCTCATTATGCCTCTCATCACTCCCATATCAGCCCCCATGCCTATCATTAGCCCCCATATCAGCCCTTATGCCTCATTAGCCCCCATTATAAGCCCTTATGCCTCATTAGCCCCCATTATTCCTCTTATTAGCCCCCATTATGCCTCTTATTACCCCATATCAGCCCCCATACCTCTCATTAGCCCCCATATCAGCCCTTATGCCTCATTAGCCCCCATTATAAGCCCTTATGCCTCATTAGCCCCCATTATGCTTCTTATTAACCCCCATTATGCCTCTCATCACCCTCATGTCAGCCCCCATGCCTCTTATTAGCCCCCATATCAGCCCTGATGCCTCATTAGCCCCTATTATAAGCCATTATGCCTCATTAGCCCACATTATGCCTCTTATTAGCCCCCATATGTCTCATTAGCCCCCATATGTCTAATTAGCTCCCATATGTCTCTAATTAGCCCCCATTATGTCTCTAATTAGCCCCCATTATGCCTCTCATTAGCCCCCATTATGCATCTTATTAGCCCCCATATGCCTCATTAGCCCCCATATGCCTCATTAGCTCCCATATGCCTCATTAGCACCATTATGCCTCTAATAGTCTAATTAGACCCCATTATGTCTCTAATTAGCCCCATGATGCCTCTCATTAGCCCCCATTATGCATCTTATTAGCCCCCATATGCCTCATTAGCTCCCATATGCCTCATTAACCCCATTATGCCTCTAATAGTCTAATTAGCCCCCTTTATGTATCTAATTAGTCCCCATTATGCCTCTCATTAGCCCCTATTATGCCCCCAGCAGCCTCATTTTATATAAAATAAAAAACCACTTACCTCTCCTGCTCCTGCACGCCGCCTGCAATTTTCTTTCTCCTCAGTCGACTGTGCTCTGAACTGGCACGCACAGCGTGAGGTCACAGAGCGCCCTCACGCTGTGCGCAGCCCTGCACAGCCGACAGCAGAAGGACCAGGAAGCGGAAAGTACAGAGCGTTTACCGCTTCCTGGTCCTTCGGTACTAATGAGCGCTTCCATAATGGAAGCGCTCATTAATATTCACCGGCCATTGGGGCTTAAGAGGCAGAGCAGCTGCTTTGGGGAATCAGCGGGGGGGGCACCCGGGGGGGCAAAGAATAACATAGGGGGCAATTGTCCCCCCTTTCCCCCCTGTAGCGACGCCACTGAAATGAACTTTCTGTAATAATTGGCAAAACCCAAAAACCGCATCAGCGCCTTCTGATTCTCAGGAAGCTCCCAATAAAGCACAGCGCAGAGCTTCTCAGGGTCCATGCGAAAACTAGAAGCGGAGAGAAGAAAACCAAGAAATTGAATCTCCGGAACCGCAAACACTGATTTTTCCAGTTTAGCGTACAATTTATTCTCCCGCAGAATCAGCAAGACCTGACGTAGGTGGTCCCGATGAGTCTTGAAATCAGGAGAAAAAATCAAAATGTCATCTAGATACACCAGTACAAATTTCCCCATTAAATGATAAAAAATGCTGTTCACAAAATGTTGGAAGACAGCCGGAGCATTGATCAAACCAAAGGGCATAACCAAATTCTCGAAATGACCCTCAGGGGTATTGAAGGCCGTCTTCCATTCGTCCCCTTCCCTGACCCTGACTAGGTTGTATGCCCCTCTTAAATCCAACTTAGAAAAAACTTTAGCCCCAACAATCTGGTTAAACAGGTCAGGGATCAGAGGAAGCGGATATGGGTCACGAATTGTGATACGGTTCAGCTCCCAGAAATCCAGACAAGGTCTTAAAGAACCATCTTTTTTCTTAACAAAAAAAAAACCAGCGGCAACAGGTGACTTCGAGGGTCGGATGTGTCCCTTTCTCAGGCTCTCAGAGATATAAGTACACATAGCGACTCTTTCAGGTTGGAAGAGATTGTATAAACGTGATTTTGGCAGCTTGGCGCCTGGGATGAGATTAATAGGGCAGTCGTACTCCCGGTCAGGGGGCAACTCCTGGACGCCACTCTCGGAAAACACATCCGAAAATTCAGAGAGAAAAGATGGTACAGTCTTGGTAGAAACCTCTGAAAGAGACGCCGTGAGGCAATTCTCTCTGCAAAACTCACTCCAACCATTTATTTGCCTTGCTTGCCAATCAATGGTGGGGTTATGTTTAGTGAGCCAGGGTAGCCCCAACACTAGAGGAGTCTAATCCGCTTAGGACGAAACACAACATATCCTCAACATGAGCGTCAGCCACAGTCAGACGGATATTGTGAACTATGCCCTTTAACGATCTTTGAGAAAGTGGAGCGGAATCGATAGCAAAAACAGGTATATCCTTTTCAAAAGTGCATACCTGGAAACCATGCGTTATTGCAAATTGATTATCAATTAGATTGACAGCTGCTCCACTATCTACAAAAATCTCACAAACAATGTTCTTGCTGTCTAGCGCCACCCTGGCAGGTAGGAGAAAACGGGAACTACAAGAAAACGGCAAACCTTCAATTTCCGCATCAACCTTGCCAATAGTAGCAAATGGAAAGTTTTTAGAGGGTTTTTTCTTTTTGTTTTTCTTTTATTACCCTCAGAAAACTCCATGAATCTCCTAAAGGGGCAAACATTAGCCAAATAATTTATACCCCCCACAACAGAAACAAACCCTCCTCTGAGAGCTGAATCCTCTACTATCAGAGGCAAGCAAACCCAGCTGCATGGCCTCCTCCTCAGAGGGGATTGAGAGAGACTGAGACCCCTGCACACTGAATGAGACAGCCCCACTGTCCTTGGGCTGAATATGACAGGAACGAGTAGTCTCCTCTCTCTCTCTAAGACGCCTGTCAATGCGAACAGCTAGAGACATGGCAGACTCTAACGAGGCTGGTCTCTCATGAAAAGCAAATGCATCTTTCAATCTTTCCGAAAGACCATGGCAAAATTGACTTCGGAGTGCAGCATCATTCCAACCAGTATCAGCTGCCCATCTCCGAAATTCAGAACAATATATCTCTGCAGACTGTTTACCCTGGCATAAAAGACGCAGTTTAGATTCCGCCAGAGCAATACGATCCGGGTCATCATATATCTGCCCCAAGGCTACAAAAAATTCATCCACCGATCGGAGGGGCCGTGCCCCCACCGGCAGCGAAAAGGCCCAAGACTGAGCGTTATCCCTGAGCAGCGAGATGATGATCCCCACCCTCTGCTCCTCATCACCAGAGGAATGGGGAAATAGGCGAAAATGGAGTTTGCAAGCCTCTCTAAAGCGAACAAAATTCTCACTACCCCCGGAGAACGTATCCGGAAGCGAGATCTTAGGCTCGGAAGAAACTCCATGAACACCAGCAGAACCGGTCATCTGAAACTGAGACACAGTTTTTACGGAGATCTGCTACCTCCAGTGAAAGACCTTGCATGCGGTCAATCAAGGCTGATGATGTCACGGATGATGTTGCAGATAGCTGGAACTTATAAATAAACATCCGACTGACTTGATCCCAAACTAAGGAGCATATAAACCCTAAGAGCTCTCCCTGACTGCTATGCCCATGCAAGGGTCTGAATGGTAGACGATTGCATGCCCACATACCTAAGACTGTGTGACACCTGAAGACCCTATAATAGTGAGGGGACATGACCACCGGCTTCCTGCACTTAATACGGACGGAGTCAGGGTCACCTAGAATCAAGCCAGCAAGGAAACACAAATAAAGAAAAAGACTTATCTTAGCAAACAGCAGCAGCCTCCAGCAGTGAACACCTCATCCAGGAAGTAGTATAAACTGCAAAGTGAGGCAGTATGGGAGGGAATATAAAGGGAGACATTTAGTCTAAATAGGTGACACCTGGGAGAAGGAAAGGAGAATACAAAGTGAAACCAAAACAAAGAACGTCATGTAAGAGGTAGAGAAGAACGTCTGCCAGACCGTCTCACAGAACAATATGTGACGAAAAAACAAGCTCAGAATTGCTTGGATAAGTCAAAGCGTTTTAAAGTTATCACCACATAAAGTGAGACCGGTCAGATTAGCAAAAAATGTCCTGGTCCTTAAGGTGAAAATGAGCCCGGTCCATAAGGGGTTAAAGGCTAAGCAATCAATACTTTCTAAATGAATTAGAACAGGCTAGACAATAACCCAACCCAGACTCAGATGCAAGGCTGTTGCATAGAAATTGTCCCAAGCAATGTTAGTACACAGGAAAGGAAGCAGCAGCAAGAAAATCCCTGTAGCTCGTAACACTTTTTATATTTGTTTACAGGATACCTTTCTTTAACCCCTTCACGACTGCAATCCGTTTATATATGCGTGATATTTGCACATGCCCGGTGCAGCTAGCACGTGTATAAATATCAAACCAGCTCTTTAATCCAAGCGCTGCAAAGCTCTTGGATTAAAGCTTCTGCCCCTGGACTGCTGCTGTCACAGACAGTAATGCCTGCAAGGGACCAATCAGAGTGGTCCCTTGCCGGCAATCGATCCGATTGGTTAGTCTGTGCAGACTAAACAATCGGATCGCGGCAGTGCTAAAATTTCAGGCTCTGATCTGCGCTCTGAAGATCAGAGCCTGAAATCAGGTAATGTGTCCTGGTGCCCCCGATCTGTGCCCCCTTCCTGTGCGCCTCCAACCCCCCACCACCACCGTGAGCCCTGCCTCTGCCTGCCCCTGATGCGGTTCGTCCCCGCCCCCCCATCCATGTATTGTGCCCTGCCCCCTCCCCGCCCAATACATTTATCCTGCCCCCATCTGTGCCCCCTCCATGCTGGCCGTACCCACCGTTTTCAGCCATGCCCCATTAGTGTCCCCTGCCCCCGATGCGGTCCCCTTGCTGTGTTTGATGGCGGCGGCTCCATTCCTGAGCCGCCGCCATCAGCAGCGAGTGTCAGCTCTATGCTGACACTATGCTATAACCCCTTAGATTCCGCGGTAGCGGCATCCATGGGGTTAATAGAGTGAGTGGGTTCCCTCTCTCAATTATCGGGGCTGCCGCGCTGCAATGGCGTCCGGTGTTGCTACCTACAGGAAATCTGGTAGTACAGCCATCAGCCCCACTAGATTTTCAAGATACAAGAGGGACTTGATAAAAAAAATTTTGAAAATAATAGAAGTAAAAATAAATTAATTAATTAAAATGTAAATTAAAGGGATTCTGTCATCAGAAATGAGCCCTATAAGCTAAACATATGACGATGTCCCTTGTAAAACACAGAATCCTAAAGTGAGTTTATCAAATGCCCCTGTGGCTCTATATTCCTAAAAAAGCGGTTGATATCACCTGTCAATCACTTAAAAATGTGTCCAAGGGGACGTCTCATGGTGAAAGGTGCCCAGCTGCAGCCATGTCGTTTAGGTGCCCAGCGCCGCCTTTTCATCTGAAATCGCCGCCCTCCCTTTCATGAGATCCGCCTACCTCACGTCATCACTGCCTCTCTAACCACCGCTCGCTTCATCCAGATCCCGCGAGCTTTGAACCAGGCTGTAGGAGGTTGGATGGCTGGGATGGGCAGTCAGTGGAGGTTCGAGCGAAGTGCGCCGGCCGGCGCATGCGCACTTCGGGTTCGAGCGAAGTGCGCCGGCCGGCGCATGCACACTTCGCTATACGAGGCCGCTGCCAGTAGTCCGCACGGGCGCATCAGGATATACCTAGTGCGCACGCGCGGGATCTGGATGAAGCGAGCGGTGGTTAGAGAGGCAGTGATGACGTGAGGTAGGCGGATCGCATGAAAGGGAGGGCGGTGATTTCATCTGAGAAGGCGGCGCTGGGCGCCTAAGCAACATGGCTGCAGCCGGGCACCTTTCACCATGAGACGTCCCCTTGGACACATTTTTAAGTGATTGACAGGTGATATAAACCGCTTTTTTAGGAATATAGAGCCACAGGGGCATTTGATAAACTCACTTTAGGATTCTGTGTCTTACAAGGGACATCGCCATATGTTTAGCTTATAGGGCTCATTTCTGATGACAGAATCCCTTTAAAAAAATTAATTGCCTTTTCCTATAGAAAATGCAAAAAAAAACACACATATTAGGTATCACCGCATCCGTAACGACCGTCTCTATAAATATATCACATGATCAACCCCGTCCAATAAACACCATAAAAAATAAAAATAAAAAACTGTGTAAAAAAAAGCCATTTTTGTCACCTTACATCACAAAAAGTGCAACACCAAGCGATCAAAAAGGCGTATACACCCCAAAAAAGTACCAATCAAACTGTCATGATACTATTTAAGACAATCGCCCAAAAAAATAAAAAGCTATGGCTCTCAGACTATGGAGACACTAAAACATAATTTTTTGGGTTTCAGAAATGCTATTATTGTGTAAAACTTAAATAAATAAGAAAAAGTATACATATTAGGTATTGCAATATCCGTAACACTCTGCTCTATAAAAATGTCACATGACCTAACCCCTCAGATCAATGCTGTAAAAATAAATAAATAAAAACTGTTCCAAAACAGTCAATTTTTTGGTCACCTTGCCCCATAAAGTGTAATAATGAATGATCAAAAAATCATATGTACCCAAAAATGGTACCAATAAAAACCTCAACTCTTTCTGCAAAAAACTAGCCCCTGCACAAGACGATCGGCAGAAAAATAAAAAAATATATAACACACAAAAACATACATATATGGACACACAAAAACGTCATTTATTTTTCAAAAATGCTTTATTATGTAAAACTGAAACAAAGTAGACATATTTGATATCACTGCGTCCGTAACAACCTGCTCTATAAAAATAGCACATGATCTACCCTGTCAGCTGAACCTTGTAAAATATTAAAAATAACAAAACAGTGCCAAACAGCAATTTTTTTTGTTACCTTGCCTCACAAAAAACGTAATATAGAGCAATTAAAAATCATATGTACCCCAAAATAGTACCAATAAAACTGCCACCTTATCCTGTAGTTTCCAAAATGGGGTTACTTTTTGGGAGTTTCTACTGTAATGGTGCATCAGGGGGGCTTTAAATGGGACATGGCATCTAAAAACCAGTCCAGCAAAATCTGCCTTCCAAAAACCATATGGCACTCCTTTCCTTCTGCGCCCTGCCGTGTGCCCTTACATCAGTTTACGACCACATGTGGGGTGTTTCTGTAAACCGCAGAATCAGGGTAATAAATATTGAGTTTTGTTTGGCTGTTAACCGTCAATGTGTTAAATAAAAAAATGTAATAAAATTGAAAATCTGCCAAAAAAGTGAAATTTAGAAATTTCATCTCCATTTTCCTTTAATTCTTGTGGAACACCTAAAGGGTTAATAAAGTTTGTAAAATCAGTTTTGAGTAACTTAAGGGGTGTAGTTTCTATAATGGGGTCATTTATGGGGGTTATCCACTATGTAAGCCCCACAAAGTGACTTCACACCTGAACTGGTCCTTAAAAAGTGGGTTTTGGAAATTTTCTTAAAAATTTTAAGAATTGCTTCTAAACTTCTAAGCCTTGTAACGTCCTAAAAAAAATAAAATTATATTTCCAAAATGATGCCAACATAAAGTAAACATATGGGGAATGTTAGGTAATAAATATTTTATGAGGTATCTGTCATGGTTTGACTCTCTCTGTGACAATGGCCACACCCATCTGCCTCCCAGCCAAGCTCTTGAACTAATCCCTGCTTACCTCATTTGCATAGCCAATCAGAGAGGGTTTTACAATTTACCAATTGAAAGAGGTGTTCCAACTGTCATTATAAATATATGTGATGCATTCAATAAAGATTCTGTCAGTTTGAACTCACATACAGCCTGACTGGTGTTAGTTCTGTGAGAATTAAAACGACACGAGCGGTCGTTTGAGGCCGGATCATCAACGGCGGAACCAGCAGATATTGTGGTCACATCAGGGAGTGCCATGAGAGCAGAATAGAGCGAGCAGGGGCTCGTTACAGTATCACTTTATGTTTTAGAAGCAGAGAAATTGACATTTTGAAAATTGCAAGTTTTTCAAATTTTGGGGTAAATTTGGGATTTTTTCATAAATAAAGGTGAAATATATTGACTCAAATTTATGACTGTCATGAAGTACAATGTGTCACGAGAAAACAATCTCAGAATGGCTTGGATAAATAAAAGTGTTCCAAAGCTATTACCACATAAAGTGACGCATGTCAGATTTGTAAAGTTTGACCTGGACACTGGGGCATCAATGACCTTTGGTCATGAAAGGGTTAATGTATAAATTGTACAAATTATTTTCTTTTTTGATCACCCAGTAGGGTGACACCATGACATTTCTGCCCATGGGGCACTGTGTCTACATCTACAGTGCCTTGCAAAAGTATTCTCCCCCCTTGACTTTTTTCGTATTTTGGTGCCTCACAACCTGGAATTAACATGGATTGTTTGAGGATTTGCATCATTTAATTTACCGAACATGCCCATAACTTTGAAGATTTATTTTTTTATTTTTTTATTGTGAAGCAAACAATAGGACAAAATAACAGAAAAAGTCAATGTGCATAACTATTCACCCCCTAAAGTCAATACTTTGTAGAGCCACCTTTTGTGGCAATCACAGCTCCAAGTCACTTTGGATAAGTCTCTATGAGCAGTTGCCACATCTTACCACTGGGATTTTTGTCCATTCCTCCTTGCAAAACTTCTCCGGCTCCTTCAAGTTGGGTGGTTTGCGCTTGTAAACAGCAATATTTAAGTCTGACCACAGATTTTCTATTGGATTGAGATCTGGGCTTTGACTCGGCCATTCCAACACAATTACATGCTTCCCCTTAAACCACTCAAGTGTTGCTTTAGCAGTGTGTTTGGGGCCATTGTCCTGCTGGAAGGTAAACCTCCGTCCTAGCCTCAAATCACGCACAGAGTGCGACATGTTTTGCTCAAGAATATCCCTGTATTTAGCACCATCCATCTTTCCCTCAACTCTGACCAGTTTCCCAGTCCCGGCTGCTGAAAAACATCCCCACAGAATGATGCTGCCACCACCATGTCTCACTGTGGGGATGGTGTTCTTTAGGTGATGAGTTGGGTTTGCGCCAGACATAGCGTGTTTTTATTTGATGGCCGAAAAGTTCAATTTTAGTCTCATCATACCAGAACACCTTCCTCCATACATTTTGGGAGTCTCCCACATGCCTTTTCGCAAACTCACAACGTGCTTTTTTCGTTGAAAGTAATGGCTTTCTTCTAGCCACTCTGCCATAAAGCCCAACTCTATGGAGTGTATGGCTTATTGTAGTCCTATGTACAGATACTCCAGTCTCTGCTGTGGAACTCTGAAGCTTCTCCAGGATTACCTTAGGTCTTTGTGCTGCCTCTCTGATTAATGCCCTCCTTGCCCGGTCCATGAGTTTTGGTGGGCGGCCGTCTCTTGGCAGGTTTGCTGTTGTGCCATGTTCTTTCCATTTGGTTATGATAGATTTGATGGTGCTCCTGGGGATCATCAAAGATTTGCATATTTTTTATAACCTAACCCTGACTTGTACTTCTCAACAACATTGTCCCTTACTTGTTTGGAGAGTTCCTTGGTCTTCATGGCAGTGTTTGGTTAGTGATGCCTCTTGCTTAGGTGTTGCAGCCTCTGGGGCCTTTCAAAAAAGGTGTGTATATGTAATGACAGATCATGTGACACTTAGATTGCAGACAGGTGGACATCATTTCCCTAATTATGTGACCTCTGAAGGCAATTGGTTCCACCAGAGCTTTTTATGGGCTTCCTAACAAAGGGGTGAATACATACGCACATGCCAATTTTCTGTTTTTTATTTCTAAACAATAGTTTTATTTATATATTTTTCTAATTTCACTTCACCAACTTAGACTATTGTGTTCTGATCCATCACATAAAATTCAGATTAACAAAACATTGAACCTGAGGCCGTAATGTAACAAAACACGAAAAAAGTCAAGGGGGGTGAATACTGTTGCAAGGCACTGTAGATGGACATAATGCAGTGCTAAGATAATAGCCCCGATGGGTTGCAAATTTGCAGTCATCCTGTTATATGACACATGTGGTCTTGAATGTCTATGCATTGCTAAAAAATCTTATGTGGACGGGTAAAGAAATGTTTCAGTGTCACTAGGGCAAATTATCATTTGTTAGGAGACCCTGTTAAACCATCCAAATTTTCAAAGAAGTTTCTACAAGTGATTCATAGACAAACCCTTTCTGTATGTCCTGTAAGGACACGTGGCTATCAAAGAGATGGTCCTCCATATCTGTTAGCCAGGGTGGAGATTCACTGGCATAGAATGACTCTCGCTCTGCTGGCCCCAATTCACCATTCATCCGTTTTATGGCTGGTGTGTAATATTACATTTTTCACCATGCAGCCACACAGTTTCTAACCTCATCTCCATGGCAGTAGACTATTCCTAAAGGTGTTATCCCATGATTAAAATAAAACATCATATAATATATCACAATCTCTTTCTAACAAAGCTAGAACCAGCTCTGTACCTCACATGGAACCAGAGATCTCCCCAGTCATTGCTTTGCTAGATTTATATCAAGCTGACAGCTCAAGGGGGTGTCTTTTCTGCTGCAACTCAGGGTGTGTGTCCATTCTGCTGCACCACCTAGGTAGTTGAAGGATGAAAGTGAGCATGTGCGACCATCTCAGTGAGCCATACAGCAGGTTGCACCTTTCAGATACATGTTATTGAATAACTCAGTGTCTAGGCTAAATTTTTCATTATATGCAATAACAAAAGTATTGAGATCCAGGTGATGGTTTGAAAACTGTATACTATTTTTCATGGGAAAACCCCTTTAAGTATAAAAAGGTACTGTCTTGATAACCTCATTAAGTATTCCAAAATCTTCGACATGTGAAGGCTTCTCTTGTCTTCATACTGTCCCATGGCTTTCACGTCGTACTAGCTCAGAGCAGTAATAAGAGTTGTAATTTTTACCTTATATTTCATATTCCATTACTACTTGTTGCTGGTTTCTGACTAGTAAATCTCTGTGCTTTCTGCTGAATACCTTCTTATGATTATCAGATGTTTTAACTTTAAGGCTAATCACAATTTTATGGAGCAAGTTATTGCTTCCTCTAAGGAACTCTCCGTGCCAGGCATTGAACTGGGACCTCGAGCAATGTCTCTGAAACAATTACACTGTTCTTTAACCAAGAGAAGACACATTTGAAGTTGCCATTAATTGTTTTTTAATTGAATTAGGTCATGTACATTGTGGCCATAAACGCTTCCGGTCTATTGTCTGCTGGTTTTATGTCTCTTTGACTGTCAGTTGTATTTTTTTTTTTATAGATTACATACAGCTTGCACTTAGTGCTGTTTTAGTTCTCATTGTCTCCAGTTGTGCTCCTTCTCTTCTCCAGAGATTGTTCTGCTTTGTCACAATTCATGGTAATTATTGTGCATTTCTGCCATTGTTGCTTGAAGCTACAACTTCTCAACGTGGAGCTTTCCCATCGCTTCCATAGTGAGGAAACATCTGAGAGGACACGCAACCCTCACAGCAGATGTAGATAGCTCAGGCAGGGTTTAAGTAAGCCAACAGGTTTCATGTTTTGGAGCATACAATAGGGAGAATTTAAAACGCCCTGCACTCCAAAATTCTAGCTTTTCAAAAAGTAGTAACATAAGGGCTCTTTCACACCTGCGTTCTTGTCTTCCGGCATAGAGTTCAGTCGTCGGGGCTCTATGCCGGAAGAATCCTGATCAGGATTAGGCCTCTTTCACACGACCGTTGTGTGCACCCGTGGCCGTTGTGCCGTTTTCCGTTTTTTTTCGCGGACCCCATGACTTTCAATGGGTCCGTGGAAAAAACGGAAAATGCACCGTTTTGCAGCCGCATCCGAGATCCGTGTTTCCTGGCCGTGAAAAAAATATGACCTGTCCTATTTTTTTCACGGCCAACGGTTCACGGACCCATTCAAGTCAATGGGTCCGTGAAAGAACACGGATGCACACAAGATTGGCATCCGTGTCCGTGATCCGTGGCCGTAGGTTAGTTTTTATACAGACGGATCCGAAGATCCGTCTGCATAAAAGCTTTTTCATAGCTGAGTTTTCACTTCGTGAAAACTCAGAACCGACAGTATATTCTAACACAGAAGCGTTCCCATGGTGATGGGGACGCTTCTAGTTAGAATACACTACAAACTGTGTACAAGACTGCCCCCTGCTGCCTGGCAGCACCCTATCTCTTACAGGGGGCCGTGATCAGCACAATTAACCCCTTCAGGTGCGGCACCTGAATGGGTTAATTGTACTCTCATATCCCCTGTAAGAGATCAGGGCTGCCAGGCAGCAGGGGGCAGACCCTCCCCCCCTCCCCAGTTTGAATATCATTGGTGGCCAGTGCGGCCCCCCCCCCCTCTATTGTAATTATTCGTTGGTGGCACAGTGTGCGCCCCCCCCCCCCCTCTCTCCCTCTATTGTAATAATTCGTTGGTGGCACAGTGTGCGCCCCCCCCCCTCCCTCTATTGTAATAATTCGTTGGTGGCACAGTGTGCGCCCCCCATCGGCCCCCCCTCCCTCTATAGCATTAACAACATTGGTGGCCAGTGTGCGGCCTCCCATCTCCCCCCCCCCCCCCCCCCATCATTGGTGGCAGCGGAGTTCCGATCGGAGTCCCAGTTTAATCGCTGGGGCTCCGATCGGTAACCATGGCAACCAGGACTGTTGCCATGGTTACTTAGCAATAGTACAATAGTAGAAGATTCATACTTACCTGCTGCTGGCTGCTGCTGCGATGTTCGTGTCCGGCCGGCCGGGAGCTCCACCTACTGGTAAGTGACAGGGTCTGTGCGGCGCATTGCTAAATGAACTGTCACTTACCAGTAGGAGGAGCTCCCGGCCGGACACGCACATCGCAGCTCCCAGGTAAGTATTAATCTTTTACTATTGTACTATTGCTAGAACTCCGCTGCCACCAATGATGGGGGGGGGGGGGGGGAAGATGGGAGGCCGCACACTGGCCACCAATGTTGTTAATGCTATAGAGGGAGGGGGGGCCGATGGGGGGCGCACACTGTGCCACCAACGATTTATTACAATAGAGGGAGGAAGGGGGGGGGGCGGGGTGGCGCACACTGTGCCACCAACGAATTATTACAATAGAGGGAGGAAGGGAGGGGGCCGCACTGGCCACCAATGATATTCAAACTGGGGAGGGGGGGGTCTGCCCCCTGCTGCCTGGCAGCCCTGATCTCTTATAGGGGGCTATGATAGTACAATTAACCCCTTCAGGTGCGGCACCTGAGGGGTTAATTGTGCTGATCACGGCCCCCTGTAAGAGATCGGATACTGCTAGGCAGCAGGGGGCAGTCATGTAAACAGTTTGTAGTATATTCTAACTAGAAGCGTCCCCATCACCATGAGGTTTCACGATCTAACTCATATCCGACAGTATATTCTAACATAGAGGCGTTCCCATGGTGATGGGGACGCTTCAAGTTAAAATATACCATCGGATTGGAGAAAACTCCGATCCGATGGTATAAAAGGGACTCCAGACTTTACATTGAAAGTCAATGGGAACGGATCCGTTTGAAATGGCACCATATTGTGTCAACATCAAACGGATCCGTCCCCATTGACTTGCATTGTAATTCAGGATGGATCCGTTTGGCTCCGCACGGCCAGGCGGACACCAAAACGACTTTTTTTTCATGTCCGTGGATCCTCCAAAAATCAAGGAAGACCCACGGACGAAAAAACGGTCACGGATCACGGAAAAACGGGACCCCGTTTTGCGGACCGTGAAAATATACTGTCGTGTGCAATAAGCCTTATCCTAATGCATTCTGAATGGAGAGAAATCCGTTCAGGATGCATCAGGATGTCTTCAGTTCCGGAACGTAACGTTTTTTGGCCGGAGAAAATACCGCAGCATGCTGCGCTTTTTGCTCCGGCCAAAAATCCGGAACACTTGCCGCAAGGCCGGATCCGGAATTAATGCCCATTGAAAGGCATTGATCCGGATCCGGCCTTAAGCTAAACGTCGTTTCGGCGCATTGCCGGAGCCGACATTTAGCTTTTTCAGAGTGGTTACCATGGCTGCCGGGACGCTAAAGTCCAGGCAGCCATGGTAAAGTGTAGCGGGGAGTGGGGGAGCAGCATACTTACCGTCCGTGCGGCTCCCCGGGCGCTCCAGAGTGACGTCAGGGCGCCCCAAGCGCATGGATCATGTGATCGCAAGGATCCGTCATCCATGCGCATGGGGCGCTCTGACGTCATTCTGGAGCGCCCCGGGAGCCGCACGGACTGTAAGTATACCGCTCCCCCGATCCCCGCTCCTACTATGGCAACCAGGACTTTAATAGCGTCCTGGGTGCCATAGTAACACTGAACGCCTTTGGAAGACGGTTCCGTCTTCAAATGCTTTCAGTACACTTGCGTTTTTCCGGATCCGGAGTGTAATTCCGGCAAGTGGAGTACACGCCCGATCCGGACAACGCAAGTGTGAAAGAGGCCTAAGAGGTTTGCTCACTTGCTCAAAAAATGTTGCAACTTTTTAAATTTTTACATCACTAACTCCAGTTTTGGAAAGTGGTTGAGAACGTCAGTGCAGTTAGCTATGTTAATTAGTTTCACTCCAGATTAATTAACTGAGATGCAAACTCACTCCAGTAGGGGGGTGGCATAAAACAATTAGAGTAGCATTTCTACACAAAAGTGTAAAAAAATTGAACAAACGATCTCTGACAATTCATAAATTTGGCGCAAAGCATGCCAACGCGGACTCAAGTTTTAAATGTTATCCTTGTGATAAATTCTCCCTACAGTGCATTCGTAATGTTTTTAGAATCTTTCATTTTTTTCACATTTTATGTTCTAAATAAAAAACAAATTCAAGTTGTCCCCCTCAATCTGCACTCAACACCTCATAATGACAAAGTGAAAACAGAATGTTAGAAATCTTTGCTAATTTATTGAAATAGGGACCTTCGGTGGACAGCCATTTTCAGGTCTCTTCAGAGATGTTTGGTTGGGCTCAAGTCAGGGCTCTGGCTGGGCCACTTAAGGACATTCACTGAGTTGTCTCTAAGCCACTCCTGTGTTGTATTGGGTGTGTGCTTAGGCTCATTGTCTTGTTGGAAGCCTTCGGGCCAGTCTGAGGTCGAGAGCAGTTTGGATCAGGTTTTCATTAAAAATATGTGCTTTGCTTTATTCAACTTTCCCTCAATCCTGACCAGTCTTCCTGTTCCTGAAAAACAAACCCACAGCATGATGGTGCCACCACCATGCCTCACTGTGGGGATGGTATTGGTTAGGTGATGAGCAGTGCCTGGTTTCCTCCAGACATGAAGCTTAGAAGTGAGGCCAGAAAGTTCCATCTTGGTTTCATCAGACCAGAGAACCTTGTTTCTCACAGTCCTTTAGGTGCTTTTTTTTTTCTTTTTTTTGCAAACTTTCATATGTCATATGGAAAGGTTTCTTTCTGGCCACTTCTACCATAAAGCCCAGATTGGAGGAATTCTGCAGTGATGGCTGCCCCAGGTTTCTGCCATTTGTCTTTGGAGCTCAGCCAGAGTGACCACAGGGTTCTCATTCACCTCTCATACCATGACCCTTCCACCAACCCCCTTTGGTTGTCAGCTGGGAGATATATAGACAGGGCTGTGTCTTTCCAAATCATGCCTAGTCAACTGAAGTTACCACAGGTGGACTCCAATCAAGGTGTAGAAACATCTCAAAGATGGTCAAGCCAAATTGGATGCTCCCAAAGATAAGTTTCATGTGTCATAGCAAAGGGTCTGAATACTTATGAGCATGCAGAATTTGAGTTTTTCAATTTAAATAAATTTGCAAACAGTTCTAAAACAGTTTTTACTATCATTATGGGTTATTAAATGCAGATTGATATGGAAACTTGATTTTTTTTATTTTAGCACAAAGCCACAACGTAACAAAATGTGAAAAAAGTAAAAGGGTCTGAAGACTTTCCAGGCGCATTATATGTCTTATTTTGGATAAACACTAAGGGGGACACTCATCGTCTCTCTGTGATCTATACTCGGATCTATACATGGTAAAAATGACCAGTTGTACAGATTTTTTAATCCCACCAATATACAACTTGTATATGTATGGCGCTGCTACTGACTTTTTAACATTATTTGAGATGAATTAATAAAATACATATTTAGATTAATTGTGTACTGTGTATTTATAATTTTCCTTTTCGTGTGGTAGACTTTTAAATCCCCTGCATGTGAACTTCTGCTGCGGATTTTTACTTCAAATTTCAATATAGACAGGGTGCTGAATCCCCTTAAAGAGACCAGTTCTGTATGGAGACTTTCTGGAAGTGCTCCGTGGTATGGAGACTTATTGGCAATGCTCCATGGGAAACGAATAGGCAAAGAAAGAGAACCATCTCACCAGCGCCACCTATTGAAAATGGCTCCCTAAGAGTCAAGATCTGACTTTCCAACAAGCCTTGGGATTTGACAATGGAACATAGCCAAGCCAGATATCCATCCGTAGACAGCTGTTTCGGGATGCTTGCCCCTTGTCAGTATGCAGTAGGATTCTGGCTGGCTGAGTACGATGCCTTGGAAGTGGCTTTGGCAGGGGATGGAGACTTACTGGAAGCTCTCCATGGTATGGAGACTTATTGGCAATGCCCCATGGGAAACTAATATGGACTGATGAAATCCACAGGAAAAGTACAGCAAGAGCCTTGTATTACATGCACATTTGCCACAGATTTGTTCCAAAATCCCCTGGACTTACAGTGGAAAAATCTGCTCCTTCCACCAGATCTCAATCTATGGAATTCAATTTTAGAAGTAACCCTTTAAATAGGAGATTTTGATTCCTTGGTTTAACCCATTGCAGATATATCTTGAGCAAGCTTGCCATAAGGGCTTAGAACGCGACCGTATGTATTTTGCAGTCCGCAAAGCACGGATCCGCAAAAAATAGGGATGACGTCCGTGTGCATTCCACTAATTGAATGGTCCTATCCTTGTCCGTAATGAGGACAATAATAGGACATGTTTTTTTCATTTCGGAACAGACATACGGAAACAGAATGCACACACAGTTATTTCCGTTTTTTTTAAATGAATGGTTCCGAATACGGGAGGCAAAAAAAACGTAAAGGACGCGGAAACAAAATACGTTAGTCTGCATGAGCCATAACTGGCAGGCAGTAGCGTCAGTGCCCATCTTACTCTGCCCAATCCATCAAGTAACTGCATGTTGGGATCAATGCTGACACAGCGGTGGAGGTGGAGGTGAAGGATTGTATATACTATACAGCCCAAGGGACACAATGTAAGGACACAATGTTTTATGTCAAACGTTCCACGACACCGAATAATATTTGGAACGCCCACAACTCTGACACCCGTTATATAAATGAATGCCATTAATTATAGTGCTCGCGGTATGGCATAAAAGGGGTTGTCCATGATTAGAAAACATGGCTGCTTTCTTCCTAAAGCAGCACCACCTCTGTCCACAGGTTGTTTCTGGTATTGCATTTCGGCTCCATTGGTGTCACTGGACAGAGCTACAGTACCGCACACAACCTGTGGACAGGGGTAGTGCTGTTATAGGAAGAAAGCATCCATGTTTTTCTAATCCTGGACAACCCCTTTAAACCATAGCTCAGTAAACACATTGGTGGGATTAATGTTTTGTGCATATTTCCCTTATTTAAAATTATTGTGCAGGATTAGACAAACATGTCTGCTTTCTTCCAAAAACAGCACCACACCTGTCCATGGATTGCAGCTCAACTCAAGTGAAAGGGCCTGAGCTGCAGTACCACACACAACCTGTGGACAGGTGTGGCGCTGCTTTTTCTTTTTTAAAGAAAGCAGTCATGTTTTTCTAATATATAGGACCTAAGGAAAGTACCACTCGGCCCATAAGAAGCATGGCCTTGGACAGCTACATCTAGAAAAAAAATTCTATGGGAATGCGAATAGAAAAGATAAACTAATTTTCTTGTTCTACAGGAAAAAAAAAACTGGCCTGGTCATCAAGGGGTTAAAAGTGAAAACTACTATAGACCGCTATTACAGCCACATTTCAGATCACCACCTTTGAAAAGCATCTTACTGTCTACAATAGAATGCAAATCAATGCACCTCCTTCGATGTCATGGCTCCTCTTAAAGGGGTTGTTTAGAGTGGAAGAGCCACCTTTATATACAGTCCTTTATTAAGCAATGTCTGAGTTAAAGGGTTATTCCCATCTCAGACAATGTGGACATTTCGCTAGGATATGCCCCCATTGTCTGATAGGTGAGGGTCCCAGCGGGTGAGAGGGGAAAGTGGTGGCTGGAGGACACTGGGTCTGGTCATTACCAAGCGCTCTCCCCATAGAAGTGAACGGGAGCGCCACCCACGATATGCCCAGGCTCGGACTGGCCCACCGGGGAGTCGGGGGATTCCTCCATAGGCCCCCAGTCTCCTGTGCCGGAGACAGAGGAGTAATTATTTCTCTTGTTTGTCAGGAGAGATAATTATTGTAGCCACTAGGTGGCAGTATCGCACAGTGATGCAGCCTCCTACTGGAGTAAATTGTACAGGAGGCCCTGCAGTATCTTCTAAACTTCCCGGCTGCTGGCAGTGAAGGAGGAGTGAACATGTCTGGCCATCCTCCTGCCCTCCCTGCTGTCAGAAAACTGTGGTTGCTGGAGAGAAGGACTCCTCTGTGGCGCTGGGCTGATTTCTCAGGTGTGTGACAGTAGTGAGCTGTAGGAGACTGTAAGGGGGAAATAGTGGATTTGTTTATAGTAGACTCAGATCTGTGTATGTGTGCTGCTCTCTGAAGAGTTCAGAGTGGCATTGGGGGGACTCTGCCCTAGGTCCCCCCAATGCCTCTGCTTTAGCTGTACCCCCATAAATGCCCCAGCTCCAGATTTCCCCACTCTAAATATTGCCTCTTCTACAGTTACCCCTGCTCCAGGATCCACACTACTATACTGCCTTAGGTGACCCTAATGCCTTTGTTTCAGTTATGACCCTCCGTTTGTGCCCTTTGCTCACGTTGCTCCTCTAGCACCTTTGCTTGGGCTTTGGTAAAGGTTATGACCTGCAAAGGGGGTTGGACTTATGCCCGAAAAATTCTGCACAATGCACAGTCATTCTCCAGTATTGACACGTATGGTTTACATGGCGGTAGTGATGATATTCTGTATTTACAGGCATCACTGCTGCCATGTAAAGAGTGTAAAGAGATACTGGTGGTGGTGTGGTGGAGGATTTAAAGGGGTTGTCCAGGTTTTCAAGTTATCCTCTCCACACCATAGGGCATAACTGATTTGTGGGGTCCGATTCAGCAACCCCCACTGATCCCAGGAACGGGTCCTGTTCCCCCTTTTTGATGGTTTGGCAGGCCACACATAAGCCCTGCTGCTCCATTTATTCTCTTTGGGACAACTGGAAATAGCCAGCGCTGTACTCTGCCATCTCCAGTGACCCCATAGAGAATGGATGGAGAGGCAGGGCATATGCTCGACCTGCCACTCAATCAAGAAGGGGGATCAGTGGGGGCTCCAGCGTTCAGACCCCAACAGATCACTTAGTTATCCCCGATCCTGTGGATAGAGGACAACTTGAAAAGTGGACACAGGCCCTTTAACAGGCGAGCATTTCTATTTTAGTTTGACACATATTTTGGGCCAGATTTTTAATTTTTTTTTTTTTTTTATTTTTTTTACACCCAAAGAAAACCTTTAAGGACAGGGAATGTGAAAAGGTCCAACAGCTATGACACGACAGGTGATAAGTGTCTGATTGGTGGGGGTCTGACTGCTGGGACCCCCATGATCAAGGGAACGTGGTCTTAACCACTTCAGCCCAGGGGCGTAGCGTGGGGGGTGGCCAGGGGGGCTGTTGCCCCAGGCGCCAAACTGCAGGGGGCGCTCCGGCGCCGGCTGAAAAGTTTTTATATTGTGCGTTTTTTTCAGGACGCGCAACGGCCGGCCAGAGTCTGAGGCAGAAAGCTGTTTAGTGCGTGCGCCCGCCCGGCCCTGATGATTCATTTGTGCGGTCGTCGCGGCGGGCGCACTACTGTGTTGGTTAGTTAACTGTTAACAACTAGACAGTCTGACTGGCCTGGCTCCCGCCGGCTCCGCCCACTTTCCAGGCGGGAAACACAGTGCGGAGTGCGGGAGCCAGAGCCAGCAGAAGATTGCCAGGAGCAGGAGGCGGCGCCGCGGCAGAAGACAGACTGAGTCCACTGGTCAGTGTGCACTGTGTCACTTCAGACTCCAGTCCAGACAGAGAACTGTTGAGTCAGAGACTGACCAGGCCCTGAGTCTGAGTGAGCCCTGAGTCAGTGAGCCGTCCAGACTGTCCTGAGACTACTACAGAGCAGAGGTAGAAAGGGAGTTAGTGGGTGGCCATGTCAGATGTCACAATGATGACCTCCCTCCCTGTCCCTGAGTCTGTGTGTGGGGGGATGGTGCCACCACTGTCTGAGCCAGGCTGAGCAGCATGCAATAATAATGGTAATAAATCAATGAGTGAAGTGCCAGATCTCTGCCAGGCCAAATAGGTGGCGTGGCAGTCTGGCATTCATGGTTCTGATGTGGCAGCTTATAGGTATACATTGGGGCCATAATATATAATAATTATATAAGGGGGCCATCATTAATTATACATAGGGGCCATTATATATTATAATTATACAGAGAGGCTATTAATAATGGCCCCCCTGTATAATTATTACCGTAAATATTATGGCCCCACTGTATAACTATAATTTATAGTTATACTGTGGGGCCATAATATATAATAATTATACAGAGGGGCCATTATATATAATAATTATACAGGGGGGCCATTATACAGTATATTAGAATTATACAGAGGGCCCATTATCAATAGCCTCTCTGTATAATTATAATATATAATGGCCCCTATGTATAATATATAATGGCCCCTTATATAATTATTATATATAATGGCCCCTTTGTATAATATATAATGGCACCTTTGTATAATTATCATTTATTATGGCCCCTCTGTATAACTATAATATATAATGGCCCCCTGTAGAATATATTATGGCCCCCTTGTATAATTATTATATATAATGACCCCCCCTGTATTATTATAATATATAATGGCCCCCTCCGTATTATTATAATATATAATGGCCCCTCTGTAATATTAGGATATATAATGGCCCCCTCCGTATTATTAGGATATATAATGGCCCATTATATATCCTAATATTACAGAGGGGCCATTATATATCCTAATATTACAGAGGGGCCATTATATATACTAATAATACAGAGGGGCCATTATATATACTAATAATACAGAGGGGGACATTATATATTATACAGAGGGGGCCATTATATATACTAATAATACAGAGGGGACATTATATATCCTAATATTACAGAGGGGTCATTATATATAATAATTATACAGAGAGGCCATTTTATATATAATAATAATACAGAGGGGGCCATTATATATTATACAGAGGGCCATTATATATAATAACTAATAATAATAAAACTCTGCAGAGATGAGACGCGGCTGAAAGAAGGTGTCATGGCGGTCTTATCTCCGAATGAAGACGCTGAGGAAAGTCTACATCACAGGAGATGTCACTGGATGGATGAGGTATGTGGTGCTGTATTATACTGTATATTTTGTAGTGATGTATGTAATGTCCAAACACATATTTGTTTCATGGTAGGGTTGGGTGGTGGATTGAGAATTTGGCCAACCCTGCCGCATCCTGGCCCCAGACTTCAGGTCACACTGTGTGGGGCCTTATACCCATCTACTACATCATCTGTACTTAGAGAGTTACCACCATGTTATCTGTGGTGTTATATAGGACTGCTATATTATCTGTAAAAGGGGCGTGTCCACAGGTTGGGAGGGGGGGCGCAATAAATGGCTTGCCCCGGGTGCTGGCAACCCACGCTACGCCACTGCTTCAGCCCCCAGTGCTTAAACACCCTGAAAGACCAGGCCACTTTTTACACTTCTGACCTACACTACTTTCACCGTTTATTGCTCGGTCATGCAACTTACCACCCAAATGAATTTTACCTCCTTTTCTTCTCACTAATAGAGCTTTCATTTGGTGGTATTTCATTGCTGCTGACATTTTTACTTTTTTTGTTATTAATTGAAATTTAACGATTTTTTTGCAAAAAAATGACATTTTTCACTTTCAGTTGTAAAATTTTGCAAAAAAAAACGAGATCCATATATAAATTTTGCTCTAAATTTATTGTTCTACATGTCTTTGATAAAAAAAAAATGTTTGGGTAAAAAAAAAATGGTTTGGGTAAAAGTTATAGCGTTTACAAACTATGGTACAAAAATGTGAATTTCCGCTTTTTGAAGCAGCTCTGACTTTCTGAGCACCTGTCATGTTTCCTGAGGTTCTACAATGCCCAGACAGTACAAACACCCCACAAATGACCCCATTTCGGAAAGTACACACCCTAAGGTATTCGCTGATGGGCATAGTGAGTTCATAGAACTTTTTATTTTTTGTCACAAGTTAGCGGAAAATGATGATTTTTCTTTTTTTTTTCTTACAAAGTCTCATATTCCACTAACTTGTGACAAAAAATAAAAAGTTCTATGAACTCACTATGCCCATCACGAAATACCTTGGGGTCTCTTCTTTCCAAAATGGGGTCACTTGTGGGGTAGTTATACTGCCCTGGCATTCTAGGGGCCCAAATGTGTGGTAAGGAGTTTGAAATCAAATTCTGTAAAAACTGACCAGTGAAATCCGAAAGGTGCTCTTTGTAATATGGGCCCCTTTGCCCACCTAGGCTGCAAAAAAGTGTCACACATCTGGTATCTCCGTACTCAGGAGAAGGTGGGGAATGTGTTTTGGGGTGTCATTTTACATATACCCATGCTGGGTGAGAGAAATATCTTGGCAAAAGACAACTTTTCCCATTTTTTTATACAAAGTTGGCATTTGACCAAGATATTTATCTCACCCAGCATGGGTATATGTAAAAAGACACCCCAAAACACATTCCTCAACTTCTCCTGTATACAGAGATACCAGATGTGTGACACTTTTTTGCAGCCTAGGTGGGCAAAGGGGCCCATATTCCAAAGAGCACCTTTCGGATTTCACTGGTCATTTTTTACAGAATTTGATTTCAAACTCCTTACCACACATTTGGGCCCCTAGAATGCCAGGGCAGTATAACTACCCCACAAGTGACCCCATTTTGGAAAGAAGAGACCCCAAGGTATTCGCTGATGGGCATAGTGAGTTCATGGAAGTTTTTATTTTTTGTCACAAGTTAGTGGAATATGAGACTTTGTATGAAAAAAAAAATCATCATTTTCCACTAACTTGTGACAAAAAATAAAAATTCTAGGAACTTGCCATGCCCCTCACGGAATACCTTGGGGTGTCTTCTTTCCAAAATGGGGTCACTTGTGGGGTAGTTATACTGCCCTGGCATTTTCCAGGGGCCCTAATGTGTGGTAAGTAGGTAAATGACCTGTGAAATCCGAAAGGTGCTCTTTGGAATGTGGGCCCCTTTGCCCACCTAGGCTGCAAAAAAGTGTCACACATGTGGTATCGCCGTATTCAGGAGAAGTTGGGGAATGTGTTTTGTGGTGTCATTTTACATATACCCATGCTGGGTGAGAGAAATATTTTGGCAAAAGACAACTTTTCCCATTTTTTTATACAAAGTTGGCATTTGACCAAGATATTTATCTCACCCAGCATGGGTATATGCAAAATGACACCCCAAAACACATTCTCCAACTTCTCCTGAATACGGAGATACCACACGTGTGACACTTTTTTGCAGCCTAGGTGGGCAAAGGGGCCCAAATTCCTTTTAGGAGGGCATTTTTAGACATTTGGATACCAGACTTCTTCTCACGCTTTGGGGCCCCTAAAATGCCAGGGCAGTATAAATACCCCACATGTGACCCCATTTTGGAAAGAAGACACCCCAAGGTATTCAATGAGGGGCATGGCGAGTTCATAGAAAAAAAAAATTTTGGCACAAGTTAGCGGAAATAGATTTTTTTGATTTTTTTTCTCACAAAGTCTCCCTTTCCGCTAACTTGGGACAAAAATTTCAATCTTTCATGGACTCAATATGCCCCTCAGCGAATACCTTGGGGTGTCTTCTTTCCAAAATGGTGTTATTAGTGGGGTGTTTGTACTGCCCTGGCATTTGAGGGTCTCCGCAATCATTACATGTATGGTCAGCATTAGGAGTTTCTGCTATTCTCCTTATATTGAGCATACGGGTAATGAGATTTCTTTTTTCCGTTCAGCCTCTGGGCTGAAAGAAAAAAATGAACGGCACAGATTTCTTCATTCGCATCGATCAATGTGGATGAAAAAATCTCTGCCAAAAAAAGAAAAAGGAGGGGAAAGGCGTCTGCCAGGACATAGGAGCTCCGCCCAACATCCATACCCACTTAGCTCGTATGCCCTGGCAAACCAGATTTCTCCATTCACATCAATCGATGTGGATGAATAAATCCTTGCCGGGATTTATTTTTTTTTTATATACAAAGTGTTTGCCAAAGCATAGGAACACCGCCACCTCCTCAGCTCATATGCCTCGGCAAACGTATCTTTTACTGCAGAGGAGAAATCTCGTCTTGCAGCGCCGCATACACCGACTTGCGTGTAATCTGACAGCAGCGCAATGCTTCTGTCCGAATGCACATCAGTGCTGCAGCTAGTCGATCGGTTGGTCCACCTGGAAGGTAAAAAAAAAAACCAGGCCGCAACACAATAATTTTATTAACTTTGGAAGAGAACATATTAACTTTAATTTTTTGAACTAAACATTAACCTTTTTGCTTACTGGTGTTTTTTTTTTTTTTTTTTTTTTTTTACCTTTATAGAACAAACCTCTCCTTCCCCATGGGACAATGTGCAAAGCGCAAATCGCCCAAAGATGTGGCGAAGTACGTTATGCACTTTATCCCAGGTGAAAGGAGAGGTTTGCAGCAGCTGTGAGAGAAAGGGCCCTAATAGCCCTGTGTGCCTGTCCTGGTGAGATGTGATCCCTATGCTAGGTGTACCTGTGTGTGGTACTTCCGGAAACACTCTCCTAAGCATAGGGCAGGGTGGTCCGGACAGTCAGGACAGAAATAGCGGGTGTCACGCCTTATTCCACTCCTGCTACAGACACAACATTTTTTTCGGGGTGGCGGTTGGGTTGAGGTACCAGCAACGACACTGGGGAAATGTCGCTCGTGTAGACGGCTAACTACACTGGTGGATGGGGCCACGGAACCTCCTGGATAAAGGAGGTTCTCGATGATCTCTTCCTGGAATTTGAGGAAGGATCGTGTTCTCCCAGCCTTACTGTAGAGAACAAAACTATTATACAGCGCCAATTGAATTAAATATACAGACACCTTCTTATACCAGCGTCTGGTTCTGCGGGAAACTAAATAGGGAGCCAACATCTGGTCATTGAAGTCCACCCCTCCCATGAGCACAATATAGTCGTGGACTGAGAGGGGCTTTTCAATGACACGGGTTGCCCTTTTAATTTGGATTGTCGTGTCTGCGTGAATGGAGGAGAGCATGTAAACGTCACGCTTGTCTCTCCATTTCACCGCGAGCAGTTCTTCGTTACACAAGGCAGCCCTCTCCCCCCTTGCAAGACTGGTGGTTACAAGCCGTTGGGGGAAGCCCACGCGACTAGTTCGCGCGGTGCCACAGGCGCAAATCCGTTCTATAAACAAATGCCTAAAGAGGGCCACACTTGTGTAAAAATTGTCCACATAAAGATGGTACCCCTTGCCGAATAAGGGTGACACCAAGTCCCAGACTGTCTTCCCACTGCTCCCCAGGTAGTCAGGGCAACCGACCGGCTCCAGGGTCTGATCTTTTCCCTCATAGATCCGAAATTTGTGGGTATAGCCTGTGGCCCTTTCACAGAGCTTATACAATTTGACCCCATACCGGGCACGCTTGCTTGGGATGTATTGTTTGAAGCCAAGGCGCCCGGTAAAATGTATTAGGGACTCGTCTACGCAGATGTTTTGCTCAGGGGTATACAAATCTGCAAATTTCTGGTTGAAATGGTCTATGAGAGGCCGAATTTTGTGGAGCCGGTCAAAAGCTGCGTGGCCTCTGGGACGGGAGGTGGTGTTGTCGCTAAAGTGCAGGAAACGGAGGATGGCCTCAAATCGTGCCCTGGACATAGCAGCAGAGAACATGGGCATGTGATGAATCGGGTTCGTGGACCAATATGACCGCAATTCATGCTTTTTGGTTAGACCCATGTTGAGGAGAAGGCCCAGAAAAATTTTAAGTTCGGAAACTTGGACTGGTTTCCACCGGAAAGGCTGGGCATAAAAGCTTCCCGGGTTTGCGGTTATAAATTGTGTGGCATACCGGTTTGTCTCTGCCACGACTAAGTCCAAGAGCTCCGCAGTCAAGAACAGCTCAAAAAATCCCAGGGCCGTACTGATCTGAGCCGTCTCAACCCGAACTCCAGACTGGGCGGTGAAAGGGGGAACTAATGGTGCGGCTGAAGTTGGTGACTGCCAATCAGGGTTTGCCAGCACCTCAGGGATTCTAGGGGCTCTACGGGCCTGTCTGTGTGGTGGCTGCGACGGGGTAACTAGTGCACGTGCCACCGTACCAGCTTCAACTGCCCTTCTGGTGCTCACTACTTCACCATGTTGTACGGCAGTGCTGGTACTAGGTCCAGGGAGGGCTGCGCTGCTGGTGTATGCCTCACCACGTGATCCGGCAGCGACAGCCCCACTCTGCTGCTCTTGAAGCGGATCCTGCACAACCTGTGGTCTAGCAACACGGGGCCGGGTACGCCTGGTGCTGCCAGGGACCTCAACCTCCTCGTCTGAACTTTGGGTCAGAGAGCCACTGCTTTCTACAGGTTCATATTCTGACCCGCTAGATTCGTCAGATGAGGGTTCCCATTCCTCATCCGACTGGGTCAGAATCCTGTAGGCCTCTTCAGAAGAATACCCCGTTTGACATTTTGGACTACTAAATTTAGGGGTATTCCCTGAGACTACCCAAGAAAAAAAGCAAGCCTGTCTTACAAAGGGGAGGCTAGCGAAGTACCGGAGGCCGCTGCGGTTGATAAAAAATATCAAAACTGATTTTTTTATCGCCGCAGAGCGTGTAAAGTGAATGTGCAGTGATCAAAAAAATTTATTTTTTGTCACTGTGGTGGGGCGGGCGTGGGTGAACGCACGTGTGGGCGACCGATCAGGCCTGATCGGGCAAACACTGCGTTTTGGGTGGAGGGCGAACTAAAGTGACACTAATACTATTATAGATCTGACCGTGATCAGTTTTGATCACTTACAGATACTATAAAAGTACAAATGCTGATTATCGATACGCTAAACAGCGAATAAAAGTGACTGCGGTGCGGTGGGGTGGGCGCTAACTGACGCTAACTACCTAACCAAGGCGCGGTGAGGGAAAGACGCTGGCAGGCTGGATACGTGCTGTGTATAATGTGATGGAAAAGAGTCAAATATGGACAATCACAATACATTAGTAAGTGCCTTGTATTAACTTTCTCTACATGATAAATGCTAATTGCTGAAGTGAGACATCCCCTTTAACCCCTTTAAGAGTGCTACACTTAATAGGGTCAGGCATAAATGTCTGGTGTGTGCATTGCGTGTTTCCTATGTGTGATTGGTGTGTGCTATATATGATCTATGTGTCAGTGGTGTATGTCCAACATGTGACATATGCATCAGTGGCATGTGAGCCACGTATAAGTGTCTTGTGTCCAATGAGTGATTGGTGTGCGCTGCACGCGTCTTGTTTCTGACGATATTTCAGGATATCCATTTATGTGTACATTCTACCACATGTAGGTTTGTGCATTTTGCTGTGACTGTCTGACATCACACTTCATCTTTAATATTTCTGTTATCACTGTAAGGGCTCATGAACACGACCATTGGATGTTTTGCAGTCCGCAAATTGCAGATCCGCAAAACATGGATACCGGGTGTGTGCATGCAACTTTATGTTGGACAGAACAGCCGACCTCTAATAGAACACTCCTATCCTTGTCTGTAATGTGGACAATAATAGGACATGTTCTATCATTTTGCAGAACGGACATGCAGACACGGAATGCACACGGAGTCTTTTTTTTTTTTTTTTCGGCCCCATTGAAGTGAACGGTACGGACATGGAAAAAAAAAAAGTTTGTGTGCAGGAGCCCTAAGGTGGGCCCCCAGAATCAGTTACACTGGTGGTCCCTAAGTTCCCCAGTCCGGCACTGGATATGCCCCCATTGTCTGAGATGGGAATACATCTTGGGGGAGTTCTTTATTCGGGATCCTCATCTCTTGGCCAGAGTGGCGAGCAGTTACAAAGAGCGTCTCGTGCTCTCGAGGACCTGTCCTGTATTGCACAGACAGACAGACACTGTGTAATTCTTAATTTACCCTGTGGTGGCGCTGCAGGAAAACTGAACTCCTCCAACAATTTCCCCCGCGGATTACAGCAAATCATTGGGGATTCAAGAAGAGGCACACTTTGTGATCAGCCTAAAGGGTTTTTCCAGGAATAAAAATTTCCTTATAGCTTCTAGACTGCATCACCTATTGACTTACCTGCTCCCCACCACTCCGTTCCTGCATGGTGCTTCCATTTCCTCCGTCTTCCGGTCGCCAGCTTGTTTTCTTCCATGGACAAGGTCACCTATGCTGTTGCAGTCAATGGTTGGTTTCAGTGGTGACGTGCCGCTTGGGGAGCAGGTAAGTATGACTCTGTCCCATGCAGGTAACCCATAGATAATGGGAATATTTTACAGGACACATAAGTAGGAAGACATGGATTTCATTTCTATTCACACCGCGCTAGGACTCCACTTAGCGTGTAACACTTTGCAGAGTGCAGGTACTTTACTTCTGATCAGCGGGGACCTCTACTGGCCAGCTGCAGGTAAATGAGGGAGCGAAGGGAACGTAAGAACTGTGTGGAACAGAGTCAGCATCTGCAGGAAGAACAAGCTAAGCTATCAGCAGAATTCTCGTTTAACTTCCAGCAACTCACCCCCCCCCCCTCTCTTTACACATGCATACTCAGTTCGGCTTAGCATGCTCGTATTCTTAAAGGGATTATCCCATGATTAATGTAAACAATTAAAATCAGGCATCATATAGGACATGACGATCTCTTTCCTACAGTCCTGTACCTCACATGGGTCCAGAGATCTCCCCATTCATTGCTCCAATGTCTCCGCTAGATTTATTTAAAGCTGGCAGCTCAGGGGGCGTGTCCTTTCTGCTGTCGCTAGTGGCAGTTGAAGGATGGAACTGAGCATGTGCTTCCATCTCAAAGAGCGGGACAGAGAAATTTTGGCGCAATACAAATAGAGTTCAGTGAATAACAAGTAATTACAAAAATATTCAGATCCGGGGGCTGGTTTGAAACATTTTGAATATTTTTGGTGAGACAACCTATTTAATGGAGAGAGGAGAATAAGTCTCTGCTAGACACATTTGGCAGCAGCTTATACCACTTGACCAGAGGATAGGTCGTCAGCATAAAAATCCCTTTATGCATGAGGTTCTAAGTACTCAATTCTCCTTCTGATTATTATTACTCCCATCATACCTCAGTATGGGGGTATGAATTTCATACTTTTATTTTTTATTTTTTTATCCTAGGGGATGCTTTCTCCTGCACTCTCTGTCACCCTCTGCTGGGCGATGGACCCTATATGAGCTTCCAAGAGGAGTAGCGGAAGAGAAGTGACATCAGATCTGATTGTATGGCTTGGTCAGTATAAGTTCAGCTCAATGGTGCCTGAGGGGTTGCCTGAGATTTTTTAAATTGATGGCGTGTCCTCAGGATAGATCATCAATATCAGATCGACAGGTGTTCAACTCCTGGCACGCCCGCCGATCAGCAGTTTGAAGAAGCCTCATCACTGCGTTGAGCCCTTCCGCCTCCTTGCAACTCACCAAGCACAGTTCCATCCATTTGATAGGGGCTGTTTTTGAAATTGACTTAAATGAGACTGAGCTGCACCTAGGCCATGTGACTGACAAATGTGACGTCACTGGCCTAGGAAGTGGTCACAGCGCCCGTTATACTGCAGCCCCTTCAAAAAGCTGACTGATGGGGTTGGTGGGAGTCAGACCTCCACCAGTCACAAATTAATGATACGCCACTAATTTTAACATTTCAAAAAACCCATTTAAAGTGAAAAAACACAATAAATCTGGCCATACACATTAGCTTAATATTGGCTGAACTGGCCTATTTCAGGGCGATTGGTTGGCCATAAAATGTCTATGGCGGTGCCCCAGCTGTCCCCTAACTGCAGATATTGGGTGAAAGAACAATGGTGCCCGATTTATTTATTTTTTGTTCACAGGAGAGATAAGCCGCTACGAGAGGTGTTGGGCAGCCACTTACTCCCCTCTCCTCACTGAGAACATATGGACGCTCAGCCAACAAGTATCTAATGTGTACGGCCAACTTAAAACACATACAAAGATCATAGTAGATAAGTAAGACACAAATGCAGAATGTAACCATAAAATATTTAATAAAAGTATCTGTACAAAATATTTAAAATGGGTTATAAAAGAGAGTATTTTAGGAATAGTCAATTGACAAAATATATCCCACTATATAGTATATAGAGAAAATATAGAATGATAATTTACACTTCAATATGTACACTTTTAGAATACATACAATGCATTTACATCCTGGTTTCCCAATTGGTCGACTATCTAAATGTATACATTTCAAAATCCCAGGTCTCTAGTTTATCATGAATATATTAACCAAACACATATCCACCTATATTATTGACACAGGACGGAGAGGAAGCCTATAGAAATACATTATTCCATCAGACTGAGTTTCCTCAAGAGCCCTCCACAGCTCAGCATCACAATGATGTACCTTGTCGATAAATAAATTAGACATGTCCGATAAATAGGATTGCTGCACGTTTCTGATTTTATTTTCACTCCTGTGAGTCATTGGAAAATGAAATAATAATAAAAAATAAAAAAAAATTACAAATACAACGTAAGGCACTATAAGTGGAATGACCCTATAAGTGATTCAGAGGCAAGCAGGTAGTAAAGAACTAGGAGACAGTCAGTGATCTAATGGTGTATGTAAGATAGAGACAGCCCCTCTTGGTGCTAGAGGGCTCATCAGGACCAAGCTAGATTGACTCCACGCTCCTTATAGGCAGTGTAGACCTGAGCATGGACAAGGAAGAGGTGAGGAACCGGCTTGAGGGTTGCAGAAGACCTTCGTACCTACAACACATGACCCTTCTGACACTAGAGGAGGCGACCCCCACTTGAGTGTTTGTTGTCTACCCTTCTACTCAGTTTGTCCCCAGAAGGAAACAGTAAAGAAAATCAAGCTTGAGTAATATGTATAAAACCGCAATTTACTGCTATATGAAGGACAATTTAAAGGCTATGCACACTTATTATCCACTGATTTTTTTTACTGTTAAATTTATTCCTTATTGCAAAATGCAGCAACTTTCTAAATAGTCTTTGTTAAAAAAAATGTCCCACCATTATGTTGATGTAGAGTCTGTGCAATTCCTGTAGATAGCTGACTGTGCTGCTGCTTCTGACATCTAACAACACACTGCTCCTGGTCACTATCGGCTCTTTCTGCTCTCTCTTCCTCCCTTCTCTCACAGTAGGCCCTTGTTACAGATACAGTACCTGCAAATAAGGGAGGAGGTTGTTGGGGAGGATCGGGGGGGGGGGGGGGGGGGGGGGGGGGCTTTACACAGGCTGTATCAGTGTGGTTTGGGAGGAGAGAACCTAAGAAGAGACCAAGAACTCCCGGAGGAAGCATCAGTATCTGTACAAGAGAAAGGTGATCACACAGGTGCCACATAAGAAGGATGAGGTTTGCAGAGCATGCTGGAATATAGTCAACTATAGTACTGGTGAAGTAGGTAAGTCATACTCCATACCGGTCTGTTTGGATATTTTTTGTGCGTAGCTTCACTTTAAAAGCATAAAATAAATAGATTTGTGAAGATCTCCAGGTAAGGATGCAAGCCATAAAAAGCTGATTGGTTGGGTTCTCATCCCTAGGACTGCTACCTCTCCTGAGAATGGGGGTGCTTGGTCCCAAAACAATAAATGGGGGATGAAGAACAGCTCAATGTGCATGCTCAGCCATTTCCACCTCTCCCGTATGTGCACCTCTCTCACCACTCATTAGTTGATCATTAGGAAACCCCTTTCGATGGCCTCTGTCACCAGAAGAGACCACGTTAAGTTAGAGTTTTTACAATATTGCTTTATAGAGCAAACCTGGTGGGTGCATATCGCACCTACTAAATTGACCATACAGTGTCCACAATGGGGCCAAATCTAGTAAGGGCTATATGCTAGTTGCATGTGGTGGCTGTCACTTGGCCCTGTGTACCAATAAACAGGACCTTTCACTTTCTGCTGTGAACAGTAATGGGAAATAAGAGATGGTAAGTGCTAATTGCATTCCCACCGATTTGCTCAAGGGAGGAGGGGAGAGTGTTTGGTGGGTACAAATACACCCGCTGGCTTAGGGGCTTGTAGGGTCCCCTATTTAGAGGCCTAGTGACAGATGCCCTTGATATTGAATACAGCTTTACACATCTCTTACAGCCATTTCCTCTCATCTCCTTCGGCTGGAGACACACAAGTCACAGTTCACCTATAGCTTGGGGTCACTTTTGGTAATATACCCTGAAGAAGGCGCTTCTTTATCGAGATCGCTAATGAACAAAGCAGCGTGGAGGAGTAAACAGCAGCAGATTGCTAGATGAACAGCTTTTGTGTGTTCTGATCTAATTAGATGTCACTTAAACCATGCGAGTGTCAGGGGTCAACACCTGTACAGGCCTGGAGGTGGGAAAGGATGCACTGGCCGAGGAGAAGCTTATGTAGCGTAGTGATATTTCTTTATGTTATTGCGTGTCTACATACTATAGGACTATTAGCTCCCTCATGATCATTGTAGACTGGGTCATTGAAATATCGGAACCGTCAAATCTTACACAACCGCTTCATTATATTAAATCAATTCTGAATGTTCTTACACATTTAAAGGGGCTGTCTATAGGAAAGAATAAATAAAGTTTACTGCATAGGACAAAGTGTGTTCCCATACTGTGTAATATGTGATGTTTTGTAGTTTGGTCCCCAAATATATGAAGCTCTAAAACTAACATATAATGGGCTGCATTCAGAAAGACCCGCGCAAGCAGGAAATGTGGGTGTTCGCCACAGCAGCCAATCAGATTTAAGATTTCATTTTCCTGCTGAAGCTTTTAAGATAAAAGCCGCAAGCTGATTGGTTGCTTCTAGTGATATGTTCAATTCACTTTACACAATTCCAGAGACATACAAAAAACAGATACATTTAGTATAAGGAAGAATTATATTTCATATTTACCTAATTTGACATAATTCATCTCATTTATGTACTTTTTTGCTGTATACTGCACAGGGGTGAATGGATTTTGGCATTCATGGGATCTAATAGGTGTCAGATTATGATTGGCTGTCATAGAAAATTAGGTAAAACATGATCCCTTCTGGATCCTCCTGGATTATGTATTTTAATTTATTTCACTAAATTTCTTAGTGAACTCTAAAACTAGCAATAAACTATGTACATCAATCATTAATTAATTATCACTAAAATATTGGCAGATGTTAAGAAATTTAGTAAAATAACTTTGCATAATCCAGGGAGACATGATCTGTACTTGACTTGTGAGGACAGAGACCCTCTTACAAACTTGGACTATCGGATTCCGGAATAATGAAATTTTACTGTAGTTCTGATATTGAATGGGAATTCATGGGAATCCCTTTTCTGGATCTTTCCAGGATAATGTTGCATGTAGTCGAGATTTAAAGCTAAAGTAAATTTCAGATTTGAGATGTAATTTTTCCTGAACACGACCTGTCCACCCTTACTGGGTATGGAGCACAGCACATATTATATCCTGCTCTGAAGCAATTCCTTGGCAAGGAACGATGAGATCATCTGACTAAACAGATTTGCTGAATTCAGGTCAATATGTTGAGATTCGGCATTAGAGACAAAACGCTGGGAATTCCTTTCCTTTTTTATCATATATATAATCTCTAGGTTCCCAAATGTATGCAAATGCCTCCTGTCCATATGGACTGGGACCAACCCTTTGCTCTCCATAGCTATATACTTTTAATATACTGTAAGTTCTATCAGAAAATATAGGGTCACCATGCCACACCTGAGCACGAGCTTGAATGTATTTTCTATGCTTCCAAGGTGATCCATCAGCCTTACTCATCACACTATAGGTGACACATATACCTATACTCTACCACCAATTTCGGGACAGAGCCCCAGGGAACTGAACATGATGACTAGTCCTCAGTGCTGTGGCATGATTTTTTCCCCCAGAACTATCTTATTATAAAAGGCACCATGTGGTGGAAGCAATAGCAGGAGATATAGATATAGTCACCCTCCTGAATAGTCAAGGCTATGTTTGGGTTGCCCAAAGTCTATTCCATTGGCTATCACTCTCTGTAATAGTTATGGTAGAACAAGTCCTAACCTCTTGTCCAATGTTCTACAGTACTTCCAGAATACTTTTTAAGCAGTGCATCCAGGGACCTCTAGTTTTAGCTGAAGTTTACCAAACCATGAATGACTCCTTTTATACTGTATGCTGTATACAACACTGCCCTTTGCCTTCATAAAGCCAGGACTATAAAAACATTGTAATGCTGCCTATACATTCCAATTGTTAGTGGAAACCATAAAAGTTGACAACTATTTTTCCGAGCAAAAATGTGCTCACAAAATTGTTACCTTCCTCTGGCCAATGAGGGTTTCAAAGAGGACATAATGTTTAAAACTTTTTGAAAGAAGAAGACAACCAGTTAGACTACAAGTCAAGTCATCCTGATTTTTGAGTTACGCAGATATTAAAACTTTTTTTTAGACAACCCAAAAAAGTTAAGAGCCAGCATGTTTTTTTTTTAGGTGGCTTGGCCACCAGGCACCTGGGATTTGTCCTTCCCTTTAATATACAGTATGTCCAAATACATTTAAGAAATTATTGAATGACACACAGGAAAACCAAAACATTTCTAGGTTTACCTTGGCTTGCCTTTTTTGCTTGTGTTTTTGTTTTGAGTTAAAAAGTACAGAAGCACATACATATATTTTAGGCAGCAGCAAGTGCTACCTGCAACCACAGTTTTCTACCACCATGTCCTCATACTGTTTGTAGACTACATTATTACCAGAGTCTATATATAAAATACTGATTGGGCTGAGTTTTGAAGGGACGCAGCAGCTTGGTGGAGTGGACTCAGGGTCCATGGAGTTCATTAAAGTTTGAATAATGGCATGGTTAGTAGGTTCCAGATGTGACCTCAATGGGAAATCACATACCCCCTCACAGTGATAAGCCTCATAATCCAAGGGGGCTATGATCCAGTCGTCCCAGCCTAACTCCTTAAAATTGACATGAAGGGGCTTCTTACTACATCTCGTCTTCGATTTCTTGCCTTGCCCTTTACTGTTATGACTTGTCCTATTTGGTAGAGTTTGACGTTTTCTTCTTCTTTTGATAACGGATCTTTGACTGTAATCAGGCAGGTCTATCATTTTGGGGTTCTCCATGGATTTAATTTTGTCCCTGATTTCCTTGAAAAGGTTCTCTCTCCTCTTAGAGTAGGAAGAGACCACCAGTAAGGCCTTTTCAGGATCTGATAGACCTAGTCGATGAAACCCAAGTTGGATCAGTGGCAAATAGGATAAGGTAAGATCAGAGACCATCTTCAGAATGAAGCACAAAGACTCACTGGGACCCTTTCTTTTGTTTCCCATGACCTTCAAGACATTAAATACCTCCCACTTTGAAAAAGTGTCCAGCAAGTTGGCAGATCGAGAGTCTAGAAGTGTGGCTTCTTCCCAAGTTGTGGCACATGTGTAAAGGTAGAGGTGCACCAGACTTCCAGACTCGGGAAGAATCCCACTAATATTTTCTGGGGCTTTGCGTAGAATCCTTAACTCGGCCCCTATTATTTCATCCAAGGAAGACAAAGTGCTGATATCAAACGTGTACTTCTGTACAAAGGACAGCGGTGAAGCATCGCCTGAAACAAAGCATAAGATAGTAAGATTTTAAACGTTACCAAGCAAAAGGAGGTGAGGGATATATAGAGTAACCCTTTAAAATTATCTTAGATGACAAAATATTTATTATGTAATTTAAAGGGGTTTTCTGAGACTTATACTCATGACCCATCCTCTGGATCCTCTGGATAGGTCATCAGTATCTGATTGGTGACATCCGGGAGCTTAGCCTAGGCCATGTGACGTCATGTTTATGGGTCACATGGCCTAGACACAAGTCAGCCCCATTGAAGTGAATCAATCAGCCGCTATCAAATAGATGGTGCTGTGCTTGGTGAGCTGAGAGAATGCAGCAGCACTACTGCGAGTGCCGATGCCTTCTCAAACAGGTGATCATCTAGGTCATAAAAGTCTCAGAAGACACCACATGATGCAATAAGTATAAAAAAGACAGCACAAAATATGGACCATTGGGGCAAAAAATGCATACATAACTTAGGTTATATAACAAAAAATACAAAGAAGCAACCATACCCCCTCCCAAAAAAAGACAAAGAGACAGCATTGAGAAAGTATCGGTTAACCAAGCATTACTAGTTGAGTAGGAGGTGCCTGATTGGACCATACTTTACTAAATGTATCAGGGCACCTATTGGCCCCATATGTTCACTTTAGGAGGGAGAGGCTAGAATTAACCAAACCAATCCATGCCTGAAATTTTTGAGCATTCGGTTGTTTCCATTGGGTAGATAGAACCAGCTCCTCAGCCAACAGATGTAAGTTCACATTTGTGTCGGAGGCTCAGTTTAGATGTGTTTGTGTTGTTTCCATCAAAATGACATAGAAACCAAGAGACCTCATTGTAAGTCAATGCTGCCTGTCCTGCGATGGATTCAGTTCTGCCTTATGATTTCCTTGACGCAGATGTGAATACCAGCCTTAGGGTTCATGCACATGACATTCACCTGTTTTGTAGTCCGTAAGTTGCTCATCCACAAAATACGGATACCGGACGTGTGCATTCCACATTTTGCGGAATGGAACGTCCGGCCCATAGTAGAACAGTCCTATCCTTGTCCGTAATGTAGACAAGAACAGGACATTTTTGTGGATGAAACAGAATGGACAAATGGATGCGCACAACACATGGTGTGCTGTCCGCATCTTTTGTGGCCCCATTGAAGTGAATCGGTCCACATCTGACCCACAAAAAATGCAGATCGGATGCGGACAAAAAAATAAGTTCATGTGCATGAACCCTTAGGATAAGTTCACACTGCAGAATCTGCAGCAGAAAAATCAGTAGCTGAAAACAGGTCATTTTTTGGTTGTGTTTTTGAAATTTGGTGTTTTAGGAGTTTTTAGAGGATTTTTTTTCCAAGTGTTTTAGAAGAGTTGAGTTTTCTGCTTTTCCATTGACTTCTAAAGAAATCTGCAATCTAATCCACAGGACAGAAGTAATATTTCACTTCTCAAGCGATTGTGAATGTGAAATATGCAGCGAAAAACGCCTATTTTCCACCGCAGAATTAGTGTCAAAATTTGCCCATGTGAACTTAGCCTCTAAATACATCCAATTATTTATTAGTCCATCAAATACCAAATGGAAAGCCACACTATGAGTTTACACTAGTATAAAGAACAGAATAATATGAGCTGAAATATTTTACATTCATTATTTAAAGTAGAACTAGGTAAAAATCCATTCCCATGGAGATTAGTATATCGGCAGGGTGCTTCCACTTGTTGAATGCATGGAGATGGATGCCATCATTGTCAGCATCTACTTCCATCTTTACCAACAGAAATGGTCACAGACCCTTCTTGCCGAGCAGAGACAGCATGCAGCAGCTGTGAGACAATGTGTGTGCCTCCTGTTAGCTAGTTAGATCACTACCAGGAGTCGGGGAAGGGCCTGAGGGTTATCTTACTATGGCTGCCTGATGCAATAGGGAGGTAGCCCTGCTGTGGTTAACTGTGATAGAACATCCTGCTGTTCCTACTAAGGAAGTGGCAAGAACCTTACATTGACTGCTGGGGGAGAGGGAGGATTACACAAAAATCCATAACATATTTGCTGCCATATGTCTATGCTGGATGGACAAGACCTTCCTGTGGGGAGCTATCAGCGCACTTATGCGTTCTGGAAGTTAGACTTCAAGACACAGTATTTCAGTAGACACCTGGGCCAAGGGCCACAGCAGAAGCAGGAAACAAATCTGAAATGTCTCAGAGAGACAGCAATCCCATTCATAATAATGGAGAGGGATGGCCTCTCTACCCCCATACTCTGTAGTATTAATCATACCATACAGTGGCTAACTATAAACCTCAAACACTATAGTGTCCACATAACAGTGCCATATGCCTTAATCACAACCATATGCTGTGCTACCATCACCATATACCCCAAAGAAATACAATGTACAGTGGCTAAGTAGTAGTACAGTGTAATACCTAAGTCAATGCCACCACAATCAAGTGACACCAACATACAGTGACCAAATAACTACTCTGTACTAGTGTTGAGCGAACTTCTGTTTTAAGTTCGGCGTCTAAAGTTCGGCTTCCGGTTAGCGGAGACCATCGGCCATTATTGATTCCGCTACCACGGACCACAACGGAATTCGGAATCCATATCGGGATTCTTCGCTAACCGGAAGCCGAACTTTAGACGCCGAACTTAAAACAGAAGTTCGCTCAACACTACTCTGTACATAAAGTGATATAATAACAGAGCTATATGTTATTTACAATGCTTAAAGAGTCCCCGTACTTTCACACAATTTAATTTCATTTTATAGAGGATGGTGTAACTAGCAAATTTCTAAATCACTTTATTTAAAAAATCAGCCTTCAACCACCTGAAAAAAAGCTGTAATATCATGGCCACTAGAGGTCTCACTTCCACCTAGTTTGCAATCCACTGCCACCTAATTTTCATCCCGGGTAACAGAGATTCACAGGAAATGGGGGCGCCTTAGAGCTAGCAGAGATCCTGAGCATGATAAATAGAACTGCTTTTACACACTCCTGTGTGTTTGTATCATTTCCACCTCCTTATCTGTTCTGTGAACTCCAGAGCTTAAAACAAACATAGTGGGAAGTGAGGGAAAGGACCTCATAGCAGTACAGTGCTTGCTGATTTCACAGAAGTGATATGCCCCCTGCTTCCTAGTGAAATGCATCCAGCTGTGCAGCTAAAACAGGGAATAATATGGCTAAAAAAGACTCTACAGAAGCCGAAAAAAAAACACATTTTCCTTCACAGTTAGGATTGTACAAAGCAGCACAGGCAAATTGTTTTTTGAAGACTCAGGTAGGCTTTAAATATTACTGCTACTCAATTAAGATACGGTGGTGGATGCATGCCTTGAGTAGCAGGCTGTCGTGGTACCACCATCAGAAGGGGCAGCTGACCAGCCCTGTTACATCAAACAGGTTGCACACCCCTAAGGCCTGTCCTGGGAGAAACCATGTACAGTATGCACACTAAAATCTACCCTGAGGGTCAGGACCAGAACCCCTATGTTCTTGGTATGGGTCCCACCTACCTGACCTTCTCTCATGTTGAATCATCATGTCTGAGGGACCTATTTAATACAGTATAATTATGATATTGTGTGTATGATAACCCATATTTGAAAGACTCTCCCTCCAGGCTTTTCACATAATATAGCAAGCACTAGATTTTGAAGTCCCCTACCACATCCCATTAGAACCTACTCTGAAGAGGATTATCCTGGTGACAGATATTTTTTTTTTTTTACTAATGATACAAGATGACATGCAATCGGCGCTGTACATAAAATGCACCTGTGTTACTGATGCCAAATGATGGGAATAAATGACTGGACGCTGGCCCTAAGCACATACTATACTCAGAGTGCACCTGTGTTGACTATAGACCAGTGAAGAGTAATCACTGTAGGATGAAGCTGAAGTAATCACACAATATGGCTGGTGGCACAAATCAAAGGTCAGATATGGACCTACAAAGATATTTTGTGGAGCTTAGTATCCTCTGTCTACAGACTATATTGGATATCATAGTTGTGTTTTCTTTCTATGCCTGCAAATACAGACAAGGGAACATTACTTCTGCAAAAAAATTGTTGACAAGAAGGTAGGACAATGGTTCTCCAAGGCGTAACTTGCAGCTCTTGGCCCCTATGCAAAATCAATAAGAGCACCCCCCACCAACCATGTGCCATTCACAATACTGAGGTCTTATCGTGTGACTGGCGAGCCTTTAGGCCCCTTCACGCCCTGGGGCCTGGGTAAGACTGCCACCTCTGTACCCACCATAGCTTTGCTTCTGTTTCACATGGCAACCCAAGGCTGCTTTCACAGTTAGTGTCTGATCTGATTTCCACCAGGAGTGGAGGCTACACAAACATAAGGTATAATGGAAAGATTTGCGCCTGTTCTATGTTAGGGTTGGGCTCACAATCACTGCTCAAATACTGACCAAACAATGATTGTGTGAGATTGACCTAAGTTGTTGCAAAGGGAAATGATGAGGCTATTTATACTTATGCTATCAAGCCCCCATCTCATCCTATCACACTGGTCTGTATCTGTCTTCAGGTTGGCAAGGTGGTATCCTTTATGTGGCCTGGACGTGCTATTCTTAAAGAGGAACTTGTCACCATGAAAATGCAGTGCAATGTGCAGCAGGGTTGCCCACTGGAATTTTTCTTTTTTGTGGACAACTTATCCAAATATCCCGGACATAAGTAATGTTTGACTACAGCTCAATATACTGATAAGAACTCATTACCAGCATTTACTGGTTACCACCAAAATAACATACTCAAGAACCAGCAGCCAATTTTTTTTTCATGGACACAAGAAAAAAGTTGCCTATTTTTACAGCCTGTCCAGGAATTTTTGGACGGTTGTCAACCCTGATCTACATGTTATAGAGCAAGAGAAGCTGAGCAGATTGATATACCGTGTTTTTAGCCCTATAAGACACACCTGCCCTTAAGACGCACCCAGGTTTTACAGGAGGAAAAAAATAAAATAAAAATCAGACCTCAAATCAGACTCCCAATGTTAATCAGACCTCGGATGAGACTCCCAATGTTAATCAAATCCCAAACAGACCTCTGCTAAGACCCCCAATGTTAATCAGACCTCAGATCAGACCCCTAATGTTAATCAGACCCGAGATCAGACTCCCAATGTTAATCAGACCCCAAAACAGACCTCAGATCAGACCCCCAATGCTAATCAGACCCAAAAACAGACCTCAGATCAGACCCCCAATATTAAGATGCACCTATGTTTTTGAGGAGGAAAATAAGAAAAAAAAATTTGAACCAAAAGGTGTGCTTTTGGTGGGTTTTGAACTAATGGTGGTCTGTGGATGACACTATTATGGGTGATCTGTGGATGATGCACTGTTATGGAGGGGATCTGTGGATGACGCACTGTTATGGGGATCTGTGGATGGCACTGTTATGGGGATCTCTGGATGGCACTGTTATGGGGATCTGTGGATGACACATATATATAGCACATATATAGCACACATATAGCATCCAGAGATCCCCCCCATAACAGTGTCCCTGTGAGTGAATGACCCTCAATACAGGGGGTGGGGGCCAGCATCTGGTGTTGCAATGGCAGCGGGGCCCAGTGCAGTCACTGTGTTCTATTACACCGGGCCCCGCTCACTGTAGTATAAATAGGTAATGTGTAGGCATGGGCGCTGTTTTAAACTATTGTAATCCTCTGCAGCATAGAGTACGGTATTCACTTGAAACTCCTGGCGGCGGCAGCGTAACGTCATTCACTACGTCACACGCCACTTTATGAATGAAGCAGGCGGAGCAGGCGAGTGACGTAGTGAATGATGTTACGCTGCCGCCGCCCGCCCGGCCTGCCTACAAGAGTTTCAAGTGAGTACCGTACTCTATGTACTCTATGCTGCAGAGGATTACTATAGTTTAAAACAGCGCCCATGCCTACACGTTACCTATAATACTACAGTGAGCAGGGCCCGGTGTAATAGAATACAGTGCCTGCACCGGGCCCGGCTGCCATTACAACACCAGATTCTGGCCCCCACCACTCCTCCCTCCCTGCTGATACGCCGCCGGCCGTGCTGTGCAGCATCGCTGTCGGCGATGTATCAGTGTAAATGAAAGTATTCGCCGCATAAGACGCACTGTCATTTTCCCCCCACTTTAGGTGGGGGGGAGTGCTTCTTATAGGGCAAAAAATACGGTTTATAAATCAACAACAAATAAATACACTTCTGGTACATTCCAAGATATCAATAATAAACAATTCTCCTCTCTATTAATTCCTTCAATCAATCAGTTAATTGCCCACTGCACTGCCGAAAATCTCCCTTTATGCTATCTGAGGTTGTGTTATACAATACATTAGGTGACCTCACTACACCGATTGATCCATGGTTCCACGGGCCGTTGATAAGGCTTGCCGTAGTCTTGAAGCTGAGTATAGAGTATGAGGTAAATTACACCAAACACCCCAGACCTTTTTTCAAATTTTTGAGGTTTATTACAATGTGTATATACTAACACCGTATATGGTAGGATCTGGTTTATCTGTGTCTTCCACATGGATAGATTCGGTGTAATGGCGCTGTATCATCTCAGAGCGATAGCATAAATAGCACTTCCCTTAAGAATGTTGACATGTAATGATCCCAACTATCCTCGCTTAATACTATCCTCGCTTAATATTCCCAACAGGCAAATTCCAGGAATGCAAGCCACCGGAACCAGTAATAGATCAGATAAGAAATATGTCACCTCCTACCGGAATGTGGCTATTGGGCTGCATCTCCACATCATGTGCCAAAAGTCCGCCTCCAGTTCCCTGCACCTTGGACATGCTGTGGATGATGCCCTTCCCATTTTATATAGTCTAGTTGGTGTAAGATATGTCTGATGTATAATATACAGTTGAATTATTTTATTATTAATTGCTGTCATTCCCAAAAAATCGTATCAGATTCTTCTGTAGGTATCAAGCTTTTCCATTTCTCTAAGGCCTCATGCACACGGTCGTTGTTTTGGTCCGCATTTGAGCCGCCGTTTTTGCGGCTCGGATGTGGACCCCTTCACTTCAAAGGGGCCGCAAAAGATGCGGACAGCACTCCGTGCGCTGTCCGCATCCGTTTCACCGTTCCGTGGCCCCGCAAAAAAAATATAGCATGTCCTATTCTTGTCCGTTTTGCGGACAAAAATAGGCATTTCTACAATGGGCGGACCGCAAAAAACGGCATGGTTGTGTGCATGTAGCCTAATACTGAGAGGGGATTGGAATAACCTTTGCTTGTACTAAATTTTAGTAAATTTCTGATACTAGTCCTCTGGGTCCCTGGGTTTTGACTACTCCTATGAGGGGGTACTTATAGATCGTAGAATTAATATTCGGGAATGTACTCTGTATAGCCGATTTGAGCTGTAAGTATGAGAATAAATGAGTTTGAGGGGGTGTTGTATTTCTGTTTAATTCCCTCGAACGACATCAGAACCCCCAGATCATACATATCTCCAAGGGTTCTGACCCCTTCCGCTTGCCACCTGTCTGCCCCCATAGCCCCCTGCACCTGCGGTAGCGATTGGTTGGCCCATAGAGGGATGTCCGAGATAACGTCTTTAAAATGTGACAGTGTCTTCGCTTCTTTCCATACCCTTTGAGCTAATTTGTGCAGCGGTAGTAATGGTTTCTGGAACTTGGGGGGTAACTCCAGAACTGACCAAAGAGTGTAGCATCCCAGGTAACACTTTAATAAGTATTCCGAAGTGGGTAGTTCCTCTGCTATATACCAGGATTTTATGAGTCTTAGGTGGCCTGCCAGGTAATATAAATAATAGTCCGGCAGGGCCATACCTCCCTCTGTTTTTGGCCGCTTTAGAGTGTCTAAGCTAAGTTTGGCTCGGGATCTACCCCAAATAAAAGCCCTTGACCAGGAGTCAATTTCTTTAAACACAGATTTGGGTATATGTACCTCTGAATGTTGAAAAGCATAAAGGACCTTGGGAAGTATAATCATTTTAATTAAGTTGATACGCCCTGCCACCGAAATAGTCAGAGTCTTTCAGCTTTGAAACTTGTTCCTTATATAAATTGTTAGGGGTGACATATTAAGTGACATGGCCTGAGTATGTCGTTTAGTAATATTTACTCCCAGGTATTTAAATGTGTCTACCACTTTTAGTGGTTCTATATGGGAAGGACCCGTCCAATCTTCCCTACCCAGAGGCATGCATACTGATTTCTCCCAGTTTATTCTTAGGCCCGAGAACTCCCCAAACTCATCCATCAAAGCCATTGTGTTGCGAAAAGATGTGTCAGGCGAGGATATAGAACCATATGGTCAGCATATAATCCAATACTGGCCTCTCTCTCTCCCAAGATCACCCTGTTATGTTGTTACTACTCCTCACCCTGATTGCCAGTGTCTCGACTGCCAAAGCAAACAAAAGTGGTGATAATGGGCAGCCCTGTCTTGTGCCTCTATGAAGGGTGAAGCTGTCAGATAATTCCCCATTTATGTTTGGGATGCTCTGGATCGCCGTATACGTGTTCCAGTTCCTGCCAATATTCTGCAACTTCGCACAGCTATTGAAGAGGAGTGGACCAACATTCCACAGGCCACAATCAACAAACTGATCAACTCTATGCGACAGAGATGTGTTGCACTGTGTGAGGCAAATGGTGGCCACATCAGATACACTGCGTGCAGAATTATTAGGCAAATGAGTATTTTGACCACATCATCCTCTTTATGCATGTTGTCTTACTCCAAGCTGTATAGGCTCGAAAGCCTACTACCAATTAAGCATATTAGGTGATGTGCATCTCTGTAATGAGAAGGGGTGTGGTCTAATGACATCAACACCCTATATTAGCTGTGCATAATTATTAGGCAACTTCCTTTCCTTTGGCAAAATGGGTCAAAAGAAGGACTTGACAGGCTCAGAAAAGTCAGAAATAGTGAGATATCTTGCAGAGGGATGCAGCACTCTTAAAATTGCAAAGCTTCTGAAGCGTGATCATCGAACAATCAAGCGTTTCATTCAAAATAGTCAACAGGGTCGCAAGAAGCGTGTGGAAAAACCAAGGCGCAAAATAACTGCCCATGAACTGAGAAAAGTCAAGCGTGCAGCTGCCAAGATGCCACTTGCCACCAGTTTGGCCATATTTCAGAGCTGCAACATCACTGGAGTGCCCAAAAGCACAAGGTGTGCAATACTCAGAGACATGGCCAAGGTAAGAAAGGCTGAAAGACGACCACCACTGAACAAGACACACAAGCTGAAACGTCAAGACTGGGCCAAGAAATATCTCAAGACTGATTTTTCTAAGGTTTTATGGACTGATGAAATGAGAGTGAGTCTTGATGGGCCAGATGGATGGGCCCGTGGCTGGATTGGTAAAGGGCAGAGAGCTCCAGTCCGACTCAGACGCCAGCAAGGTGGAGGTAGAGTACTGGTTTGGGCTGGTATCATCAAAGATGAGCTTGTGGGGCCTTTTCGGGTTGAGGATGGAGTCAAGCTCAACTCCCAGTCCTACTGCCAGTTTCTGGAAGACACCTTCTTCAAGCAGTGGTACAGGAAGAAGTCTGCATCCTTCAAGAAAAACATGATTTTCATGCAGGACAATGCTCCATCACACGCGTCCAAGTACTCCACAGCGTGGCTGGCAAGAAAGGGTATAAAAGAAGAAAATCTAATGACATGGCCTCCTTGTTCACCTGATCTGAACCCCATTGAGAACCTGTGGTCCATCATCAAATGTGAGATTTACAAGGAGGGAAAACAGTACACCTCTCTGAACAGTGTCTGGGAGGCTGTGGTTGCTGCTGCACGCAATGTTGATGGTGAACAGATCAAAACACTGACAGAATCCATGGATGGCAGGCTTTTGAGTGTCCTTGCAAAGAAAGGTGGCTATATTGGTCACTGATTTGTTTTTGTTTTGTTTTTGAATGTCAGAAATGTATATTTGTGAATGTTGAGATGTTATATTGGTTTCACTGGTAAAAATAAATAATTGAAATGGGTATATATTTGTTTTTTAAGTTGCCTAATAATTATGCACAGTAATAGTCACCTGCACACACAGATATCCCCCTAAAATAGCTAAAACTAAAAACAAACTAAAAACTACTTCCAAAAATATTCAGCTTTGATATTAATGAGTTTTTTGGGTTCATTGAGAACATGGTTGTTGTTCAATAATAAAATTAATCCTCAAAAATACAACTTGCCTAATAATTCTGCACTCCCTGTACTGACTGGTTTTCTGACCCCCCCCCCCCTCTCCTCCCAAGTAATGCAAAACTGTGCACATTTCAGAGTGTCCTTTTATTGTGGGCAGTCTAAGGCACACCTATGCAATATTCATGCTGTCTAATCAGCACCTTGATATGCCACACCTGTGAGGTGGGATGGATTATCTCGGCAAAGGAGAAGTGCTCACTAACACAGATTTAGACAGATTTGTGAACAATATTTGAGAGTAATGGGTCTTTTGTGTATGTAGAAAATGTTTCAGATCTTTGAGTTCAGCTCATGCAAAATGCGAGCAAAACCAAAAGTGTTGTGTTTATATTTTTGTTCAGTGTAATTGCTAAAATTGCTGAAGAGGGCAAGTCATGTCGAATTATTTGAGCCAGTAGTTTGGCCGACTAGTTTCCTAACTCAAACGCTGTCTATTTCATAAAGAACAGTTTCCTATCCGCTTTATCTTTGAGGATAGCTAGGTAATGTCTACCCGCCTGGAGCCAAGCAATTCTGTTGGATTCAGTCGGGTGTCGGATATATTGCTGCTCCAGAGTGGTACGCTTCAATTCAAGCTCCAGCTCCGAGCGTTTGGTATCTTTTTTAATATAGATGTGGAATGTAGGGACCCGCGGAGGAACGCCTTCAAGGTGTCCCACACTAGAGTCAGGTTAGATTCCTCCCTATGTACAGTAAAGACCAAAAGTTTGGACACACCTTCTCATTCAAAGAGTTTTCTTTATTTTCATGACTATGACAATTGTAGATTCACACTGAAGGCATCAAAACTATGAATTAACACATGTGGAATTATACACATAACAAACAAGTGTGAAACAACTAAAAATATGTCATATTCTAGGTTCTTCAAAGTAGCCACCTTTTGCTTTGATTACTGCTTTGCACACACTTGGCATTCTCTTGATGAGCTTCGAAGGTAGTCCCCTGAAATGGTTTTCACTTCACAGGTGTGCCCTGTCAGGTTTAATAAGTGGGATTTCTTGCCTTATAAATGGGGTTGGGACCATCAGTTGCGTTGAGGTGAAGTCAGGTGGATACACAGCTGATAGTCCTACTGAATAGACTGTTAGAATTTGTATTATGGCAAGAAAAAAGCAGCTAAGTAAAGAAAAACGAGTGGCCATCATTATTTTAAGAAATGAAGGTCAGTCAGTCAGCCGAAAAATTGGGAAAACTTTGAAAGTAAGGGGCTATTTGACCATGAAGGAGAGTGATGGGGTGCTGCGCCAGATGACCTGGCCTCCACAGTCACCGGACCTGAACCCAATCGAGATGGTTTGGGGTGAGCTGGACCGCAGAGTGAAGGCAAAAGAGCCAACAAGTGCTAAGCATCTCTGGGAACTCCTTCAAGACTGTTGGAAGACCATTTCAGGGGACTACCTCTTGAAGCTCATCAAGAGATTGCCAAGAGTGTGCAAAGCAGTAATCAAAGCAAAAGGTGGCTACTTTGAAGAACCTAGAATATGACATATTTTCAGTTGTTTCACACTTGTTTGTTATGTATATAATTCCTCATGTGTTAATTCATAGTTTTGATGCCTTCATAGTCATGAAATTAAAGAAAACTCTTTGAATGAGAAGGTGTGTCCAAACTTTTGGGCTGTACTGTATTTCCAGAAACTCAGTTAATTGATAGGGAGTCCCATCCGCCGAGCCCAGTAGATTCAGCCAGAACGGGTGTATAATCATTCTATACATTACTGAGGGGAAGATATGTTATGGATTGCAGGTTTAACATCACTAACCCATTGCCCAATAAGTAGTCAATGCGGGTTAGAGAATTGTGGCTACTACTATGGCAGGAGTACTCCCTGTCTCTGGGATGATTGATTCTCCAGAGGTCCGCCCATCTAAATTCCGTCAGGAATCTACTAAGTCGTGAGGGGACACCAACACTTCTCTGGTCAGCTGCATCTGAAAATTGGTCCCAAAAAGGATCTAGCATCATATTTAAGTCTCCCATGCAAAGTACCCTAGCATGTGGATACGTAGCTGCAATGGTGGCTGCCAGGTGTAAAACCTGCATAGAGCCAGGGGGAGGATTAGAAATGCCTAATAACGTGTATTGTACGTTAAGAGAGTGTACAAAGACACGTCTGCCTTCTAAATCAATGACTAGGTCTTTTACCTCCCAGCGTAGTTGTTTGTGTACCAATAGGGACACCCCTCTACAAGAAGAGGTGTGATGGGAATGTGCAGCCCATTGAACACAGGACTTTTTTAGGACCTTAGAAGTGTTGGCTATAAGATGCGTCTCTTGGAGGCACAGAATTTGCAGACTAAGATTCCTAATAAAAGCTAGTACCATGGATCTTTTTTGTGGCGTACCCAATCCCCTGATATTCCAAGATAAAAAATTTCATTCAGCCATGGAATCCAGGGTGGAAATGTAGAATCAGGAGTGAAGCCTTATGCAGTGGGTGTAGAAGTGTACAGTAACACAACAGAAAAAACTGTAACTAACTGAGTTAATCTAGATATTTTCAAAATTGAAAATTTACAGAACTTTCTTAAGTTTGCGTTTTGGCAAATGTGAAAGTAAGTCTGGACCAGTGTCTTAATCCAGAATGAAGACCAGTTGAACCGGGATGCCTCTGCTTTTGGTGACGGTTGGCAGAAGCATGCAGGCCGCAACTACAGTTGTGATTTTAGTACATACATGCCGTTGTTAAAGCCCTATACCAACATCTGAATTGAATCTATGTATTATCAAGAAGCTGCTATTGAATGTTTCTAACATATTTCAACTAAGCCAAACCAGACTGATGATGCTGTCAGATAAGCAGTCCCTGGAAGTTGTCAATGCTCTCAGCGTCTTGGAGATCTGCGTCGCAGGGCCAGCCATTCAGAGACTTCTCCAGGTGAGGTAAAGAAGACCGCTCTGTTGCCGTCCACCACTCTGAGTCTTGCAGGGTAGCCCATGGAGTAAGGGATGTTAGCCTCTCTCAGTCATCTCTTGACTTCCATAAAAGTGGCGCGTTGTTTTTGTAGTTCCATGGAGAAATCTGGAAAGATGGAGACTCTAGTATTGTCGAATTAGATTTCTTGCCGTCTTCTAGCTAGGGCCAATATCTTGTCCCTGTCTTTGCAGTTGATGAATCTTGCCAGCAGGGGCTGAGGTGGGGCCCCAGGTGGGGGAGGTTTTGCTGGGACCCTGTGAGCCCTTTCCACCGAGAGAAATTTGCATCCGGGAAAAGTTATTTCATCCATTTTTCTATAAATTCGTCCGGTGAGCGTCCCTCTGCTCTTTCAGGCAAGCCAATAATTCTGATGTTGTTCCTACAGAGTCTGTTTTCTAGGTCTTCTGCTTTCTGCCTCCAGGTATCCGCTTTGGCATTAAGATCTGAAATAGATCTTGGGACAGTGGCTGTGGTGTCCTCTATGCGTGATATACGTTCTTCAGCGTGTTGAACTCTCTCTCGCAGATTATGCAGGTCTTGGCGCAGTAGTCCCAGATCAATCTTGACCTCATCTAATTTCCCTGTGAGGGATGTTTTGCATGCGGTGATGGCTTCTAGGACTTGGGTGGATACTTGTTTAAGAGTGAGGTCTTCATTATTTTCCTCAGAGGGTATTATAGGGGCAATTACATCTGATGCAGTGCTTGCTCTAGTATGAACGTTACGCTGCGGCAAAGGTGACCGCGTACCTTCCTCTGGTTGCCTGGCAAACGCTCGCAATTTTTCTGCGCCACTTTGTGTTTTTTGCGGCCCCATTGTTATATCAGGATATCAATCGGTATGCAGAATGTAGAGTTGAATCCAAGACTCTGGGACACACAATATGATGTTTCTTATAGTGAGACTGCTGCTAATGTGCAAGTATGCAGTTCCAGGTGCGTCTTGGTCATTCATATATGCCCCAACAGTCTGTATATATGTTAGGACAGTGTGCAATTGTAGCTCCGGTTGCTTAATCCTGAAGCTTATAGCTGTGTTGTGTGAATTAGGGAGGTTTAGATAGTGGTGCAGACACAGGCGCCGTCCGCTAGCGGAGCTCCCTCCTCCTCTCACTGCAGGGGAGCAGCTAAAATGGCCGACTGGCGGGAAACTGCAGGGGCCAGTGAGTGTGTTCGGACTGTTCTAGTCCCACACGGTATCTCACCCTTCACTACCCATTTCTCCCCTGTGCCTCACCAGATGTAATGCGAGTGGGTGCGCTGTCTGGCTGTCTTTCGCGCTTCTCTTGCTGCGCATGCGGTCCTCTCCTGTCCCGGCTCCCAGCGCGGCTCTCTCAGTGCTCCCTGCGACTTGCGATCGGTGAGTGCAGGATTCTTATGTGCAGCAGAGCTGAACCAGGGGTCTTTGACATTGCACAGCGTGAGGTCAGAGAGAGCGCCTACGTCCTCGTGCTATGCACAGGTCACACCACAGCATGTGGCGCTGGCAGAAGAATACCAGGAAGCAGTGAGTACTGAGCCTGCACAGGGAGTGCTGCATTCACCGCTCCCTGATCCTACTGTACTAATGGGTGCTTCCATAATGGAAGCGTTCATTATTATCCGCCCCATAAGATGCACTGACATTTTAAAAGTGGGGGGAAAATGCATCTTATAGGGTGAAAAATGTGGTAATTTTATGGGGAAAATAATTCAGTATAACTTGTCATTTATTTATTAACCTTTTCAAGACACAGCCAATAGCTATTTTTATTTTTTATTTTTCATTTTTTCCTCCCTACCTTCAAAGAGCCATAACTTTTTTTAAATCTTGTATCGAAAAACATAAAAAAAACTGTGCATTGAAATTGAAAAAACCCACAATTCCGACAGTGATTTGTTTTTACAGCATTCACTGTGCGCTAAAAATGACAGAAAAACCATGTTTTGCAGGTCAGTGTAATTACAACTATACAAGTTTATGCAGTTTTTTTTATTATGTTTTACTGCTAAAAAAAAGAAAAACCTTGAAAAAAAAATTTGGACACTGCCATATTCTGACACCCTTAACTTTTTATATTTCCGTCCATAGAGCTGTGTGAGGGCTTGTTTTGTGCAGGGAAAGCTGTAGTTTTTATTGGTATTTTTGGGTACATATGACTTTTGATCATTTTTTTATCAATTTTTTCACAGGACAGTGTTAGCCATATTTTTACAGCATTACTGCGCATGATAAATATATTTATAATTTAATAGTTGTAGGCGGTGATACCAATTATAATTATTTTTTATTGTTTATTTTTGTAGTGTTATGTAGAATTGGGAAAGGGGCTGATTTGAATTTTTTTTTCCTCCTTTTATCTTAATTTTTTTTTACTGTCATTTTTAGTCCCCTTCGGGACTTATGTCATAGACTGCAATAAAATACTATAGCAGTCTATGGGATTTTTTCTGGATGCCTGTCAAGCCCTGCCACTGGTGCAGCATAGCAGGCAGTTTGCTATGGCAGTCCTAGAAGCCGTCACAAGACTCTATGCTGTCATAGCAACCAATCAAAGCTCTGCAGGGGATCTGTTTAAGGGACAAGGAGAGCTATGGCATCTGAGGGGGTTAAAAAAAACTAAACGGCTTCATAACTATCTCCAATCCCAGTCATTGCAACTGGCTGCAATCTGTATTACATAGTCGGCACCAGCCTTGTATGGAGCAGGCTCAGCTTGTGAAAATCAGGGACAGTCCTGCCAAATTCAGGACAGTTGGCAAATATGGTAGAGTAATAAGAGTTATAAGGAACGCCAGCAGCCGTGCATAACTGGGCAGCTGACTTCCATCTCTTTGTTTCAAGAACCTAAAGGGACAGGCCTATGTCAGTGGGTTGGTGCCTAGGCCATGGGGGAGTACCTCTAGTTAGATAAACATGCTCAGGACTGCTGCACTTTGTCTGAGGAACAAGGTTTCTTGGTTCCTCATGAAGGTGTTTGATTTGCTATTTTGGATTGGGCTCGAACTGACACTGCGGTCGGAAAAAAAATGCTTTTATTTATTTCGGTACCTTGATTCAAAAACCCCATCTGCAAGCTGTAAGTGGCCACAACTGGAGTGTACTCACGGCAGACGACCACAGGTTTCCGCTTTGTAGAAAGTCCATACCCTCAAAAAAGGAATTTTTAAAATTAAGATTTCAAAATGTCTTAGACCCCAGCCTTTTATTAAAACACAACAGGGGGATTTATTAACCTTTTTGTGTCAGTAAAGTGGTGTTTCTGGACTTTTGAGGGTTTTACACCACATTCACCACTTTGGGCTGGAGTTGCATCACCTCTCATAGCCTGGCAAAAAGCCGGTGTACATCTCTCCTTCTGGTGCACAGAGGGCCAGAGATGTGCCTTATTTATGAAGACTACATCTCTTATTAAATTAGGTACATCTCGCTCAAGGACAGAACTAAATCCAGAATGGCGCATGACAAATTCCCCCTATTGGAACCATGGTCTTGTCCTGAGATATAGCCATGACATTGTGGAGGCTTCCCATAGAAACTAGATTATTTTAGCAAGCTTAAAGGGGTTGTCTGACCTCCACAACTGTTTTAGTTATGGCCCTGAAAGTGCTCTGCCTAAAGAAAAAAGCCACTTACCTATTCACTAATAGACCATTCCAGCACTGAGGGACCCATCACCATGGCTTCTAGTCTCTGTGGACTAGAAGCCATTGAGATGGGTCCCTCAGAGCTGGAATGGTCCATTAGTGAAATAGAGATATTTAGCTTTTAGAGATATTTAGCTTTTAGACCACCTATTCTTTGAGTCTCCTTTGTTATAGCTATCCAAGCAATGAAAAAAACAGGAGACACAATATGGAAACCTGTTGACTTCCCTATAGCTTAGATATAACAATCGTGGCCTGGAGACATACAGAAAAAAATAAGAATAAAATGCTAAATCAATAACAGTATCTACTGTATAATCCATCCAAATGCCAATAAGCTGAAATAAAGCCTTTATTTGTTCTGTTCTCAATTAAACATTCCATCCAACATCCCCCGGCAGTCACTGTGCTTTTTTCCCACCCAATCCCAAGATTAATACAATTTTATGCAAAAGAAGCTTCGGTGGTGTCCTTTGTGCCTCTTCCTCTATTTATATGGTTGCATGTTTCTACTGTAAATAATGTACAAATTCTGCCCTTTCAAATTCCTAGGAACCGACTACAACATATGCACGCCAAGTAAATCCAAGTGGCATTGATATATTTCCAAGTCCTGTCTCTTTGAAACCCATGCCTAAGGCCTCACACACACGACCGTTGTTGTGTTCCGTTCCGCAAAATGGAGTTCCGTTGTTCCGTGATCTGTTTTTGTTTCCGTGTGTCTTCCTTTATTTTTGGAGGACCACCAGACATAAAGGAATGTAAAAAAAAGTCTAAGACAGGTTTGCCAAGCAAATTATAGGAAAAAAAAACGGACGCGGATGACAATCTTGTGTGCCTCCGCGTTTTTTAGCAGTCCCATTGACTTGAATGGGTCCGCGAACCGTTTTCCGCGAAAATAATAGGACAGGTTATATTTTCTTGACGGACTGGAACCACGGATCACGGATGCGGATGGCGTCCGCAGAAAATCACGAAAAATGGCGCAACGGACACGGAATGAAACAACGGTCGTGTGCATGAGGCCTAAATGGTTGGCTTCCCCATGTCCTTGTGAGATCACTCCATCCATTTTCTCCAATTGTATCACATGCGAAAAGGATCTCGTGGTGGGAGACAATGCAATAAGTATTTAACATCTCTCTCAAGCCTCTAGAATAAGGAAGAGATTTGTGGTCAGGTGTTATCCACTAGATCACCAGTGACATCACTAGAACTACTGGGGTACCACTGGTTTGTACTGCTACTGTAGGTGTCAATCGGGGTACCACTATAACACCAGAACTATATGATTTATCACTGCCACTGGACCATCAGATCGTTAAGAAAATATATTATGGCTTATTATTATGTTACTATAACATGCCTATGTGATAATAGCTATGAATCTGGTCAGAACATGATAGAAGAGAGGGGCAGTAAATGGCACATCAGATCTGCATGGGTCGTATACTCGGTACCCTACCCTATTTTTAATTATCTGTGGCATCACATCCAGACACAAGAACTATACAACTCCGTACACCAGTGATCCCCAACCCCATAGGCCCTGATGTGTAGCTCACGCTCCGTATCCTCCTAAGATTGCTTACATGATCCAAGCAAGTGTAGAAGACAGGCTATGCCCAATGGCAAGACACTGGGGCCAATGGCTCCCTGCCCTTCCATTTGGGCCTCTTTCACACGACCGTTGTGTGCACCCGTGGCCGTTGTGCCGTTTTCCGTTTTTTTTCGCGGACCCCATGACTTTCAATGGGTCCGTGGAAAAAACGGAAAATGCACCGTTTTGCAGCCGCATCCGAGATCCGTGTTTCCTGGCCGTGAAAAAAATATGACCTGTCCTATTTTTTTCACGGCCAACGGTTCACGGACCCATTCAAGTCAATGGGTCCGTGAAAGAACACGGATGCACACAAGATTGGCATCCGTGTCCGTGATCCGTGGCCGTAGGTTACTTTTTATACAGACGGATCCGAAGATCCGTCTGCATAAAAGCTTTTTCATAGCTGAGTTTTCACTTCGTGAAAACTCAGAACCGACAGTATATTCTAACACAGAAGCGTTCCCATGGTGATGGGGACGCTTCTAGTTAGAATACACTACAAACTGTGTACAAGACTGCCCCCTGCTGACTGGCAGCACCCGATCTCTTACAGGGGGCCGTGATCAGCACAATTAACCCCTTCAGGTGCGGCACCTGAATGGGTTAATTGTACTATCATATCCCCCTGTAAGAGATCAGGGCTGCCAGGCAGCAGGGGGCAGACCCTCCCCCCCTCCCCAGTTTGAATATCATTGGTGGCCAGTGCGGCCCCCCCCCCCCCCCCCCTCTATTGTAATAATAGGTTGGTGGCCAGTGCGCCCCCCCCCTCCCTCTATTGTAATTATTCGTTGGTGGCACAGTGTGCGCCCCCCCCTCCCTCCCTCTATTGTAATTATTCGTTGGTGGCACAGTGTGCGCCCCCCATCGGCCCCCCCTCCCTCTATAGCATTAACAACATTGGTGGCCAGTGTGCGGCCTCCCATCTCCCCCCCCCCCATCATTGGTGGCAGCGGAGTTCCGATCGGAGTCCCAGTTTAATCGCTGGGGCTCCGATCGGTAACCATGGTAACCAGGACGCTACTACAGTCCTGGTTGCCATGGTTACTTAGCAATAGTACAATAGTAGAAGATTCATACTTACCTGCTGCTGGCTGCTGCTGCGATGTTCGTGTCCGGCCGGGAGCTCCACCTACTGGTAAGTGACAGGGTCTGTGCGGCGCATTGCTAAATGAACTGTCACTTACCAGTAGGAGGAGCTCCCGGCCGGACACGAAAATCGCAGCTCCCAGGTAAGTATGAATCTTTTACTATTGTACTATTGCTAGTAACCCGCTGCCACCAATGATTGGGGGAGATGGGAGGCCACACACTGGCCACCAATGTTGTTAATGCTATAGAGGGAGGGGGGGCCGATGGGGGGCGCACACTGTGCCACCAACGATTTATTACAATAGAGGGAGGAAGGGGGAGGGGGGGCGCACACTGTGCCACCAACGATTTATTACAATAGAGGGAGGAAGGGGGGGGCGCACACTGTGCCACCAACGAATTATTACAATAGAGGGAGGAAGGGGAGGGGCCGCACTGGCCACCAATGATATTCAAACTGGGGAGGGGGGGGGGGTCCTGCCCCCTGCTGCCTGGCAGCCCTGATCTCTTACAGGGGGATATGATAGTACAATTAACCCCTTCAGGTGCGGCACCTGAGGGGTTAATTGTGCTGATCACAGCCCCCTGTAAAAGTCGGGTGCTGCCAGGCAGCAGGGGGCAGTCATGTACACAGTTTGTAGTATATTCTAACTAGAAGCGTCCCCATCACCATGGGAACGCCTCTGTGTTAGAATATACTGTCGGAAATGAGGTTTCAAGATCTAACTCATATCCGACAGTATATTCTAACATAGAGGCGTTCCCATGGTGATGGGGACGCTTCAAGTTAAAATATACCATCAGATTGGAGAAAACTCCGATAAAAGGGACTCCAGACTTTACATTGAAAGTCAATGGGGACGGATCCGTTTGAAATGGCACCATATTGTGTCAACGTCAAACTGATCCGTCCCCATTGACTTGCATTGTAATTCAGGACGGATCCGTTTGGCTCCGCACGGCCAGGCGGACACCAAAACGACTTTTTTTTCATGTCCGAGGATCCTCCAAAAATCAAGGAAGACCCACGGACGAAAAAACGGTCACGGATCACGGAAAAACGGGACCCCGTTTTGCGGACCGTGAAAATATACTGTCGTGTGCAATAAGCCTTGCTCTCATAAGTCTCTGAGACAGTAGACCAGCACAGGCAATAGTGAAAATCATCACGACGACTTGCGCCGGATCTCAGGTAGCATGATGATCTCATTGCGCTATAAGCACTGGGGCCACTACAGAGGGCATTATACTTACTGGGGGCACTACAGGGGGTGCTAAACCTACTGGGGCACTTCTGAGGGGCATTATATATATGGAAGCACTACAGGGGGTATTAAACCTCAGAGGGGCATTATACTTATTGTGGCAATTCTGAGGGACATTTTACCTACTAGGGGGAACTTGAAGGGGCATTAAGCCTACTGGGGGCACTACAAGGGGCATTATACCTACTGGGGAACTTCTAAAGGGCATTATAACTACTGGGGGGCACTACACAAGCTTTAAAACCTAATGGGGCACATCAGAGGGGCATTATACCTACCGGGGCACTACAGGGGGCAATAAATCTTCTGGGAACACTTCTGAGGAGCATTAAACCTATTGAGGTCACTTCTGAGGAACAGTATACCTATTAGGGGCACAAAAGGGGGCATTAAACCTAATGGGGGTATGATAGGGGGGAATTGTAACTACTGGAGGCACTAGAGGGGGCATAATAAATACTAGGGCACTACTTGGGGTCATTATAACTACTGGGGCACTACAGGGGGAACCCAAATTTTCAGCCATGAAAATATTGAAGTCTAAATATAGAACTCGCTTAACAGCTGCCCACCTGGGTGACTGCATTTATATGGCTGTCACTAACTATAATCCAGATTTTGAAAGACCAGCAGAAATCATGGAGTTTTAGGTCTGCCGTTTCCTGTTGGTTCGCGACTAGAGATGAGTTAAAAGATTGTACAGAATCATTTTGTCCAATCTTCAGGGTTATGGAAATGAAGAAGCCCTGCTGGTTGGACAAAATGATTCTTAGAGCTCTGCTGATTGGATAAAATGATTCTGTAGAATCATGACCATCTCTCTGCGCTGAATGTGGCTCTGAAGGTAAGAAAGTTGAGGAGCACTGCCGTCCACCATGTAGTAGCTGTGTCTGGTTACTGCAGCGATGCTACAGATCACTGTCACGGTGTGGTTCACTGTGACAGTTTTGGCCGTGTAGGCTGGCTGCAGGCTCTCTTGCATACTGGCTGCAGGCTGACTCCTGTCTATGCTGGTTGCTTGGGGCTGCGTGCTGGCTGCGGTGTCTTGTGTGAACTATTTCCGTGTTTGCGTGTACTCCCCGTGTCTGCTTCTCTGTGCAGTTCTTGACACTGTTGCCGTGTAGGCTGGCTGCAGGCTCCCTTGCATACTGGCTGCAGTCTGACACCTGTGTATGCTGGTTGCTTGGGACTGCGTGCTGGCTGTGGTGGTGTGTGGGAACTGTGGTCTGTGTTTGTGGCTTCAGTGTCTGCATCTTTGGGGTTCCTGTCTACAGTGCCGTGCTGGCTGGCTGCATGCGCTTTGCGTACTGGCTGTGGGTGTTCCTATGTATGCTGGTTCTGCGATGCATGCTGGCTGCAGCCTTGTGTGTGAACATGGCCTTAGTATGGATGCATTTCTGTTTGTGTCTTGGGTTGTTTGTGCTCTGGCGTACTGGCTGCGGTGGACTCCATGTATGCTGGTTGCCAGGGGCAACGTCCTGTACTGCAGCCTGTGTGTTCTGTGGTTCTCGTACTCCTTTTCTGATGGGTTTAACGTCCCCTGGTCTGTTCCTGGGTGTGTCTTATCAGGTGCCCTCGTAATCGCAGCTATAGCTATCTGTGAGCTGTGGGGCTTGTGGTCAGTCTATCTTCTGCCTTGCTGGGTGTTGCACCTTGCTGCTGACCCAGGGGGTTTTGCCATTTGCCCTTGTTTGTGGTGTCGCCTGGCAATGCACTGTTGTTGTTGATGTTATATGATCTTCTGTACCTGTCCTCTGATTATGTTGATATTGTTATCCTTGTCCATGCCTTGCCTGTTCTTCGGTACCTGTTCTCTGTCTGGATCCACTCTCTTCCATGTCTAGCCTAGCAGTGCTAAACTGCTTCTGATCCTGCCTGTTCCTTGTCCAGCCTGGCAGTGCCTACTGCTTCTGATCCTTGTCTTTTCCTCGTCTGTCCTGCAGTGCCTTACTGCTTCTGTTCCTGTGTATGTCCTGCCTTCGCAAGAGGGTCCCTGGGTTGTCCAGAGGGAGGATCTTTAGTCCATGTGCAGCTCTGTCTGTGTACCGGGACCATCCTGGAGGTGCGACCAGTGAGCCCTCAGCCCAGTTTATCCCCATCACCAGGGGCTCTGTGAAGAACGTGGCTCACTGGCTCTCCGCCCTCTGGGTTTTGCCTCTGGTCTGCCAGTGCACTTGGTTCTGTGGTAGTGCTACCACTATTTCCTAACCTGCTTTACTGTCATGTGCTTTTATTACATGTGTAATGAAGTATTCTGTTGGTCCCTGGTCTAAATCTTGACTGTGTCCTGTTTGCAAGAAGTCCCAGAGGTCTGCCTGGGCCCCAGGCACGTGACATTCACTTAGCCACTGGTTTCAAATGTGTCCAGCATAAAGGCAATGGTCAGAGGCAAACGTACCACAGAGGCAGATCATGCGGATGCCATGGAGCTCTTGGAGAGAAAAGGCGCATTCTTGGTTGGTCAAATCCCATTTTCCATTAGGCACTGTGCAGGACTCCTCTCTCCAGCAGAACTGCAGTATTAGCACACAATGGGCTGAGGGCTCAAGAGTTAGCCTCACATCAGACTGAAGGGAACAGTTTCATCTCTGCTATTGGACCCCTCTCATCTATCGCTGCCGCTGGGCAGCCTTATTACATGACTTGGAAAAATCCATTTACATTTTTTATTCACGTTATATATTATTTTTTATATATGATGGATATGTTGAGCAGTTGATGGCAGTAAGAGGTGGAGGGTGACACACACTTCTTGCATTTTAGCCATTTAATGTTAGTCACCACCCTCGCTTAACCACATGTGCTTAGGAAACACAAGTCCACAACCTATGCCCATGCGGCTCATGCACTGCATGGTGCCACCCAATGTGCATCACCGGATTATGACAGTCAAAAACCTTGCTATGCACAGCATCAGGGGCAGACTCGTATCTTCCTCCAAATTGACAGAAGATGGGAGCAACGCAAGTAGGTGGGCTCAGCCGTACCATATACAATGCACAGCTGGGGTGAATGGTGGAGCAGGAAGCCATGGCCTTCTGTGCCCACCGCAGTATTCAACTGTATAACCATCTTAATAATGGCAATACAGTTGAATTCAGGAGGGCACCTGTGGTGCCCTGTTAGGTACGAAAGCACCTGATGCTCCCATTGTTAATGTTGAGAGAGTCACATTGTTACATATCTGATGGCCTAAGGAGGGCTCAAGTGGCCCCATGGGCATTGGCCCACCGGGAAATTTCACTGTAGGGTTTTTGGCCAGTCCACCCCTGCCCAGCATAATGCTTCATGTCCTGCATGTTCACAGAGGAGAAGCTTTGTGACTCTGTTTTCCATGGTACTGCCAGTAATCCATTCATTAGTCATCCATGGATACTGGAAATCCAGAATGCTGTAAGGAAACCATTTCCTGCTATTATGTGGTGGAGCCATAAAATAGCGGCCATTGTACATTGAAAATATGTCTCATCAGCCGCCAAAGGCAATAGAAATGAACTAATGCAATAACTGTAGTACATAGACCAGGTTCAGACTCACAAGGTAGCAGGTATACCAGCTGCTGATGGGGCCCACCTAATAGGTCAAGGACCGTTACAGGAAACTGGGAAGAATGGGTGTGGGGGACACATAGGGCTTATATTTCTTGACCTGATCGGCAGTATCTAGTTGCTGCTGCTGTTACTCATGATCATGTTGGAGATGGGCCCCATTGTAAGGTCTGTTATGGAGCCCTATGGATACTTGGGACAAACATGGGTGATATACAGCACAGTACCAGCAGATAACAGCTGGAAGGTACTGTATTTGTTAGACTATAAGACGCATCTTTTTTTATAAAAAAAACTGGTGGAAAATGATAGTGCGTCTTTTAATGCAGGAGGCACTGTTAGTGCAGCGCAGCACTGGTTGTACTCACCGCTCCTTGGACTTCTTCCAGGCTCCACACTGCATTCCAGGCTGACTACGTACAGCGCCAGGATTTAGTGCACATAGACACATACTATGACCTGATGCTGTGCAACGTTAGGTCACAGTGCAGCACTATGCCTGCAGAAGACCAGGTAGCAGTGAGTGTCAATGCGGTCCACAGCAAGAGAGGTTTATTTATTTGTTTAATGGAGCTGATCTGAGGTCTGAGGAGGAATGGTGGTCTGATCTGAGGTCTGAGGGGGAATAGTGGTCTGATCTGAGGTCTGAGGAGGAATAGTGGTCTGATCTGAGGTCTGAGGAGGAATAGTGGTCTGATCTGAGGTCTGAGGAGGAATGGGGGTCTGATACAGAGCTCTGATGGGGGTCTGATCTGAGGTGTGATGGAGCTTGGAGGTCTGATCTGAGGTCTAAGAAGGAAGTGGAGTCTGATGCAAGGTCTGATGGAGCTTGGGGGACTGAGATGAGGTCTGATGGAACTTAAGGGTCTGATGGGGGTCTGATCTGAGCGCTGATGAAAAATATATTTTTATTTTCCTCTATATTCTAGGTGAGTCTTACCTTCAGGTGCATCTTATAGTCAGAAAAATAAGGTATAGTTCGGTGTATATCTGCTAATCCCAGATCAGCCCTATGGAACAGCAGAACGTGTGGTTTGTTAAAAGGACACTGCAGAAACCTGGTCTACTGTGTTATGTTTAATGGAGGTCTTGAGAGGGTGTTGCATAACACAGGTATTCTCTATTGGATGTTCTTTGTATTACTGTGTCATGCCCCACCCCCTTGGAAGCTGCACTAGGCATCACACAATATATGTTTGACCCTTCGATTCCTTTAATATTAAATGCGATGAGTTAGGTTGTCTTTAATATTGGTCTATTGCTAACACTGGGAGGCTCTTTAGGCCTCATTCACATTTCCATTTTTCACAGATGTATGCTATCTGCATTTTCTGAGGACAGCTCACGTACCCATTGATTTTAATGTGTCTATTCACTCATCAGTAGTCACGGACACATGCACTACTTTGGTCTGTGATGCCGACCAAACATGCCCATTGAAGTCTATGGGACTGAGAAAAACCACTGAAATAACATTGATGGTATCGGTGTTTGGTCCATTTTCCACTGATCACTGGTAGGAGATGCTCTGGAAATTAAGGATCCGTGGAATACAAATCACACATGGAGGGCAAAGAAATGGACACACGGACCAAACACGGACCCTTCAAGGATATCTTCACGGATGAAATGCGGGCGGATTTTTCCACAGACGTCAAACAGACATAGAAATGTTAACGAGCTCTTAGTGTTATCTTTATAAGTTACTATAAAATTGTGGGATTTGTTCCCTATGGAAAAAAAACTGTCGCAAATAACCTTGACAATCACAGAAAATTTGACAAAGTGTGAAATATGAAAAATATTAAATTTGCGTTATTTAGTAATGGCAGAATTTTACTGCAACTTATGGGTGAGGTTGTGGAGCCCTAACCTGAAAGAAAACCATAGTTTCTCCTAGTAACAGGTTCACACTGAGTCTATTGCATTGCTGTCTTTCTGCAGGCTTTATGGCCACTGAGCCTCACCTGGACAGTTGCCTAGCAACAAGACCTGCCACCAACAGATGATATCACTAGATGCTCCTGTGGAGACCAAGCAGCTTCATATTAATATGTATCACCAACATGAGGTGGTCGAAATGCCCCTGCCGTGGTAATGTGTGCCACCATAGTGCTTTAGCAGAGAGATAGTCTCCCTGCCCCGTTCCTTCTGATAGGCTACAGGCTATGGCCCTGAAGCCTATCAGAGGTCAGCACAGGCGGCGCGATGACGTCATCATCATTGTGCTGCCTGAGCCGGGCAGCATGCAGCGCTTAGTTTCGTTTTTTCATTTGGCACTATGCTGTTGGGGGCATGGTGACTACTGTGGGACTAAAGGGAACATGATTACTAGTATGGGCTCAGTGGGGACATTTTTACGAGCACTACTAAGTGCACTACTAAGTGTACTCTGGCAGAAAATTATTTCTATTGGTGGGACTCTGGGGAGCACTATTACTGTGGGGGGCACCCTGGCACAGTATCAGTTTAGCACAATCATTTTTGGGGGACATTATGTTAACACTATTAGTGTCAGGGACACTATTTACTGGGTGCAGTTATTTTTTAGGGCATTGTGTGCCAATAATTATTGAAGCGGACGCTATCTGCATGGTACTAGTATTTTCAGGGGAACCTTTTCCGCAGTATAGTATTGGGGAGCACAGCGGCGGGCACAGTATTGGGGTGGCAGGAAGGATGGGGTGTTCAGAAGGTGGGAGGATGATGGAAAATTAGGAAACTAAGATGTCTGTTTGTCAAACTGTGCAGAGATGAGACATGGCTGAAAGAAGTCATCATGGGGGTCTGGTCCGAATAGAGAAGATGAGGAACGAGAACGTCTACATCAGAGGAGACATCAGTGAATGTAAGAGGTATGGGGCGCTGTATGTAATGTTAGGAAGGAACAGGTTAGGTTGAGAATTTGGCGTGGGGGGGCGGGTGCCGTTTCAATTTCCGCCTCAGGCAGCAGATAGTCTAGGTGCACCCCTGAGATAGATATTAGATAGTTAGATGGATAATAAATAGATTTTGGAAAACCCTTGAAATTAAACTGATGGTCTCAAATCGGTGGCTCTCCAGCTGTGAAAGAAAGGGTGAAAGAAGAGAAGGAAGGAAACATGGGGAGAAGAGAAGGAAGGAATACACATTAGAGACATTTAAGTTGAACTGGTCGACTATCTAATGTGTATGGCAGATATTGGGGGAGATAAGGAGCAGTCAGTTGAATTTTTTTCGGGCACATAAGTTGCTACCACAAGCTTTCCCCCTTCTCCCCAATAACAGCATGCACCGTCTGCTGAGCCAAGTGAACATGTGTGCGGCGGGGAGAACGGAGAGATAGTGGTCAGGCCAAGCACTCGTTCTCATGTGTATGGCCAGCTACAGACAGGCAGAGAGATAGATATGAGATAGATAGATATGAGATATATTTCTGATATTCCAACCATTTAGGTTGTAGATCGGGGTGTACAGAATATCTGGGTATACGATCCGGAGATTTACGCTAATCCTTACTCCTCTTGAACTAACATCTTAAAGAAGAGGAAAGCTGAGCGTCCTGATGTATATTTCATCTCTTGGTTAGAAATTCCTTCATGGTGGAGAAGATAAGGGAATTCTTTGAAGGGGTCATCTGGATTCATTTTACATTAAGTGATTGGTCAACCATCGCGGAATTAACCCTCGCTATCCTGGATAATTGGAATATTAAAGCGCCTAGCTATGGGCAGCAGGCCTGTGGGGGGGGGGGCAGGAAGGGGTTAAAGGGAGCAGGCGGGGGTCCTGTATAATATCCTTTTATCACCAGCCCACAAATATTTCTCTTCAGCCTGATGAGCCTTTTAATTCGCTTAATTTATTGCCTCATTCTGCCAATAAATCGTGTAATATCAGGATCAGCTTGTAAATGCCTGGAGAAAGTGCAGGAGCTCTGCAGGGAAGTGTCATTACTGAGCACGGGGCTGGGAACCATCACCGCGCAGAGCCCGGGGCAAGGGTCTAGACACCCTGGACAAGGCAGAGCGGCTTGTTGGAGCCATATCCCTAAATACATATTCTTACATACATAACCTTATAGGCATATTCCTACACACATCTCTATGTACATGTCCCCATATACAGATCCTTACATATATACCCCTATATACCTACATATCCCAACACACATTCTAACAGACCTATCCCTATATACATATCCTTACATATATATCTCTGTATACCTCATACATATTCACATACAGTATATATCCCAATATGTATTCTTACATACCTAACCCTACATACATTTCCATATCCTTACATATATACCTCTGTATACCTCCATACATAGCCATATACAGGATATATCCCAATATGTATTCTTACATACATATCCTTATATACATATCCATGTCCTTACATATATATGTCTGTATACCTCCATACATAGCCATATACAGGATATATCCCAATATGTATTCTTACATACATATCCTTATATACATATCCATGTCCTTACATATATATGTCTGTATACCTACATACATATTCATATACATAGCCCAATATACAGATTTTTACACACACATGCCTATATGCATAACCATGCATATATATATATACCTCTGTATACCTCCATAAATATCCATATACATATTCTTAAAAACCTATCCCTATATACATACTGTATACATATCAATATCCTTAAATATATATATCTCTTTATACCTACGTGTATATATGTATATATATATCCCAATTTACAGATCTTTACATACACATTTCTATATGCATTTCCATCTCCTTATATATTCCATGTATATCTTACATATATACCTCCGTACATAGCCATATCGTATCGTAAATACGTATTCTTACATATACGTAACCCTAGGTATATATTCCTAGACACTGTATCACTGTAGGTGTATTTGAAGTTCGTTTTCAGTTTGGTTTTACTACGCTCACCTGCGCCAAATTTATAAACATGGCGCACAGTTTTTATAAATTCAGCGCAAGCGCAATGCTGATGCGCCAGTTTCAGTGAGAGTACGCCTGGGTGGGGTTTTGTTATATAGGAGAAAATCTATGGCACACCACTTATAATGATATTAAGTTTCTTTCACTCATTTTGAACACTTTGTGTCATCTAACATCCAGTATTATTTCAGGCACAGCATGGAATTATTTACAGTGGTCCCGACGTTTCGGTCAGGTATGACCTTTATCAAGGGATCTGTAATCCATGTGTTCAGCAGAGGCAGGATGTATGTGACGTGGAGTTGTGACTTTAAAAAAAAAAAGTGACTTAAAAGTGATCTACTCGGAAAACCTGGCAAACTTCTCAGTCTTCTTCTGAAGGCGGAAGGCGCAGCTCCCAAAAAGTCTGTGCAAAATCTCATGTGCGACAGACAGCACTTGTGACATTTTTACACCAAAAAACTTGGCGTACCAGATTTGATAAATGTCCCCCCTCCTGTATTCTTACAGTCATATCCCTATGTAGATATCCTCAGATACATATATCACATATCCCTACATGAATAGCCGTATTGTCTTCTAAAACATCAGTTCAATAAAAGACATAATCGTACATTTTAAGACAAAACACTAAAAAAAGGATCAAAATGAAGAACAAAAATAGAATAGATAGATATGAGAGATAGATAATAGATAGATTTATCGATAGATAGATATAAGATAGATAATAGATAGATAGATAGATAGATAGATAGATAGATAGATAGATAGATAGATAGATAGATAGATAGATAGATATGAGATAGATAGATAGATAGATAGATATGAGATAGATAGATAGATAGATAGATAGATAGATAGAGATAGATAGATAATAGATAGATGATAGATAGATAATAGATAGATAGATAATAGATAGATAGATAGATAGATAGATAGATAATAGATAGATAGATAGATAGATAGATAGATAATAGATAGATGATAGATAGATAATAGATAGATAGATAATAGATAGATAGATAGATAGATAGATAGATAATAGATAGATAGATAGATAATAGATAGATAATAGATAGATAGATAGATAGATAGATAATAGATAGATAGATAGATAGATAATAGATAGATGATAGATAGATAATAGATAGATAGATAGATAGATAGATAGATAGATAGATAATAGATAGATAGATATGAGATAGATAGTCATATTATAAATATAAAATTTTTCAATGAAGATGGCATTTTGGATTTTTTTTTTTTTTTTTTAGATTTCTTTCGTAAATATTTCATTAGCGGCTGTGAATTTATATAAAAAGCTAAAAAGTCTATTCTTCTATCCACTATATAATAAGAATCTAAAACTGAAATATATACTAGATATAAAATAATAATTTCAAATCATTATAGTCCATTCAGTAAATACCTGGATGAATTTGAACGTCTAATAATGATGATGTATGATAAGATAATAAATAATGAGGATAGAACTGATGATCAAATAATACTAAAACATTACTGTAAAATAATGATAATCCACGAATGATAGTAAAGTAACATTATCGGAAGTAACAGCTCTCGCATAATAAAACAACGGCAAAAATTAGAACAATCATAAAAATCCTAAAGTTGATGCGACTGATGCGCCAGTCATTAGGTACAGGGCGCCGGCCGCAGACTGATCACACGGCGTTCTCATCTCTCTACTTCACTGCTTGTAAAATATTCTAAAGAGGTTATAACCGAAATAGACGAAAGAAAAATCTAACTCAGAAGCTAAAGTGTAAAGCTGGGCTGTACCTAAACTCAGATACATAACAAAAATATATTTTTTTTTATAGTAATAGGGCAGATTGTATTAATTTTATATTTTCTTATTTTTCTTATTTGTCATTATATTTTTATATTACGATACGTCAATATTTTATGGCTTGTAGTGTTGATCATTTTTTTTTACTCAATCATTTTATATTAGGATATTATTACATGTATCCATCGACATATTGGGCAGGTGGGGTGGGCAGCAGGGTATCTGGCAGGTGAGGGGACCCGTGTCACGCCCCCAGCAGAAGGTATATGGAGATGTTAAATCATTGACAACAAATAAGATCATGTAAGTGGCAAATGGGTTGTTGCTTTATTATAGCCAAGGGCTGGGGTGGAAGTGACATGATGTGCATGCCTGGAGGAAGGAGGAGGTCACTCTGGGGATGGTAGAAGGGCACCATGCCCCTCAGGTTATATGCATGCTGGTGGGAATGATGAGAGCCCTCCACTTCTCCATGGTTACTCTACAAGGCTTCCCAGGCATCTTCCCAAAATCTCCACTATTGCAATTTAAAACCAACAGGAGGCGCATCAGGTCAGCCCCGTCCCACCACACAGGAAGAAGAAGAAGGGACATATGGGCTGTGGGGATGGTGATGAGGCATTTGTGGCCCTAGGTGAAATATTCCCACCGCCATACCCTTTACAATCTATTGTTTCTGCTAACACATCCATAGATCAGGGCTGATGCTAAGGGAATGTAATAAACTGTAATAACAGGTATGTAAGGACCTGCTGCTCCACATGTGGGGAAAATAGAGTGAAGAAAGAAAGTCATCTATATACCTGATACAGATGTAGCAGAGCCGGGGGTGGAACATCTCACCACTGATGTTTTATGTCTTATCTGTGGTTTTATACAGTACAGCAGGTAAAATTACTGACACAAAGAAAGAAAGGGTTAAATGACACATTCAGCTCTGCTACATCTGTGTGTACTGAAATACTTATTAATTTATGGATTAGATAGATCGATATGAGATAGATATTGTTATTTTTATTATTATTAAGTATCTGTAGATAGATAGAGACAGGCAGACTGATAATAAAGAGATAAAAGATAGATAGATATGAGAGAGATGATAGATAGATAGATAGATAGATAGATAGATAGATAGATAGATAGATAGATAGATAGATAGAAGAGGTAGATAGATAAATCAATACAAGATAGATTATTATTATTATAATTATTATATAGATAGAAGATAAATAAATAAAAAAGACAAAATAGACAGATATTAGACAGATAGATAGATAGATAGATAATAGATAGATATGAGATAGATAGATAGATAGATGATAGATAGATAGATAGATAGATAGATAGATAGATAGATAGATAGGAGATAGATAGATAGATAGATAGATGATAGATAGATAGATAGATAGATAGATAGATAGATAGATAGATAGATAGGAGATAGATAATAGATAGATACTAGATAGATAGATAGATAGATAGATAGATAGATAGATAGATAGATAATAGATAATAGATAGATAGATAGATAGATAGATAGATAGATAGATAGATAGATGATAGATAGATAATAGATAATAGATAGATAGATAGATAGATAGATAGATAATAGATAGATAGATAGATAGATAGATAGATAGATAGATAGATAGATGATAGATAGATAGATAGATGATAGATAGATAGATAGATAGATAGATAATCATATGGGAGACACAATTAGACATTCTCTGCCCCCTATGCTGGAATGTACAGGTGACACCTTATTGCTCCTTTGCCTCAGTCACCATTTCTATCAGTGCCAACAGCCTGGCAGTTGTGAAGTGGCATATCTCTGTCTGTCTGTCCCCTATGATGCCATACCTACATTAGAACAGCCTGATGATAAAAGCCTATCTGCTCTTCTCTCAGCAGAGAGCACTACATGTCTCAGCATGCCCCGTGAAACACTAATACTTGGCAGAATTGGGACCTGCTAGGTACAGACTCCTTACATTAGTCCCATCAGTAAGATAATGCCAAGGTCAGTCTGTGTGTAAGTCAGGGTCTGCCCCATCATCACCCCCTGTATCACAGGGACACTCACCTTGCTGCTGGTCCACAAAGCTGGTGACAGTGTTGGCCCCTGCCCTGGTGGCATTGCCTGGTAGTCCTCTGTGCCCAGAGCTGGCCATTCTCTTGTACAGGGCCAGCATGTACTCATGGGGCACCACTGCACCCTTTGCACTGGAGTCTTTTCTGGAGGTGAAGTGGTTGAGGCCATCCCTGTGTAAAGTGCCCAGTGCATGGCTAGCTGGCAGTGCCCTCCTTGCAGCTTGTCTGTGGGAAGTATAGGGGAGCACTGCTGCAGCCTGGGGGCTCTGCCCAGCCCAGAGCCAGGCGCTCCACAGCCCCAGACACAGAGCAGCAGCCTTCCTTAGATCCATTTTATCAGTGCACTCTGCTAGGGAATGAGAGACTTGGAGGGGGTATGATGACTTTGGGAACTCCCCTGTTGCTTTTCTAAGATTGTGCTAACAACCTGTGAGTAGGAGTCAAGTCAGACGGATCAGGGCGCCCTCTGGTGGACAAGAGAGGAAATGCACTTACATTGCTGCCTGCAGATGGGAGGATGAATGAGATCAGATAGAACTGGACCATTTTTTATGTTTAACTCTTTAGTGGCCAGGATCTTAGTGAGCTGTTCTCATATATTGCTTATGAATGAATATTCATTTAATAAAATTTAATACTGGGGCTATAATGAATAAGAAAAATCACATGCAATATGGACATCGCAAAAATGATGTGCACTTTTCTGGAATTTAGGGAAGGAGCCCTATTTCTAAAATGGGCCCACCACAAATCTATGAGATCAGTTAGGATCCAATGCAAAAGGGATCAAAATGGAAAAAAAAAAACGGAACCATGATGTCAGTGTGAACAGAGCCTAAGAGGTGACATTTTTACGTAAGCTTAGTGTATTCTGCTGACAGATAGGTTAAGCCTGGCCATACGCATTAGATAAAGGACGGTCATCTAATAGGTATGAGGTCCTCCAATTCTGGGAGATCGGGCGGTTGGATTTCAACCGCCTGATCGTTTGGTTCCTAGGAGGTGTCTGCCAGAGGCTTTCTCCCCTCTCCCTGTTCAAGACACATGCATGCTTGGCTGAGCCAGGTGTGCATGTGTACAAAAGAGGTCTGGGGAGATAGGTGTCTAATGCTTTATATCGAATGCTTTATATATTGCTGTTCTTTATTGCAATATACCAAATTTTACACTTAAAGGGGTATTCCCATCTCAGACAATGGGGGCATATTGCTAGGATATGCCCCATTTTCTGATAGGTGCGGGGTCCTCCAGCAACCACCTTCCCCGCTCTCTTCTCAATATAGGTGCAGGTCCTAGTGGTGGGATCTGCACCTATCAGACAATGGGGACATATCCTAGCAATATGCCCCCATTGCCTCAGATGGGAATACCCCTTTAGGTTTCTGCACCTGTGTGGAGTTTTAAGGGGTTGACCACTTTTGGGCATTCTTTGTTAGAAGGGTCTCTGAAAATGAGCTGGTCACGGGATGCTCTGCTGCTTCTTGGACCCTCAGTGATGAGCTGTAATTTGGAGAAGAACTTGGATGCTTGAGTTCAGATTCCATGCAACTCCAGTTCTCACTGATATCAAAGGGCTGTCCATGTAATAAATGATGTACCAGGGTCCTCCAGACTGAAGTTTCTGCTATGGGGTCCTAAATATGGAGACCCCTCTCTGTGAACCCACAATTCCCTAATAGAGTATATTTGAAAATTGCTGTTCTAAACCCGGGAACTCTCTAAGAGGGTTACTCCCAACTGATTACCGTTATGGCGTATCCTCAGGACAAAGAGGCCCCACCCCAACCAAGTGCCGCCTGATGAGGTGGCTGCTTCTCTAGGCTCATGACTCCCATAGAACAAAATAGGACATCTTCATCCTTTCTCCACCTGAGTGGGGCCATCTCACCAGGCAGGATTGATTAGGGGAAGAAGGGGGGGGGGGGGGGGGCGACATAGGTGCAAGTCCCAGAGACAGAACCTACATCTATCTTCCTGAGGAGATGTTATAGAGCTGCGTTGCAGCGGCAATGGGCACCGCGTGGTGCATGTGTGAAATTAGAGTAGGGACCCACTCATAAGAGGCCACCTTGGTGTAGTGAGCGGGCTTATTCAGTTTGATCAAAATGTATACCAACGGCCTTGTATACAGTTTATAAATTGTGCTGAGAAGCAATAGATCAATGCATAGAATGTAGATGTGTAATTCATGTTTTTTATTCTTTTTGAATTTTTTGTAGGAATCTGCACCAAATGTAACAAATGTCACACAATGATTGATACATTTCATGCACCTTTAAGTCTAACACTAATGCCTTGAGATGTTTCTCCACTTTCTACCCCACCCCTTTATTGGAGTAAGATGGCGACAACTTTTTGAAAAAGTCTCAGTTGATAAATCTAAAAAAGTAAAAAAAAAAAAAATTGTAAACCCCTATTTTTTTTTTATCTTCATGGCCGAGATGATATAGCCTTGATCTTAAATATGCATTACAATATATATATATATATATATATATATATATATATATATATATATATATATTTATATTTACACAGTTTGGTCCATATATATTTGGACAGAGACAACATTTTTCTCATTTCTGTTCTGTACATTACCACAATGGTTTTTGAACAAAACCGTTCAGATGCAGTTGAAGTTCAGACTTTCAGCTTTAATTCTGTCGGTTGAACAAAATGATTGCATAAAAATGTGAGGAACTAAAGCATTTTTTAAACTTAATCCCGTCATTTCAGGGGCGCAAAAGTAATTGGCCAAATTAAATAATTGTAAATAAAATGTGAATTTCTAATACTTGGTTGAAAACCCTTTGTTGGCAGTGACTGCCTAAAGTCTTGAACTCATGGACATCACCGGACGCTGTGCTTCCTCCTGTTTAATGCTCTGCCGGCCTTTACTGCCGCGGTTTTCAGTTGCTGTTTGTTTGTGGCCTTTCTGTCTGAAGTTTAGTCTTTAACAAGTGAAATGCTCTATTGGGTTCAGATCCGGTGACTGACTTGACCATTCAAGAATATTTCACTTCTTTGCTTTAATTTAACTCCTGGTTTGCTTTGGCTTTATGTTTTGGGTCATTGTCCATCTGTATTATGAAACGCCGACCAATCACTGTGGCTGCATTTGGCTGGATTTGAGCACACAGTATGTCTCTGAAAACCCCAGAATTCACCCGGCTGCTTCTGTCCTGTGTCACATCATCAATAAACACCAGGGACCCAGTGCCACTGGCAGCAATGCACGCCCAAGCCATCACACTGCCTCCGCCGTGTTCTACAGATGATGTGGTATGCTTTGGATCATGAGCTGTTCCATGCCTTCGACATACTTATTTCTTTCCATCATTCTGGTAGAGGTTGATCTTGGTTTCATCTGTCCAAAGAATGTTCTTCCAGAAGTGTGCTGGTTTTTAAGATGTTTTATTTAGAAAAGTCCAATCTAGCCTTCTTATTCTTGAGGCTTATGAGTGGCTTGCACCCTGCTGTGAACCCTCTGTATTTACTTTCATGCAGTCTTCTCTTTATGGTAGATTTGGATATTGATACGCCTGTATCCTGGAGAGTGTTGTGCACTTGGTCGGCTGTTGTGAAGGGGTTTCTCTTCACCGTGGTAATTATTCTGCGATCATCCACCACTGTTGTCTTCCGTGGGCGTCCAGGTCTTTTTGCATTGTTGAGGTCACCAGTGCTTTCGTTCTTTCTCAGGATGAACCAAACTGTAGATTTTGCCACTTCTAATAGTGTAGCAATTTCTTAGATGAGTTTTTTTCAGTTTTCGCAGATGAAGGATGGCTTGTTTCACCTTCATGGAGAGCTCCTTTAACCGCATGTTTACTTCTCAGCAAAATCTTCAAAATGCACCACACCTCAGATCAACTCCAGGCCTTTTATGTGCTTAAAATTGAGAATGAAATAATGAATCCATTGCCCATGAAACAGCCTTTGAGTCAATTGTCCAATTACATTTGGTCCCTTTAAAAACAGGGTGCCACGTGTAAAGGAGCTGAAACTCCTAAACCCTTCATCCAATTTTAATGTGGATACCCTCAAATGAAAGCTAAAGGTCTGGACTTTATGTCCATGTCCATTATATAACTATAACTTGAATATGATTTAGTAAAAATTTGTGGCAGTGTCCAAATATATATGGACCTAACTGTATATAACAGGATAGGCCATAAATGCTTGATAGATGGGGGTCTAACTTTCGGGATCTTCAGTTGGAAGAACATCTTGTGACGCCCTGTTTGCCGATTCATGCCGGCTGTGGTCCCTAGAGAAGAGAATGGAGAGGTGGCCTCATTTGGGAGTTATGGAAGAGGCCGAGCGGTTGGCAGTGTAGCCGTCCCTCCATAGACTTGTGAGGGGAATGAGTTATGTGAATAGGACATTTTATAACCTCATTCAGTAGTATAGAACATCTGGTGGATTGTGTCTGAGACACTGCAAGGTATGAACGAGCCTGTAGTTCGTATATAGGATATTGTGCACTACGAGTGGACTATAAAATACTACATAATAATGTAGGTTATAATCTGCACAGCTCTGCAACATAGACCCTGTAAATAAAAGGATGGAGATCTCAGTCAGACCAGAATCTTTTTGAAGAATCAGCGTATTTCATGGCCCGCGTATAATATCATGCCAACATCTATGGTAATGCATATTGTAAGAGCCCCCTACGTTCATTAAAAGGGTTTTCTGCTTTGGATAATCCCATTTTGTTACATGGGACTCCTGAAGAAAATCTCATCATGGGAAGTCCCATGCTGCAGTGATCACTTGTGATCTGTGGAGGAACTTAGAAGTAAGTGTTTGACTTCCCTGCAGTGCCTCCACAGGGGAAATTAAACATTACACAGTCGAGAGAGAGAGAGAGGGGTATATCAGTTTTGGGGTAAAATGGAAAACAACCAATGCTCCTGCCCTTAAAAACTCCCAGGTGACTTGTTCCCCAGCTTTTCCGGTGTCCAGAATGACGAATCTGTCTTGTGATGGCATAGACCCTCCGATCTGGAATCATGGTGTAGCATAAGCAGATTTCTCATTCAGGAGTCTAGGAGAGATCAGTGACAACCCACATGGCAGATGTATTGTTTTGTAACCATAGCCTTAGGTCTTAAGATGGAGGTCCACTCTGAAGTGTTCCCATCCAGGGTACGGCCTCTTGGTTTATAAAAAAAAAAAGGTGCCTTTAGGACGCCTTAGTAAATCAGCGCAGTGTTAACAGCTTCTGCATTGTGCGTTTTATCTCGCATTGGAAACACTTAATAAGACAATAGGCTGAGGTCCCTTCCATTCCAAGCCTTTTGTTTGTCACGGCTCATAAAACAAAGAGAGACTAAATCAGGGCCGTCGTGTTCATGTTTATCTTCCATTCTTTCTGCCCTCTGTAAAAATCAGATGTTTCCTTGGGCCCCGATAAAAATAACAAAGTGCAGTGTTTGCAAGGATATCGTTCAGTGTTCCTCAGCCCCTCTCCGGCTCTGTCTGTTAAGATTCCTTAAGTAATGCGAAAACAAGCTCTGAGTAATTTATATTATTTCATGGAATGTGCAGCTTGTACCCAAAGTAAACATTCTTCTCAAACAATCATTTATTAGTATGTTTCGTGCTAATTCGGGCTGGAATTCTGTCCCGGGTCCCATATCACAGGTGTTGTACACTCAGAAGATCAGCCAGTACAACATCCAACAACTAGACTTCCTCTGTCAGGGGGTAAGTACAGGGCCCGGGACAGGATGACCCAGTAAAAAGTTGGAATCCAAACATCGTAAAAAAAAGAAAGTCAATAAAACGGAGGCTTAGAAAAAAAAAAAATGAAACATTTTTAAATTTTTGTATTTACAAGAGGACAGAGGGCACTCCTAATGCCATGGCAGCTTCAATCCTGCCAGAGGAAGAAGGCCAGGAACATGTTCTCCTCCTCTGCCAAGTGAAGGGTAGCAGGATCTTCAGGCTGATGCTGTGAACCTGTAGACATTGGGAGACTTGTCCACTCATTAGGAAAGTGGATGGGACCAGATGAAACTATAATTGCAGGTATATGTAGGCCTCATGGAACCAACTAGTTGTGATTAGAACCTATGAATTAGAAGCTATGCCCTCACTTTTACATACAGGAGACGGGACCCAGTTTATAGTAAATTTTACTGCATGGAGAAGAGGACCAGTTGCTTCCTGAGGGAAGGAGAAGACCAGGAACTTGTTCTCCTTCTCTGTCAAGTGAAGGGTGGCAGGATTTTTGGCTGGTCCCCCATCTTTTTAGCTAACACTGTGGAATTTTTCCACTCATTAGAAAGGTGTATAGGACCAGATGGAACTAGAATCGCAGATATATGTGGGCCTCATGGAACCACCTAGTTGTGATTAGAACTTATCTCAGCAAACCTTTTAGCTATGCCCTCACTTTTACATACAGGAGGGTGGTCCCCGTTTATGCTAAATTTCACTGCATGGAGAAGAGGACCAGTTGCTTCCTGCAAGAGGAAAAAGACAAGGAACTTGTTCGCCTATGACAAGAGAAGGTTGGCAGGATCTTTAGGCTGGTTCTCCATCTTGTTAACTAACACTGTGGAACTTGTCCACTCATTGGGAACAAGGATAGAACCAAATGGAACTAGAATCACGGCCTATGTGGGCTTCATAGAACTACCCACACTACCTCAACAACCCTTAGGCCTCTTTCACATGAACGTTACGGATTGCCTCACGATGCGTTCAGTGAAACTCGTGCGATTTTGGGATCATATTATTTCAGTTTTGTCTGCGATTGCGTTCAGTGGTTCAGTTGTTTCTCACACAGATGCTACCAGTTTTGATGCGTCTTTCATGTGCGTAAAAAAAAACCTGAAGAATTACAAACACCTCCTAGGAACCATCAGTGAAAAATGCTTTGCATCCGGATGAAATGCATTTTTCATGGAAGCCCCATTCACTTCTATGGGACCAGGGCTGTGTCAAAAAACTCAGAATATAGAACATGCTGCCATTCTCACGTAATGCAGAGATGATGCGTGAAAAACAACGCTCATGTACATAGACACATAGAAATTAATGGGTCAGGATTCACTGCTGGTGCAATGTGTTCAATTCACGCATTGCACCCATACGGAAAACTTGCTCGTGTGAAAGGGGCCTTATACCTATGCCCTCACTTTTACATACAGGTGAGGGGTCCCAATTTATGGTAAATTTCCCTACATGGAAAAGAGGACTAGTTGCTTTCTACAATAGACAGAAGACCAGGAAATTGTTCTCCTTCTCTGCCATGATCGGGCAGGATCGGCTGGTTCCTCATCTTGTTTCCTAAATCATTGTGAGACTTGTCCACTCATTAGGCGCATTTTCTGAATGATCGTATGACCAATTGTTATCTAAGGCCTCTTTCACAAGGGCGTTGCGGGAAAAGAGGCGAGTGCGTTGGGGGAAAATGCACAATTTTTCTGCGCGAGTGCAAAGCGTTTAATGCGTTTTGCACGCGCGTGAGAAAAATCAGCATGTTTGGTACCCAGACCCGAACCTGGACTTCTTCACAGAAGTTCAGGTTTGGTATCGGTGTTGTGTAGATTTTATTATTTTCCCTTATAACATGGTTATAAGGGAAAATAATAGCATTCTTAATACAGAATGCTTAGTAAAATGTCCATTGAGGGGTTAAAAATAATAAACTAATTTAACTAACCCCATCCACTTGATCGCGTAGCGGATCTCCTGTTCTTTCTACTTTCTTCAGGACCTGGCTAAATGACCTTTGATGATGTCACTGCGCTCATCACATGGTCCATCGCCATGGTGATGGACCATGTGATGAGCACAGTGATGTCACCATAGGTCCTTTTCATCAAAAAAGAAAGAAGACATGCCAGGCTGAGCGTTCAAATGGATTAAGGTGAGTTTATTGATTGTTTTTTTATTTTTTAACCTCTCCATCACTATTTTACTAAGCATTCTGTATAAAGAATGCTATTATTTTCCCTTATAACCATGTTATAAGGGAAAATAATAATGATCGGGTCCCCATCCCGATTGTCTCCTAGCAACCATGTGTGAAAATCACACCGCATCCACACTTGCTTGAGGATGCTTGCGATTTTCACGCAGCCCCATTCACTTCTATGGGGCTTGCGTTGCGTGAAAAACGCACAATATAGAGCTTGCTGCGATTTTCACGCAACGCACAAGTGATGCGTGAAAATCACCGCTCATGTACACAGCCCCATTGAAGTGAATGGGTCCGGATTCAGTGCGGGTGCAATGCGTTCACCTCACACATTGCCCCCGCACGGAATTCTCGCCCGTGTGTAAGGGGCCTAAGATGCACAGCCATCTTTATAGTTGTGCCATTTTCTCTAGAGCTTTTGACATACATAAAGCAGATGATGTCCTTGATGACCCCCCACAACCTGGTCTCTGGGCAGGATATCCAGTCTCTTGTTCTTCCACCCTTTCCAGGAGAATAGGTAGGTAGGACCTTCATGTAGAACCCCTACCTTGCATGGTAACATTGTGATACTGATGTCCACAGTAAGAACCACCTAGATGGGGTATGAACTAGGCCCAAACGATCCCAGCAATCTCTGCAACCTTCAATACTTGCCACTTTTTCTGCTGCTAGGCAAACACATAGAAGAGAGAGAGCCAACTGATTTTGGTTTAAACCCCCCATTCCCCTGTCCACACATCTTTAGATTTTTCTGTGTTCTTTTTAGATATTTTGATATATAGCAGATATGAAGGGTTATTACTGTAATATTTTTAAAGATTATGAAGCTGGAGATCAGGTAAGAATACAGTAGATTGAGGTCAGTCGAAACAATTTTGGTTAGCCGGGACGACCATCTGATGCAGGGGTAGGAAACCTCCAGTACTCCAGCTGTTGTGAAACTACAACTCTACTCTTCTCAGAGCTCCCTTAGAAACGAATGGAGCATGCTGGGAATTGTAGTCTCACAAGTCACAACAGCTGGAGAGCTGAGGGTTGCTGACCCCTGATCTAATGCAACATTTGGGGCCTCACTAGAAGGAGCAGCCACCAGAGATCTCCGGATCTGGCATTGCCGGCTACTGCATTTTTTTCCCGGCCGACTTTCGCTATTCTCTGCCAGAACAGCCAAGTGTAAAATTAGCCTTATTCCCTGCTCTCCTTTTGTGGAAGAGGTCAGAAGAGACAGCTGTTGGATGGACGAGTGTAAAACCTATATTTTTTTTAAGCCCTTTCCAAAAAAACGGACTCTTCACTGGACAACCTCTTTAAGGAACATCAGGACGAGCCCCTACTCCAGTGTCCGCCATAATCCCTCTTCTATCTGGTCCCGTGATAAATCCTGTCACAGTCCCTGCTGCGCGTTCACCGTTATCGCAACACAATTCATAATCCACTTGCTGATCGACTCCATAAAATATTCTGTAACTGGTTAATCCACTCGCTGATTGGATAACGGGAGTCAAAGCGCTCAATGGCTAATCCCTTTAAGTAATTAGGTCATTAAAGTGATAGGATAATGAAAGCAATAACAATGAATGGGAATTACAATGGGCAGACATAAGCCGACTGGTCAGGACATGTTCAGCCTGGACCATCCCTTCATATTGTAGGTCCCCATGAAAGGCCGACGGGGGCGCTGGACCCTGTTATGGGACTCTAATCAGATCCTATCGCTGGGGATCTGCAACCAGAATTAGCTGCTTTCTTCCAGGAACAGCTCCGAGCATTTGTATGGGTTGCGTTGTGTTTTACAGATCAGCTCCATTTGCAGGAATGAAGCTCAGCTGCAATACCATACTTAACCTGTAGACAAGGGTGGCACTGTTTTTGGAAGAATGCAGCCATGTTTTTGTACTTGCAACCTCACTTTACAAGGAGTGATTTCAAATGAATAGTCGTCCATTCATTTCATTGGGGGTCCTCCAGGAAAGACAGCTGAACTTGCCCTGCGTCTCTGCGACCTGTAATGGGGGAAGGCGGTCTACCGGAATCTACCAAAATATTGCATTGACTGGCTTAGTTCAGGCATGCTCGACCTGAGGCTCTCCAGCTGTTGCAAAACTACAACTCCCATCATTCCCGGGCAGCCTACAGCTATCAGCCTACAGAAGGGCATGGTGGGAGTTGTAGTTTTACAACAGCTGGAGGGCCGCAGGTTGAGCATCCCTGGCTTGTTTAGCAGGGCAAGATCGAAATGTGTAAATCAATGCATAAAGGCCCCTTTCACACGAGCGTGACGGATTAGGTCCGGATGCGTTCAGGGTGCGTTCAGTGAAACTCGCACAATTTTGCAAGCAAGTTCAGTCAGTTTTGTCTGCGATTGCGTTCAGTTGTTCAGTTTTTTCCGCGCGGGCGCGATGCGTTTTGATGCGTTTTTCACGCGCGTGATAAAAAACTGAATGTTTACAAACAACATCTCTTAGCAACCATCAGTGAAAAACGCATCGCACCCGCACTTGCTTGCGGATGCAAAGTGTTTTTCACTGAAGTCCCATTCACTTCTATGGGGCCAGGGCTGCGTGAAAAACGCTGAATATAGAACATGCTGCGATTTTCACGCAACGCAGAACTGATGCGTGAAAAACAACGCTCATGTACACAGACCCATTGAAATGAATGGGTCCGGATTCAGTGCGGGTGCTATGCGTTCATGTCACGCATTGCACCCGCGCGGAAAACTCGCTCGTGTGAAAGGGGCCTAAAGAGGTTGTTCGGGAATCACACGGCTGCTTTTTCCTGTAATATCACAGCTCAGCCCCGGTCACTTCACTTGGCCTGAGCTACAGTACCAAGCACAACCTGTAGACAAGTGTGGCGCTGTCTATGGATCAAAGCAGTCATGCATCTAATTCTGAACGCTACTAAAAAAACATCAATATCAATTCAGCCGTGGACCGGGTCCAATCAGCTGCTTCGGGATGCTGGGGTGCTCACCGGAGCTCTGGCCTCCCGGGCGCTTACCAAGCACAGCGCGGTACATTGTGTAGCAGCTGTGCTTGGTATGGCAGCTCAGCCCCACTGACTGCAACTAGGCTATGCGACCGATGTACTGTGACGTCACTGGCCTAGGAAGAGGCACGGACCCCTGGGACCCCCTCTAATCTGATATGGATGACCTATCCTGAGGATATTAATTCTTGGATAACTCTTGAATCATTTTGGCATGACCGATAACGTCATTATTCCTTCACTCACACTTAGGGGTTCAGGAAGCTGAGATTTAGGGGGCTGTTTGTTCTCGTTACTGGATTCTTTTTCTGACTGATAAAAATAGCAGCTCTGCAGAGTCAAGTAGTCAGAAAGTTGATATTTTCCGCTACTTCGGAAAAAAACAGCGTTGACCACAAAGTTCCCTGTGTCATAGGCCGGCTTGGAGAGAGATCAGCTCTACCAGTGTGAGGACCTCAATAAACCAGCAAACAAACGGCACATCATATCTCAGCTTCCTGTACTGCGGCACACAATCAGGTTATGACTGCGGTCATCCCTAAATCTGTAGGTCATGAGGGGAGATAGACTTTTGGGTTCTTTTACGCTGGCAGATTTGTACATGCACTCGACTGTATCCGTTTTGCGGTCTGCAACTCGTGGATCTGCTAAATACTAATGTGTTGCGTGCATCGTCCGCATTTTTTTATGCACACCCATTGACTTCAATGGGTCTGTGGTCAGCATTTTGGGGAAATATTCCGATTTTGTGGAGCAGACATAAAGATGCGGAAAGCACACAGATGATAGATGTTCTTTCTATATCCGTATGGATACACTTGGCCGCAAAATGCGGACCGCACAAAAAACACGGATGGAACATGGTCGGTATCCCTATTTTGCAGATCCGCAATTTGTGGACCGCAAAATACGTACAGTTGTGCGCCTGAGGCCTCAACGAGTGGCGATCAGTGATACAGCATGCCGATCAATGCTCGTTATCTGCCATTTTGGGACCGTTTTACGTGGGCCGATAATTAAGGAACGAACAGGACTCCTCCCCGATCCTTATATCATTCTGAATAAACACGCAGCCGACCACTCTAGAGGTGATCACATGATTTATGTGGCGCCAAACATTATCATTGTCGGTGGTACATTGTGCTATGTAAACAGAGGAAGTGCTGATGATAAATGCAGACTGCATGAATGATCGTATTGACGATTGTTCGTCCCCGTACTCATAATGAACGCTGCATTTTAATCTCCAATTTAAGGGGTTTTCCCATCTGGACATTTATATCGATAGAATATGTCATAAATGTCCGATAGATGTAGGTCCCACTCCTGAGACCAGCTCAGATCTCAAGAACGGGACCCCGTCATGAACGGAGAACACTCCGAGCACAGGCTTGCTATTTTCGTAAATCCCATAGTGGTGAATGGAGAGGATGCTGAGCATGCACAATTGTTTTTTGTGGGGCTCTGTTCTTGAGATAGGAGCAGGTCCTGTAGCACCTATCAGACATTGATATGTTGGAAATGTCCAGGTGGGATGACCGCTGCCGGTTGTTATGCCGTATCTGTGGTCGGTGCTCGTTAACGGAAAGAAATCTGCCTGTACAAAAAGACCCTTGAATATGGCAATTATACTTAGTATGGGGATGAATGACTGTCTTCATTTGTCGGTGGCATCATCCGATCGTTGCTCGTTTGTCTGTTGATCGGCGGCACATTAACACGTGGCAGTAGTCGGGATCGAGCGCTGCTCATTCCCAATCATCAGCCCGTGTAAAAGGAGCCTTACATCCAGTAATTCGGTCTTCAAAATGTGACGGAACGAACAAGAACCTGCAAAATGGCGGGAGGTAGCTGCTCAACGTCAGAGGTGAAAAAGCGCCTTCAAGATGTAGACACCTAAGGATGAGGCCCAAGGAACCTCGAAAGCTTGCAGTTGTGTCATCACCTTTTCAGCCATTAAAAGGTATCAGCCACTGAGGAATCTCAATTTTTTCCATCTTCGAGATGCAGGAATCCTCCGTGATTTTGACTCACGCGGCTACCGCACTGCCTGAAACAATTATATTAACCACTACCAGACCGCTCCGGCTGACGCTGCTCGTCGCTCCACTCCTCCAGTCTGCTATTACATCACCGCTTTCTGAATCAATCAGTGGTTAGGGACGGGTTATCCAGACCATCGTGCCCCAAAAGGCCACCCGCATCGGTGTTAAAGAGGAAGTACAACTTTAAGATCCATTCCATTTGGACTGAGACACGGCTATGTGTGCAAATGGAAAGCCTTCTTCTCGGCTGGGATCCCCAAGGTCGCGTATGCAGAAGGTTTCTTATTTTCAGATTTTAATAAATAATAGATATACTTTGTGTTTCAATTATTCGCCACTTTCGGGATCTCTGCTTGCTGGCAGTAAATGGGAGCGTTTGCTTTTATCCAGAGACTGAAATCCAGGACAGGCCTAAATGGATCTCATAGCTGAGCATTTGCTCCAGTTTAGACAGCCCTCTGTGCATAGTTCCCAACTGTCCCGGATTTGGCGGGACAGTGCCAGATTTCAGTGGCGGTCCCGGTATGGGGGAGGTATGTCCCACTCTTTGGCAGCTGTCCCTGCTTCAGCAGAGACGGCTGCCTGTAATGATGAAGCAGAGAGCCATCGGCTCCCTGCTACATCATACCTACCCCCCTGCTGGCGCTCCACACTGCAGGTCTGTGCAGGGGGTGGGGCTGGCCGGCAGTCAGCCTCTGCTCCTCCTCCTACACAGACCAGAGCAGCCGATGTGTATCCTGCTGCTGCTGGGGAACGAGGTGAGTATGTAAAGTTTTTTTTTTTTTTACTTTCTGTGAAGGGGGCACAATCCTGGGCATATTACTGTGAGGGGGCACAACTGGGAATATTACTTTAAGGGGGCACAACTGGGCATATTACTTTGAGGGGGCACAATCCTGGCCACATTACTGTAAGGGGCACAATCCTGGGCATATTACTTTGAGGGGGCACAAATGAGCATATTCATTTTAGGGGGCACAATCCTGGGCATATTACTGTGAGCGCGCACACTCCTGGGCATATTACTTTGAGGGGGCACAACTGGGCATATTACTATGAGGGGACATATATCAGGGCACATAACTGGGCATATTACTGTGAGGGGGAACATATCTGGGAATCGCTACTGTGAGGGGGCACATATCAGGGCATAACTGCTGTGAAGTGGCACATATCTCGACATAACTACTGTGAGGGGCACATATCTGGGCATAATTTGTGAACGGGACACAATGATGAAATAATTACTGTGTGGTGGCATAAATGGGGAATAATTACTATGTGGGGACTGGATGGGATTAGGTGTTAGTTAGGTTTTATGCGGAGGCGTGGCCTAGTGAGGAAAAAATTTGCGCACCGCTCCAGGCTAATAACGTGTTTTCCTACACTGAGACATTGTAACAAACTATCAGCACAGAAGAGAGAAATATTCTACTTACTGTATTTAACTTCCGGAGGATTGTCTAGACTGCATAAAATGACAGCAATCCCTCGACTGTGGATACTGAAATGTCCTTTTGGAGTTCCAAGCTCTGGATGTAAATGAGAATGTTTCCGTTCACTGACAGCAAACACAGAGCCTGAGCATGGTGAAACGCCAATGGGAAGAAAGGACTGGGGCGCTGCTCCTGACTCTAATTGGAATAGCTGCCTTAGGGTAGGTTCACATCTGTGGCAGGTAAATCCGTAGTCTGTTCCGGAAGAGTTACCGTATCCAGCACCGCTGCACATCGCCAGATCCCCATTCACTATAATGGGATCCGGTGGGCATCTGGCAGGTTTCTGACATAAATGTCGGCTTTCTCGATCAGAAAGCCGGCATTTATTCCGGAAACCCGCTGGATCCCATTGCAGTGAATGGGGATCGGTGTGCGGTGGTGTCAGGGTATGCTAATCGATGAGATGTCGATGAGAACAAGCGGACTGACGCTCATTTAAAGGGCCTTTACATGGGCCGATGCAAACTGCATGGCTAGTGCGATCATTCATCCCCCTACAGTTTCCATTTTGTGGACAGTGCATCTCCTGTTTGCAGGAGGGGATGTGCTGCTGACAGTGTTTGCAGAGAAAGGTTGTCTGATGTGTGAGGATGGCCTGTGGATGATTAGTCAAAGGAAGAGGGAGCAGAATAGCGCTGATAGAACAGGACACTTGCATGATCTGGATACGCCCAGCGGACTCTTAAGAACTCATTTGCATATGGAGGTTTTTAAATTGTGTGTTGTAAGGTCGGCAAGGCCTAGAGGGTAAATAACTATTAGATGGGTAAAGCCTGGCGACAGGATCCCTTTAAGTATTACAGAATCTCGCATGTTAACGGAATAAGATTCAGTGCAAGAATTTTAGTTTCTCTTGCACAACCCGGATGAATAGTCGCTGAAGAATCCCAAACTATTTATTGGCTTCAGTCTTAGTATTAATTACCATACAAGACATGAGAAAAAAAATAAAAATACCGACCACATAGCTTCAGGTTCCCTCGTCATGTTCTAGGCCGCGCACATTTGTTTTTTATTACCTCCATCAGCGTTAAAGAGGGCAGGAATATTCTCCATAAAGAGTATCGCATGTCCGTGTAGGACCATCAGTCCACGCTGTAGCTGCGCCACGTGCACGATTCATCATTAGCGCAGACCTGATGGTAATTGGAAACATTAAACATTAGCTGATTATTTATGATGGTGCCATGTGCCCTTAAAAAGCTTCATTCCGGCCATTTGTTTTAAGATAGTGCCACCTACTGTCCAAGCCGAGAATCCACCTTCTGCATAACAAATCCTGATTTTCTGAATTACTGGAACAAGCAACGCAGAACCCCTGATTGGCCATTTTCAGAGGATTCTATGTCATATCTATCTATCTATCTATCTATCTATCTATCTATCTATCTATCTATCTATCTCATATCTATCTATCTCATATATATATATATATATATATACAGTACAGACCAAAAGTTTGGACACACCTTCTCATTCAAAGAGTTTTCTTTATTTTCATGACTATGAAAATTGTAGATTCACACTGAAGGCATCAAAACTATGAATTAACACATGTGGAATTATATACATAACAAACAAGTGTGAAACAACTGAAAATATGTCACATTCTAGGTTCTTCAAAGTAGCCACCTTTTGCTTTGATTACTGCTTTGCACACTCTTGGCATTCTCTTGATGAGCTTCAAGAGGTAGTCCGCTGAAATGGTCTTCCAACAGTCTTGAAGGAGTTCCCAGAGATGCTTAGCACTTGTTGGCCCTTTTGCCTTCACTCTGCGGTCCAGCTCACCCCAAACCATCTCGATTGGGTTCAGGTCCGGTGACTGTGGAGGCCAGGTCATCTGGCGCAGCACCCCATCACTCTCCTTCATGGTCAAATAGCCCTTACTTTCAAAGTTTTCCCAATTTTTCGGCTGACTGACTGACCATAATTTCTTAAAGTAATGATGGCCACTCGTTTTTCTTTACTTAGCTGCTTTTTTCTTGCCATAATACAAATTCTAACAGTCTATTCAGTAGGACTATCAGCTGTGTATCCACCTGACTTCTCCTCAACGCAACTGATGGTCCCAACCCCATTTATAAGGCAAGAAATCCCACTTATTAAACCTGACAGGGCACACCTGTGAAGTGAAAACCATTTCAGGGGTCTACCCCTTGAAGCTCATCAAGAGAATGCCAAGAGTGTGCAAAGCAGTAATCAAAGCAAAAGGTGGCTACTTTGAAGAACCTAGAATATGACATATTTTCAGTTGTTTCACACTTGTTTGTTATGTATATAATTCCACATGTGTTAATTCCAAGTTTGGAGGCCTTCTGTGTGAATCTACAATTTTCATAGTCATGAAAATAAAGAAAACTCTTTGAATGAGAAGGTGTGTCCAAACTTTTGGTCTGTACTGTATATATATATATACAGTATATATATATCTGTAACACCCCGGAGTGGTGTTACCACTCCTACACCCTGCTACTATCTTTAATGGTCTAACCTAAATTCCATCTTATGTATTTTTGTCCAGGCCCTCTACACTGTGCATGGCTAATCTTGGAATCACATTAAGCACACAGCAGCTCTCACCTTCCCCTTCACCAGTCGAGCACGGATGACGCACCAGGATGCGTAATAGTAGATTCGAAAATTATAGGAAAATCCAGCTCAAAAGTGGTGGAAAAAATTTGTAGCTTTATTGCGGCATAAAATCTTCGACAGAAACAGGAATTGTTTGGTTACGCATTTCAGACCACAAACAAATATCGGTCCTTCCTCATGACATATTCCTAATCTTGTTATGTAACTGTTTATTACATGTAATGTGCCTGGTTCACCAGCAGGTGGCAGTGTAAATGCATACCTCCCAAGTGTCCCTCTTTTGGACCCATGTCCCTCTGTCCCTCTTTGATCCTTAAAGGGAGTCTTTCACAGAATATGACCATTACAGACCACTCAGATCAGGTTCTCCATTACTTTCCCCAGATTACTATGGTACCTTTCATATTGCAGTCCATCGCCGATTTGCTCCAAAAAACACTTTTATACCATATGCTAATTAGGTTCTGAAGGTGCCCAGGGGCTGTGTTCATGCGGCCGGTGCCCAGGCCCCTCTGCGCTTTGCTTACTAAACCCCGCTTCTTTCACCCCTCTGGCCCGCCCTTGTTTAATCTGATTACCTCCTCCTCTCCGTCTGAAATCCCGTGCCTCCGCCGGCTGGATCAGGTTGCGCAGGCTGGCGCATGCGCATTCAAAGTCCCTGTTCCTCTGCCCATAATGGGCAATGCAGTGCGCACGCGCCAGGAATGTGTGGAGCTGCGAGGACGCAGGATTTCAGACAGAGAGGAGGAGGTAATCAGATTAAACAAGGGCAAGCCAGAGGGGTGAAAGAGGATGGGTTTGGTAAGCAAAGCGCCGAGGGGCCTGGGCACCAGCCGCATGAACGCCGCCCCTGGGCACCTTCAGAACCTAATTACCATATGGTATAAAAGTGTTATTTTGAGCAAATCGGCGATGGACTCCAATATGAAAGTACCATAGTAATCTGGGGAAAGTAATGGAGAACCTGATCTGAGTGGTAATGGTCATATTCAGTGAAAGACTCCCTTTAAATGTCTCTCTTTTTGACCTGGAGAATTAGTGCATAAATGTGCATTAATAAATATACTAAATTGCTCCTTACTAAACTATCTGTATGGTTTCTACCTGTAGATTAGGCCATAGCTTCATTATTTGGTGCAATTTGGACTTTAAAATATCTACAATCCCATGAACTACATGCTAATATTTAAATAGATATTGAAGCGCAAGAGAAAAAATTGTCCCCGGGGCTCCACAATAAAGGAACTTATACTCACCTCACCGATCCCCAGCTGCCGCAGTTCTGACAGAGTCAGTAATTATGCTTTGGGCGGAGTTAGAGGCGTGTCCTAGTATGAAAAAAGGGCCGTGATGCGCGCCGCACATATTGTCCCTCTTTGCCATTTTCAAAAGTTTGGAGGTATGTTAATGGCAGACAGATAGATACCTAGATAGAATGAAACTCACCATTCTATTCTCCCCACTTTGGGCAGAAGTGGGCCAGTCCGGCTTCCTGCTGGAAGGGTGGGGCAGAGGTTTCCAGTTAGTTCTAGTTCTAGTTAACAGCTAGACAGGAGGAGTGTGAGCAGGGGCATGCTCAGGAGTGTCTACACCAGCCAGAGCACCCTAAGCTCTGCTGGCAATGAAGAAAGATGTCTGGTAGCCATAAGGGCCAGAGGAATAGTTCTTCGGCCACCATAAGAGAAGTCAGCAAGAGGAAGAGTTATTCAGCTAAAGATAAGTTGTTTACTGAGTGTCAGGAGGGGAATAACAGTCGACGGCACCCCATCCAAAGATACCAGAACAGATTAGGAGTAGAGAAACCAGACTTAAGCAGAATATAGTGCAGCATAAAGAAAGGAAGCAAAGTATTTAAGCAAGCCTGTCAGTACAGCTGAGAAACAGAAAGAAGAGTTGAGTTTGCCTGCCAGTTTATGCTAAAGCCTGCTGGGACCAAGACAAAGCCTGAAATTTTTTGGAAGAACCTTTATTCAAGTAAAGCTTCCATTGAATTTCACCACAAAGTCTGGACTCAAGTTATTTTTCATTCATCCCTCAATTATTCCCCCTTTATTTTGCTTCAGAGCCAAAGCCTGAGGACCAGCAGTATCCAGGTAGGAACATCGTGACACATAGAGACATATGCTGCACTACACCACTCGGCTTTCCTACTACACCTGGGACACGATAGAGGGCCCTGGAGGCGGTGCGTTGCATATTGTGAGGCAGTGACAGACCTCATAGCTGCTAGGGGAGATTCATGGCAGGAGTTTCTGTGTCTTCCCCATCAGTAATCAGGTTTGATGCAGAACTAGGTAACACAATCAGTCTGGAATAAGAGCCCAACCCAGACTGTCAGTCAAGGAGAAAGAATATTGGTGCAACAGAGGCCTGCTGGAGGGTCTGGAAAAGTGGTCTCAGCCGGGTTCGCTAAGGGGCCACGGGGCTAGGTGTTAGCCTGAACTTTGGGGGACTCCGCGAGGTCTGGGAAACGATGGTCGCAAGGTCAGAGTCGGCAGGACTGCTAGACCCATACCCCCAAAGGTACTGGACTTGCTACTACCTGAGAGGCTGGAAAAGCCGCATGTTGTTTCCGTGTGTGAACGGCACTTTAAGTGAGGTAGGGATATTTCCTGTTTAGTTAGAGCCCAGATGGGCAAGGTGTTATTTTATGTTTTGTTGCTATGAGAATAAACCTCACGTTTGGAGCTCCAATCCGGCTGTTGTGGTGATAATTGCGAGAATGACCCCCGGAAAAAAAGAGCTAATACCCAAAATATATCTATCTATCTATCTATCTATCTATCTATCTATCTATCTATCTATCTATCTATCTTTCTATCTATTATCTATCAATCATCTATCTATCTCTCCAACTATCTCATATCTATCTATCTATCTATCTATCTATCTATCACATTCATCCATAACATGAAGTTGATGTGTTGGAAGCAGGAAAAACAGAAAAATTTAAGATTTTGAAATGACTTTGACCAGAGCCCAATTGTGATGACTAGATGACTGGGTCAGAGCATCTCCAAAATGCAGGCCTTGTGAGGTATTCCAGGTATGCATTGGTCAGGGGCAGACTGGGAACCCCAAAAGACCTGCCATTTTCCATTGACCCTGGAAAAGAAACTAAAAGTGGCCCCAATGTTGTAGGTGGGTCCATATTGACAGAAGGCGGGACAACACAAGGAGATGGCGCCAATACAAGCTTGCAGGGTCAGTAATACTATAGTGCAGCACAGAATACCATCCTAAAGATCCAAATACCACAGTGCAGCACAAAATTCCTCCCCAGAAGCTTGTCCCTCTGTGGTGGCCATCAATAGCTGCCACGTTCTGTCCTCCTACATTTGTCTCTAATTAAGATATGGAGAAGGGGGCTTATGAGGTGAGATGAGGGGCACAGCACCGAGCCAGCCCCACGTTCAGCATACTGCCTGGACTTCCTCTAATAATGACCTATATAGTGCTCCCAGTAGTATACACCCAGCCAGCCACAGTGAGGCGAGCTCGGTGGCCCCGTGGGCATTGGAGCACTGGAAAATTCCCTGAAGGGTCCATGGCCAGCCCTCTCCTGGCAGTGGTTATGACAATGACAAACATTTGTAATGCATTTTTCTCACACGGATTGTTGTGTGGTTGGGGCTCCCTGGGAAGTCAGTGGCACTCAACCCCAAAGCACAATTTTGCAGGAAACCAATTTGCATATTTTTGGAGTGTGGGAGGAAACCAGACTATACCCCAAGCAAACACAGGGAGAATATACAAACTCTGTACAGGTTCAAACCCTGGAGTACTGCAAGGCACCAGTGCTAACCACTGAGCAACCATGCTGGTTAGTACTTATAAAAAGTGCTACAAGGAAGGATTTATCAGTGAATCTGTAAATGTGAAAGCAAACACAAAGCAACAGCACTCTCCAAACATAGAACATATGAACTAATACTATATTCACTATATAAAATGAATATGAGGTACTCAGCAAATATATTTTGATAAAAATTATTTCTGCCTCTCCACCACAGCAAGGTAATCTCCTTCCGAACAGGAATCTTCTCTATATGATACCTCTGTGGTCCAATCGGCCTCAAATTTATTTAGGAAGAGCAGGCTTCACATGTTTCTGCTCTATTTATATTACATTAATTCAGGGCCTGTTGGCACAAGGAGAGGTATCATATAGAGTAGGTTCCCAGGCAGAAAGAGGTCACTTTGCAGTGGTGGGTGGCAGGTGTAAGTAAGTAAGAATCCTTTCAAACATAAAAAGTGTTAATAGTTTAAATTTAAATGTATGCTGCAACAGGACAACAACCCCAAACATCCATCCAATGTCATTAACAACTGTCAGCGTAAAGAAGAACAAGGAGTTCTGAAAGTGATGATATGGATCCCACAGGGCCCTGATCTCAACATCGTCAAGTCTGTCTGGGATTACATGAAGAGTCAGAAGGATTTGAGCAAGCCTACATCGACAAGACCTATAGTTATATCTCCAAGATATCTGGATCAACCTCCCTGCTGAGTTTCTTCACAAACTGTCTGCAAACAGTGATTTGATTTTGATTTATCTTTTATTCCTTTACTTTGCATTTTGTTAATTGACAAAAATAAACTATTAACACTTTTTTTTTAATCATTCTTATTTTACATTTTTCCTGCCTAAAACTGTTTGCCAAGAACCTCATGTAAAGTAGAACTGGCTTAGTTGCCCATAGCAACCTATCAGATTCCACCTTTCATTTTTGACAGCTCCTTTGGAAAACAAAAGGTGGAATCTGATTGGTTGCTATGGGCAACTCAGCCAGTTTTCCTTTACACCAGTTTGTTAATGACCCCATATGTTTGCAGAGTGCTGTTGCATTATGTTTGCTTTTGTATTTTCAACCATGGAGAAGCGCATATGCATTCACTTCATTCTACGGGAGGTGCTGACTGACTTTGGCTTTTGTTTTTGCAGTATGCATTCGGAGGTGGGGCTGTCTCCATTTTGCTTCTGCACTCCTGAATAACCTAGCTTTTCCACCCGGCTGTTTTTATTAGTGCAATATATAGCTGTAGTTTGCTCTGCTCGGATCATTTGAGTCCTGCTTTCACAGAAAGAGGTAGGTTCCCATCCAGAAAGAGGTCACCTTGCAGTGGTGGATGGGCACTGTGGTCCAATCCCACAGAAGAAATACTGTGGAGCAAATTGCTAAAAAGCTCGCTGCTTGATATGATAGAAAGTTGTCAGATCACATAGGACATCACAGCTTGCTCTGTATGGGAATATACAGCTGTAGACTAGCAAGAGTGTCCATTATGACCCCGGAAGAGGACCACTGAGCAATGGAAGAAGGTGTCCTGGTCTGATGAATCACGTTTTCTTTTACATCGGTTGTGGACGGTTGTGTGTGTGAGCACCACTTACCTGGGGAAGAGCTGCCACCAGGATGTACTAAGGGAAGAAGACAAGCTAGAGGAGTTGGTGTGATGCCCTGGGTAATGTTCTGCTGGCAACCTTGGATCCTGGCATTCATGTAGATGTGACACTTACAACCTATCCAAACAGACTAGTACCTCCCTTCATGTCAGCGGTGCCCCCTAATGGCAGTGGCCTCTTTCAGCAGGATAATGCGCCAGCCACACTGCAAAAATTGTCCAGGAATGGTGTGAGGAACATGACAAAGTGTTCACTTTGCCTCCAAATTGTTGTGCTTTGGACACTTTTTGCACCTCATGGCTAATGCATTTTTTTTTTTTTACTGTATCTCAGGAACAGTACGTGCTAGAGAGCTGAGACCCGGTTTAAAACCTTCCCCGACACCTGATGTACCTGTGTGCTACATTTCGTGATTGTAAATGCTACGGTGCGGATTCCTTTAGCGGACATACACACATACACTCAGCTTTATATATTAGATTATTATTAGTTTTATGTGATTTTATACCATTTGTTGCTTTTTGTAAGTTTCTTAAAACTCCGGACAATCCCTCTAGGGGATGTGCACGATTTATCGTTGATCATGACTGGTCTTCCTTGACATGTAAATGGTGGTCCTCCAAATAGATGGGGCTAACCCTACTTATGGGGCCCCTAGCTTTTACCTTTATTACGGCCGCCGTAGCTGTCCATTCCTAGCGTAGTCCCGTGGAATATTTTCTGAATTGCGGATATTTTTGACACAAAGCGCCCCTTCAGATCCGAGAAGTGTGCGGGCTATAACCGGTTAAACATCAGCCTTGTGTCTATCCTGCCCGTCAGTCTCTGCCTGGTCTATTTTTTAACCCATGGTGCACCCGCTGCTCGGTCTCCTTGCTGTGAGAGAAAAAGAAAAAATATTTCAAAAAGAGGTTAGAGCATCTGATAAATATTAGGGACGGTGCCCGTAATATATGAGATGTCGAGATGACGGTCGCCAGGGGGTGGAAGATCAGAGAACGATATTAGATAGATCAGAGTTCGGAAGGCAGCTAAGTGGTTAGGTGTAGTAGGGCTTGCACGTAGTAGTAGTATAGGCAGGTCTGTCACCCTAGGATCTGGGGGCTCAGAAGGCACAACATAGACCCAAAAGGGCGATGGTAACATACTCACTTTATAGCGCCACTCCTTTGTAGGGAATTAGGAATATGAATTGAATAAAATTATCAATGGTGACACTTTTATTTCTGAAATAGTGCGGAATATACCCAATAGAATATATGTAATAATATATAAGTAATGAAATATATTAGATAAAGGTATTTAAAGCCGGGTCCGCTTTAAAGGGGTTCTGCAGTTTGTTTAAACTGATGATCTATCCTCTGGATAGATAATCAGTATCTGATCGTTGGGGGTCCGACACCCAGGACCCCCGCCGATCAGCTGTTTGAGAAGGCAGCGGCGCTCCAGGAGCGCCGCAGCCTTCTCACTGTTTACCGCAGGCCCAGTGACGTCACGACTAGAATCAACTGGCCTGGGCACTTCTTCTCAAACAGCTGATCTCTGAGGGTCTCGGTCGTCTGACCCCCACCGATCAGATGCTGATGATCTATCCAGAGGATAGATCATCAGTTTAAACAAACTGCAGAACCCCTTTAAGAAGTTGGAATTGATGGCAGCCAGATATCCAGCGTCTGATCAAAATTCTATCTTATTAGGTAGACAGCACGGCACTCAACACGTTTCGGGGGTTTGAAGGCACCCCCTTCTTCAGGAGTAATACAATATAATATACACAGCAATATAATATAAAGCAGTGTAACACCCCAGAGTTGTGGTACTACACGCCTCTACTCCGCTACTATCTCCTAAGAGCCTGTATATTGTCATCAGATATAATTTATATTATGTCTCCACAAATGTGCCTCAAAAAACTATGTTAAATGTCATTGTTTCCTTGTAATTTTACAGGTCCGCCAGCGGGTGGCAGCATCATTGGTAGAGATAGTCTTAATGTTATGGCCGTTCAGAGTGGAACAATACTATTTCGAAATATGTATATGATTGAAAAGACCGGCACTCTCAACACACGGGACCATATGGTTAAATGCAGATCACAATGTTTAATTGATACATATATAAAAGAATAAAAATATATAAAAATATAAAATATACACTAATATTGGGTGATAATTAATGGTTTCACACAATGTTGTGCCAATCCTACAAAGGTAACATTAATTTAAAACGTCCAATATTCAATACTGGTTTATATCATGTAAAGAAGACCGCTGTAGGTAAAAACATGAATATTCACATATAGATTCCTAGAAGGAAAGAAAATAGAAGTCCTTTTTGGTTCTGTCCCGAATATAGACAGACAGTGCAAGGTGGTATTTGCTAGAGTAAAGTCAATGTTATATTGTATATAACTGTCTTTTTCTTCATATAGATATCGCTTTAGCGATTAATGGTCATATGCGCTTGATAATCACCCACTGTGTGGGCTTACCTTCCCTTTCTGCCGGTCTGTCAGTCGGATTCCTCGGGGCTCGCTGAGAGCCGGCGTCCCGGCTGAAGCGCTGTCAGCGTCCCACGTGGGTTTGGAGGAAAAGTTTGTCGCTCCGGAAATGACGTATCGGCATGCAGGGAGGTAGTCAATACTTCGCTCAGACTCGGCTGTTCGTTGTAGCGGCTGAGGTAAAACTTACAGTGCACTGTAATTGGAATTATTTGCTTCTCACAGATGGGTCATATTCTGATCTCCAATTTGGATCTCTTAATACCAAACGCGTTTCGGGAAACACTCTTCCCTTCTTCAGTGGTGAACCACTGAAGAAGGGAAGAGTGTTTCCCGAAACGCGTTTGGTATTGTGCACTGTAAGTTTTACCTCAGCCGCTACAACGAACAGCCGAGTCTGAGCGAAGTATTGACTACCTCCCTGCATGCCGATACGTCATTTCCGGAGCGACAAACTTTTCCTCCAAACCCACGTGGGACGCTGACAGCGCTTCAGCCGGGACGCCGGCTCTCAGCGAGCCCCGAGGAATCCGACTGACAGACCGGCAGAAAGGGAAGGTAAGCCCACACAGTGGGTGATTATCAAGCGCATATGACCATTAATCGCTAAAGCGATATCTATATGAAGAAAAAGACAGTTATATACAATATAACATTGACTTTACTCTAGCAAATACCACCTTGCACTGTCTGTCTATATTCGGGACAGAACCAAAAAGGACTTCTATTTTCTTTCCTTCTAGGAATCTATATGTGAATATTCATGTTTTTACCTACAGCGGTCTTCTTTACATGATATAAACCAGTATTGAATATTGGACGTTTTAAATTAATGTTACCTTTGTAGGATTGGCACAACATTGTGTGAAACCATTAATTATCACCCAATATTAGTGTATATTTTATATTTTTATATATTTTTATTCTTTTATATATGTATCAATTAAACATTGTGATCTGCATTTAACCATATGGTCCCGTGTGTTGAGAGTGCCGGTCTTTTCAATCATATACGTTTTCTTGCATTTTGAAGGGTGAATCATTTTAGACCAGAGCACCTCTTTGTGACTGTGAGAGGGTGAGCTATTTCCCTTTTTTCTATCCTATTTCGAAATATGTATCTTGGGAGTAGTGGATAAGATAGATAATTCCAAACATCGTTCCACAGCCTCTAAACTTCTATTCTATGCTAGGAGGTGCATTGTTGGGCACTGGGGAGATGGTGTGGTACCTGTGGTTAGGGAATGGGAGAACCGGACTAGGGTCTCGCTTGTTAGAGAAGAATTCCACTTGGTGTCTATCAAAAAGAAATATAAATTTGCGGAATTATGGCAGAAATGGTTAAAAAATTTGATGAGGGGATATAGGCGGGGGGTTTCGGTGGAGGTGGGGGGGCAAGGAGGATGGAGGCGAGGGAGAGATTTTTTATTTTTTTTATAGGGGGAAAGAGCAGCTGGGGAAGGAGGTTGGGTAATAAGCAAGATATATATATATAGGTTTGTATGCATGCTGTTTTATAATATATTAAGTGATACGTTGTTTTATAATGTAAGGAAACTTGTGATTGTTGAAGATGTATGGAATTTGAAATAATAATTTAAAAAAATGAAAATAAAAGAGTGGAACAATCCTGTTCTATTCTGCCCCCCTGCTGAAGAGAAGTGGAGGTTTCCGGCTTCCTGCAGCAAGGGAGGAAAAAACTGTTAGAACCAGTTCTAGTTCCCCCTGCATAGGGAAGACAGCAAGGACCAAGTCTCAGTCTGAGACTTGATCAAATTCCCAGTCTGAGCTTCTGCAGCTCAACTGGATGAAAAGAAAGCAGACAACCTCCAGTTCCAGGAAGAAAGCATCCCCTGAGAAATCATCTGTGACTCAAGACCAGAGACCTAGGAGAAGCCATTCCTCCTCAGCTAGTCTGTCCCCACAAAGCAGAAGATATAGAGAAGCGCAGAAGCATTTATCCCTGCAAATTATTGCCAAAACCTGCTGGGACCAAAGACCAAAGCTGCATACTGTTTGGATACAAGTTATCTTTGCAATGAGCAAGGACCGTGGTATGGTTACACGGACGCCGAATTATGCAGTGGGTCAGGATATGGGTTTAATAGTCTATAGTTTTGTTCGTGACGCCAATTGCAGCGTGCGCAGGGTACTGTCGCAGGGCCCTTTAAGGTGTTGTAACTCATGCCCCAGGTTAGGAATGCCAGAGTGGTGTAATGTCTCTTTATGGTAGTAGTAATGGTGTCAACGGTGTCTCCTACCTAGGTAAGGCTGGACTCCTGGATCCTGGCTCACTTGCAATAAAATTAGTGTAGTGCTAGCAGGAGTAATAGAGGAATTTGCAGCAGTAATTGAGATCCAGACCTTTGGTAAAGTTCAAACTTGTCTTTACTGGTTGTAGCTTTCATCCAAGCAAGATACAGCATTAGTCTTTGGTCCCAGCAGGTATTGGCAATGTGTGGCAGGAATATATCTTCTGCTCTATCATGTACCTAGAGCTTTGCAGGAAAGGACGTCTGCTTTGTTAGCTCTGTAATGTGGCAGGAATTTGGCTTCTGCAGTCTATCTTCTGCTGTCTAGGGACTGACTAGCTGAGGAGGAATAGGGCTTCTCCTGGGTCTCTGGTCTGTACTCACAGTTATCTTCACAGGGTATGGTTCTTCATGTAACTGGAGTTATCTGCTTGCTTCTTCCAGCTGAGGCTGCAAGGCTCAGACTGGGGATAATGATCAATGTCTCAGTCGAGACAAGATCCTGGCTTGATTCCCTATATTTGGGCGCTCCTACACGCACAGCCTTCCCCTAGCAGGGGTGGCTGGCACACTCACTTTAACTTCCTTCTCTCCCCATGAGGCAGGACTCCCCACTCTGCTCAAAGAGGCGGGAGCTAAACTGGAATGAACTATTCCAGTTCAGAAACACTAAACTGTAGCTAACTCCTTGCTAACACATTGTTGCCACCTGCTGCTGAACATGGAAATTTCAGTAACATACATTTAACAAGGTTTACAATGCACATTTGTGAGGATATTATGTAAAATTACATTAGATGACAATGTAAATGCATTTAACAGGTTGTAGCGGGGACAATGAGTTTAGTAACACAACTCTGGGGTGTTACATCTTCAATAAAGAAAAATTTGAACTTCATCTAAAGGTCTGGACATAATTTCTGCAGCAAAACTCCTCTATTACTCCTACTATCACTACATGCAATTTATTTCCAGGAGCCAGGAGTCCAGCCATACCCAGGTAGGAGACACAATTATCACCACCTATAGAGACATTATAGGCCACTACACCACTCTGGCATTCCTAACCTGGGACGTGCGTTATCACACCTTGGGAGGGCCCTATGATAGTACCCTGCGCACGCTGCAATTGGCGTCACGAACAAAACATAGACTATCATCTACACCTGACCCAGTCATTGCATAATTTGGCGTCAGCGAATACCCGTATCCTGCTCATTGCAGCAGTATGCAGGATACTGCTTTATATTATATTGCTGTGTATATTATATTGTATTACTCCTGAAGAAGGGGGTGCCTTCAAACCCCCGAAACGCGTTGAGAGCCGTGCTGTCTACTTATTAAAAAAGAATTTTGATTAGACGCTGGATATCTGGCTGCCATCAATTCCAACTTCTTAAAGCGGACCCGGCCGGGGGGGGGGTTTGTCTGAAGGTGTCTTGAGCTTTATCCGACAGACACCTTCCCCAGTGAAGTTAGTTCTACACCTTTCTTTTAATCATCATTTTTATCCAAAAAACTATTTTTCTTATTTTTGCTGTCTCCTTTGTCCTTCACCCGGCTCCTTTTTATTGAATATTTTTATCTAATATATTTCATTACTTATATTTTATTACATATATTCTATTGGGTATATTCCGCACTGTTTTAGAGATAAAAGTGTCACCATTGATAATTTTATTCAATTCATATTCCTAATTCGCTACAAAGGAGTGGCGCTATAAAGTGAGTATGTTACCATCACCCTTTAGGGTCTCTGAGCCCCCAGACCTGCCTATCCTTGCTGTGACTCAGGCAGAAGGGTAAATATCGCAGTCTATTTCGAGAAGTGGCCATGTCTCTGACATCGCTTTTCCCGTCCTGCGGGCACGGGTGCGGAGGTTTGGGCCCCCGACGAGCGTCTGTTCAGTCAAGACTTACCAGAATAAACACGGAGGCGTCGGCGGTTTTATTAAAATAAATGGAATGTTTACATGGGGTTGGCAGACACTTCTTTCGATCCTTCGCACAGGCGAGGATGCCAGGAGGGCTGCAGGTGTAGCGGGGCACTGCCAGACCATAAGGGTTGGGCACAGTAGCCAAGCTAAACACAGCGTGTGCACGGTAGTCGCTCCCGCTCTGATCTCGCCGGCACCGTAACATTTCTGCTGATCCGCCGGTACCAGCTGCTCCCTGTAAATATGGATTGTGGCTGCAGGGCAAGTTTAGGGAAAGTTACAAGAGAAATTCCCCGACATTAAAGGGGTATCCTAAATAAACCTGCCTTCCGACATATGGCGCCCCACAATTTAGGGGCTGCTGCACTTGGCAGGATGCTGCTGGCAGGAGGATGAGGTTGAAGTGACACAGGCTAGGAGTCAATAGCAGGGGGTGAACCACAGGTACCAGGTGACATATCTACGGGGAGAGACAGCGGTGTAATCCAAGGCAAGGACCCGTTCATACATGATCGTGGCAACAGGGAATGATAGTCGAAAAAAAGGGAAACGTGTCCGATGAGCCCTTGCCAGCTGAACGTGATGATCTTGCGCCCATGTCGCTCCGTGGCCTTATTGAAGAGAAAACAGCTTTTTAATCCTCTGGGTGCAACGAGGTTGTTGCCATTGCACCTCGATGCACAGCTCTCTCTGACAGGGCCAGGCATGTAGACTGATGCCCGCCTGGCCCTGAAGTCTCATGGCAGCACGATCACCACTGTGTTTGGCGCATGCGCAGTACAGGGGTGAAGACTCCATGGAAACAGGTGTCATGAATCAACTCTTATGGAGAAGCAAATAACCAGGAAAAATATGTCCCCTGCACCCCAAACTGTGCAGCCCTATGCAGGAGCCCAGTTTGCCCAAGTATGTTTTCTAAAAATTAACTGAAAATGAATGTTCATGGTGACTAAAGATGAGCCAAGTTTTTGTAAAATTCGATTCGGCTGCTTCGCCAAATTATACAAAAAAAATTCACTCTGCGATGAATTACTCCGTCACAAAGCGCATTTCTTTGTAAGTAGTGGGTGCAATGACAGGGAGCCCCCCGTCATTTATGATCGCGGCATCGGATGTACATTACACAGTGTAACATTTTTTTAAAATAAATAAAAATCATACATACCTGCTCCATTTGCTCATGATGGGCCGGCAGCCACCATCTTGCTTGAAGGTTCCCGTGTGCGAAATCTCGCACGGCCCAAGATGACATCATCACGCCGGCCGGTATGGTGACGTCAAACGTCACCGCGCACGGGATTCCGGTTCAGATCTCCAAGTAAAATGTGGGCGGCCGGACCGTCGCGAGCCACTGGAGCAGGTATGTGTGATTTTTTTTTTGTTTCGTTTTTTTTTGCACTATTTCAGGTTAAATTGTTTCGCTACCACGAAGCTCGAGGAAATTTGGCTTCGCGGCAAATCGAAATTATACTGAAATTCGGAAAGTGGACTTCGATTCGCTCGACACTAATGGTGATGATTAGGGGGACAGCAGCGCAGTAAGGTTTAATGATGCAGTTTTTGAAGCAAAATCAGGGGTGAATTGAAAAACGAGAAGTCGTGTCCGTCTTTTAGGCCCCTTTCACACGGGCGAGATTTCCGCGCGGGTGCGATGCGTGAGGTGAACGCATTGCACCCGCACTGAATCCGGACCCATTCATTTCTATAGGGCTTTGCACACGAGCGGTGATTTTCACACATCACTTGTGCGTTGCGTAAAAATCGCAGCATGTTCTATATTGTGCGTTTTCCACGCAACGCAGGCCCCATAGAAATGAATGGGGCTGCGTGAAAATTGCAAGCATCCGCAAGCAAGTGCGGATGCAGTGCGATTTTCACGCACGGTTGCTAGGAGACGATCGGGATGGGGACCCGATCTTTATTATTTTCCCTTATAACATGGTTATAAGGCAAAATAATAGCATTCTGAATACAGAATGCATAGTAAAATAGGGCTGGAGGGGTTAAAAAATAATAAATAATAATTTAACTCACCTTAATCCACTTGTTCGCGGAGCCGCCATCTCTTCTGTCTTCATCTTTGCTGTGCGCAGGAAAAGGACCTGTGGTGACGTCACTACACTCATCACATGGTCCGTCACATGATCCATCACCATGGTAAAAAAGATCATGTGACGGACCATGTGATGAGCGCAGTGACGTCATCAAAGGTCCTATTCCTCAAAGAAGAAGACAAGAGAAGCCGGGCTGCGCGATCAAGTGGATTAAGGTGAGTTAAATTATTATTTATTTATTTTTAACCCCTCCAGCGCTATTGTACTAAGCATTCTGTATTAAGAATGCTATTATTTTCTCTTATAACCATGTTATAAGGGAAAATAATAAAATCTAGAAGACACCGATCCCAAACCTGAACTTCTGTGAAGAAGTCCGGGTTCGGGTCTGGGTACCAAACATCCCGATTTTTCTCACGCGCGTGAAAAACGCAGTACAATGTTTTGCACTCGCGCGGAAAAATCACGCATTTTCCCACAACGCACCCGCATCATATCCGTCCCAAAAACATGACGCCCGTGTGAAAGAGGCCTTATACTTTTTCTCCTTTTATCGCCCGCTCCTGATTTTGGCATCCAAGACTACATGACGAAACCTGACGTGTGGCCGTACCCTCAGTCAGAGAAAATGGGGGTCATTTATGAAAGGCAGACAGGAGCCTGGATTAAAAATGACTCCGGTCCCTGACTAGAGGGACTACAGCCCTTAGTACCAAGCAGGCGCCTTATCCCTCCTTGGTCACTGAAAATTACTGACACTTTTATATGATGGTAAAAATAACAAGTCAGTGGGGGAGATCTATCAAGACTGGCATCCTTCAGTACTTTTACCCATTATGTCCCCTGTCTTACCTCCGCTCCATGTCCCTGTCTCAGGTGTACTCTTTCGTCTTATTATTACCCCATGGTGCCCCTTTAGTACCTCTGCCCCAGATGCCCCCTTTAGCATACCTCCCAACTATTTGGATGGTCAAAGAGGAACGCTTATGGTTCATTGTGTGAAAGATCCATTTTTCCTGTATATCTATACACTTGAATAGTTCTCCTTTAAACAATAGCGCAAAAATGATCTGAATATAGAAATGTCTAAAATCCAAATGGCATCAAATAATGAACTAAAATGCAAGGCGGCTCTAATATACAGCACCAAGCACATTCTGGATCAATATGGTAAATGTAATAACGGAGATCCATACCTCACATCAAAAATAGGGACGTTTAACCCCTTCGCTACTAGCGGGGGTCTTTAAACATGGCGCCCGCTTGTGCATGCAGCAGGCACCAAAGGCGACGGGTGTCTGCTGTTTCAAACAACAGAGGCCCGCGGAGGGTGAGAACCTCGGAAGTGCGCGCTTCTGGGTTAAGACCGACATTCCCATGCGGCGATCGGAGATGACGGTCATCATTTCTAATAGACTGGGTCTCTCTGAAGAGACCCAGCATATAGGAGCTGCAGTTCCTATATTGGCCAGCAGGTGGCAGGCCAACCTAGGAGATCAGCAATTAGAGAATTACCTTATGGGAGCATAATAATTAGGGATGAGCGAATCGACTTCGGATGAAACATACAAAGTCGATTCTCATAAAACTTAGTTCTAATACTGTGTGGAGCAGGAGCTCCGTACAGTATTAGAATGTATTGGCTCCGATGAGTCGACGTCACTGCTTCGCGAAGTGTTGCGAGACTTCGCGCAATAACTTAATAAATTAATTTGTACTGTAAAAAAAACATTTCCCGAACTCGGGTTCGGTTCCAAGGTACCACTTGCCGCATAAAGAACGCTGTAGGAGCAAAACCCGTAAAACCGTGGAGGAATTTTTAATTTTTTTTCCAATTCCACAGCATTTACTGCTTCCCGCTACATTGTCTGCCATATTAAATGGTGGCATTAGAAAGTGCAACTTGTCCCGCAGAAAACAAGCCCTCGTATGGCTATGGCTCCAGGAAGACACGGAAGAAAAATGCCCCTTTAGTATCTCTGTCCTGGGTGCCCCTTTAGTATCTCTGTCCTGGGTGCCCCTTTAGTATCTCTTTCCTGGGTGCCCCTTTAGTATCTCCGTCCTGGGTGTCCCTTTAGTATCTCTTTCCTTGGTGCCCCTTTAGTATCTCTTTCCTGGGTGCCCCTTTAGTATCTCTGTCCTGGGTGCCCCTTTAGTATCTCTGTCCTGGGTGCCCTTTCAGTATCTCCTTCCTGGGTGCCCCTTTAGTATCTCTGTCCTGGGTGCCCCTTTAGTATCTCTGTCCTGGGTGCCCCTTTCAGTATCTCTTTCCTGGGTGCCCCTTTAGTATCTCTTTCCTGGGTGTCCCTTTAGTACCTCTGTCCTGGGTGCCCCTTTAGTATCTCTGTCCTGGGTGCCCCTTTAGTATCTCTTTCCTGGGTGTCCCTTTATCGTGGATGTCCCTTTAGTATCTCTTTCCTGGTGTCCCTTTAGTATCTCTGTCCTTGGTGCCCCTTTAGTATCTCTTTCCTGGGTGCCCCTTTAGTATCTCTGTCCTGGGTGTCCCTTTAGTATCTCTTTCCTGGGTGCCCCTTTAGTATCTCTGTCCTGGGTGTCCCTTTAGTATCTCTTTCCTGGGTGCCCCTTTAGTATCTCTTTCCTGGGTGCCCCTTTTGTACCTCTGTCCTGGGTGCCCCTTTAGTACCTCTGTCCTGGGTGCCCCTTTAGTACCTCTGTCCTGGGTGCCCCTTTAGTACCTCTGTCCTGGGTGCCCCTTTAGTACCTCTGTCCTGGGTGCCCCTTTAGTACCTCTGTCCTGGGTGCCCCTTTAGTACCTCTTTCCTGGCTGCCCCTTTTGTATCTCTGTCCTGGATGCCCCTTTAGTACCTCTGTCCTGGGTGCCCCTTTAGTACCTCTGTCCTGGATGCCCCTTTAGTACCTCTGTCCTGGATGCCCCTTTAGTACCTCTGTCCTGGGTGCCCCTTTAGTACCTCTGTCCTGGGTGCCCCTTTAGTACCTCTGTCCTGGGTGCCCCTTTAGTACCTCTGTCCTGGGTGCCCCTTTAGTATCTCTGTCCTAGGTGCCCCTTTAGTACCTTTGTCCTGGGTGTCCCTTTAGTATCTCTGTCCTGGGTGCCCCTTCAGTACCTCTGTCCTGGTTGCCCCTTTAGTATCTCTTTCCTGGGTGCCCCTTTAGTACCTCTGTCCTGGGTGCCCCTTTAGTATCTCTTTCCTGGGTGTCCCTTTAGTATCTCTTTCCTGGGTGCCCCTTTAGTATCTCTGTCCTGGGTGTCCCTTTAGTATCTCTTTCCTGGGTGCCCCTTTAGTATCTCTTTCCTGGGTGCCCCTTTTGTACCTCTGTCCTGGGTGCCCCTTTAGTACCTCTGTCCTGGGTGCCCCTTTAGTACCTCTGTCCTGGGTGCCCCTTTAGTACCTCTGTCCTGGGTGCCCCTTTAGTACCTCTGTCCTGGGTGCCCCTTTAGTACCTCTGTCCTGGGTGCCCCTTTAGTACCTCTTTCCTGGCTGCCCCTTTTGTATCTCTGTCCTGGATGCCCCTTTAGTACCTCTGTCCTGGGTGCCCCTTTAGTACCTCTGTCCTGGATGCCCCTTTAGTACCTCTGTCCTGGATGCCCCTTTAGTACCTCTGTCCTGGGTGCCCCTTTAGTACCTCTGTCCTGGGTGCCCCTTTAGTACCTCTGTCCTGGGTGCCCCTTTAGTACCTCTGTCCTGGGTGCCCCTTTAGTATCTCTGTCCTAGGTGCCCCTTTAGTACCTTTGTCCTGGGTGTCCCTTTAGTATCTCTTTCCTGGGTGCCCCTTTAGTATCTCTTTCCTGGCTGCCCCTTTTGTATCTCTGTCCTGGATGCCCCTTTAGTACCTCTGTCCTGGGTGCCCCTTTAGTACCTCTGTCCTGGATGCCCCTTTAGTACCTCTGTCCTGGATGCCCCTTTAGTACCTCTGTCCTGGGTGCCCCTTTAGTACCTCTGTCCTGGGTGCCCCTTTAGTACCTCTGTCCTGGGTGCCCCTTTAGTACCTCTGTCCTGGGTGCCCCTTTAGTATCTCTGTCCTAGGTGCCCCTTTAGTACCTTTGTCCTGGGTGTCCCTTTAGTACCTCTGTCCTGTGTGCCCCTTTAGTATCTCTGTCCTGGGTGCCCCTTTAGTATCTCTTTCCTAGGTGCCCCTTTAGTACCTTTGTCCTGGGTGTCCCTTTATCGTGGATGTCCCTTTAGTATCTCTGTCCTGGGTGCCCCTTTAATATCTATGTACTGGTTGCCCCTTTAGTATCTCTGTCGTGGGTGCCCCTTTAGTACCTCTGTCCTGGGTGCCCCTTTAGTACCTCTGTCCTGGGTGCCCCTTTAGTACCTCTGTCCTTGGTGCCCCTTTAGTACCTCTGTCCTGGGTGCCCCTTTAGTACCTCTGTCCTGGGTGCCCCTTTAGTATCTCTGTCCTGGGTGCCCCTTTAGTACCTCTTTCCTGGCTGCCCCTTTAGTATCTCTGTCCTGGATGCCCCTTTAGTACCTCTGTCCTGGGTGCCCCTTTAGTACCTCTGTCCTGGATGCCCCTTTAGTACCTCTGTCCTGGATGTCCCTTTAGTACCTCTGTCCTGGGTGCCCCTTTAGTATCTCTGTCCTGGGTGCCCCTTTAATATCTATGTACTGGTTGCCCCTTTAGTATCTCTGTCGTGGGTGCCCCTTTAGTACCTCTGTCCTGGGTGCCCCTTTAGTACCTCTGTCCTGGGTGCCCCTTTAGTACCTCTGTCCTTGGTGCCCCTTTAGTACCTCTGTCCTGGGTGCCCCTTTAGTACCTCTGTCCTGGGTGCCCCTTTAGTATCTCTGTCCTGGGTGCCCCTTTAGTATCTCTGTCCTGGGTGTCCCTTTAGTATCTCTTTCCTGGGTGCCCCTTTAGTATCTCTGTCCTGGGTGTCCCTTTAGTATCTCTTTCCTGGGTGCCCCTTTAGTATCTCTTTCCTGGGTGCCCCTTTTGTACCTCTGTCCTGGGTGCCCCTTTAGTACCTCTGTCCTGGGTGCCCCTTTAGTACCTCTGTCCTGGGTGCCCCTTTAGTACCTCTGTCCTGGGTGCCCCTTTAGTACCTCTGTCCTGGGTGCCCCTTTAGTACCTCTGTCCTGGGTGCCCCTTTAGTACCTCTTTCCTGGCTGCCCCTTTTGTATCTCTGTCCTGGATGCCCCTTTAGTACCTCTGTCCTGGGTGCCCCTTTAGTACCTCTGTCCTGGATGCCCCTTTAGTACCTCTGTCCTGGATGCCCCTTTAGTACCTCTGTCCTGGGTGCCCCTTTAGTACCTCTGTCCTGGGTGCCCCTTTAGTACCTCTGTCCTGGGTGCCCCTTTAGTACCTCTGTCCTGGGTGCCCCTTTAGTATCTCTGTCCTAGGTGCCCCTTTAGTACCTTTGTCCTGGGTGTCCCTTTAGTATCTCTGTCCTGGGTGCCCCTTCAGTACCTCTGTCCTGGTTGCCCCTTTAGTATCTCTTTCCTGGGTGCCCCTTTAGTACCTCTGTCCTGGGTGTCCCTTTAGTATCTCTTTCCTGGGTGCCCCTTTAGTATCTCTGTCCTGGGTGTCCCTTTAGTATCTCTTTCCTGGGTGCCCCTTTAGTATCTCTTTCCTGGGTGCCCCTTTTGTACCTCTGTCCTGGGTGCCCCTTTAGTACCTCTGTCCTGGGTGCCCCTTTAGTACCTCTGTCCTGGGTGCCCCTTTAGTACCTCTGTCCTGGGTGCCCCTTTAGTACCTCTGTCCTGGGTGCCCCTTTAGTACCTCTGTCCTGGGTGCCCCTTTAGTACCTCTTTCCTGGCTGCCCCTTTTGTATCTCTGTCCTGGATGCCCCTTTAGTACCTCTGTCCTGGGTGCCCCTTTAGTACCTCTGTCCTGGATGCCCCTTTAGTACCTCTGTCCTGGATGCCCCTTTAGTACCTCTGTCCTGGGTGCCCCTTTAGTACCTCTGTCCTGGGTGCCCCTTTAGTACCTCTGTCCTGGGTGCCCCTTTAGTACCTCTGTCCTGGGTGCCCCTTTAGTATCTCTGTCCTAGGTGCCCCTTTAGTACCTTTGTCCTGGGTGTCCCTTTAGTATCTCTTTCCTGGGTGCCCCTTTAGTATCTCTTTCCTGGCTGCCCCTTTTGTATCTCTGTCCTGGATGCCCCTTTAGTACCTCTGTCCTGGGTGCCCCTTTAGTACCTCTGTCCTGGATGCCCCTTTAGTACCTCTGTCCTGGATGCCCCTTTAGTACCTCTGTCCTGGGTGCCCCTTTAGTACCTCTGTCCTGGGTGCCCCTTTAGTACCTCTGTCCTGGGTGCCCCTTTAGTACCTCTGTCCTGGGTGCCCCTTTAGTATCTCTGTCCTAGGTGCCCCTTTAGTACCTTTGTCCTGGGTGTCCCTTTAGTACCTCTGTCGTGTGTGCCCCTTTAGTATCTCTGTCCTGGGTGCCCCTTTAGTATCTCTTTCCTAGGTGCCCCTTTAGTACCTTTGTCCTGGGTGTCCCTTTATCGTGGATGTCCCTTTAGTATCTCTGTCCTGGGTGCCCCTTTAATATCTATGTACTGGTTGCCCCTTTAGTATCTCTGTCGTGGGTGCCCCTTTAGTACCTCTGTCGTGGGTGCCCCTTTAGTACCTCTGTCCTGGGTGCCCCTTTAGTACCTCTGTCCTTGGTGCCCCTTTAGTACCTCTGTCCTGGGTGCCCCTTTAGTACCTCTGTCCTGGGTGCCCCTTTAGTATCTCTGTCCTGGGTGCCCCTTTAGTACCTCTTTCCTGGCTGCCCCTTTAGTATCTCTGTCCTGGATGCCCCTTTAGTACCTCTGTCCTGGGTGCCCCTTTAGTACCTCTGTCCTGGATGCCCCTTTAGTACCTCTGTCCTGGATGCCCCTTTAGTACCTCTGTCCTGGGTGCCCCTTTAGTACCTCTGTCCTGGGTGCCCCTTTAGTACCTCTGTCCTGGGTGCCCCTTTAGTATCTCTGTCCTAGGTGCCCCTTTAGTACCTTTGTCCTGGGTGTCCCTTTAGTATCTCTGTCCTGGGTGCCCCTTTAGTACCTCTGTCCTGGTTGCCCCTTTAGTATCTCTTTCCTGGGTGCCCCTTTAGTACCTTTGTCCTGGGTGTCCCTTTAGTATCTCTTTCCTGGGTTCCCCTTTAGTATCTCTGTCCTGGGACCCCTTTAGTATCTCTGTTCTGGGTGCCCCTTTATCACCTCTGCTCAGGCTAGTTTTGGGACAAGGAAGACGCCTAGCTGGGCAGTGACAACCTCTGTGTGCGGTTTTATATGAACACTCAGAGAGCAGTGATGACGTATACAGGACAGCCCGGCACCAGTTACATCACAGCAGTAGTCGTGGCCGAGTGGTTAAGGCGATGGACTAGAAATCCATTGGGGTTTCCCCGCGCAGGTTCGAATCCTGCCGACTACGGAATGTTTTTTCTTCTTCATTATTATTAATACGGTTATTATTTAATACAATATTATATAATTCCGATATAATTCTCTCACATTTTCCCTCTAGAAAACGTTTTTTTATTTTTAAACATGTTTTAATAGACAGCATTTCTACCACAGCAGCGAGAGAATAACATGTGGGACGTGCGCAGCCCTGCGCTGTATCCTGTCCCGTGATTGGGACACTACAGAGCAGCCGCCGCCTCTTCCCGCCATGGCCGCTCCGGTGCTCACATCCAGGTCAGTGGGCGACTCCTGTTAACCATTGCCGCGCCGGGGAGCAGCACTGATTGCTGGGACAAGTAGCGGCGGGGTTACCGAGCTTTCCGCACGCGGTGGCCGTACACAGCGCTCCGCCTCCGGGGACAATCTAGTTTTCACAAGGCCTAATCTAGAACGAGTGCCAAGACAAGTCGCCGATGGCGTCCAATGACATAACTTGTTTCATCGTGTAACCTCTCCGAGACAAATGAAAGTTGAGATCTGAGTGGTCGCTGTGGTTTATATAGTATTACCCATGGCAGCCAATCAGGTAGCTGCTTTCATTTCGATTGGTTACTATGAGCAACCTCTCAGACACTGCTTGTACAGGAGTCCACATTGTAGCCAATCATGTAGCTGCTTTCATTTCCTATCTGCCAAATATCTGGAATCTGATTGGTTGCTATTCATAAATGCTCCAGTAATAGGACAGACTTTTGAGAAAACTGTGGCAATGCCCTTAGCAACCAATTAGATTTCACGTTTCATCTTTCACAGGCCCTTTGGAAAGTAGAAGCAGAAACCTGATTGGTTGTTATGGGCAACTACTGCACTTTTTTTTTTTTACTAGTATTTCAACATACTTTATTTCCCTCCATGCTTTTGCACAAAATTTTCAGACTTCTATTTTGCTCTTTAAAATATAAGCCTAGTTCCAAACCTACGTCCCTTGAGCACATAAGAGTATATTCAGACACTGCCGTTGTGCAGATGTGATTTTAGTGCACTGTTCCTACGCCAGCTGTGGAACTGGTGGTAAAATGGCGGTGCAGCAAACACTCACCCCTCAGGGTGTATTCACACGTTGCTGTCAAAGAATCGCGTTATGGATTCCGCTACCACGGACGGTAGCGGAATCCATAACGCGATTCTTCGATAACCCGAACTTTAGACGCCGAACTTAAAACACAAGTTCGCTCAACACTAGTCATATCCTGTTTTTTTTTTTTTTTTTAGCAAAATTGCAGAAGTTTAGGATCAGCATTGGATGTAGTCATTCATTGCGCTCGTGTTTTAGGCTACTTTCACATCTCGGTTTTGCTGTACGGTTTTGAGATCCGTAACAGGATCTCAAACCCGCGGCAAAACGCTTCAGTTTTCTCCGCATTCATTTTCAATGGGGACAAAACGGAATGAACTTGAACGGAGTGCACCAGAATGCGTTCCGTTTCATTGCGTTCGTCATGGGATACTGAGCAACTTTTCCAAAGGGTGCTCTGAACTAACTTTACGCCATTTTTGATAAATCTTCCCCGCTGAGTTTTGGTAAGGCTACTTTCACATTTGCGTTGCTAATTCCGGTATTGAGATCTGGCAGAGGATCTTAATGCTGTAATAATCGGATCCGTTTTGATTTTGCACACCAGGATGCATCTGTTCCGTTAGGATGCTGTTGTGTGAAATCAAAACTGAAAAAAACTGATCCGTCACTAAATACATTGAAAGTGGGCTACATAAAAAAAAACTTTGAATTACATGGTTTTCAGTGCCGAATCCGTTTTTTTTCCAGTTTTTATGACTGGAAACAAAACTTGCTTGCAGCGGTTTTATGTCCTGTCACAAAATGGAGTGCTGACGGAACGGACAACATCCTGATGCATCCTGAACGGATCTCTTTCCATTATGAGAATGCATGAGGACTAAACGGAAATATTGTTTGCCGGTATTGAGGTCGTCTGCCGGATCTCAGTACCGGAAAACATCAACGCAAGTGTGAAAGTAACATAGTACATAAGGCTGAAAAAAGACATTTGTCCATCCAGTTCGGCCTGTCATCCTGCAAGTTGATCCAGAGGAAGGAAAAAAAACCCTGTGAGGTAGAAGCCAAGTTTCCCCACTTTAGGGGAATAAAAAAATCCTTCCCGACTCCAATCAGGCAATCAGAATAACTCCCTGGATCAACGACCCCTCTCTAGTAGCTATAGCCTGTAATATTATTACACTCCAGAAATACATCCAGGCCCCTCTTGAATTCCTTTATTGTACTCACCATCACCACCTCCTCAGGCAGAGAGTTCCATAGTCTCACTGCTCTTACCGTAAAGAATCCTCTTCTATGTTTGTGTACAAACCTTCTTTCCTCCAGACGCAGAGGATGTCCCCTCGTCACAGTCACAGTCCTGGGGATAAATAGATGATGGGAGAGATCTCTGTACTGACCCCTGATATATTTATACATAGTTATTAGATCTCCCCTCAGTCGTCTTTTTTTCTAACGTGAATAACCCTAATTTTGATAATCTTTCAGGGTACTGTAGTTGCCCCATTCCAGTTATTACTTTAGTTGCCCTCCTCTGGACCCTCTCCAGCTCTGCTATGTCTGCCTTGTTCACAGGAGCCCAGAACTGTACACGGTGCTCCATGTGTGGTCTGACCAGTGATTTCTAAAGTGGTAGGACTATGTTCTCATCACGGGCATCTATGCCCCTTTTGATGCAACCCATTATCTTATTGGCCTTGGCAGCAGCTGCCTGACACTGGTTTCTGCGGATTGGTTTGATGTTTATTAAGATTCCTAGATCCTTTTCCATGTCAGTGTTACCGAGTGTTTTACCATTTAGTATGTACGGGTGACTTGCATTATTCCTTCCCATCTGCATAACCTTACATTTGTCAGTGTTAAACCTCATCTGCCACTTATCTGCCCAAGCCTCCAGTCTATCCAGATCCCTCTGTAGTAGTATACTGTCCTCTTCAGTGTTAATTACTTTACACAGTTTAGTGTCGTCTGCGAAAATTGATATTTTACTATGCAAGCCTTCTACAAGATCATTAATAAATATATAGAAGAGAATAGGGCCCAATACTGACCCCTGAGGTACCCCACTAGTGACAGTGACCCAATCTGAGTGTGTACCGTTAATAACCACCCTCTGTTCTATCCCTCAGCCAGTTACTTACCCACATACAGACATTTTCTCCCAGTCTGAGCATTCTCATTTTATATACTAACCTTTTATGTGGTACAGTGTCAAATGCTTTGGAGAAGTCCAGATATACGACATCCATTGATTCGCCGCTGTCAAGTCTAGAACTTACCTCCTCATAGAAACTGATTAAATTAGTTTGGCATGACCGATCCCTCACGAAGCCATGCTGATATGGCGTTATTTGCTTATTTCCGTTAAGATGCTCTAAGATAGCATCTCTCAGAAAACCTTCAAACAGTTTACCCACAACAGATGTTAAACTTACCGGCCTATAGTTTCCAGGCTCTGTTTTTGGACCCTTTTTGAATATTGGCACCACATTTGCCATGCACCAATCCTGTGGGACATTCCCTGTCAGTACAGAGTCCGCAAATATCAGAAATAAGGGTCTGGCTATGACATTACTTAATTCCCTTAGGATTCGGGGGTGTATGCCATCTGGCCCTGGCGATTTGTCTATTTTAATCTTTTTCAGTCGCTGTTGTACTTCTTCCTGGGTCAGACAGGACACTTTTAATGGAGAATTTATTTCAACATTCAGCATTTCATCTGACAGTTTATTTTCCTCAGTGAATACATTGGAGAAAAAAATATTTAACAGCTTTGCTTTCTCCTCGTCGCTCTCTGCGACTCCCCCCTCATTACTCTTTAAAGGGCCGACACCTTCAGATTTATACTTTTTAACATTATATATATCAAATAACGGAACAGCACCTCCTGAGATAAATCGCAGGTGCAAGCTACCTGGCATAATACAGCAAACAGAAAATAGTAGCAGCACACCACTATATGCACTAAGACTAAGTAAACAGGTGAATGTGTGAACAGGGTCAAATACATGACGCCTCGCCCATCCCCCACCCCTTGGTGCTTTTAATCAGAGAAACAATGGAGCTTCGGTCATCACATGATCCATCACCATGGTAAAAGATCATGTGACGTACCATGTGATGACCGGAGTGACGTCACCACAGGTCCTGTTCCTGTAATTAATGCTCACCACAGGTCCTATTCAACAGTGGAGACAGAAGGAGATGCCGGGCCGCGATCAACTGGACTAAGGTGAGTTAAATTATTTTTTATTTTTTTTTAACCCCTCCAGCTCTGTTTTACTATGCATTCTGTATTCAGAATGCTATTATTTTCCCTTATAACCATGTTATAGGGGAAAATAATAATGATCGGGTCTCCATCCCGATCGTCTCCTAGCAACCGTGCGTGAAAATCGCACCGCATCCGCACTTGCTTGCGGATGCTTGCAATTTTCACGCAACCCCATTCACTTCTATGGGGCCTGCGTTGTGTGAAATATAGAATATAGAGCTTGCTGCGATTTTCACGCAACGCACAAGTGATGCGCGAAAATCACCGCTCATGTGAACAGCCCCATAGAAATAAGTGGGTCGGTATTCAGTGCGGGTGCAATGCGTTTACCTCACGCATCGCATCCGCGCAGAATACTCGCCCGTGTGAAAGGGGCCTATGTGTCAGACGTATCTACCCGACTGCCACGGCTCATCTGACCTGGATGCATACCATCCATAATGATGTATGAAGCTTAGCTGTGCGCACCGTGCTCACACCATATGACGCCAGCCTAACATCACCATGCACAATTCCAAGCATCCGTTTTAGTGGTGTACAGATCAACGTCACTGCACTCCGGAGCGGTGAGTACATGTTCTCCGGAGTGAGGAATCGCATTTCATTATCTGCCAGTCTGATGCACGAATCCGAGTTTGGTGGATGCCCATTAAGGCCTCATTCACACGACTGTATGTATCTCGCAGCAACAAAATTGCAGATCTGCAAAATACGGATACTGTCTGTGTTGCATCCACATTTTTTGTGGACCTATTGACTTCATGTCTTAAGGCCCTGTTACACTAGAAGATAATCGCTAAGATTATCGCTAACAAGTGTTCGTATGAATGCTCCTTAGCAATGATCTGGCAGTGTAATAGTGCCGCCAATTAACCGAAGAACAAGCGAACGCTGGTTCATCGGGTAATTGTAATCTTTCAGCATTTTCAAAAATCCTCATTTGTCGGCGGCAGATCGTGACGGGTGAGCGCGATCTGCTGCCGGCAAATGATTCACTATGGGGACGAGTGATGGCATTGGCGATTGCTCATCCTCATACTGAGTAGGAGATCGCTGCATGTAATAACAGTGGTCTCCTCCGCTAGCCAGCAGGTGGTTACCAGGAAGGAACGCTTCCCTCTTGACAATCGCCTGTTATAGCTGCAGGTGTAATAGGACCTTTATTCACACAAGTGATATTATTGAGTCTTCCAGTGACTAAAAATAGGGTAGCTGAATAATTCAGTGTTTTTCTCCCTTAGGGCCCTTTCACACTTGCGTTCTTTTCTTCCGGCATAGAGTTCCGTCGTCGGGGCTCTATGCCGGAAGAATCCTGATCAGTTTTATTCTAATGCATTCTGAATGTAGAGAAATCCGTTCAGGATGCATCAGGATGTCTTCAGTTCCGGACCGGAACGTTTTTTTGGCCGGAGAAAATACCGCAGCATGCTGCGCTTTTTGCTCCAGCCAAAAATCCGGAACACTTGCCGCAAGGCCGGATCCGGAATTAATGCCCATTGAAAGGCATTAATCCGGATCCGGCCTTAAGCTAAACGTCGTTTCGGCGCATTGCCGGATCCAACGTTTAGCTTTTTCTGAATGGTTACGATGGCTGCAAGGACGCTAAAGTCCTGGCAGCCATGGTAAAGTGTAGTGGGGAGCGGGGGAGCAGTATACTTACCGTCCGTGCGGCTCCCGGGGCGCTCCAGAGTGACGTCAGGGCGCCCCACGCGCATGGGTGACGTGATCACATGGATCACGTCATCCATGCGCATGGGGCGCTCTGACGTCATTCTGGAGCGCCCCGGGAGCCGCACGGACGGTAAGTATACTGCTCCCCTGCTCCCCACTACTACTATGGCAATCAGGACTTTAATAGCGTCCTGGGTGCCATAGTAACACTGAAAGCATTTTGAAGACGGATCCGTCTTCAAATGCTTTCAGTTCACTTGCGTTTTTCCGGATCCGGCGGGCACCTCCGGCAAATGGAGTGCACGACGGATCCGGACAACGCAAGTGTGAAAGAGCTCTTAAAGGGGTTATCCCATGGCAAACTTAAAAAATTAAAATCAGATGAAATCATGATATAGTACAACCTCTTTCTAACAAAGCTAGAACCAGTCCTGTACCTCACATGGATCCTGAGATCTCCCCATTCACTGCTCTGCTAGATTTATATCAAGCTGGCAGCTCAAGGGGAGTGTCTTCTCTGCTGCAGCTAAGGGGGCGTGTACATGCTCCACCTATCGCAGCTCAAGGGGAGTGTCTTTTCTGCTGCAGCTAAGGGGGCGTGTCCATGCTCTCCCTATTACAGCTCAGGAGGCAGCTGAAGGATGAAACTGAGCATGTGCGTCCTTCTCAGTGAGCAGGACAAAGAAATAATAAAAAGCAAACAGCAGGTGGCGCTATACAGATACATTTTATTGAATTACTCAGTGGCTATGCAACATTTTTAATTGCATGCAATTACAAAAGTATTCAGATCCAGACGCTGGTTTAAAAAAAAAAAGTAAAATATTTTTCGTGCGACAACCCTATTACACCTGCAGATGTAGCAAGCGATTGTCAGGAGGGAAGCGTTCCTTCCCGGCAATCGCCTGCTCACTAGCAGAGGAGACCACTTCTTATTACATGCAGCGATCTCCTTCTCAGTATGTGGATGAATGATCGCTAATAACATCGCTCGTCCCCATACTGAAGCATTGTTTGCCGGCAGCAGAGCGCTGATTACACGGCACGATCTGCTGCCGGCAAACGATTATTTTTAAACATGTTGAAAGACTCCGATTACCTGATGAGCAAGCATTTTCTCATTCATCGGGCAATTTCCGGCAGTATTACACTGCCGGATCATCTCTAATGAGCAGTCATACGAACGCTTGTTAGCGATGGTCTTAGCGATTATCTTCTGGTGTAATAGGGCCTTTAGTGGCATGTCATTGGAATTGAAAGGGTTAAAGAAATAGTGAGCGTTGGTCTAGCTGTATGGGATGAAACACATGCTCAGCAGGAGAGGGATCATTAGTGTGCATATCCAGTCTTCCATGCATGGTCTGCATTACCTTGCAGCAATCCAATGTCCTGTGCTGACCTTTCCTTGGTGTGGATCCAGTGCCTGCGCGCCTACAGAGTATCTTCTGTCATCACGCTCTAATGCCCGGAGGTCTGCATAGCTGACACACGCTGCTTAGTGATTGGCGTTACAGGAGATTGCCAGTGTGAGAGGAAACGTGGCCAAATCATACGAAATATTGTTGTTTAAGCCGAAAAATCTAATTACTGCCTGAATTTCATATTCTCCGGTTCTGGTGCACGGATTCCAAGCGTTTGTTAGATTTCATGTTCTTGTCCAAACGTCCAGTTGTTCTAACAAACAAAATGTAGTCTTTTTTTATTCTTTCAAGTGTATATACCGTAGATAGCCTTTTTTGGGGTAGAGGATGACTTCTAATGTGGGTCCTAAGGTGGTCAATAGTGGCACTTCTGTCGGCTCCATAGGATCGGGATGAGTTGCAAGGCGTTGATTTGGCCATGTTGCACTTAGCTTGTGCATTAGAGGCTTTGATAGGGTCTCTGTCGCAGACTCCCTCAAAAGTGGAAGACGGCAAAGCTCAGCATGCAGCACTATGTTGTCTGGTAAGATGATGGACATTAGAGGCTTTGATAGTCAGCGGGGTCCGTCAGGTGCTGGTGTTGTCCATCACGTCATGGATTCAGCACTGCCATTCTTTTCAATGTTCTGCTTCTTTGTTTGAGAAGGCCTTAAAGGGAGTCTCATCACAACCCACCACTTGTAGAGCCACTGTTGAGATAAGCCGGTCACCTCAGGTCCTCCTGAGACCTCTTACAGCCAATAGGTTTTTCACGGGGACTATACATAATGGATTGTGGCTGATGCAAAGGAAGTGTCGTATTAGATGGTGCCATGTAATGCATGGAAGGTGGTTGTGGAACCTCTCTCCGTGACATCTGTATACCTTGAGGGACAACGTGTTTACCTAGAGGCAGGTTGTTGTGTACCCCAACCCTCTTTTTCACAAAAATGATAAAGTGCACTTCTAACCAAAACTGAGAACTTGGCCATGCTCCTGGAAGAAAAATGTGGAGTCTTTCTGTTGTAAGATGAACTTTTTGTCCTCTAGTCTTCTCAATGCTTGAGATACAGGGACAGGAAGTAGCTACCTCAAAAACGCCATACTAGCTGCTCATTAGACTGCTTTTTGTCAACTGGTCATCCATAGGTTCCCCCCCCCCCCTCTTTCTCAGCTCTCCATGGCAGTCAAAGACTGTGAGAGAATCCTCTTCCTCCCATCCCGGTGGACGAACCCACCAATTTCAAGCTGAACAGGCGTGTGTTTCAGTGGATTGGGAATGATAGTTTGTTCAGTCGGCATCTATCTTCTGTCATTGTTGGGTAGGACAGACAAGATCAAGGATGACCAACCTGAGGCTCTCCAGCTGTTGCAAAACTACAACTCCCATCATGCCCGGACAGTCTACAGCTATCAGCCTACAGCAGGGCATGGTGGGAGTTGTAGTTTTACAACAGCTGGAGAGCCGCAGGTTGGCCATGCCTGGACTAGATCCTTCACCCAAATGTAAATTCTGTGAAGTACAACAGGAAGGCCCCCACATTTGACCTTCACTGACCAAACCCCCTCAGTGCACGTTGTCTCACTTCAGTAAGTTGCATTTTTAATGTGGAGAAAGTTAATACAAGGCACCTACTAATATATTGTGATTGTCCATATTGCTTCCTTTGGTGGCTGGATTCATTTTTCCATCACATTATACACTGTTCATTTCCATGGTTACAGACCACCCTGCAGTCCATCAGTGGTGGTCATGCTTGCACACTATAGGTAAAAGCATCAACCTCTCTGGTGGCCGGGACCATGGGAGCTCACATAGGCTAGTGCTTTTTTTCTATATTGCGCAAGCACGACCACCAATCTTATCCGGGCCAAAAACATGACGCCCGTGTGAAAGAGGCCTAAGAGTGTGAAATCTAGTATCACCGACCAAATATGTATCTCTCAGGGTTGTGTAGGACAGACCTCATCCTTCGCCGAAATGTAAAGTCCATGAAATAACAGTTTATTTTTTTTTGTGTAGGTTGAAAAACAAGGAATGCTGGAGGTGGTGCCACCTGTAAGGGAGGAAGTAGCTAACTTCTTCTACTGCTAGAGTTTCATTAAGGATCAATGTAGCGGGCTGCTTGGGATATATCTACATAAAGAGTGGTGGAAGAGTAATGGAAGTGATAGTTGGAAACCAGGCAGGCATCATTAGGGTGGTCTGGCCATGATGGCCTTCCTGTTGTAGACTCAAATTTGACTCTCACTGACCAAACCCCTCAGTGTACTTAGTACTTAAAGGGGTTGTCTCATCATGGACAATGGGGGAATATCGCTTGGTGGGACCCGCACCTATATCGAGAATGGAGCCCCGCAAGTGAAGGAGGGCGCACTGCCCATGCGCAGCCGCCTTTCATTCAGCTATTTCCGTCGGCCCCATAGAAATGAATGGGAGCGGGGGCCGCTCATGCGCGGTACGCTCCCATTCACTTCTATGGGGAGCTGGCTTGGTCGTGGCCGGACCGGAGTCCTCCAGCCACCACCTTGCGGGGCTCCGTTCTCGATTATAGGTGCGGGTCCCAGCAGTGGGACACGTACCTATAAGACAAGGGGGGCATATTCTAGCGATATGCCCCCCTTTGTCCATGATGAGAGACAACCCCTTTAAGGCTGCTGATGTCCATCCATTGTGAAATGTCTTCTTCTCAGTATTGTTAAGCCTTTGACACATTGTGGTCACTTGACTTTTTCCAGGCAGATTCAGAATGTGGACACGGCTCTGGACATGTGGGTCCCAGAATACCAAGAGATCCGTGGGAAGATGATGACTGGACACGTAGAGTATCAGATTGTGGTGGTCACGTCTCTACCTGCTTTCAAATCGTCCAGACACAGGCCTGAGGATGTAGTACAGTTTGTTGTAAGTACAGATTGGCGATCGTGACTCTTCTCTTACAGTAGTATTATTTGGGTTAACGATAACTATTCATGGTCTGAGAATCTCGTTCAAGTGGTTTCATCGCTGAGTTAAACATTTTCCTTGTTGAGGATCCAAAGGTCAAACTAGACCTAAGAATGGGTTTGGAAAGTACTATCATAGGCCAAATTGAAGCAAATCTCCTGTATTCATAGTCAAGTAGTTGTGACCTTTGTATCTCATCTTAAGACAAGTGCACCATACAATCGTTATTTGTCTTTGGGCGATTTCACATATGCATTGGAGGCTCCATTCGGGCCTCCATTGCAGATTCTGTCAAAAAGACAGGACAAAAAACTCCTGCACGCAGGACGGTAAAAAAAACTGGATTCCGAAAAGAAACTGAACGAACCCTTGAGCTACGTTTGGTTCAATTCCCTTCCCTTATATTTGTTGATCTGCTCCTCTAACGGAACAGGACAACTATATTATAAAACGGGTGTGTGAAAGGGGCCTTACAGATAGAGAGGTTGGTAGAGTCAGGTAGATCATGATTTGGGGAGTGGTAAGTATATAAGAAAAATAATACATCATCCTTCACTGTTAAAGGGAGAGTTTCATTGGAAAATAACCTATTGTTTAAATCGCATTTTTATGTTCAATGTCTATTTTCTTTTTTTTTAAATGTTTTTTTGTATTTTTTTGGTGGATTTTTTTTCTTGTCACAATCTGTATTTAAAAGAAAATAAAGTTGTTGAGTTTTCGCATTGACCACTAGGGCTGATAATGTGTCTACTGTCTAGGCTTCAAACCTTTTGCAGCTACGTGGGAAATAGACACAATGTACAGGAGCTATGGGAGAGTTTTATAGGCATGACCTGTGCCGAGGTCAGGAGGGAGTAGATAAGATGTGATATCACCTATTGTGAATGATGGATCCTGTGTTATCTGTATATAGATGATATTGTGAATTGTAACCCTGCCTGTGATGAACATTTCAGGATTTTGTGTTTTTTTATTTTTTTATTTTTTTATTTTATTTTTTTATTTCGTAATACAGATGGTGACAATGGATTTTAAAAATGTGAGTTAAAGAGGACCTTTCACTAAATTAAAAAAATCTAAACTAAGTATACAGACATGTAGAGCGGCGCCCAGGGATCCCCCTGCACTTACTGTTATCCCCGGGCGCCGCTCCGTTCTCCAGTTATAGTGTCACAGTCGTTACCTTTGACTGTGACCTTCCGTTCTTGCTCATTCGGCGCTCCTCGCTGAAGTTCTGTTCCTGTGTGTTATTTGTGGTTCTGTATGGGTTAACTCCCCTGTATTCCTATTAGGAGTTAATTCTCTGTCTGCTCCATGGCTGTGGTCTCTCTGCTGCACCCATGGAACCTGTATATAAGGCCTCCTGCACACGAACGTATTTTTTTGCGGTCCGCAAAAACGGGTCCCGTTTTTCCGTGATCCGTGACCGTTTTTTCGTCCGTGGGTCTTCCTTGATTTTTGGAGGATCCACGGACATGAAAAAAAAGTCGTTTTGGTGTCCGCCTGGCCGTGCGGAGCCAAACGGATCCGTCCTGAATTACAATGCAAGTCAATGGGGACGGATCCGTTTGACGTTGACACAATATGGTGCCATTTCAAACGGATCCGTCCCCATTGACTTTCAATGTAAAGTCTGGAGTCCCTTTTATACCATCGGATCGGAGTTTTCTCCAATCCGATGGTATATTTTAACTTGAAGCGTCCCCATCACCATGGGAACGCCTCTATGTTAGAATATACTGTCGGATATGAGTTAGATCGTGAAACCTCATTTCCGACAGTATATTCTAACACAGAGGCGTTCCCATGGTGATGGGGACGCTTCTAGTTAGAATATACTACAAACTGTGTACATGACTGCCCCCTGCTGCCTAGCAGCATCCGATCTCTTACAGGGGGCTGTGATCAGCACAATTAACCCTTCAGGTGCCGCACCTGAAGGGGTTAATTGTGCTATCATCTCCCCCTGTAAGAGATCAGGGCTGCCAGGCAGCAGGGGGCAGACCCCCCCCCTCCCCAGTTTGAATATCATTGGTGGCCAGTGCAGCCCCCCCCCCCCTTCCTCCCTCTATTGTAATAATTCCTTGGTGGCACAGTGTGCGCCCCCCCCGCCCCCCCCCCTTCCTCCCTCTATTGTAATAATTCGTTGGTGGCACAGTGTGCGCCCCCCCCCCCCTTCCTCCCTCTATTGTAATCGTTGGTGGCACAGTGTGCGCCCCCCATTGGCCCCCCTCCCTCTATAGCATTAACAACATTGGTGGCCAGTGTGCGGCCTCCCATCTAGCCCCCCCCCCCATCATTGGTGGCAGCGGGTTACTAGCAGTAGTGATTCATACTTACCTGGGAGCTGCGATGTCTGCTTCCGGCCGGGAGCTCCTCCTACTGGTAAGTGACAGTTCATTTAGCAATGACACTTACCAGTAGGTGGAGCTCCCGGCCGGACACGAACATTGCAGCAGCCGGTAAGTATGAATCTTCTACTATTGTACTATTGCTAAGTAACCATGGCAACCAGCGTCCTGGTTGCCATGGTTACCGATCGGAGCCCCAGCGATTAAACTGGGACTCCGATCGGAACTCCGCTGCCACCAATGATGGGGGGGGGGGGGAGATGGGAGGCCGCACACTGGCCACCAATGTTGTTAATGCTATAGAGGGAGGGGGGGGGCCGATGGGGGGCGCACACTGTGCCACCAACGAATTATTACAATAGAGGGAGGGAGGGGGGGGGGGGGCGCACACTGTGCCACCAACGAATTATTACAATAGAGGAAGGGAGGGGGGGCGCACACTGTGCCACCAACGAATAATTACAATAGAGGGAGGGGGGGGGCCGCACTGGCCACCAATGATATTTAAACTGGGGAGGGGGGGGGGAGGGTCTGCCCCCTGCTGCCTGGCAGCCCTGATCTCTTACAGGGGGCCGTGATCAGCACAATTAACCCCTTCAGGTGCCGCACCTGAAGGGGTTAATTGTGCTGATCACTGCCCCCTGTAAGAGATCGGGTGCTGCCAGGCAGCAGGGGGCAGTCTTGTACACAGTTTGTAGTGTATTCTAACTAGAAGCGTCCCCATCACCATGGGAACGCTTCTGTGTTAGAATATACTGTCGGTTCTGAGTTTTCACGAAGTGAAAACTCAGCTTTGAAAAAGCTTTTATACAGACGGATCTTCGGATCCGTCTGTATAAAAACTAACCTACGGCCACGGATCACGGACACGGATGCCAATCTTGTGTGCATCCGTGTTCTTTCACGGACCCATTGACTTGAATGGGTCCGTGAACCGTTGGCCGTGAAAAAAATAGGACAGGTCATATTTTTTTCACGGCCAGGAAACACGGATCACGGATGCGGCTGCAAAACGGTGCATTTTCCGATTTTTCCACGGACCCATTGAAAGTCAATGGGTCCGTGAAAAAAAGCGGAAAACGGCACAACGGCCACGGGTGCACACAACGTTCGTGTGCAGGAGGCCTAAGGCTGAGGTTTCCTCAGTTCTGTGTCAGCTCTCCTGGTGTGTGTTGTCTTGTCCTGTCCTGCTTTGTTCCTGGTTTGTGTTCTCTCCCATGCTGCTGACCCATGGGATCTGTGTCTGTCTGTCTGTGCTCTGTGAGTTTCCCTACTTGTTCATTTGCGTCCTTTTTCCTGTCTTTCTGTTCTGCCAGTTATGTTTTAGTTACTTTGTGTTTATTCTGATGTCTGTGTTCAGCAAGCCTTTGCAGCAGAGTGGCATGACAAGGCCATGCAGTTTTCTACTGGTGGAGCAAGTCCTTCTCTGCTCATTGCCACTCCTGCTCCCTTGCATGAACTCCTGCTTGTGTTATTATTTGCCCTGTTTTGTATTTACCTGTATGTTATGTATGCCTATGTGCCGTCGGTACCTTCTGGTACCTGTTGTCCATTCGCTCCTGCTGTCACTGTCTAGGTCACGCTCCAGAGTGGACCCTGGCAACTTCCTGTGGCTAAGTCTAACCCTACCATCTAGGGCTCTAGTGAACACCAGGAGTTGCTTAGTCACGCCCCTCTGGAGTATTACTAGACAGTGGCGCAGTGGGGGTTTTCTCCCGCTGTGCTGACGGTACATAGAGCTCATGTTTTGTCTGTGCTGCCTTCCATGTTTTTGTTTGTGCAATAAACTCCTATGTGTCTGTACCTGATTTCTGTTTATTGCTTGACGACGCGGTGGTCTCTCCTGGGACCTCCAACTCGTGACATATAGGCTCCGGTATCTTTATATGTTCGGCTCCACCCAGTGGAACCTGCCGGGGTCTCCTTCTCCCAGGCTGTAGCGCTGGCCAATCGCAGCGCTCAACTCATAGCCTAAGAGAAAAAAAAAACTCTCAGGCTATGAGCTGAGCGCTGCGATTGGCCAGCGCTACAGCATGGGAGAATGAGACGCCGGCAGGTTCCACTGGGTGGAGCCTAACTATGAAGATACCGGAGGGCATAGCGGGCGAACGGAGCGGCGCCCGGGGATAACAGTAAGTGCAGGGGGATCCCTGGGCGCCGCTCTCCATGTCTGTATACTTGGTTTAGATTTTTTAATCTAGTGAAAGGTCCTCTTTAAACAGAAGCTCATTTTCTGCTGACATATTCCCCTTAAAGGGGTTATACAGGATTTTACTGGTGATGGTCTATTCTTAGGCTATCAGTATCTGATCAGCAGGGGCCTGACACCCCGCAACCCCCAGTCAGCTGTTTTTGGGTAGCTCAGTTCCCAATAGTGGAGCTTTTTACTGCAGTACAGCTTCCATTGAAGTGAAAGGGAGCAGCGCTGCAGTAATCAGCTCTGACCACTACACAGTGGATGGAGTCGTGTAGTTCTTCTGCTAACTATTAGGGCTGGAGCTACTCCAAAACAGATCAATGGGGGTGCATGGTGTCCGACCTCCACTGATCAGATATTAAAGGATATAGAATATTTACAGTTTACTTTTATCATTAATTTCTAGGTTTAGTGTACCATTAAAATTTTATGCTGCTGTCCTCTTTTCTTCTTTTTTTTTTAACCTGACAGCAGCATTTTCACTATACTATGGACTAATGGCATAATTTCCATTAGATTGTGGACTGCGCGATTGCAAGCACACTAGACTGGGGCTTGAGTGACTGTAGCATTTACTTTTGACTGTAGCCTCACTGCAGCCTTTACACTAGAGTGTGGACTCACTGGCCTCAGCCTTTACACTAGAGTGTGGACTGACTGACCCCAGCCTTTACACTAGAGTGTGGACTGACTGACCCCAGCCTTTACACTAGAGTGTGGACTGACTGACCCCAGCCTTTACACTAGAGTGTGGACTGACTGACCCCAGCCTTTACACTAGACCGTGGACTGACTGACCTCAGCCTTTACACTAGACCGTGGACTGACTGACCTCAGCCTTTACACTAGAGTGTGGACTGACTGACCTCAGCCTTTACACTAGAGTGTGGACTGACTGACCTCAGCCTTTACACTAGAGTGTGGACTGACTGACCTCAGCCTTTACACTAGAGTGTGGACTGACTGACCTCAGCCTTTACACTAGAGTGTGGACTGACTGACCTCAGCCTTTACACTAGAGTGTGGACTGACTGACCTCAGCCTTTACACTAGAGTGTGGACTGACTGACCTCAGCCTTTACACTAGAGTGTGGACTGACTGACCTCAGCCTTTACACTAGAGTGTGGACTGACTGACCTCAGCCTTTACACTAGAGTGTGGACTGACTGACCTCAGCCTTTACACTAGAGTGTGGACTGACTGACCTCAGCCTTTACACTAGAGTGTGGACTGACTGACCTCAGCCTTTACACTAGAGTGTGGACTGACTGACCTCAGCCTTTACACTAGAGTGTGGACTGACTGACCTCAGCCTTTACACTAGAGTGTGGACTGACTGACCTCAGCCTTTACACTAGAGCGTGGACTGACTGACCTCAGCCTTTACACTAGAGCGTGGACTGACTGACCTCAGCCTTTACACTAGAGCGTGGACTGACTGACCTCAGCCTTTACACTAGAGCGTGGACTGACTGACCTCAGCCTTTACACTAGAGCGTGGACTGACTGACCTCAGCCTTTACACTAGAGCGTGGACTGACTGACCTCAGCCTTTACACTAGAGCGTGGACTGACTGACCTCAGCCTTTACACTAGAGCGTGGACTGACTGACCTCAGCCTTTACACTAGAGTGTGGACTGACTGACCTCAGCCTTTACACTAGAGCGTGGACTGACTGACCTCAGCCTTTACACTAGAGCGTGGACTGACTGACCTCAGCCTTTACACTAGAGCGTGGACTGACTGACCTCAGCCTTTACACTAGAGCGTGGACTGACTGACCTCAGCCTTTACACTAGAGCGTGGACTGACTGACCTCAGCCTTTACACTAGAGCGTGGACTGACTGACCTCAGCCTTTACACCAGAGCGTGGACTGACTGACCTCAGCCTTTACACCAGAGCGTGGACTGACTGACCTCAGCCTTTACACCAGAGCGTGGACTGACTGACCTCAGCCTTTACACCAGAGCGTGGACTGACTGACCTCAGCCTTTACACCAGAGCGTGGACTGACTGACCTCAGCCTTTACACCAGAGCGTGGACTGACTGACCTCAGCCTTTACACCAGAGCGTGGACTGACTGACCTCAGCCTTTACACCAGAGCGTGGACTGACTGACCTCAGCCTTTACACCAGAGCGTGGACTGACTGACCTCAGCCTTTACACCAGAGCGTGGACTGACTGACCTCAGCCTTTACACTAGAGCGTGGACTGACTGACCTCAGCCTTTACACTAGAGCGTGGACTGACTGACCTCAGCCTTTACACCAGAGCGTGGACTGACTGACCTCAGCCTTTACACCAGAGCGTGGACTGACTGACCTCAGCCTTTACACCAGAGCGTGGACTGACTGACCTCAGCCTTTACACCAGAGCGTGGACTGACTGACCTCAGCCTTTACACCAGAGCGTGGACTGACTGACCTCAGCCTTTACACCAGAGCGTGGACTGACTGACCTCAGCCTTTACACCAGAGCGTGGACTGACTGACCTCAGCCTTTACACCAGAGCGTGGACTGACTGACCTCAGCCTTTACACCAGAGCGTGGACTGACTGACCTCAGCCTTTACACCAGAGCGTGGACTGACTGACCTCAGCCTTTACACCAGAGCGTGGACTGACTGACCTCAGCCTTTACACCAGAGCGTGGACTGACTGACCTCAGCCTTTACACCAGAGCGTGGACTGACTGACCTCAGCCTTTACACCAGAGCGTGGACTGACTGACCTCAGCCTTTACACCAGAGCGTGGACTGACTGACCTCAGCCTTTACACCAGAGCGTGGACTGACTGACCTCAGCCTTTACACCAGAGCGTGGACTGACTGACCTCAGCCTTTACACCAGAGCGTGGACTGACTGACCTCAGCCTTTACACCAGAGCGTGGACTGACTGACCTCAGCCTTTACACCAGAGCGTGGACTGACTGACCTCAGCCTTTACACCAGAGCGTGGACTGACTGACCTCAGCCTTTACACCAGAGCGTGGACTGACTGACCTCAGCCTTTACACCAGAGCGTGGACTGACTGACCTCAGCCTTTACACCAGAGCGTGGACTGACTGACCTCAGCCTTTACACCAGAGCGTGGACTGACTGACCTCAGCCTTTACACCAGAGCGTGGACTGACTGACCTCAGCCTTTACACCAGAGCGTGGACTGACTGACCTCAGCCTTTACACCAGAGCGTGGACTGACTGACCTCAGCCTTTACACCAGAGCGTGGACTGACTGACCTCAGCCTTTACACCAGAGCGTGGACTGACTGACCTCAGCCTTTACACCAGAGCGTGGACTGACTGACCTCAGCCTTTACACCAGAGCGTGGACTGACTGACCTCAGCCTTTACACCAGAGCGTGGACTGACTGTGTCTGGTTATAAGACAGGTGGCTGCAGCAGGCGCCTCTCCCCCTGGTCTCTGTCTACAGTAGGACAAAAAGATAAAGGCTTGTCTGGTGTCCATTCCCCAGCTAAATATGGAACAGATCAGCCTCAGTTGAATCCCTGTTCTGTGTAGGATTTCTACAGGCCTGAACATGCTGAAAATCCTGCAGACCAAGCAGATGTCCCTTTACATTTATCCTCCTGATGACAGAAGACTACTTTACTGCACCATTGTCCCCCTTTCTTCTTATTTGAACCCTGAAGATGTTGGACTTTTGGGCATTTGAGCCCTTTTTTTTTTTTTTTGGAGATGTCAGACCATGGGGAGATCTGGCCCGCGGGCTGCCAAGTTAAACTCATTTGTGCTAATTCCGCCTGTGTGAGGAGCTGGAGTTCTGCTTAGGATTGATTACATGAATACCGACACGGCGTAACTCTCTTTACCGTGTGTCGCAGTGAAGTCATCTGACTGGTGCCAGCCGCAACGCAACTGGGACGTTCCAGATGGAGACTGACATAATGCTGGCAGGTTACAAATAGCTTAGCTATGTATGAAAACACCAGGGGAGCGCATACTGAAGCCATGAGGTCTCCTTCATACTTTCGGGAGCGTCCGTTTTACAGCGGGGACAGTAATAATAACACAGCGCACATTTGTATTCTGATTTTTATTGTCTTGAATGACAACATTTTAAACTTTTCAACTCCGAGGGTAAAAAAATAAAAAGAAATCCTCCCCCAAAAAATCAAAAACTGGTGGAGCCCCGACACGCTCTTTGAATTAGGATAATATTACAAATATTGGCTTTTTTTTCATTATTTTGATGGAGAATCAAATGACTTCAGATTGATTCCAGACCTTCCATCGCCATTAGTGTGGCCATGAAACATGTGAAGCCATGCCTAATACTGGAACGCACCAAATTAAATTAATAGTATCTACTCCTGGCAGGAACTACTCCTGATATTTTTTTTTCATTTGGATTTTAGACTCCAGGTTGCCAAAAAATAATGACTTGTTAGAACGCCAGCCAGGGCGATTGCTCTGAAGAAATGTGCACTTGCAGCTCTTTAGTAAAATAGCCTTGAAAGGGAGCCATTAGGGGCACTTGTGTCAGCTGGCAAGCAAACGCGTTTCTAGTTTGATTTTCTTAAAGGGAATGTGTAGCTATAAGCGACCTGTTAAACAGTAACTTCGAAGGGTGTCCAGGTGCATACATCCTCGGAGACGTGCTCCTACGCTCGCGCCATTGTTGAGAAAAATGAAGTTTTAATATATGCAAATGAGCCTCTAGGAGCAACGGGGGCGTTGCCATTACACCTAGATGCCCTGATCTCTTTAAAACTGCCGCCTTCTCTGCACTTTGACAGGGACGCATGTGATTACGTTTTCACTCCCTGGCCCTGGTCAATCCAAGTGCAGAGGGAGCAGCAGCTGCAGAGAATAGCAGTGCCTCTACCGGCTCATTTGCATATATTAAAAGGGTTGTCCCATGAAAAATAGTCTACAATTTTCAAACCAGCTCCTGGATCTGAATACTTTTGTAATTGCATGTCATTAAAAAATTTGCATAGCCACTGAGTTATTCAATAAAATGTATGTGTATAGCGCCACCTGTTGTTTTTTCTTTTTCTTATTTCTTTGTCCTGCTCACTGAGAAGGCCGCACATGCTCAGTTTCATCCTTCAACTGCTTCCTGAGCTGTGATAGGGAGAGCTGAGACACGCCCCCCTGAGCTGCAGCAGAGAAGACACTCCCCTTGAGCTGTCAGCTTGACATAAATCTAGCAGAGCAATGAATGGAGATCTCTGGATCCATGTGAGGTACAGGGCTGGTTCTAGCTTTGTTAGAAAGAGATTTTCATGTACTATGTGATGTCTGATTTTCATTTTTTACAGTATTCATGGGATAACCCCTTTAAGAAAAAAAACTAGTGCACATGTAACAGGTCAGCCAGTTTCATAGGTACAAATCTGCTGACGGATGCCCTTTAAATCGTCTAGCTGAGGACTACCATCCGGTGCGCTCTTGGCCAAGCATAGTAGGGCAACCCACTTTAAAGGAATTTCCAGTTTTATGTGATTTCTCATGTATGTAGTTTTAGCTTCCTTAAAATGTCTGTAAGAAGAGAAATAATGTGGTTGTCCGGTGTGTTTTTTTTTTTTTTTTTATGTAACAATTTTTTTTTTTTTAAGAACATTCCCATTTGGGACGGCCATATTGGAGACCATGTATTGTCAGTGCAGAACCTTACCTGTGTGTACAGAGTTAGGGCTCATGCAGCCTGTATGCGGAACCATTCACTTCAAAGGGTCTGCAAAAAAAAAACATTCCGTTTCCATATATCCGCGTGGCTGTTCCGCAAAAAAGATAGATAGTACATGTCCTATTCTTGTCTCTTTTCCAGACAAGGATAGGCATTGTTACAATGGATCCGGAAAAAAATACGGATGCAATATGGATGTCACACGGACGTCTTCCGTATTTTTAGCGGATCCGTCTTTTGTGGACCGCAAAATAAATACAGTCCTGTGCATGAGCATTATTACTATACTGCCTTCTTCAGGTCCTTACGTAGTAGGATAGGACTGTCATATATCTTACTGTACCTTTTATAATGAGACTTCTCATTGTGAACCAGCTATTACAGTAAGCTACAGAAAACAGAAAGCCTTTTGGCCTTAAAGGGGTTGTCCATTTTCCACTTAGATCTCTGAAGTGCCATACACCGGTGTCTAAAGGCATGAAGAAGAAGACAGGCTGTTAGTTCACTCCTCCTCCTCCTCCTTTCAATGAGGCTAATCCTATGACATGAAAGCATTGAAAGTTGTGCTTGGTGTTTTTTTTTTTTTTTTAAAAATCAGCACCTAGAGGCTTGGTTCACTCACCCTTTGGCACGCCCCAGGTCCCTTTGATTGATTTGAGATTTCTCCTCTTCGTCCAGGAAATCCCGCGCCTGCGCCGTCCCGTTTACTATTTGGCGCAGTGAGTGAAGGACGCGCTCCTGCTCCCGGCCTCCCTCACTGCGCTCCGAGCGCGTCCACTCACTGCGCCTGCGCAGAATACTAAACGGGCCTGCGCAGTGAGTGAATCCGGCGCAGGCGCAGTGAGGGAGACCGGCAGCAGGAGCGCGTCCTTCACTCACTATGCCTGCGCCAAATAGTAAACGGGACGGCGCAGGCGCGGGATTTCCTGGACGGAGAGGAGAAATCGCAAGTCAATCAAAGGGGCCTGGGGCGTGCCAAAGGGTGAGTGAATCGAGCCTGTAGGTGCTGAAGCAACGCCCTCATAGCACCTAGAGGCTCATTAACATATTTTAAAAGTGTTTATTTTAAGAGAACGGCGGCGGGCAGGGAGTTATAAACCACAGTGTTATGTACTGCTGACCAGTGATGGTCAGTTCGCAGTGTTCGCCAGCAAACACATGCGGGCTGCCATCTTTAGTAAGGTAGACTCACCCGTCCGACGATGCACAGGTGAGCCCTTACCTGTGCCTGTGCCGGGAGCCGGTCTGAAATCAAATGCGGTCACCGGGAGCAGGCAGTTCTGAGAACAGCCCGATGAAGGCCCCCGGCGGCTGTTCTCGGAACTGCCTGCTCCCGGTGACCGCATTTGATTTCAGACCGGCACAGGTAAGGGCTTACCTGTGCATCGCCGGACGGGTGAGTCTACCTTACTAAAGATGGCAGCCCGCATATGTTCGCTGGCGAACACTGCGAACTGACCATCACTGCTGCTGACATTAGCCCATCGCTAATGTCAGTCAGCTACAGAACGTAATTTATGATCACAGAAACCCTTTAAGAGGCTTGTGACCAGGACAACACATGGCATCCGTATGCAAAAAAATAATAATTAAGCATTAATTACCGTATGTGACGGATCCCGCACCGCCTCCAGTTCTCACGGGTAGGACTTTGTTTACTCGGTCACATCAACCACAGGTGACCACTGCAGCCAATCACTGTCTTCAGCAGTGTACTGATGAGGCCAGTGCTTGACTCCATTGGTCACATGTTGTCAACATGACATCACCGCTGCAGCCAGGTAATCGGAGTGAGTTCAGGAGATCCGAAGAGATGGCATGAGATCTGTCAGGAAATTAAAGGGGTTATCCAACCCCTATAATGACCCCCCCCCCCAATGGCCTGGCCCCTCATATAGATTATAGTTACCTGCTCCCTGGCACCCGCGTCGTTCCTGATCCCCACACAGCCACCGCTGCATCTCGCCATCGTGCAGATGAAAACATCCGGCGACAGGGGGAGCAGCCAATAGCAGTACGGACACCTTAGACTTTGAGCCCTGGGGGTGTCCCAGGATGGCACAGCCAGTCTCCGTGAGCACAACAGTATTACCGTGATGGTCGCCGAGGGCTTCTGCCTCGAACAGTTAGTGAGTGCTTCTAGTTTTCGTGAAGGCTCTTGTCAGACTCCATCCCTTTTGTGATACCCATCACTTTTTTGCACCTGATCATCTGCTGTGACCTGCAGTTCCGTTAGTTGCTATATATTTATGTCCAGCAGGGGGCGATCAAATACCACACAAAATACATTCACTATGGCCTCAGCTCTCTACTTTGCAGCCCTCGGCTGGCGAGAAAAGCGCAGTACACTAACGTGTTAGACATGGTGCAAGAGAAAATGGGAGTGCTGTGTGAAAATCATCAACTGCACCTATATTTCCACATAAAACACGTTGTTCCCCATGATACAGACTTGTAAGCCAGGCTCTGTTATTGTTAAAGGGTTATGCCCGTCAAAGACATTAATGTCTTATCGGTAGGATATGCCATTAATGTCACATAGGTGTAGGTCCCTCCTTTGGGACCTTCTCTTATCTCCAGAACGGAGCCCCCGAAGTCAAGGCGAGCACAACGCGCATGCGTGGCGTGTTCTCCATTCACTGCTATGGGAGTTCCAAAACCTGAGTGGCTCAGTATTTTCAAAATTCCCATAGAGAAGAATGGAGACCGCATCACACGTGCACGACCACCCAGACGCTGCTCTTCCATTAGGCCACTTAGGCAGCCGCCTAAGGCCTCGCGCTGGTGGGGGCCTCGCTCTGGCTCCCACCAGCACCTGACACCGCCGCAATTTAATTGTCTGCTCCTCCGTCACCTAACACACACACTAGTAGTAACTTTAAGTAAGACGAGCCGCCGCGGCCAGGCCGCTCGAGCCCCTCTGCTCTCTGCCTCTTTAAGAGAGCAGAGGCTGCTGGCCGGCTCAGAGCGTGCCGCCGCACAGGCACGTCTCTATGCAACAGCAGACACGCCCCCTTCCCTCAGAGCGCTGCGCAGGCAGGGAGAGAAGAAGCGCCATCTCACCTCACCGCCACCGGCTGTGTGCCTGTGTCTGTTGTCCGGTGACCCGACGCCGACCCAACTGTTCTGGCTGCCGCCAGCGCTGCCCTGAAGACAGTGTCAGTGGTGGTGGACTCACTGGACTGTCTGTCACTGTGGATTGTGGAAGAAATAGAATCCTCCAAGGACCAAGGTGGTCAGGTGTGTGTCCCACTCCCTGTCCTGCTGGCCGCTGTACCCCTCCTCCGAGTCCCCCCTCCCTGGCTGTCGCCTGATCTGATATTAAGAGAGAGAATAAGTTGGGGACTGAGAAATGTGCATTTGGGGGGGGGGGGGGGGGGGGGGGGTAAGGTGTTGCTGCAAGGCAAGCGTCATGATGGAGGGGGTCTAGGGGACTGAGAAATGTGCAATGGGGGGGCCTTTCTCAGTCCCCTAAACCCCCTCCATGAGGCTTGCCTGGCAGCACATCTTACCCTCCCCCCCCCCCCCAATTGCACATTTCTCAGTCCCACTCTATGAGGCTTGCCTGGCAGCACAATTACCCATGCAATTTGGGGGGGGGGGATGTGTAATTTACTTTCACACCTGCGTTCAGGTGTCCGCTCGTGAGCTCCGTTTGAAGGGGCTCACAAGCGGCCCCGAACGCAGCCGTCCAGCCCTAATGCATTCTCAGTGGAGGCGGATCCACTGAGAATGCATCCGTCTGGCGGCGTTCAGCCTCCGCTCAGCAAGCGGACACCTGAACGCTGCTTGCAGCGTTCGGGTGTCCGCCTGGCCGTGCGGAGGCGAGCGGATCCGTCCACACTTAATGGAAGTCAATGGGGACGGATCCGTTTGAAGATGACACTATATGGCTCAATCTTCAAACGGATCCGTCCCCCATTGACTTTCAATGTAAAGTCTGGACGGATCCGCTCAGGCTACTTTCACACTTAGAAATAATGCAGATGGATCCGTTCTGAACGGATGCAAACGTCTGCATTAGGCCCCTTTCAGACGGGCGTTGCGGAAAAATGTGCGGGTGCGTTGCGGGAACACCCGCGATTTTTCTGCACGAGTGCAAAACATTGTAATGCGTTTTGCACTCGCGTGAGAAAAATCGTGCGTGTTTGGTACCCAAACCCGAACTTCATCACAGAAGTTCGGGCTTGGGATCGGTGTTCTGTGGATTGTATTATTTTCCCTTATAACATGGTTATAAGGGAAAATAATAGCATTCTGAATACAGAATACATAGTAAAATAGCACTGGAGGGGTTAAAAAAAAATAAAATAAAAATTAACTCACCTTAATCCACTTGCTCGCGTAGCCCGGCATCTCCTTGTGTCTCCTTTGTTGAAGGACCTGTGATGACGTCACTCCAGTCATCACATGGTACGTCACATGATCTTTTACCATGGTGATTCACCATGGTAAAAGATCATGTGACGTACCATGTGATGACCGGAGTGACGTCATCACAGGTCCTTCAACAAAGGAGACACAAGGAGATGCCGGGCTACGCGAGCAAGTGGATTAAGGTGAGTTAATTTTTTTTTTATTTTTTTTTAACCCCTCCAGTGCTATTTTACTTTGCATTCTGTATTCAGAATGCTATTATTTTCCCTTATAACCATGTTATAAGGGAAAATAATAATGATCGGGTCTCCATCCCGATCGTCTCCTAGCAACCGTGCGTGAAAATCGCACCGCATCCGCACTTGCTTGCGGATGCTTGCGATTTTCACGCAACCCCATTCACTTCTATGGGGCCTGCGTTGCGTGAAAATAGAACATGCTGCGATTTTCACGCAACGCATAAGTGATGCGTGAAAATCACCGCTCGTGTGCACAGCCCCATAGAAATGAATGGGTCCGGATTCAGTGCGGGTGCAATGCGTTCACCTCCCACATTGCGCCCGTGTTTCATCAGACGGACCCGCTCCGAATGCTAGTGTGAAAGTAGCCTAAGATGTGCTGCCAGCCTCATGGAGGGAGACAGACTAAGGATACTATACCAAGTGTTTTTGTTTGTAGTTAATCTTTATTAGGGCTTGCATATCTTGTGTTCGTGGGGGCCTCATGTTCGGGTTTCGCCTAAGGCCTCACAAAGTCTAGAGCCGCCTCTGCGACCACCTTTCCGTTCCCCCCCTATGGGACTGCCAAAACTCTGTAACTGTAAATGGAGGGTGGCTGCACTTGAGCAGTGGACTTTGAGGGTGTCCATTAAAAAAAGGCGGTGGTTTTAAATCCAGTAACCCATTTTAAGAACTATAAAACTGGTGACTGACCACTCAGCGTGTAATCTAATAGTTGTCCACTAGAGTTATCCACTTATTGAAAACTAGCAGAAGGATCCAAGTTTGCACGGGTATATTTCATGTATTTCATTTAATGTTCGTGTGTGTCCTTAAAAGATATCAACAGTATCCACTATAACAGTGACATCGGCCCCCCACCCCTTAACACTGATCCTCCCCACAGTGCCCTGTTTCCTTAAAATGGGACCTCCACAGCAGCCCATCCCCCTAACTTTGACCTTCACAGCAGCCTGCCCCTTTAACATTGAGTTCTGCAGCACCCCACTCCATTGACAGTGACCTCTACAGCACCCGCCCCTTAACACTGACCATAGGTTACAGTACCTTTAACTGACCTCCACCATTCCCGGCCCCCTTAACAGAGACCTCCACAGCGACTGCCCCTTTAACAGTGACCCCACTGTACCCTACTCCCTTAACAGTGACCTCACAGTACCCCGCTGCCCCTTTAATAGTGGCTTCCACAGTCCCCCTCCTCCCTTAACAGTGACCACCACAGTGGCCGCACCTTTAACAGTGACATCCACAGAGGCTGGCCCCCTTAACAGTAGCATACACAGCGCCCCCCCTTTAACAGTGACCTCTACAATAACCCGCCCCTTAACAGTGACCTCCACAGAGCTCCGTTCCCTTAAAATGAGACCTCCACAACACCCCGCCCCCTTAACAGTGACCTCTACAGCACCCCGCCCCTTAACACTGACCTCCATAGCAGACCGTCCCCTTAACTGTGACCTGCACCGTTCCCTGCCCCCTTAACAGTGACCTCCACAGCAGCCGCCCCTTTATTAGTGCCCTCCACAGTACCCCATCTCCTTAACAGTGATTTCCACAACAACCTGTCCCTTAACAGTGGACTCTACAGCAACCTGCCCCTTAACTCTGACCTCCATAGCGGATCGTCGCCTTAACTATGACCTCAACAGCAGCCTGCCCCTAGGTGCGGTTTTAGGCCGGACAGTCTGGCCTTCAGACTCCCTGTCCTCCGTCCGGCGCAGGGTCTGGACGGACACAGGGATGTCCATTTGAACAGCTCACTCTCAGACAGCAGCACTGTGCTGTCTGAGCGTGAGCTGCAGGGAGAAAGTCACCCTCCCTCGTACTCCTGCAGCTGATAGAAGTTGATTTTTACCTTCATTGTTTCAATCCCCGTCAGCTGCGGAGTAGGAGGAAGCGTGGCCTAACCGATTGGGGACGTGGCTTAGCTGGACCTGGGGGCGGGGTTTTTAACTCCGTCTGAACTGTGACCTCCACAGCACTCCGCTCCGGTCTAAAACCTTCCCAGACACCTGATGTACCTGTGTGTCAAGTTTCGTGGTATTTTCCTTGAGGTGCAGGGTGCATGTGGAATAGATAAATGTAAAAATATTCCAGCATCTGGTAAAAACATGCAAAGCGTCATTGAAAATCTAACAGATCGGTAGAGGACACTACCTCTTGCGCATTTCAGGCCGTTATTGCCTTTAATCATACTTGAGCCGTCGTCCTCCTCATCCATTATCGTTTCTCTTTCGCAGGTATCTAGAAAGTACAGTGAGATTGAAGACTTCTACCACAAAATATCCACACTATACCCCAAGTGTCCTCTGCCCCCTTTTCCACGGAAGGTGTTGTTTGTTGGGGAGACGGATATCAGAGAGAGGAGAACCACCTTTAACGCTATTGTGAAGGCCATTGCCCGCGAGGAGGAGCTGGTGGCATCTCCAGAGCTTCAGGATTTCCTAGGTCAGCAGTTATTTCCCTAATTCTAAGAATATTTATGCGGAGGGGCAATGTCTGCTGCGAGTGTGACGTTTTCCTTGCCATGTCCCTTTAAAAAGAAGCTGGACCCCTAAAATGATGAGATCATTATGGGATTGTACCACCATTAAATTTCATATTAATTGATGGTCATCCTAAAAAACAACAATGCGTGACATTTACTTGTTCCAAAAATGATTGGTAAAGAGTTATCACATTAACTTACATTATCTGACGCCACCTGGTGTTCAGAGTGTATAGCAATGTGCACGTCCATAGACGGAGCTGAGTGCTGGTTGACACATGCTCAATCACTCCCCCTACAGCCAGGTCTCTGCATAGACAATCTCCTTTCACCGCAGGGTAGCAAATAGAAATCACATTTCGTCCTGCTTGGAGGACGGAGGAGCAGAACTCTGCAGTAACATGGCAAACTGTACAGAAAAAACATGGACGACTCATCCACATGCTATGCAGTGGCCTATTGCTGCTGAGCATATCACATAAGCATGAGGTACTCTGTATCATCTTTGACCAAAATGCGATGGTCTCTTTTGAGTGGCTCCTTACACTAATTTGTTGCAGCACTACATGGCGACCTATTCAGCACCTGCAGGTGGAGAGGGCCAGCAGTCCGACAAACTGCTCAGAAGCTGTCTTACAAGTAGAAATGGCGGTGGATATGCTGAAGTTAAGGTGAGGCCGGCGCCTCTTCATCACTCTGGCGGATCCACCGCCAGTGCAGGGCTTAATTAAGACCGGTGTCTAAAACGTTTTAGCATGGCAGTATCCTTCCATAGGGTCTGCCAGAGGGGGAAGGAAAGTGATTCTGTCCCGTTTCAGTAGCACAGATTAGCTGCATCACAAAGGAACAAAAAGTGATGAAAAAACAATTTTTTATTCTAGAAGCACTGTCAATTACCTTAAAATAGCAGTTAACAGTTTATCGGGATTTTTGGTTTGTAAATAATTCATTGGATGTTTAATCTGGGAGGAGAGTACTGATGTTCATTGCGGCTCCTGCTGAGTATTGCTAAGAGGAGGAGAATTCTTGTACAGTCACTCAGAATTGAGAAAGCTCGTTGGAAGAATGAGTGAAACGTTTTCAAGAAATCTACAGTAAGTCCAGTTGCCTTGATTTATTCTTTACAGATATAAGAGGAGGAGAGGTAAGAGAAGTGATATCTGGCATTGTCTTCGGTTTTGCTTATTACTTTTCAAGCCCATAAGATGGCATAAGAAACTAAATAGAATATGTTAAATAAAACGGCCACTAAATGCTATAATACTGCCCCTATGGGCACCAGTATGAATGTTAACAGGTAGAAAAATGTTCAGATCTGATTAAAGGTGTTTTTTTTTTTATTTTTTATTATTATCTCAAGATCAAAGATCCCCATATACCCGTTGTTCTATCTCCAGATGCTGAGGTCATTCATTTGTGGTTATGTGAGGTTTGCCCCTGATATTAAATATCCTTTGTCTTCTCAGGATCAGCCATTAGTGACTTTGTTGAGTCAAAGAGTGCAAGGCCGTATGCAAACCATTCAGAAGATGGAGATTTCTTCAAAGCTGAAACGCCAGCAGAGGACCCTCTTCTACAGATAGAAAGCAAGCTGCCGAGCAAGAAAGCTGAGGTGCAGGAAGAAGATGAGGAGGAGGAGATGGAGGAGGTCGATTTAGACCCGCTTGGCATCATGAAGTGAGTTCCTATTTTTCCTGCACTGTCTCATAAAACTAAGAATATACATGAAAAAGGGAACGTTAGAAGCAGTTTGGCCCCTACACCGCCACTACCTGACCATGTTGCGCCTGTTGTCACGGTCCCTCCTGTGACAGAGGTTAGAAGATCTGAGAGACTGGCTGCACATTAGGTTATCTGACAGCCTATCTGTTTTCACTTGTTGCAGTGTTGTTGTTGGTAATGACCACACCTCTTGTCTTAGGTGTAGCTTGTGGTCATTACTGCTCCTCTATTTAGTCTGGACTCACACTTCATACCATGCGGTTGATATTATCTGCCCGGAGTTGGAAGAGCTGGTGTGCTGTCCTCTTCCGAGTTCCCGCTCATCCATTTTCTATTGAAGATAAGTCCACTTCCCTTTGTATTTTGTTGTTCTCATTTGCTCGTTGTTTACCAGGCCTCAGGGAGACGCTGGTTCGTTCATCTGGGAAGAAACCAGTGGTCTCAGACCCAGTCACGACTCCTAGGGATTTCCAGGGTTTCTAGGGCCTAGGTTTCCGGTGTATGAATATTCCCACCTTCAGGGTCTATTTATACTGAAAGGAGTCAGAGCTAGGTTTAGGGTTTCCTAGGTGGTGACCTCTTCCCTTTCCCTAGCCGTGAGACCTAGTTTCTGGTCATTTTCCTTCTGTTGTCATTCTGATGTTCCTCCCCTCCCCCCACTCCCCCGACACCTGTAGGTGGAGACGCTGGGGACCAATCCCGCCTATCCTGGCTTGATTGACATCCCTGAGGATAGGGAACATCATCACAAACATGATCAATTCCCTGCTTATCTACTTCCTGCGCATGCGCAGTGAAGAAAAGTGTACCTGCCCTGGCTTCAGTGGCACAGTGTATATACGCTGAAGACCAGGAACATGGCAGAAGCCAGGGCACACCCTGCATCACCGTGCATATGCCAGAAGCAGCAGACAGTGGTGCATGCGCAGGACTTTACCGGGGCTTGTGATGGTTTATTTTGTCCTTGGGAGACTGGGAAGGTTTAGGATGCAGACAGCTTGAATTGACTAACACGACATTATAAACTAGCACACGCCCAGGGCCGTGCTCTGCGTTAGTGACTTTTATGTGCTGTTTCCAGCGCATGTAGGGAAATTAAAATGAAGTGGCCAACCCCTAAACTAGATGATTCTGCCTTGCTCCGGCAGTCAGTAGGGGGAGCCAATGCAACAGGATTGATGCAACTCCCATTGAATTCAATAATAAATCAGTCTTTAGTTAGCTCCCCCTTGTGGTGGCTTTAGGCAGCTGTTACTTTATCATTGACCTCTAAGGGCTTGTTCACACGACCGTGCCGTGTTTTGCGGATCCGCAAAACACGGATGCCACCCGTGTGTCTTCCGCAATTTGCGGAACGGACGACCCTTTATAGAAATGCCTATTCTTATCCGCAAAACGGACAAGAATAGGACATGACTTATCATTTTTGCGGGGGCCACGGAACGGAGCAATGGATGCGGACCATCTTTTGCGGCCCCATTAAAGCGAATGGGTCCGCACCCGAGCCGTAAAAAAAGGCGGCTCGGATGCGGAACCAAACCACGGTCGCGTGAATGAGCCATAAGGCTTGTGTGAAGGGCAGCAAGGGATTAGGAGCCCTCCCGAAGATATGTCGTGAAATTAATCCGTGCCGAAACTTGAACAATGCAGAAAAAGATGCACTTTAAAGCCACGTAGCGTGCAAGATACACATCTAATGCCACGGCCAAATGGGGCGGGGGGGGGGGGGGAGCAGAGCTTGGCTCAGTGGGTAGAGCTCAGTTTATCTAGGCATGTTGTAGTGAGTCCCAAAAGGAATACAACCAAACGGTCACATGATTAAATTTAATCATGTGACTTTTTGTGAGCCCTTTATTATTATAATTGCTTGTAGTGCTTTTGCACTTGATATTGTGGTGCACGCTTTCCATTACTATAAAGGCCCGCATCACCCCATTTTTCTCTATCACTGATGTTCCTGACTCTTTTGGAGGAGAAACTTTTTAAAGAGTATCTCTCACGTGTAAAAAAAAAACGGAGACAAGTGGGTGCAACGGTAAAATCGTCCCTCTTGGTATTCTTTAGTGGCTCACAGTGCTCGTATGAAAAGTCATTTACTGAATACCGCCACAAGAGGGCGGTGTTACTCTATATTACCCCAAGTAAAGGGAAACATGATCTGGTAGACGTTAGCTTGCAAAATCTATATATATAAAGGGTTGATACATCTGGTTGATTATGATCCTATTCTGTGTCTGCACGTAGATGATGCACGGATCCACAGTCATTATATAACGTTATCCTATATTTATGTATCCTTTTTTATGTGACTTCTGGAAGAAAAACTGACTGTGATGGGGGGCACTGTAGTTGTCACTGTGTTGTCAGTTGGGAGCATAACCTGTATATTATGGGGCATAAGTCTGAACACGCTGTGTGGTTAGCAAATCATGTCTGCTTGAATGAAGTAGGAAAAAATGGATGGAGTCCAAAACGCGTCAGTGGTGATACAAATTTTATCTAATTAGTCTGTTTTTAACAGAGGCACCTGCCCACCCCCCCTTTCCCTGCGTGTAGCCCCAGCCTTATAGCGGGATGTCACAGGGTCACGTCTCACCATGCCACCGCTTTTCAGTTATCATCTAAAGAGTCAGACGATGCTGGGGGATGACGGCGGCCGCGAGTGATTAACGTAAATCATGAAATTGTTACTGAAAACCAGAGTTTAGTCATTCTACATTAATTTGCAGCATAAAATCTTGTAATTTAAATAATTGATTACGGTGCTGTAATCCTGGATCCAGAGATCTCCCCATTCACTGCTCCACTTGTTCTGCTGGATTTATATCAAGCTGGTAGCTCCGAGCTCTCTGCCACAACTTCTAACAGAAGATATGGCTGGTGGCAGTTGAAGATTCAAACTGAGCACGTGCGACCAGCTCATTGAGGTGGACAAGAAATAGGGAAAAGGCCAAACAGCAGGTGGCGCTATACAGATACATTTTATTGAATAACTCACTGGCTATACTTAATTTTTAATTACATGCAATTACAAAAGTATTCAGATGGTTTGAAAAATGTAGAATATTTTTCGTGGCACAACCCCTTTAATGACGACTTTCCTTTCTTATTACCCTGTCAGTGCTTCGGTGTCTGCCGTCAACTCTCTGGATATGTTCTGTGGACTTCCTTTACTATTTTCTAAAATAAATCTAGTGAAAAACTGATCATGTGGGATATACAGACAAGAGGCATTGGCCCGGATCATTGCCTAGAAACAGGCACTTCTGCCAGTGGGTGACCACCCTGAAACCCCTCTGGCAAAGTGGTAGTGCCACCAGTTGATGAAAGAGTTTATTGGTTTCAGCTTTTATGATTTTTTTTGAAGACCTCACCCTGCCATATAAAACTCTGTCCTGCAAAGTTTAACTTTCCTCGTGGTGCACCTTCTCAGCTACTGCTCTGCTAGATTCAGTGTCAGTCTTCACTGTAGTTCTCGCATTCTACTTATGAACCAGGCAAATCAGGATGAACAGCGTAATAGTTTCCTTGTACTTCGGCAAACTCCAGGTAATGTGATACATTCACATGACCTTATGTATTTTTGGTGGTCCTCAAAACGCGGATCCGCAAAATACTGATGACGCCTGTGTTGTATCGTTTTTTTTTTTGCAGACCCATTGAGTTCAATGGGTCTATGAACTGCATTTTGTGGCCAAGTATAGGACATGTTCTATCTTTTGCAGAACGAACATACAGATTTCTGCTGTGTGCTTTCAGCATCCGTATGTCCGCTCCGCAAAGGTTAGAACATGTCCTATACTCGGCTGTAAATGCAGACCATGGACCCACTAAAGTCAATGAGTATGAGTCTGCAAAAAAAAAAGCGGATGCAACTCGGATGTCATCTGTGTTTTGTGGACCACAAAATACATATGGTCATGTGAATGCCCCCTAACTAATGAACTGCAGGGGACCTAAGGGGGCGGGACATGATATAGGACGTGGAAGAGAGAATAGAAACATAGAATGTGTCGGCAGATAAGAACCATTTGGCCCATCTAGTCTGCCCAATATACTGAATACTATAGATAGCCCCTGGCCCTATCTTATATGAAGGATGGCCTTATGCCTATCCCATGCATGCTTAAACTCCTCCACTGTATTTGCAGCTGCCACTTCTGCAGGAAGGCTATTCCATGCATCCACTACTCTCTCAGTAAAGTAATACTTCCTGATATTACTTTTAAACCTTTGCCCCTCTAATTTAAAACTATGTCCTCTTGTAGCAGTTTTTCTTCTTTTAAATATTCTTTCCTCTTTTACCTTGTTGATTCCCTTTATGTATTTAGCAGTTTCTATCATCTCCCCTCTGTCTCGTCTTTCTTCCAAGCTATACATGTTAAGGTCCTTTAATCTTTCCTGGTAAGTTTTATCCTGCAATCCATGTACCAGTTTAGTAGCTCTTCTCTGAACTCTCTCCAAAGTATCAATATCCTTCTGGAGATATGGTCTCCAGTACTGCGCACAATACTCCAAATGAGGTCTCACTAGTGCTCTGTAGAGCGTCATGAGCGCCTCCCTCTTTCTACTGGTAATGCCTCTCCCTATACACCCAAGCATTCTGCTAGCATTTCCTGCTGCTCTATGACATTGTCTGCCTACCTTTAGGTCTTCTGAAATAATGACCCCCTAAATCCCTTTCCTCAGATACTGAGGTTAGGACTGTATCACTGATTTTATATTCTGCCCTTGGGTTTTTACGTCCCAGGTGCATTATCTTGCACTTATCCACATTACATTTTAGTTGTTAGGACCAGGTGTGATCCCGTTAACGCTGCCTGGCCCTGTCAATAAAACTAGAGAGGGTGCGGCTTTTGCAGAGAGAGCAGAGCCTTTAGGTGTAACGGCAACGCCCCCGTTGCTCCTAGAGGCTCATTTGCATATAATAAAAATTCATTTTTCTCAGCAATGCGGGCACATATGAACATGGGACCAACACAGATGCCGTCAGCTGCCAAGCGCACACGTAACAGGTCAGCCAGTGTCATAGGTACAAATCTGCTGACAGATGTCCTGTAAGGTAATGTATGAAAATTTTGGGTCGTCCAGAGTGAGACACCAACTCTTATATGTACTGCTCTCTGGCTAATGGAGAGGGGGATTTGAATGCTCCGCCTGCACAGACCCTGCATTAGGTATAATACAGGACCTTTGTAGACAAGGTGCGCCATCTTCACGTAGCATTTGCACCATCCATCATAGAGTCCCATAGATGGAAAGCAATGGATTGCTGGCTGTCCGTACATCAGTATTTTGCTATTTTCGGAGGCGTCGGGATGGCGCTTTTATCATACAGAGGAAAGCCCCTTGCTGTGCACTCCTCCCCCCCCCCCCCCCCCCCCCCTCTTCCAGGCTGGATGTATTGTTTTAACCCTTTCATCACAGCATTATTATTAGAAGTCGCTGCTATTTTGGTTAGAGCACGAGGAAATTTCAGTGGTCGTAAATTTGATAACTGCTGCCTTGGGGGGGACCCCTCCAAATATTTATTCAGCTGTTCTATAGAGAACAAGAGGAAATGTGAGGGACGGGACACGGGCCTGTCATTAGGGAGTGGAAATATTCCCGGGAAGGATGCAGCACAAATAGCCACAGGACATAAACGTGAGCAAGGCTTTTCTAGAAATCTGTAAAGCAAAGGGGTCATCTGTTTCTAAAAACCCATTTTCAAACGCTCAGGTAATTTAGGGTTAATGGGTGGAGATCCAGCATTCAAATCCCCCTCTCCATTAGCCAGAGAGCAGTACATATAAGAGTTGGTGTCTCACCTGAAATTTTCTTACATTACCTTAAAGGGCATCTGTCAGCAGTTTTGTACCTATGACACTGGCTGACCTGTTACATGTGAACTTGGCAGCTGAAGGCATCTGTGTTGGTCCCATGTTTATATGTGTAAAAAAATGTTTTAATATATGAAATGAGCCTCTAGGAGCAACAGGGGCGTTGCTGTTACACCTAGAGCCTCTGCTCTCTCTGCAAAAGCCGCTCTCTCTAGTTTTATTGACAGGGCCAGGCAGCGTAAACGGGATCACACCTGGTCCTAACTTCTCTTAACATCAATCACAGGGCAGAGGGCGCGGCAGCTGCAGAAAGCAGAGACTCTAGGTGTAACGACAACACCCCCGTTGCACCTAGAGGCTCATTTGCATATATTAAAAAAAAATTCTCAGCAATGCGAGCACATATAAACATGGGACCAACACAGATGTCTTCAGCTGCCAAGTGCTTAGGCCATATGACCGATGAACGTGGCGTCACTGGCCAAGGAAGAGGTAGTAGTCCTGACCGGAGTGCCGTGCCTCTTTCAAACAGCTGATCGACAAGGGTGGCGGGAATCTAACCCCCCAAAATTTGATATTGATGATGGATCCTGAGGACAGGTGATCGCTATTAAACACTCGGACAACCCCTTTAAATATGTTCCAAAATATTAAGTAACATACAGATATTTGGTATTGTCACAGCCGCGATGACCTGTCCAAGTAATGTATAGCTTCATGACGATCAGTGTATGCCCTAAAAAGGGTGAATAAAAACAGTGAAATTACTTCTCTGATTTTTGCCAAAATATAAATAAATTGAAGTAAAACATCAATACATATGTACCGACCAGTGGCAGCTACATGTAGTACAGCTGTCAATCAAAAATAGACAAAAATAAAAAAATGTTATGACTGCCGGTGTTCCGTGATATTTCCCCTACCCGTGAAATTTCCCTACCCTCGTCACTTCCTGTTGTGACGCGGCCGCACCGGACATGACGTTCCCAGCTTTGGAAGGAGGTGTGCTGCGCAGGCGCACAACAACGGGGTAGGGAATTTTCACACCAGAGTTGGGGAGAAGGGGCCACCTAATGCGCTTGCTCCTTACCTCTCAGCTGGCTCCAGATGATCAGACACCGTGCGTGCACAGTGAGTGGTAGGGAGATTTAACAGAAAAAATGGCCATCAGATCTCCCTACCCCCACACTGCTCAGGCGCGGTGATCGGATGGATGTTCGGTACAAGAGATCTCCCTGTCTGCTGGTGTGCACGTGCGGTGTATCCCGACGGGGATAGCGGGTTAGCCGCGCTTGTGCACTGGCCCATAATTTTTCCCTACTCTCTAACCGCTGGTGAGGCTCCTGGCGCATGCGCAGTGTCGGCCGGTGTCCAGCTGAGAGGTAAGGCGCAAGCTCATTAGGTGGCCCCTTCTCCCCAAATCTGGTGTGAAATTTCCCTACCCCGTCGTTGTGCGCCTGCGCGGCACACCTCCTTCCAAAGCTGGGAACGTCATGTCCGGTGCGGCCGCGTCACAACGGGAAGTGACGAGGGTAGGCAAATTTCACGGGTAGGGAAATATCACGGAACACCGGAATGCAAGGAGTTAAAATAAAGAGGTCTGGTAATAAAGGCCAAAATTTGCTGGGTCCTTAAAGCGGCTTTCTCGGAGTTGAATACTGATGACCAGTCCTCAGGATCTGATAAGCACTACGGCCTCTTCTTAAGCCAGTGACGTCACGTTTATCAGTCACATGGCCTACGTGCAGCTTATAGTCCCATTCAAGTGAATAGGCCTGGGCTGAAATACCAAGCATGGCCACTATACAGTGTACGGCGCTGTGAGGAGGCCACTGTGCTCTTCAAGCAGCTGCTGGGTGTCGGACCCCCGTCAATTTATTCTGAGGATAGTTCTTCAATATTCTACTCCCATAGAACCCCTTTGAGGAGTAAAAAGGTGCAATCTGGGTAGAACTGAGGCAGTGGGTTATGGCTAATGCAGGTTCTAAATGGACAGAATATGACACAGGGATTTAAGGTCTACCAAAGAGAGAATACCAGTCATGGTCTGCACTAGGCTGTAGACAGAACTGTAGATGTAGCACATGGGGGTCCAGAATATATAGTCACACAGAGGGCAGCAAAGTATTGAATTGTGTCGTTTTACTTATTAGTTTATTTCTTTGTTTTTAATGGTAGCTGGATTTTACCTATCGCCCATCTTCATTAAGAAAAAGGGGTGTTTAGTAATAATGGGACTGCTGGGTGTAGCCGCACATAGTGCCCGGGGCAGCAGCATCTCTGAAGAATGCAGCCGTGCCCAGAAGAATAGCTGTCAGCGCTGGAAGATTGCCATCCGGTTATACTGTAATGCTGGAACAATTTGTTGATGCAGTGGTTTTTTTTTTTGGGGGGGGGGGGGGGAGGAGATGTTGCAAGGTATTCTTCACCTGAGTGCACACGTTATTTGATATCTCATATACCTCATAACTGTAAGGCTAATTTCACACTCACAGATCCGTCACACAAATGACGAAACGGAGGTGAACGGAACCCATTCAAAGGGATCCGTTCGTCACGTTTGTTTCCGTTTTGGCTTCCATTTAGCAGATCCGTTTTTAAGGCGGAGGCGTGTCTCAAAGTGTCCACCCACTTGTACAGTGTTTTTAAGCAGGGAAACCTCCATTCAGGCTCCTTGTGTTTTGGGACCATGTTGCCTGCACTCTTACGTCTGCGATTGAGGTTACTAATCCTGAAAGCGAGTTGGAAAAGACGTGCCCAGGAAAGAAGAAGACACCGGCATTGGGTCCACCCGATAAGTTCCAAACGGATGACCAGAGGCGTTTTTTTCCATCCTGTATTTGGAGCTTCGTGCTCATCCCGAAAAATTTTGACTGTCGAGAGTTATGACCAGCTACTGCAGCGCATTTCGACACGCATCGAAAGAGAGGATACCCGCTACAGAAGGGCAATTTCTCCTGCAGAGCGGCTAATGGTGACAATAAGGTAAGGATTGTCCTAATGGTTTTTTGGTACAGCTGTAGCTCCGATACGGGAGAAAGTCTGTCATCGCTGCATTACCAGTATCGGATGGCAATTTGGACGATCTCTGGTATAGTCCGCGATACTTGTCGTGCCTTGTGGGAGGTATTGCACGAGGATTTCATCCCACATCCGACTACAGAACAGTGGCGTCAGATTGCAGACAAGTTCCTGGAAACCTGACAATTCCCTAGATGTGTGGGAGCCGTGGATGGGAAACCTATACGGATTGTAAAACCTTCCGGAAGTGGCTCCGAATTCTGCAACTACAAAAAATATTTCTCAATAATCTCGATGGCCATTGCGGATGCTGATTTACCGGTTTGTCGCCGTTGACATTGGAGCTTATGGGCGGACAAATGACTCGATGGCTTTCAAAAACTCGGCAATGGGACGCCTCCTGTATTCAAAGGACTTTGGATTGCCACCTCCGAGACCTTTTGGCAGGTACTGATGGACCTCCATTGCCATTAGTGGTAGTAGGGGACGAGGTGTTCCAAATGTGCGAGAACCTCATCAAGCCGTACTCTAGCCATGACTTGAACACTACAAAGCGCGTGTTTAACTACAGACTGACACGAGCTAGACGACTGGTGGAGTGCGCCTTTGGCATTTTGGTTGCCAAATCGCGTATTCTCACCAAAACCATGAATCTTAAGGTTGAAACCATAGACGATATAGTTAAAGCCTGTGTACTTCAACATAACTATCTTTTATCAGAGGAACCACTGCCCCTGGACCCGCAAGGTTGATTGCACACTCACCAGGCTGCAACATCTGGGGTATCGTTCAACCCATGCCGTGGCCTGAATGAGGGACCGTTTCACCGATTATTTTGTTTCTGAAGCGGGCAGAGTGAGTTGGCAGGATAATGTTGTTTAATTGTGGTTTAAACTGTTTGATCTTCTATTAAATAAAAGTGTATTTGGTATACACCTGGTGTCTTCTTTTTTACTCAGCTTCAAGAATGCTTCTTCTACAATGGTGATATATATATATTTTTTTTCACACAAGCTAATGCCAGCCATGACGTCTGAATTTTGTGGATGGCATAGTTCACGTTGCAGCATCACTCTTGTGAACATGCACACGGTCCAGATCCTCATGGGTGGCATTAGCTTTTGTGAAATAAACGTGAAGGGTAGTAGCCACACACATGGTTATTTAAAGGGGGTGTCTCCTCTTAGACATTGGGTGCGTATTGCTAGGATATTCATTCCTTATAGGTGCGTGTCTTAATGCTGGGACCCGCACCTATATCGTTGACATAGCCACACAAGGTAAGTTTGCTGCTCCCATTAACTTCTGTGGGCCTGATGGAAACAGCCTATCGTGCGCTCAGCTATTTTTGGAGGACCCATAGAAAAGCAATGCAGAAGATAATGTGCCTGCGCAGTGCGCTCACCAACACTTTCATGTTCTCGATATAGGTGCGTGTACATGCGCTGGTACGCAACTATAAGCTACTAGCAGAAGGACCAGGCTTCACACAGGTATATTTCATATTTTTCATTTTATGTTTCCGTGTGTCGTAAAAAGATATCAACAGTTTCCCCTATAACAGTGACCTCTACAGTACCCGCCCCTTTAACAATGACCTCCACAGTGTCCGCCCCTTTAACATTGACCTCCACAGTGCCCGTCCCTTTAACAATGACCTTCACAGTGCCCGCTCCTTTAACAGTGCCTGCCCCTTTAACAGTGACCGCCCCTTTAGCATTGACCGCCCCTTTAACAGTAACCTTCACAGTGCCCACCCCTTTAACAGTGACTTTCACAGTGGCCGCCCCTTTAACAAGGGTCACCCCTTTAACAGTGACTTTCACAGTGACCGCCCCTTTAACAGTGACTTTCACAGTAACCGCCCCTTTAACAGTGACTATCACAGTGGCCGCCCCTTTAACAAGGGTCACCCCTTTAACAGTGACTTTCACAGTGACCGCCCCTTTAAAAGTGACTTTCACAGTAACCGCCCCTTTAACAGTGACTATCACAGTGACCGTCACTTTAAAAGTAACTTTCACAGTGACTGCCCCTTTAACAGTGACTTTCACAGTGACCACCCCTTTAACAGTGACTTTTACAGTCGCCGCCCCTTTAACAGTGACTTTTATAGTGACCGCCCATGTAATAACAGTGCCCGCCCATTTATTAACAGTGACCTCCACAGTGCCCGCCACTTTAAGCAGTAAAGAAAAATGGCTGGGTTGTTATGGAAACCTGGAGTAAAACTGTGTTTATAGCAGTTGGGATTTGAAGAGAAAGACTTGCAGGCTTGTATTGGGGGGCTCATTTTTTGGGAATATCTCAGCAACGGGAACGGTACGTCCTAGAGAGCTGAGACCCGATCTAAAACCTTCCCGGACACCTGATGTACCTGTGCGCCAAATTTGGTGAAGATCGGTTCAGTCATTTGGTCGCTCATAAAGAACGTCTAGGCAGACAGATAGACAGACAGATACTAATTTTTATATATCTATAAGCTATAAGTCAATGGTGGCATATCCTAGCGATATGCCTCCATTTCCTTTGTTGAGATAACCCCTTTAAGCTATTGGCCCTTCCTCAATATTGCAGGGCACCATTGTGTTTTTGTTGTTTGACAACATCACACTATCTGTCTTATCACGAGAAATAACGCTTGTTAAAAGGGTTATCCGGGTTCAGAGCTGAACCCGCACATACCCATATTTTCACCCAGACTACCCCACTAAGCTGAGCTGAATCATGCAGGGCAGAGGCATTTTATGGAGATTCAGTGACGTACTGGGGTCCCCATAGCGCTGCCAGGGGAGGCTTGCGCCCATCAGTGAGCCCCGTGGTGTCACCAGCACTGATGGTCCGGCTTTAGCGCTGCCCATTAGAGCCGGTGACGTCACTGAACACACTGTTTGGAATTCTCCGCCTAGCAGTGTGTTATTGTAAGCCCTTGCCCTGTCCGATCCTGCTCAGGGCAAGGGAGAGCATTGGAGCTTAAAATGCTCCGTTGCTAACATCAGGGCGGCTGCCCGGGTGAAATTCTGTGTAGGTCTGGCTTCAGCTCTGAACCCGGACAACACCTTTAACAGCAGCGTGTCCCTTGCGTCTCCCTTGTGCTAATCACGCTAGTTATGTGAGAGCGTCATCTGGAAATTATTAACTAAAGAGTGAAAGTTAAATTTAGCGCTCTGTAGTTAATGAATTCGTGACAATGCTGATTCACACGGACCGTGACTCCCACAAGAGCTCATGGGAAAGGGCACAAGATTGACCAATAACAAGCATTTGCTTGTTCATGTGCCAATCGGAGGGAATATGATCAATAAGAAGCTAAAGATAGCCCATTATTGATCGTGCAACATGACATGTTCAGGGTTCAGCCATCTTTGGCACTAGTGCCGTTTTGAAACTAAAACTCCCAAGGGCGTTATAATAAATGCACAGTTGTGAGCCGATGGGAGTTTTACTTTCACAGCAGCTTGAGTGCCCAAGGTTCAACTTACTTTCGAGTAGATAAGCTTGTGCTTGCCCACCACAGAAAATCCTTCCAATTTATTTTTGTTTGTTTTTGAAGATGCTAAAAAAAAAACATTCTTCACAAGATCATGTTTTTGAAGCCCCCCCCTCAGTGCCATCAGCCACCCCAGAGCCATAATCTCCTCCCAGTGCCATCAGCCCCCCCTTAGTGCCATAATCCCCCTCAGTGCCATCAGCCCCCATTCAGTGCCATCAGCCCACCCCCTCAGTGCCATCAGCCACCCCCAGTGCCATCAGCCTCCCCCAATGCCATAATCTCCCCCTCAGTGCCATCAGCCACCCCCAGAGCCATAATCTCCTCCCAGTGCCATAATCTCCTCAGTGCCATCAGCCCCCATTCAGTGCCATCAGCCCCCATTCAGTGCCATCAGCCCACCCCCTCAGTGCCATCAGCCCACCCCCTCAGTGCCATCAGCCTCCCCCCAATGCCATAATCTCCCCCTCTGTGCCATCAGCCCCCCCTTAATGCTATCAGCCCCCCTCAGTGCCATCACTTCCCCCCAGTGCCATAATCTGCCCTCATGCCATCAGCCCCCCTCAGTGCCATCAGCCCCCCCTCAGTGCCATCAGCCACCCCTAGAGCCATAATCTCCCCTCAGTGCCATAATCTCCCCTCAGTGCCATAATCTCCCCCCAATGCCATAATCTCCCCCTCAGTGCCATCAGCCCCCCCTTAATGCTATCAGCCCCCCTCAGTGCCATAACCTGCCCTCATGCCATCAGCCCTCCATCAGTGCCATCTGCCCCCCCCCCCCCCCCCCGTGATAGATAGATAGAACTTTCTATACTTGCCAGTTTGTTTGGCAACTTGATTAAAGATAGCCGATATGACTGCTGTGGGAGGGGACAATTATTGACCATGCTGAGTGATCAAAACGTTTTGAAACGGATCCACCTCAAACGGAGCCATTAGAAACGGATCCATCCCCATTGACTTACATTGTTTGTCAGGATGGATCCGTTTGGCTCAGTTTCGTCAGGCAGACAGAAAAATGCTGCAGGCAGCGTTTTGGTTTTTGCCTCCAGAGCGGAATGGTGACTGATCGGAGGCAAAATGATGCATTCTGAGCGGATACTTTTCCATTCAGGATGCATTAGGGCAAAACTGATCCGTTTTGGACCGCTTGTTAGAGCCCAAGACGGATCTCAAAAACGGAAATCCAAAACACGAGTGTGAAAGTAGCGTTAGTCAAAGGGGTTAAGGAGTTTGTTAAGGGGACAACTGTTTTTCCCATTTTGGGCTGGAATACGGATGGTAGCTGTGTGTCTCATATTCCCTGCTTTCTCCGAATATAAACAGTTAAAATAAAATTCTCAGTAACGGAGTCTTCAGTTGTAGAGAATTGGAAAGTGTAGAACTTTTTAGGAAACATAAAGTAGATGATGAACGTTTGTTGAACATGACCCATGCCAGCTGGTTCCATGGAAAACTCCAGGAACTGGCCATACTGCAAAGAGGGTTAGTGGGGTCACGAAACACGCACCCATAAAATGATAAATTCCCATTTAGAGGCAAAAATAAAATAAAAAATGGAATTGCAACCCTGTAAAATGACATTCTCAGTAAATGAGACTTCAGTTGTAGAGAATTGGACAATTTTGCATTTTTTGGTAAGCACAAAGTGAAGATGAACATTTGTGGAATGTGACCCATGCCACGTGATTCCATGGAAAACTCCAGGAACTGGCCATGCTGCAAGTCCCCATAGTTGGTATTGCCACCCTTGAAGTCCCACCTGCCAACTAATCGCCAACAGAGAAGAATTTTGAATTGTATTTGAAGAAGGCTTGAAGGACACAGTCCTACATGCCATTTCCACTGGAGTAGAAGACCACAGTCTCAAGTCATCAGCCGAATTTCATAGATGGTGGTCAGAAAAGGGCCATTGTCACTGGCAAGACAAGATAGTGAGGACTAGTGACCAAAGAAAGATATCAAATTCAGGAACTAGACAATATTACTGCTCAGCGTCAAGATGGTAACTCGAGAGGCTGGTGGAGTCAAATGTGGAAAAGTCAATTACAGTCGCGTGGACTTGAGCTTTGTTTGTGCAACATGAGGCTTCACTATATGCTGTAGGATTAAGCTTTCCAGATCCCCTTGCTCAAAGCAGCTGAGACGGTGAAAACCTGTCAAGACCGTTACTATTCCACTTTCAAACTTTGCCAGGAGATGTTCTCATGGTGTCCACTCCACTCAGATTCAGTGTTATTCTTTTCCGGGCATTGAGTTTCGTCCTAGGGGCTCAATACCGGAAAAGAACTGATCAGTTTTATCCTAATGCATTCTGAATGGAGAGCAATCCGTTCAGGATGCATCAGTTCAGTCTTTTTGCCTTGTCAGGACGGAGATAATACCGCAGCATGCTGCTGTTTTATCTCCGTCCAAAATACCGGAACACTTGCTGGAATGCCAGCATTTTTTTCCCATTGAAATGCATTAATGCCCCGAGTATTCCGGTAAAACGGATCCGGCATTAGGGTCTGCGGAACTGCCTTCCGGAATCCTCTACCGCAAGTGTGAAAGTACCCTTAGTCCTCCACGCTACTCATCCCATGCTTGTTTGGTTCTACCTACACCTTTTGGCATCAGTAATGGTCAATCAAGGTAAAATAGAGTAAAATGCAAACATTTCAGCCTTGAATCTGCCTTACACTCTCATCTATAAGCAGGCACAAAGTCCTCCCATCTTTGTTTGGCACTGATACGTATGGTCAATGAAAGGACAGAAGGGAAGACGAATGTGATGAGCACACCGTGTTCAGCTTCCTGTATGAAATAGGACACATCACTGTTTTCTGGAGAGGTGGGTAAACCACTAGACCACCAGTTATCAACCCTTCGTTTTCCTTTCCATCTCTGTAGACCACCAGGGAAAGAAAAATGAAGCCTTCAACAATGCTAGACTAGCACGATGCGGGCTGTCGTATAGCCCATGATGTACATGCCATGTTCCTAGAAGAACTGTCCTAATGATGTGCTTTTAATAGAGAATACCAGAGTATAATCATGTCCTTAGGGGATATCCGATGTCATTTGTTAGCCTAGATGATGCTTGACTTAGAAACATTGAGAAACACTACCCTGAATCACTAGGAAGCAGGTCTTAACCCCCCTTCACTACCCTAGGCCACCAAGGAAGGAATCATAAACTTTTCTATTACCCTAGGCCATCAGGGAAGCTATAATTAACCCATCCACTACCTTAGACCACCAGGCAAGTCTGAATTTATTTGAATTTTTTTAAACTCCGATTCTGTGCATATACCTAAAGTGGAAATAGATAGGTTTGTGCTTGCCTTTTAGTTTCCTGTATTTTAGAACTGCTCATACTATATGATGCGTCATTTGGTCTGGCGTCGTTGCTGCATCCGTACTCGCTAATAAAAGCACAAAGCCACAGAAATATTGCCACACCATGAACAGGACAACTTGTTTTCTGCTTAATTCAGCAGAAACAAATGTGTTCTTTTCTAAAAATACCATCCGTTTGCAGAATTTGTGTCATTTAATAGGATAGTAATAAGAAAAGCTATTAATACTGAGTTTATTGCTGCTAGTTGTACTTGTAACTTGAAATTGCGACGAGTACAGGTGCTGTCCGGCATTTGGCAACATGAAGATGAATGTGTGAAAGCACCCGAAGTCCAAACAGGGCATATACTCTTGATTTTTCTGCATGGAATTCGACTAAAGAGCAGTCACCTCTGAGTTCTTCAAAAGGACCCCGTAGCTACCTAACTGCCATACAGGGAAACTGCTCTTCGCTCACTTCTGGCTTTAACATGTGGTTGTGACTTTTGACAAGCCCATGTGTTACAATAGTGTTTCCCTTGCTGTTGCTCCATGCGTGCAGGCTTCGGCTTCAATGGCGATTCATGTTCCGTGCTTCCTGGTGACGGTTTCTTGTGGGTGTGAATTGGAGCCATTGTGCTTTGTGTGTCTCCTTAGTTCAGTGCTGCTAGGCTTTACCTTCCTTTGCTCTGTGTGTACACCTGTCTAATGAGGTCATTTTCCCTGCTATATACAGTTGCAAGAAAAAGTATGTGAACCCTTTTGGAATGATATGGATTTCTGCACAAATTGGTCATAAAATGTGATCTGATCTTCATCTAAGTCACAACAATAGACAATCACAGTCTGCTTAAACTAATAACACACAAAGAATTAAATGTTACCATGTTTTTATTGAACACACCATGTAAACATTCACAGTGCAGGTGGAAAAAGTATGTGAACCCTTGGATTTAATAACTGGTTGAACCTCCTTTGGCAGCAATAACTTCAACCAAACATTTCCTGTAGTTGCAGATCAGACGGGCACAACGGTCAGGAGTAATTCTTGACCATTCCTCTTTACAGAACTGTTTCAGTTCAGGAATATTCTTGGGATGTCTGGTGTGAATCGCTTTCTTGAGGTCATGCCACAGCATCTCAATCGGGTTGAGGTCAGGACTCTGACTGGGCCACTCCAGAAGGCGTGATTTCTTCTGTTTAAGCCATTCTGTTGTTGATTTACTTGGGTCGTTGTCCTGTTGCAACACCCATCTTCTGTTGAGCTTCAGCTGGTGGACGGATGGCCTTAAAGGGCTTCTGTCACCCCCCAAAAGTAATTTTTCATTTTTGGGCTAATTTAAATCCTTCTAGTGCGATTATTCAATATATAGTGCTCTTACCTTTTTCTGTGGCTTAGTTTCTTTAAAAACCGCACTTTTATAATATGTCAATTACCTCGCTACCAGCAAGTAGGGCGGTTACTTGCTGGTAGCCGCCGCATCCTCCTTTCAAAAAAACGCCCCCTCCTCCTGTTGATTGACAGGGCCAGCGAGCGCTCTCCTCCTCCGGCTGGCCCTGTCTGCAATTCAATTCCCGCGCCTGCGGCTTACGTGTCTTCATTCGGCGCAGGCGCTCTGAGAGAAGGACGCTCGCTTCGTCAGTGCGCCTGCGCCGATGACGTCTTTTCTTTCGGGTTTAGAGGTGACGTCATCGGCGCAGGCGCACTGAGGGAATGCTGAGGAAGCGAGCGTCCTTCTTTCAGAGCGCCTGCGCTGAATGAAGACACGTAAGGCGCAGGCGCGGGATTTGAAATGCTGACAGGGCCAGCCGGAGGAGGAGAGCGCTCGCTGGCCCTGTCAATCAACAGGAGGAGGGGGCGTTTTTTTGAAAGGAGGATGCGGCGGCTACCAGCAAGTAACCGCCCTACATGCTGGTAGCGAGGTAATTAACATATTATAAAAGTGCGGTTTTTAAAGAAACTAAGCCACATAAAAAGGTAAGAGCACTATATATTGAATAATCGCACTATAAGGATTTTAATTAGCCCTAAAATGAAAAATGACTTTTGGGGGGTGACAGAAGCCCTTTAAGTTCTCCTGCAAAATGTCTTGATAAACTTGGGAATTCATTTTTCCTTTGATGATAGCAATCCGTCCAGGCCCTGACGCAGCAAAGCAGCCCCAAACCATGATGCCCCCACCACCATACTTCACAGTTGGGATGAGGTTTTGATGTTGGTGTGCTGTGCCTCTTTTTCTCCACACATAGTGTTGTGTGTTTCTTCCAAACAACTCAACTTTGGTTTCATCTGTTAACAGAATATTTTCCCAGTACTGCTGTGGAACATCCAGGTGCTCTTGTGCAAACTGTAAACATGCAGCAATGTTCTTTTGGATAGCAGTGGCTTCCTCTGGGGTATCCTCCCATGAAACCCATTCTTGTATAGTGTTTTACTTATCATAGATTCGCTAACAGGGATGTTAGCATATGCCAGAGACTTTTGTAAGTCTTTAGCTGACACTCTAGGATTCTTCTTCACCTCATTGAGCAGTCTGCGCTGTGCTCTTGCAGTCATCTTTACAGGACGGCCAGTCCTAGGGAGAGTAGCAGCAGTGCTGAACTTTCTCCATTTATAGACAATTTGTCTTACCGTGGACTGATGAACAGCAAGGCTTTTGGAGATACTTTTACAACCCTTTCCAGCTTTATGCAAGTCAACAATTCTTAATCGTATGTCTTCTGAGAGCTCTTTTGTGCGAGGCATCATTCACATCAGGCAATGCTTCTTGTGAAAAACAAACCCAGAACTGGTGTGTGTTTTTTTTTATAGGGCAGGGCAGCTGTAACCAACACCTCCAATCTCATCTCATTGATTGGACTCCAGTTGGCTGACACCTCACTCCAATTAGCTCTTGGAGATGTCATTAGTCTAGGGGTTCAGATACTTTTTCCACCTTCACTGTGAATGTTTACATGGTGTGTTCAATAAAAACATGGTAATATTAAATTCTTTGTGTGTTATTAGTTTAAGCAGACTGTGATTATCTATTGTTGTGACTTAGATGAAGATCAGATCACATTTTATTACCATTTTGTGCAGAAATCCATATCATTCCAAAGGGTTCCCATACTTTTTCTTGGAACTGTATTTCCTGAGCTGCGTGTCCTGCCCTTGGTTGTGCATCAAGTTCTGTCAGCCTGGTTTCTCCAAGTTCTGTTTGTATCTATTCAGATTTTGTCTGCTTGTTCTATGTTTGAATTCAACCCTAAATTCTGTTTTCCATTTCCCAGTGTCTGTTTCTTGGATATGTATTTTGTGTGCCTAAACTTGGCTTGTTCAGTGCTTGTTCTGTGTCTGAACAGTCTGACCTAATTTCCATTTGCCATTCCCCAGTGTCTATTCCATAGATTTGTATGTATTCTCTGTGACTGACTTTGTCTTGTTCAGTCTGTGGTTGCCTTGGTCTCACATGTTCTCTGCCAGCCTATTCTTCTCTTGGTTCTGTGTGCTTTGCCTGTACCTCTGGTGCTTTGCACTGGAGTCTCTGACCCCTGTGTGTCAGCTGCTAACTTCACCCGAACTATTCCAAGAGGTAGCAGCCTGGTGGCTCCGCGAAGTCCAGATCCCTGTATAGGGAATAGAGGGTGAAAACTAGAAGACCTCCGGGATAATGACCTCAGTACTAGCCAAATGTCAAACCGGTTAGTTGGCACAGTGGTTCCACAATCATTGCCCGTAACACCATGTTGCTGTCACTATGGCCTACAGACAGATAGTGGATCCACTGGGTTTTGATTGAGTTTTACCTGGGAGCAGAGTCTACAGGTGGTTAGGGAAGATGCAATTCTTGCAAATTGGGTAACTAAGTCCATGGAAGGTCATCCCTAAGACGAACCAAACCGACAATTACGGATCACAGGAACTGAGGGAACAGAAGTAGAATCCCAGACAGCCGTAGGCTGAGGGTTATTTCTAGGACACCTGCAAGCAGAAGAGGCTGTGATGCTCTGAAGAGTGCTCCGACCTTCTTGCAGCATACCAAACACAGCGCCGTACATTATATAGTGGCTGTGCTTGGTATTGTAGCTCAGGCTCATTCACTTGCATGTAACATGTGGATTTTGCTGCATTGTTCCAGATTTTGGGAAAATACTCCTGCATAATATTCGCCCCATGTGGCTGTACCCTACACAGGATGCCATTTTAGCAGGACAGTACTGCCCCAGATTTTACCACGGATCCTGCAGCACATGCTGATGTATGACAGATTTTGCTGCTGATTTGCCGCAGAATTCACCCTATGCATTGTGACAATCCCCAGCATACATTGACATGTTGCAGATTTAGCACCGCAGGTCAGTCTCTGTCCTGGATTTTTTTTCCACAGCATGTAGATGAGATTTGCTAAAATCTCGTCTACTTTATCGGCACTGTAATGCTCTGCAGATTTTTCACATGCAGTTCTGTGGCGTAAAATGTGCAGCGTGTCTGCCACATGTGAATATACCCTTATACTTCTAAATGACTTAAGAGACACATAGGAATATACAGGATGGGGCACAAAAACAGAGCTCTGTATTATCCATTACAGGAGGACTGGACGTGGTTTCCACCAGCGGTTATGCAGAGTTGTGCTTGTCTTATCCAGTAGCCATTTGCAATATGCTGCATGCTTCTGTAACAATGTCTCTGTAAAGTATTGGAGGGGGGTTTATATCTCGCCCAGATTACTCATTAAAGGTGAGATTAAAGGAATCCAGAAGGCTGTATGATTTCAGCAAAGTGTAGTTTGTTGGAACTGGTTTATTAAGACTTTATATATGGGCTGGATTTAAAAAAAAATGGTAGGTAGGATTGGTAGAGGGACCTACCATTCCACCCCACTCCAGTATTCCAGCTAGCCTGAGGTGTTTTCACGTGTACTCACTGGGATCATTACTGGGGAATAAATAGAGTCCTCAGACTGTAAGTCTGGGTCAGAGCATTGAAGCTGGTGGACCTGTCTCCTCTGAAAGCCAGTTATCCTTATGACTTGTACCTAGCTAAGGTAGTTATACTGTTTAGTAAGTGCCTGGATGGGCTTCGATCCGTCTCTTCGGTGTCATCTGAAAAAAAACGGATCCGGCATGTATTTTTTTCACATTTTTTCGGTCTGAGCATGCGCAAACCGCAATTCCGAATCTGTTTTGCGGATCCGGCATTAATGCATGTCAATGGGAAGAAATGCCGGATCCGGCATTCTGGCAAGTGTTCCGGAATTTTGGACGGAGATAAAACTGCAGCATGCTGCGATGTTATCTCCGTCCTGAAAAGTTAAAAAGACTGAACTGAAGACATCTTGATGCATCCTGTACGGATTGCTCTCCATTCAGAATGCATGGGGATAAAACTGATCAGTTCTTTTCCGGATTTGAGCCCCTAGGACGGAACTCAGCGCCGGAAAAGAAAAACGCTAGTGTGAAAGTACCCTAAGTCTGTCACTGTCGGCCCTGTTCACACACGCAGATCCCTACACCTTGCATGCAGACACATCGACATGTTGTTCTGCTGGCAGCGTTCGCTGAGATCATTTTCTTGTCAATTTCTCATAATCCTGTCCTGGAAGTCTGTAACAACAGCAAGTAAACAGACACGTCGCTTTCTTTTTTTTAAATCTGCCACGAATCTTGCTTTAGGGTAGATTCACGTATGTTTATAGTGTTGTTTTCAGTTGAAAGTCCATGGAAAATATGAGATGGAGGGCAAGTATTTTTTTGCTACTGTCATTTTTGGGAACTGAGGTGGCCTTTTTGTGTCATCACTTTTTTTCATAATCGGCATGTCAAAGAAATTGCATTTTTCTCCTCCTCTATATTAAAAAAAAGGGCAGTTCAAGTGCAGTTGTTTTGTTGGGGTTGTCCAGCATCATAGATATGAATACTTTCTTCTAAAAACAGCACCACTTCTGTCCACAGGTTGTGTCTGGTATTGCAGCTCAGCCACATTTACTTCAATGGAATTGAGTAGACACAACCCCTGGACAGGGGTGGTGCTGTTTGTAGAAGAAAGCAGCCATGTTTTTCTAATCCTTGTCCACCCCTTTAATACAAAAAACACCAATAAAAAAATCCCATATGAAACGCATTAAAAAACAGCAAGTTATTTCTATTTAAAAAAAATATAATTTGTGGTAAGGAAGCGCCAGAGCAAGTTTGTGAAGGTAGCCTTACGCCATTTCCACTCCTAACCATGTATACTGCTTTTTAGCTGGAACGGGAAGGTCTGGAAATTGACCAGCAAAACAGTCCTGTGTTTCCATGAACGAGCCTGTGTGTACATAGGCCTCCGCTATTGCAATTCAGACAGCCGTAGTGTTTTGCGGTCCGCAAAACACAGATCCTGTCCCGTGTACATGGCCGGCACTAAAATAGAAAATGCCTATCCTTGTCCTTGGCCAATGGCGGACAAGAATAGGACATTCTCTATCTTTTTTGCGGGGCTGTGGGACGGTGTGCTGTCTGCATCTTTTGTGGCCCCTCGGAAATGAATTTTGCAGAATGGGTGCGGACTCATTCATACGGTCGTCTGAATGAGCCCTTACTGTGAGGCAGTTCTGATGACTGAGGCCAGATTAGCGTTCTCCTATTCAGACCATGCAAGGGAGGTTCTTGGGTTTTCATGTCCTACCCTACAGGTAGATATGTATATCTGGGTATATCTCAAGGGGAAAAACAGAACTGGATCGCACATCCACAATGCTATGCTTAGATCTAATTAAACTCGCTTCTCAACGCAATATTAAAGTGTACAGCCCCCCATACTGCATGCTGTACAGGAGGCATTAGTGTACATTTTGATCAAAAGGCATAAGCCCACTCACCACGTCAAGGTTACCTCTTAGAGTGGGACCTACTCTGACAAATAGGCGCAGCACAGTGCGGTGACAAAGCGGCACTGCCCTAGTGGGCGGCAGGACCCAGGAGTCAAACAGCAGCCCTGCTATCTGACAATGCCACCCATGGCACTGGGTCCCACCGACCCACAAGCACAGCGCCACAAAAACAAAGGCCGCCACGCAGTACTGCACCATGTGAACAGTTGTCTAACACAACATGTCCAATTACCACTTATATGCAGACTTCTGCGGAATTAAAACCCACCTGTGCCGAATGGGAGGAGTGCTGATACCAGTAATAAAGAAGAAAGATCAAACATGTATATATCAAGGGGAGAAAAAGAACTGGATCGCAGATCCATAATGCTATGCTTAGATCTAATTAAACTCTCTTCTCAGCGCAATATTAAAGTGTGGCCTTTGTTTTTGTGGCGCTGTGTGGTGGGTCGGTGGGACCCAGTGGCATGGGTGGCATTGTCAGATAGCAGGGCTGCTATTTGACTCCTGGATCCTGCCGTCCACTAGGGCAGTGCCGCTTTGTCACCGCACTGTGCTGCGCCTATTTGTCAGAGTAGGTCCCACTCTAAGAGGCAACCTTGGCGTGGTGAGTGGGCTTATGCCTTTTGATCAAAATGTACACTAATGCCTCTTGTACAGAATGCAGTATGGGGGGCTGTACACTTCAATATTGCGCTGAGAAGCAAGTTTAATTAGAACTAAGCATAGCATTGTGGATTTGCGATCCAGTTCTGTTTCTCCCCTTGATATATAAATATGTATATCTGGGTGCCATATTACAGATCTATACAATACAAATCCAAAATATGGCTGTTATAAGCCTGTTGTCACTTAGATAGGGAATCGTGCACCCCCTAGTCTCCAACCAGCCACTATTCCTACCTACTTGGACGATCTTCCCGACTGACGGTTGCACCTAACTGTGCGACGTTCCCTACTCCGCTAAGTGCAGGGGTCTAGCCTAGAGGAGTCAGACAGACAAAGGTCAGAACCAGACAGGCAAAACCAGGAACAGAAAAGAAACCAAAACACTGACCGTCAATACCAAGAGATGTCAGAAATACAATTGGTGGTCAGAGGCAGAATCCAAGCAGATGTCAAGATCTAGAAAACTCTAGAAAGTACAAATGCTAGTGTGGCAAAGAAGACCAATCACAGTCACCTTCTGCCAGCAACTGCTTGTTTAAATCCCCCACTAACAGGAAGCATGTGATGCTGGACAGGACAGGCACGGACAGGTACGTATGTGACACCCGGGAGTTCAGTGCCATATGTGATCTCAATGACTACTAATCCAATCACACTACTTAAACAGCGGAGCATAAAATTCTAAGCGAATGACTCATTAATATCACTAAAATAGATACCTGAAGTTCTGAACATGCAAAAATTGGCTGACGCATTTCGCCTCGCAGCAAAGACCTGACCTCCTGGCTTGGCAGAAGTGAATTTTTTAATGAACAGTGCGACATGACATTTTTACCGAAAACCATTGAACAGAAAATGAACAAGTACATTTTTTTTCTTTTTTTGCATCAGGTTTTATTTAGAACTACAATGGCCACTTGTAAGTGCGGAGCGGTCCTCATCCACATGTGCACAATGCGGGGAACAGAACAGAAATTGTTTGCAGGCCTATTGCTGACATTTTGTACAGGGGATGGTAAAACATTGCTCTTTCAATTTCGGATTATGCAAACAAATGGAAGGGAATATGCGTATTTGCTTTTTGGGCTCGGGGCCGACGAGAAGACCACGTGGAAGCGACACGTGTTTATATATGAGCACAGGGAGCTCTAAAGTATAGCTCAGTACAGGCCTGTGCTGCTTTTAAGCTCATAAAGCTATCCTTGTAACATAGTGAATGGAGGCTCAGTGCTGCGGAGGTCGGCGACTGCCTCCCTTGTGAGTCCCCGGTGTAATACGGAAATGTGCTGCCTCTTTGTTCGTAGACCCCGCCGCTACAGGCCAGACACGGAGAGCGCCGTGTGCATCATCTTCTATAGCGTCCCTGTCGTCTCTTTACGTAGGTTCTTTCTACGGTTACATGTATTCAGTTAACCTATTAAAATAAATATATTTAACCCCTTTAGGATCTGAATTTCTAAAAATCTATTTTGGCCTTTCGGACCACAGGAATGTTGTTGTATTTTTTATTTTTTTTGCACTGCCGCATTCTGAGAGCCATAACTTTTTTCATTTTTCCTGTTAACATACTCGTATGAGGAGGTGTTGTTTTGCAGGATAAGTTGCATTTCTTAAAGGGGTTTAATACTGATGACCTATCCTCGGGATAGGTCATCACTATCTGATCGGTGGAGGTCCAACTCCCTCCACCTCCGCTGATCAGCTGTTGGAAGGCTCCTTGCATCCTACCAAGCGCAGTGCTTTCCTTTCGATAGTGGCAGTGCTTGGTACTGCAGGTCAGCCCCATTCCCCTAGGACTGTGCTGCGAGTATGAACGCAATGTCACTGACCTAGGAGGAGGCCACAGCGCTCACGGAGTGCTGCAGTTTCGTCAACTAATTGGCGGGGATTCCGGGAGACGGACCCCAATGATCAGATATTACGCATGCACTAGGTCTTTCCAAGGCCTCCTTTTGTATCCAACGTCCCTGACGACCACACATACGCTGTGTGTCAACATATCACTGACATGGATATCAATTTTTTTTCCAGGAATGATATCTTCAGGCCCTAACGAAATCTGTCAGTGTTTCTGTACTAATTGACAGCCTACTTCTGGGACCTTTTATTCTATGGGTACAAGGTAATTCACCAAATCTCTTTCCGAGATTGAAGCAGTGTCTAATTAGACTTCTATCTATTTGTTTGTTATTTTTTTCCCTTTTTTTAGTGGTTATTATACCACCCATGCAGAGTATTTATATTTATATGCTTCTAATTGAGAGGACCCCAAACATTTGGTGGCACCTGCAGCACCACTATTTTCTTTCCTCCTGTTCGATATGTCATTTTTGTTTCTCATGTAGTTAATGAATTCCACACACTTGCATACATACTGTAGGGATCTGTGTATGAACAGGACCGGCGATGACGGACATCACTGGGTTCATCAGTATTAAGAGTCCAAACTCAGTTTATTTTGTATCTGGCACAAAACAAGGCATCCAAGTTATACAAGCACTTGGTTGAAGGCACGGCACCAAAATAACACATAAACATTAAATCAAGGTTGTCAACCCGTCTGGGCGCTAACTAAACCATGGTTTTTACCTCACCTAGGTACAAATGCAGATCAGAATTTTCACAGGAGACAGGTCTACCAGCTTCAAGGCTCTGACCCAGACTGAGGCACTGAGGCCTGTATTTATTCCCCAGTAACGATTCCAGTGATTACACCTGGGAACATCTCAGGCTAGGGGGAAAATCTGTACTGGAGTAGGGTGGAATGGCAAGTCCCTCTACCAATCCTACCTACATTCCAAAAAATCCAGCCCATAAACAAAGTCTGACTAAACCAGCTCCAGCAAACTATATTTTGCTTAAACCACACAGCCCTATGGATTCCTTTTATCTCACCCATCTGAGAAATCTGAACGAGATATAAACCCCCTCCAGTACTTTACCAAAGACATACATATAGTATAGATTTATATACATCTTCACATTTTATCTATATATTTTTTAAACAACCTGTAGCCTTTTTTTTCATTGTATGCTGTTCGGTTCCTCTGTTTTTGGGGGGAAATGTTTGTATACAGCACAAATGAGAGGTGACAGGTCCTCTTTAAATCCATACTAATATGTTCAAAGACTAATAATGGGACGGTATAAATATGGGCAATCAGCTGCCAGAAAATGTCTAAAAATGTCATATAGTGACATTACAGGCTCCCCGGCTGTGAGGTTAATGATAACGTGTTCACACTAGGTAATAAAGTGGCAGGGGCTGATTCTCTGGCACACTGAAAAGGCTACTCGTCACATCATCGACAAATACGCTTCATCACTCAAAGTCATGCAATTTATTTTGACATTTACTGCATCGGAAAACAGCAAGGACGGAACTTATATAAGATTGGAAGGCTTGTTATCATCTATTTCCTGTCATTTACATTTCTGTCATTCTGCAGTTTAATCCACTTGTGGGCAGGCAAAAGAACTTTATATTAATTGCAGAACTGGAGAAAAACTGCCTCTAGTATACGATACTGCTGGGTTTGGGTGGTTGCGCAGTGTTTAGCATGGGTGCCTTTCTGCACTGGCTTCATGGTTTTAATACGGTACACTGAGGAACATCTACCCTGGGTTTGTATGGCTAGAATAAATTAGACTCCCTACCAGGTTTTTCCCAAACTCTGCTTGGATCTTGAGAAGAGGACCTAAGAGTTCAGCAGGCTGAACGAGAGGAGGACTGGTTTAACCCTTAATATCTTAGGCTGTGTAGCAGCTACAAATGTGGTCTTGTTTGAAAACTGGCAATCTAAGCTTTAAAACAAGACCAGGATTGCAGTTCTAGTTACTACAAAACCAGCCACATAGCTGTTAGGAATCGTTCCCAGTAAAAGGTAGACAAGTAAGAGCAGAGAGTGTGGTGTTCCCTTTAGGATTCGGGAGGTATTATTTCTCCTTATGGAGAGCGCCTAGATGCATGAGCAGTCTTATAGACCAGGCAGTGAAAAAATATGCAAAATAGCTCCCTTTCCTTAAAGAAAGTTGAGCCTCTGATGCCACCAGATGTAAGGTTGCTATCCCTTTCTAAGTATAGTGCAAATTTACTGCCGATTAAGCCACACCACCAAGCTGATAACTCTCAGACATATACATTTGGCACACATGCATAAGTCATTTCCTACTCCAGATTTGCCAAAATATCTGCACCAATGAAAGCTATTGCTTCATTAAGACACTCCCTTCTCCAAAAACAGCCGATCGGCCACAGGTCTGGCACCCACTCGATATTTAGCCTGGCCACATATTTCCCCTGCAGCAGTATGTTGCTTCTTTCAGGCAGACAGGTGTCTCGCCAAGGCGGGACAGTACCCGGGCTGAACAGCCATTAAAGTCAGTCACTTGAGCAATTTTATACACGGACCATCAGTCTGTGCCAAAAAAAAATAAAAAATCATGGTGATCACCATCCTGATCCAATTTGCCACAAAGACTCTTCCACCAAAGTGGATGGGTCTGCAAGAAAAATAGACCATACACAGACGCCACCCTTGTGCGGTCCATTTAAAAACACATCCGAGTTCACCGTCAGGAAGGTGGTTGAGCTTCTCATCATCCATCTAAAATGGGCCTTACATGGTGCCCATTAATGGATGCCCTGTATTACATGGCTGGGCAAAGTCCACCAAAGCGGGTAGCTAGTCTTACATTGTGGCTCTCCTGTCATGTACTAACCAGCCTGCGCTCCAGCGGCAAGTCTGGCTGCACTATGGTGACGCCAGCGGTATCACTCTGTTGCTACGGCAACCAGCCAAACTGACAGTGAGGCTGGTCGACCTATCGGAGAGCAGGGACACTGGTCCAATGAGACTCTGTGCGGTGTCACATGATTCCCGAGGACGGGCTATTTAAACAGGCAGCTGCTGGCCACAGTTGCCTGTGATTGGTATTCCTGCTTTACTTGGTAGTTTTGTGTTTATTAACTCTGTATCGCTAACCTTTTTGCCTGTTTCTCTGACGTTGCCTCCGAAGTGACCTCCCGGTATCTGACTTTGCTTGTTATTTGACACTGCTTGATTTTGGGCTCTGGTATAAGACTCTGCTGGGTTGTGACCTCGCCTTTGCCTACTGATTTTGTCTCTGACGTTATCTCCCAGTTTCACTCTACCGTGTATTTGACTTGGCTTTTGAATTCTGATCCGGTCCTGGTTTTGCCTGTCTGGCTTTGACCTCTTTCTGTCTGACTACTCTTTTGACCCATTTGGTTTAGCCTTATTCAAGTCAGGGACCGTCGCCAAGTTGCGGGCTGTCCTTTAGGGCGGATCGTGGAAGTAGGTAGGGACAGTGGTGCGGGTGGAGTTCAGGACTGCACTGTTCCCTACCTGTCATTACATCTCCCCTCTGGCTCAGGCTATGTTCACACATAGTTCGGTGTGCTTGTCAAGCATATTCACCAGGAATTGCTCCCATCGCATGAGCCAAACAGGTTCATAAACCCCTGTCGGCCTGATGGATGCCACACGTATGGCACCTGCCAGGCAGTAATACATTGGGCATAACATATTATTTTTTTTAGCATAAGAATTACAGCCTGCTGCACTTTCCTATATAATTGGCCATTCCAAGCAGCAGTCAGATTGCAGCTCACATACAGTACAGACCAAAAGTTTGGACACACCTTCTCATTCAAAGAGTTTTCTTTATTTTCATGACTATGAAGGCATCAAAACTATGAATAAACACATGTGGAATTATATACATAACAAACAAGTGTGAAACAACTGAAAATATGTCATATTCTAGGATCTTCAAAGTAGCCACCTTTTGCTTTGATTACTGCTTTGCACACTCTTGGCATTCTCTTGATGAGCTTCAAGAGGTAGTCACCTGAAATGGTCTTCCAACAGTCTTGAAGGAGTTCCCAGAGATGCTTAGCACTTGTTGGCCCTTTTGCCTTCACTCTGCGGTCCAGCTCACTCCAAACCATCTCGATTGGGTTCAGGTCCAGTGACTGTGGAGGCCAGGTCATCTGGCGCAGCACCCCATCACTCTCCTTCATGGTCAAATAGCCCTTACTTTCAAAGTTTTCCCAATATTTCGACTGACTGACTGACCTTCATTTCTTAAAGTAATGATGGCCACTCGTTTTTCTTTACTTGGCCGCTTTTTTCTTGCCATAATACAAATTCTAACAGTCTATTCAGTAGGACTATCAGCTGTGTATCCACCTGACTTCTCCTCAACGCCACTGATGGTCCCAACCCCATTTATAAGGCAAGAAATCCCACTTATTAAACCTGACAGGGCACACCTGTGAAGTGAAAACCATTTCAGGGGACTACCTCTTGAAGCTCATCAAGAGAATGCCAAGAGTGTGCAAAGCAGTAATCAAAACAAAAGGTGGCTACTTTGAAGAACCTAGAATATGACATATTTTCAGTTGTTTCACACTTGTTTGTTATGTATATAATTCCACATGTGTTAATTCATAGTTTTGATGCCTTCAGTGTGAATCTACAATTTTCATAGTCATGAAAATAAAGAAAACTCTGAATGAGAAGGTGTGTCCAAACTTTTGGTCTGTACTGTGTTTAAGGGCCTAGTTATGGGGGGCATAGGGGTAGCAGCCAGACCCGTTGCCCAAAGGCCCTTCTGCACCAGTATTCACAATGACACGTTAGGTGGGGGGTCCTCTGCAGATTTTGTCCGTGCCATTTGAGGATGCAGCCTACAGGAAAGTCCATTTAGCTATTAAGAGTTTATTCTCCAGGACTAGTCGAGACCGGCATCACTTGAGAATGTTTATGGGGTCCGCGGACGCCAGACGCTGTGATTGGAACCAGCTGCATGGTAACAGAAAACAATTCCCATTATCCTGGAGAACTGTTCTGCTCCATATTTAGATCCTCAAATTATTATTGCCTTATATACTGTACTATGAAAACCTCACTGAGAAAGCGAGATAATCAGGAGGAACCCACAGGGCGGTTTCTCACTCTGTTACTTAATCGGGCGGTTGTGTAATACCGCACGGCGTGTCCCTTACAGACACCGATAGAACAAAATGTTTTTCTGCCTATAGACTGGGAAGGAGGTATATACAGTAAATTGCAAATTTCGAGGCTGCTTCCAAAGAAAATCCAGGAATGGGGCGAGGCTGGATGAGTGTTGTTAAGATTTCACTTCCTATTCTGCCATAAACCAAGCGGATAGAATGGGTGGAGTTCCTCTTTAGCCATACATATACAGTACAAGGGTTCAGAGGACTTTTTACCAAGATGCAACACCGTAAATGCATCATTGTGTGTTAAATCCTTTAGTGGTCTTAAAGGGGTGTTCTGAGTTAAAGGGGTTGTCTCACGTCAACAGTGGCATTTGTCATGTAAAGAAAGTTAATACCAGCCAGTTACTAATGTATTGTTATTATCCATATTGCCTCCTTTGCTGGCTGGATTCATTTCTCCATCACATTATACACTGCTCGTTTCCACCCTGCAGTCCATCAGTGGTGGTCGCGCTTGCACACTATATAAGAAAAAGCATCAGCCTCTCTGGTGGCCGGGACCGTGGGAGCTCACTTAAGCTGGTGCTTTTTTCTATAATGTTGAAGCACGGCCTCTGCTGATGGATTGCAAGGTGGTTGTAACCATGGAAATGAGCTGTGTATAACGTGATGGGAAAATGAATCTAGCCAGCAAAGGAAGCAATATGGACAATCACAATACATTAGTAATTGCCTTGTATTAACTTTCTCTACATGATAAATGCCATTTGCTGAAGTTAGACAACCCCTTTAAATCTTTAATAGGTCAACTGCAGGTATATTAAAGTAATAAAAAATTTTTTATCCTTTCCTGAGCCTTCTCCTATCCCGCACTGTTCTTCAGTCCCCTCTTCCAGCTGCAGCAGTGTTGTATTGCAGTGGCTGCACTGGTGATGTCCTATCTACTGCTGCAGCCAGTCACTGGCCTCAGCGCAGTATGACATGAGACCAATGAGGCTAGTGATTGGCTGCAGCAGTATATAGGCCAGCACTGCAATGTGTCACTACTGGAAACTGGCTGAGAGCGTGAATCAGAGGTGGCAATGGATCAGAGGGTGCTCCAGAAGTTGTTTTTTTAATTACTTTAAAAAAACAACTTCTCCCTTTGGTCCATTAAAATTTAAAGGGGTTGTCCGGGCTTTTATTATTGACGACCTATCCTCAGGATAGGTCATCAATATCAGCAGTACGAGGAGACTGCTCACGTGCCGTCTCTCTTCTCTCTTCCTGTCTGCTGATGCTGTCTATGGTCTTTGCCATTGACAGCAGCAGGAAGAGCACTGCGGGTGCCGTCTCCTCTTACAGCTGATCGGTGGGGGTGTCGGACCCCCGCCGATCATATATTGATGACTAATGCTGAGGATAGGTTATCAATAGGAGCCGGAAAACAACCCCTTTAATGACAACTTGGACAACCCCTTTAATGGCCAAACACTTATTTGTGATTGAGCTACATGGTTATTTTACGTCCCTAAGGCTACTTTCACACTAGCGGCAGGACGGATCCGACAGGCTGTTCACCCTGTTGGATCCGTCCTGCCGGTATTTTGCTGGACCGCCGCTCCGTCCCCATTGACTATAATGGGGACGGGTGCGGAGCTCCGGCGCCGTGCTCCGCCGGACTAAAAGTACTGCATGTCCGACTTTTTAGTCCGGCGGCCTCTCACCGCGAACTGCCGTGCTGCGCTGGAGCTCCGCCCCCGTCCCCATTACAGTCAATGGAGACGGAGCGGCGGCACGGCGAAATAGCGGCAGGACAGGATCCGACAGGGTGAACAGCCTGTTTGACCCGTCCTGCCGCTAGTGTGAAAGTACCCTAACTTTTTCACTTGTTGGGCTGCCAAAATAATGTAATAATAGTTTCTTAATGTGCTTTTTAGATAAATATATTTTTTTTGCTTTTAGTTCTATTTAGGAAAAATTGTACAAGAAATGTAAAAAAAAAATAAAAATTTTATTCAAATGATAGCTTGCTATAGTTGCAAATTGACACCAAAGTAAATGCTAAAAAGTTCCCATCTGTCACTTTGACATACAGGTGAAACTCAAAAATTTTTAATATTGTGCAAAAGTCCATTTATTTCAGTAATGCAAATGAAAAGGAATTGCATTAATGCAGCTTAAAATTAGAATTTGTGAAAAGGTTCAGTATTCTAGGCCAGGGCTCGACAAATCCCAGGATCCAGGTCGCCATGGCAATTAAGAATTTGGTCCTGGCGCTTGGGTATTTGTCAGCCTGTTTTCAAAGGTGCACGGGCGACGGGTGCGGAGCGCCGGAGGGGGTCCCGTTCTGTCCGGAGGCAGCAGGAGTGGAGATGAGCGCCTCCATTGTGGAAGCGCTCATCTCCATATTCATCTGTATCGCCGTCCTCAGGACAGCGATACAGATGAATGGTGCGGAGGAGCAGGGGAGAGGCGTCTCCCTTGCCCGTTCCTCTGATAGGCTACAGGCACGTCATCGCGCCGCCTGAACCGTACAGTGCGGGACACAGGCCGGATGAGGCCTGCATCGCATCGCTGACAGCAGCATAAGGTAAGTATATGTGTTTATTGTTTTTATTATTTATAGTATACTGTGGCAAGAAGGGAGGTGGGGGCCCTATATACTGGCACAATATGGGGGTGCGGGCACTATGGAGAAGAGGGGAAGCACTATGGGGGCCTATATACTGGCACATATGGGGGGCACTATGGAGAAGAGGGGAAGCACTATGGTGGCCCTATATACTGGCACAACATGGGGGGCCTATATACTGGCACATTATGGGGGGCACTATGGGGGCCCTATATACTGGCACATTATGGGGGGCACTATGGGGGCCCTATATACTGGGACATTATGGGGGCACTATGGAGAAGAGGGGAAGGAGCACTATGGGGGCATCTACTGGGGCCCTATGTACTGGCATGCATTATTGGGGGGCTCTATGGAGAAGTGTGGGGGGGGAGCACTATGGGGGCATCTACTGGGGGGCTTTATGACGCGGCTCCGCCTGGCTCCTAACTTTTTTAGCTGGCTCCTAGATTCCAAGGAAATTTGTCAAGCCCTGTTCTAGGCTCAAAGTGTCACACTCCAGTCAGCTAATTAATCCATACCCCCTGAGCAAAGGGTACCTCAAAATTGTGACTTTGGGGTTTCATAAGCTGTAAGCCATAATCATCCAAATGATAACAAATAATCTCGCTTTGCATGTAATGAGTCAATCTCATGTATTAGTTTCACCGTTTAAGTTTCATTACTGAAATAAATGAACTTTCCACGATATTCTAATTTTTCTAGTTACACCTGTATAACATGTATAGTCTCGATTGGACAGGACTGTGATGGTTTCAGTTGGTGTAGGTGATATATAATGAAGTTTGAATATATGCAAATGGGACTCTAGGAGTAACGTGGGAATTGCCGGTGCACCTAGGCGCAGCGATGGCTAACCTCCGGCACTCCAGCTGTGCTAAAACTAAAACTCCCAGCATGCTCCATTCATTTCTGTGGAGTTCTGAGAATAGCCAAGCAAGTGTGCTACTTGGGACTCGTAGTTTTACCACAGCTGGAGTGCCGGAGGTCGCCCATCACACCTAGAGGCTCTGATCTCTCTGCAACTGCTGCGCCCTCTGCATTTTGATTGACAGGACCAGGCAGTGTAAATGTGATCCCGCCTGACTGGCCTTATACAATCAAAGTGCCGTTTTGGACTCATCTATAACATGGAGGCTACTTTTAGTTTTTTTCCAGGGCCACTTTATGTTCCCAGTCCACCTCTGCTTGAATGCCAGGTGATTCTGGGCAAAGTAGACCTACTGTGTCTTGGCACACCCAGAATCTTCTCAGCCAGTGACAGATGTCACACCACAGGGGCTCCTGTGCCTCAATTAGAATTAAAGGGATTGTCTGGGTTCAGAGCTGAACCCGGACATATCCCTGTTTTCACCCAGGCAGTCCCCCTGATATGAACATCAGAGCATTTCATCCTCCGATGCTGAATCGGGCAGGGCAAAGGCTTTTTTGGAGATCCGGTGACGCACCAGGCTGTCCATGAGTAAGCTAGGCGGAGGCTTCCGCCTAGCAGTGAGCCCGGTGACATCACCGGCATTAATGGGCGGGCTTTAGCGCTGCCCTAGCCTGTAAAACGGCTAGGGCAGTGCTAAATTCCGCCCATCAGTGCCAGTGATGTCATCGGCAACACTGCTAGGCGAAAGCCTCCACCTAGCAGTGTAAAAACATGAACAAAAAAGCTATTACTCTGCGCGATACAGCTAAGGGCAAGGGAGAGCATCGGAGCATGAAGTGCTCTGATGCTTATATCAGAAAATGGGGGTCTGGGTTCAGCTCTGAACCTCGACATCCCCTTTAAGTGGAAAAAAATTTGATAAGGAAGTGTAAATGCCCCAATCTGCTGACAGATGCCCTTTAAATGTGCAGCCCGGTTAGGCACAGACTGGTTTACACAGTACATTTGTAGGTGAAATTCTACTTTATTTGACTTTTTATTTTTTTGCTCTGCTTCCATTACCAGGTCACAAACATTTTACGTATACTCAGATTTTTACTTTGCGGTCCTGTTAACACCCTAATAAAGCAGACAATAATTGCTGATACATAACCAGTACTATTCTGATTCAATACAGCTATTTTTCTTTGCTTTATTACATAATTTATTGCATTAATTATATGTTTTGGAGATGGAACAGACATGTAGTAACCCTAAAGTTTCCTGCCAGTAGCTCATTATATTGTAATTTATGCTTCAGGTGGTAAAACAAGTTCTTATGTTTATCGATTTATTCTGCACGGAATTAAGAAGGCATTAGGCCGATATAAATTTGGTAGACGCGGTACGTTCGATTCCTGGAAAGGTGATGACTTGTCTCAGCTTGTACAGTAAGCGTCGTCTTTGTCTTGGTCCTTGCAGCGATCTGTGAAATTCAAGCACTCCTTGCACCCCATCGCCTGCACCAGAAGAAGAAAGCAGCAACGTGGTTGACCGCTAACTCCTGCAATGTCCTTTGCTTTCCTTTCCGTATACACTGCATGGGAAAAATAGGTGGACACCCGCATTACTTAGCGATTTCCACCATGTGTGCCACACCCGTTGCTGATGGGTTCATGCAGTGAATTACAAAATGTCAGGAGCTTCTTTTATAGTGTTACCAGTGAAGAACGACCTCCTAAAGGCCCATGATCACCATGTCCTTAAGCCTTCTTCACATCTGCGCCATAACACAGCGCCCATTGGACTCCATTGATTACGAGATCACTCAGGGTTCCTTTGAAACTCCTGGCATTTTGACGCGCTGCCTGGTCATTCTTGCTGGGACTGATGGAAACGTCAGCAGAAACCCCCAACCGAAGAACCAAACCCAACTTAGTCTTCCAGTGTCAAACTAAGGCCTTTTGATATCTGGGGTGACAATCGGCTGTTTCTCCCAACCCTTCCGTACATATGTCTGCTCTGTTTGGCCAGGTATGCATATGATACTATAGATGGGTTGAGGAGAGAACGCTGCTGCCAAACTCCTCCTTTACTTTCAGAGAAAAAAGGATCAGGCATGCTGAAATACAACCTGTGTGGTCCGTATCTCTCTTGACAACTGCCATCTGGGATGGGAACGAGAGTCCGGAGGCCACAGTACACATTAAAGGGGTATTCCCATCTTAGCTACGATATGCCCCCATTGTCTGATAGGTGCGGATCCCACTGCACCTATATCGAGAACGGCGCAGGGAGCTCTGTGGCTGGAGGACCCCAGATTTTTCCGGGGTCCGTCCACCACCAAGCGCTAATCCCCGCCTCTCCCATAGAAGTGAATAGGAGCGTGCCGCACATGCGCGGCCCATTCTCCCATTCATTTCTATGGGGCAGACGGCAGTAGCTCGGGTATTTTCGGCGGCCTCATAGAAACGAATAGAGGGCGGATGGGAATGCGCAGTGCGCCCTCCTTCACTTTCGGGGCTCCGTTCTCGATATAGTTGCGGGTCCTAGCGATATGCCCCCATTGTCTGAGATGAGAAAACCCCTTTAAATAGTCATTTGATTCCGCTGATATTGGTGGTTTTGACCTACCTTTATCTAATGTGTATGGCCCACTTTCGTTCTGCCTAACTCCCTTTAAGACCTCATGTACACGGCCGTAGCCATTTTTGCAGTCCGCAAAACACAGATACACACAGCAGTGTGCATTCTGCCCATAATAGAACAGTCAGATCCGTGTCCGTAATGCGGAACAGACATACGGATGAGCACAGCACACAGTGTGCTGTCTGCATCCTTTGCTGCATTGACGTGAATGGGTCCGCATCTGACCCGCAAAAAATGCAGATCAACTGCGAACCAAAAAAATACATTTGTGAGCATGAGTTCTAAGGCCTCATGCACACGGCCGTTGCTCGTCTGTTCCACGCATTGGGGAACTCAATCTGCGGTCCCCAATGCACGGGCACTATCCGTGCAGCTGCTGCAATGGATCTGTCCACACCGCAAAAATATATAGGCACGGACGGAAACCCCATGGAAGCTCTCCGTAGTGCTTCTGTGGGGTTCCGTGCCTCCGTTCCCCACCGGACGTTCCGGATTGCAGACCCATTCAAGTGAATGCGGTAAGAACATGGCCGGTGCCCGCATATTGCAGACCCGCTGTTTGCGGGTACGGCCAAGCAGTGTGCATTAGGCCTAAGAGTAATGTTAAGAGCCTTTGCTGATAAAAAAAAAACAAAAAAAAAAAACGGATGTGCGGTAGGTATCACTCTATTTGTTGGGTATTTCCTTTAAACGGATGGCAAACAATGTGTAAGGTCAAGATACTTAGCGGACTGATACCAAGACTCATCAGGAGTAATGAGAGGCTTAATCTCCGTGTAGAGAGCGGAGGAGATTACTTGTAAGGGGGATAAAATGTCTGGATTGCTTTCTTCCCCTCATCCAGCAATGCAAGCAGTCATGCACAGATAACACTCTGCAGATTGACTTAATTACAGCTTAAAGTGATGTATGTGGGAAAGCTCCGCGTCGAAGGAAGCGGGGGGGGGGGGGGTGCGAGGTTTAAAGTGAAGTCCCCTCCCTCCTCTCAGGTTGGTGACAACCTGCATGATAGTCCATCATGTCTAATGTTATCCCATAGTTCAGTGAGAAGAACAGCAGGGGGCGCCATAACAAGTCTGCAACAACAATATGTACACACAGGAGTCATTTTTGGAAAAGACTCCACTTGAAGCATTCAGTTTTGCCTGTAAAATTTTATTGTGGGGCAGCCCATTCCTGCTGCAGCCAATTCTACCCTTTGGTTTTATCTTTCCCTACCGAAGCCATAACTTTTTTTTTTTTTTTTTCATTGACAAAGCCATATAAAGGCATTTTTTTTTTTTTTTTTTTTTTTTTTTAATGGGGTGAGTTATATTTTATAACAGCACCATTCAAATAGGTTGTCTGAAATGAATACAAGCTGAGACAGCGGCAGGAAATCTCATACAGACCCCTTTTCTTCCTGGGCTGCGTTCTGGTCCTCCCCACTGGTGATTGTTTTACTAGGTGCTCCGGTGACATCCCAACATCCTGTTTAAAAGACCAAATTTCTGAATTAAAGGGATTGTGCCAAGTTTTAAAGGGAGTCATTACCTTCAAAATAATTTTCAAAATAAGCATGCCGCCTTGTAGGGTCAAGCCTATGAACCCTAACCAGATCATTCTTGGGAAAATCCCTCTAATCCTGAGAATTGCTTCCTTTTATTTTCAGTGCACCATTACCTGGACCACTGTTTTGGAAAAGTAAGGGGTACTAAGAAAAAAAAACAGCTGGAGGAACAATTTGGTACCAAGTTACATGACTGGGTGTGAAAAGGGCATGTTAGAGAGGCAGAGTTTCTCAGAAGCACAGAAGGGTTCAGCAATCTGCAGAAAACTGCATCTAAAAATGGTGGAACAATTTCAGAAAGATGTTCCTCAATGTAAAATTGTGAGGACTTTTAATCTCTCATCCTGTGCAGTACATAATATCAAAAGATTCAGAGAATCTGGAGAAATCCAAGGGACAAGGCAGACGGTCAGTACTGGACGCTCATGATGTATGGGCCCTTTCTGAAATCATTGCAAGCGAACAGAATTCGCCGTGCAATCCATAAATGCAAGTGTGTCATGCAAAGAAGAAGCCATAAGTCAACATGATCCAAAAAGGCTGCCATCTTCTCTGGGCCAAAGCTCATTTAAAATGGACCGAGACAAAATGGAAAACTGTTCTGTGGTCAAATAAATCAAAATTTGAAATCCTTTTTGGAAACCACAGATGCCATGTCCTGCAGACTCAAGAGGAGAGGGACCATCCAGCTTATTATCAGCCACAGTTCAGAAGCCTGCATCTCTGATGGAACTGGGTTCTATTAGTGCCTATGGCGTGGGCAGCTTCCACATCTGGAAAGGAGCTATCAATTCGGAACAGTATATAGAAGTTTTAGAACAACTTATACTCCCACCCAGACAACCTCTCTTTCATAGAAGGCCTTACATATTTCATGAAAGGCTAACCCACCGTACTGCATCCATCACAACAGCATGGCTTTGCAGGAGAAAAGCCGAGGTCCTGAATTGCTTGCAGTCCAGACCTTTTACTAATAGAAAACATTTGTAGCATCCTGAACCAAAAGAAGACCCAGGACTGCGGAGCTGCTAGAAGCCTACATCGGACACAAATGGGACAACATTCCTCTCCTAAAACTCCAGCAATTGGTCTCCTCATTTCCAGGCTTTTACAACCTGTTATCAAAAGAAGAGGGGATGCTACACAATGGTAGACATGGCCCAGTCCAAACTTTTTTTTAGATGCATTGCTGCCATCAAGTTCTAAATGAGTTAATTTTTTTCATGAAATGGTAAAATGTCTCACTTTCAACATCTGATACGTGTTCTTATAATCTACTGTGAAAAAATGATGGGTCTATGAGATTTGCAGATCGTTGCATTCTATTTCTATTTACATTTTACACCGTGTCCTAGCCTTTTTTGGAATCGGGGTTGTAGTTTTAGATCTATTTAGCATGTCTGCTTTGCAGTTTGTATTGCTGTCAGCTCAGAGTGTTGATGGCGGTCTTCTGTCCTCCCTGTTACATAACCAGTCATTAGACATATCATGTTTATTCTGTATGATGGATTATCTGAATACACTTCATCTTCATTTATGTAGAGCGCGGTGCAGGGTGATTCATTTTGCTGTGTGAAAAGAAAGGTCTTGTAATAACAAGGGAAGGTAAAGAAGGCGGCAGGGGAGGGAGGTGTGTGCTGAAAGTGGCATCACGACCGCCTGCGAAGTGTTAATGGTGAATTCTAGAAATGTTACGTAACATTGTTCTGTGTGATTTACTGTGGATATGGCATTCCAATTACTGTATACACGTGTACAGGACCGTCCAAGTAAATTACGTTGTTGTCACCTTGCAGTCAAATATTTTTGATGGTTATTTTTATATAATAGCGCCACAATATCTTCAGTTATAGCAGAATTCACAATCAAATTACTTACCACCAGCACAAGTACGCAATATTAGGTGAATTAGTGAAGCACTAGTCCTGTATGAAAATTATCCACTCTTTTAGATCCAGTGTGCATAGGGGACAGTATTATGGCAGTTATATTCTTGTACATAGGAGGCAGCATTATAGTAGTTGTATTCTTCTACGTAATAGTATAATTATATTCTTGTACATAGGAGGCAGTAGTATAGTAGTTGTATTCTTGTATATTGGCGCAGTATTATAGTAGTTACAGTCAGGTCCATAAATATTGGGACATCGACACAATTCTAACATTTTTGGCTCTATACACCACCACAATGGGTTTGAAATGAAACAAACAAGATGTGCTTTACCTGCAGACTGTCAGCTTTAATTTGAGGGTATTTACATCCAAATCAGGTGAACGGTGTAGGAATTACAACAGTTTGCATATGTGCCTCCCACTTGTTAAGGAACCAAAAGTAATGGGACAGAATAATAATTATCATAAATCAAACTTTCACTTTTTAATACTTGGTTGCAAATCCTTTGCAGTCAATTACAGCCTGAAGTCTGGAACGCTTAGACATCACCAGACGCTGGGTTTCATCCCTGGTGATGCTCTGCCAGGCCACTACTGCAACTGTCTTCAGTTCCTGCTTGTTCTTGGGGCATTTTCTCTTCAGTTTTGTCTTCAGCAAGTGAAATGCATGCTCAATCGGATTCAGCTCAGGTGATTGACTTGGCCATTGCATAACATTCCACTTCTTTCCCTTAAAAAACTCTTTGGTTGCTTTTGCAGTATGCTTTGGGTCATTGTCCATCTGCACTGTGAAGCGCCGTCCAATGAGTTCTGAAGCATTTGGCTGAATATGAGCAGATAATATTGCCCGAAACACTTCAGAATTCATCCTGCTGCTTTTGTCAGCAGTCACATCATCAATAAATACAAGAGAACCAGTTCCATTGGCAGCCATACATGCCCACGCCATGACACTACCACCACCATGCTTCACTGATGAGGTGGTATGCTTAGGATCATGAGCAGTTCCTTTCCTTCTCCATACTCTTCTCTTCCCATCACTCTGGTACAAGTTGATCTTGGTTTCATCTGTTATCAATTAACACAACCAAGATAAGGGTTTTGGTCAGACCGATACTATTAAAGTGGGCTAAACCCTAAAGTCCAAAAGAATATTCACAATATGGGTAGCTTTATTAATACTTAACATTTAATTATATCAAAAGTTAAAATAATGGGCCCTTGATATATGGAAAAAATAAATCTAGACTGAGTGCAATTGGGATATTGCATACAACTCTCCGTTGGCATGCCAATTTAGAGAGAGGAAAATGGACCAAAAAGGAGGAAGGGATAGATATAATGATAGGCTGAGAAGAGAGGATGCGTAGTAAGAGGGACACACTGCTGGGTCACAGCCCTAGATGTCCCTTATCCTAACTCCTCAACACACTATACATCTATCACTAACCCTGGATAGCCCTACCTAGACATGGACTGCCCAGCTTTGTCCGAGAGATAGAGTGTGGTCCCTATTTCTAGAGGATAGCAAACTAAATCAGAGAAAGGAGGGCAGTATATAAAGACTGACAAACAAAAAATATATATGAGACAACCTATATAAATTGCGATGAATAAGCTATATAGGTACAGTGCTCAGGGATCAATAGTGGGTCCCAAGTTGATAAAGAATGTCCCGACGCGTTTCCTTGAAGGTTAGCAAATCTTCAGGGGACTACAACCTTTAAATGTACTGGTCACAAATTTGACTGAATTGTAGCTGTCACAAGTTCAGTCCAATGTATCAATTTCTGTAAAAGGTAGCTCTCAAGTATCCAGAGCAATAGCCACACTAATGATACACAGAAATATTGTCTTTTCACCAAAAAGGACTCAGAAAACCCCCCTACGATCGCCTATATTCAGGGTCATAGACTCAAAGGTTATCAAGTAGCTGGGTCTAGAATCATTTTGGTTAAAAAGCATTCAAACTAACCAGTGACCACCTGTTTGAGGGTCGCTAGTTTAATTCATCAATCATCAAAAATAATAAAGTGACTATCTGTTCAAAAGTCACTCATAAAGCATAGTATAACAGATAGACCACCAGTTTAAATAAAGTCCAGGTATAAGACAATACAAATGACCTGAATTGCACTCAGAGAGTGTTCTTGATCTGGCCAACTGTTGTGAAGGGTGTTTTCTTCACCAGGGAAATAATTCTTCGGTCATCCACCACAGTTGTTTTCCGTGGTCCTCCGGGTCTTTTGATGTTGCTGAGCTCACCAGTGTGTTCCTTCTTTTTAAGAATGTTCCAAACAGTTGTGTTGTTTTGGCCACGCCTAATGTTTTTGCTATCTCTCTGATGGGTTTCGTCTTGTTTTTTCAGTCTAATGATGGCTTGCTTCACTGATAGTGACAGCTCTTTGGATCTCATCAGTTTGAGGGTTTAGTAAGACCGCAGAGTGCACCTGTCTTTGCTATTATTTTGTTATATTGCTATATTGATTATCACATCCACATAATTGCTATCTTGTGTAGGATGTCTACTGTGGTACTTGTGGTTTGCTGCGGACATCCTCCACCGTTTGCATTTTTGCTGGGGATCGTCATTAGCAACGGGCCACAAGTGCAGGATTTGCTCCCCTGTATATATGCACAACTGCATGTGGGTTTGAGCACGTCCTGCTTGTTTAATACCACGCCATTCTTTTCAGTTTGTATATATAGAGATGCCTGGAGGTGTATAAACTCCAATTTAAATGTGCCTGTTTTCCATCTACAGGTCACATTTAGGTGCACCTGTGAGGCCTGGGCTATATCAGCCAGTCTTGAGTTGGACTCGCAGACTCCTCCCTCCTCCCATTGCTAGCATGGCTACATGCTGGAGGTAACTGGTGAGTTGTCTGTGAGTCAGCCTCATGCTCCTGTAATTTGCCCACTGGCTCCTGGTATTGTCCACATAGGCACAGGTAGGTGAGTGTTAGGTCCCGAGCTACTTAAGAAACCTTGGCGCGGTGCTCAGGCTCAGACATGTCCTACACCGTAGGACATGTTGGCTAATCTCTCAATTTTAAAATCAGTTTGAGGGTTTAGTAAGACCGCAGAGTGCACCTGTCTTTCCTATTATTTTGTTATATTACTTATATTCTTGCTTGTAGAAGACGGTATTATAGTAGTTATATTCTTGTATATATACGTATTATACACTGCTCAAAAAAATAAAGGGAACACAAAAATAACACATCCTAGATCTGAATTTATTAAATATTCTTCTGAAATACTTTGTTCTTTACATAGTTGAATGTGCTGACAACAAAATCACACAAAAATTAAAAATGGAAATTAAATTTTTCAACCCATGGAGGTCTGGATTTGGAGTCACACTCAAAATGAAAGTGGAAAAACACACTACAGGCTGATCCAACTTTGATGTAATGTCCTTAAAACAAGTCAAAATGAGGCTCAGTAGTGTGTGTGGCCTCCACGTGCCTGTATGACCTCCTTACAACGCCTGTGCATGCTCCTGATGAGGTGGCGGAAGGTCTCCTGAGGGATCTCCTCCCAGACCTGGACTAAAGCATCTGCCAACTCCTGGACAGTCTGTGGTGCAACGTGACTTTGGTGGATAGAGCGAGACATGATGTCCCAGATGTGCTCAATTGGATTCAGGTCTGGGGAACGGGCGGGCCAGTCCATAGCATCAATGCCTTCGTCTTGCAGGAACTGCTGACACACTCCAGCCACATGAGGTCTAGCATTGTCTTGCATTAGGAGGAACCCAGGGCCAACCGCACCAGCATATGGTCTCACAAGGGGTCTGAGGATCTCATCTCGGTAATGGCAGTCAGGCTACCTCTGGCGAGCACATGGAGGGCTGTGCTGCCCTCCAAAGAAATGCCACCCCACACCATTACTGACCCAATGCCAAACCGGTCATGCTGGAGGATGTTGCAGGCAGCAGAACGTTCTCCACGGCATCTCAAGACTCTGTCACGTCTGTCACATGTGCTCAGTGTGAACCTGCTTTCATCTGTGAAGAGCACAGGGCGCCAGTGGCGAATTTGCCAATCTTGGTGTTCTCTGGCAAATGCCAAACGTCCTGCACGGTGTTGGGCTGTAAGCACAACCCCCACTTGTGGAAGTCGGGCCCTCATATCACCCTCATGGAGTCTGTTTCTCACCGTTTGAGCAGACACATGAACATTTGTGGCCTGCTGGAGGTCATTTTGCAGGGCTCTGGCAGTGCTCCTCCTGTTCCTCCTTGCACAAAGGCGGAGGTAGCGGTCTTGCTGCTGGGTTGTTGCCCTCCTACGGCCTCCTCCACGTCTCCTGATGTACTGGCCTGTCTCCTGGTAGCGCCTCCATGCTCTGGACACTACGCTGACAGACACAGCAAACCTTCTTGCCACAGCTCGCATTGATGTGCCATCCTGGATAAGCTGCACTACCTTAGCCACTTGTGTGGGTTGTAGACTCCGTCTCATGCTACCACTAGAGTGAAAGCACCGCCAGCATTCAAAAGTGACCAAAACATCAGCCAGGAAGCATAGGAACTGAGAAGTGATCTGTGGTCACCACCTCTAGAACCACTCCTTTATTGGGGGTGTCTTGCTAATTGCCTATAATTTCCACCTGTTGTCTATCCCATTTGCACAACAGCATGTGAAATTGATTGTCACTCAGTGTTGCTTCCTAAGTGGACAGTTTGATTTCACAGAAGTGTGATTGACTTGGAGTTACATTGTGTTGTTTAAGTGTTCCCTTTATTTTTTGGAGCAGTGTATTAGTTATATATATATATAGATTGGGGTATGTCCAGGCACTACCTTCTTCTAGCTCGGTCCTAACAGATAGGGCATATATAATGGGTTTAATACAAAAAAGGAGACGTTCCAGCACACGATGAATCCACACGGTTGTTCGTCTTTATTGGTCTTCAAAATAGAATCAAGTACAGCATGTATCTACACCCACCCCCGTGGACAGTTAACATGTTTCGGACCTTACATGGTCCTTAGTCATAACCTGAGGTTGAGGTTATGACTAAGGACCATGTAAGGTCCGAAACATGTTAACCGTCCACGGGGGTGGGTGTAGATGCATGCTGTACTTGATTCTATTTTGAAGACCAATAAAGACGAATAACCGTGTGGATTCATTGTGTGCTGGAACGTCTCCTTTTTTGTATTGCTTCGATCAAGACTGGTCTGGTCGTGTTCCGCGCACCTGAACTGGTATGGTGAGCTGGAAAAGCAATTATTTCTATATATAATGGGTTTGCCTACACCAGACAGCTGATTGTGAATATGCTAATCTATACGAATGAGATAATTCTTACATATCTATGCTTGTATAATGTGATATCTGCATTTTTGTAATGTCATGTGTTTCTATCTTTTGACTGACCTGCCTAATTCAGTATTGTTAATGTTTGGGAACAGTACTCCCCGATAACCTGTCGACCTCAGTGAATTGCAGGAAATGTTGAATCACAAGGCGTTCTTTTCGTGAGTTGCAAAGGTTTAGCTTAGTGTGAAATTTTTATGTTCAGACTGGGGCTCTCAATCAAGTGAAATATCACAGAAAGTGCAAAGTCCTCAGAACAATACAAGAGTGTAGAAGGTAAAATATATCTGTCACTCACACAATAAAATAAGCAATAAAACGTTGACCTCCGCAGCGAACTTAACTTCCTGTCTATGTTGGCCCATCCGCAGCTCAGTGGTAGAGGCGCCTGACTCCTGTCTGCTCCCTTCTTCACTGCATCCTGTGTTTTGCAATTTTGCTATTGTTCTGTCCATCCCAAAAATAAGTAGATGTGGTCCACCATTGTTAGTGCCGCTATCCACTCCATCTTCATTACGGTAAAACATTTTTTTTACCCATTTACATGGTGACAACATTTGTAGCAGTGATTGAAATAGAAACCATCAGGGCTGTGGAATTGGTAAGCGAAACCTACAATTCCTCAGTTTTTTTCACCCTCCGACTCCAGGTTCGACTCATAAATGGATCCTGTGTATTAGTTAGTAATTAAAAAATGCTCTGTAGTAAAGCCAGTGTAAAGTCAAGCTTTGTAATGTTTTCACCACCATCATCATATTTTTATTTAGAAAAATACTGACTTCAACGACTCCGCAGAAAACATGCATTTACCTTACACATGTCCTCATTGGGGCTCCCAATTCGTTTTCCGATTTCGATCTATAATGTCAGCTTCATAGGAATCATGTTTGACAGTCTACGAAACAATGGAGTAAACTTTGAGTCCTTCAGATTTTGCTTTGGTCAGTAGTGTTGGGAAGTACTAAGGTCACCATCCAAACCACAGCCACTGAGCCGCCAAACTGCTACCAGCCTTCCAAAAACACTCGGGGTGGTAGGAAACTAAGGGTACCCCTCAGTTCTTCACCAGAGCTTTGCAGCCAGATGGACTTTGCTGCTAGTGAACCTACGGTAGGTTATGTCTGTGGAGTTCATAACAGAAAACTGGTGCGTGCACACTAGTTGCAGGACATCCAGAATGACAAGGGAGGTACATAGGGGAGTCAGCAAGTAGTCTCAAAATCAGACAGACATGGTCAATGCAGTACATGAGAGGATAATCCAGAAGCAGGCCAAGATCAGTTACCAGGAGAGTTGAAATAAGCAGGAACAGCATCCATCAGCCGCCTCCTCGTTTCGCCAGTAAACTAGATTCTTCCGGGGACCCCCGGGGGAGGAGGCGGCTGAGGGATCCACACGCATCTTGGGGTATTTATTGCTACTAACTTCCACACATAGCCTGTTATCCTGCCTTATTATTGGACCTCTACGTCTGGGGCTTGTATTATTTCATGTCAGCTTTCTGTGTGTTGTTTTCTGTAATTATGTGCGCCCCTGTGTGCCGACCCCTCAGCCCCCTCTAGGGCTTTTTTTGTTCCTCACTGAAGGTTTCGCCCTTCCTTACTCCTGATTTTATACATGTTACAAGTAGAGTTGTTGCGATACAAAATTTTTCATTCGATTTCGATACCATAAAAAAGTATTGCGATACTCGATACCATTCGATACTACACGAAAAAATAAACAAAAAAAGCCACGTGCATTCCACATTTTTTAAAAATGGCGAATCGCATAGTTTTATTTATTTTTTTCTATTCCGGCATTCACCGCATAGATTTTTTTAAATATTTTAATAGTTTGGACTTTTCTGATGTTGCGATATGTGATATGTTTATTTATTTATTGTTTATATATTTTATATGTGAAATTGGGAAAGGGGGTGATTTATACCTAATATTTTGGTGTTTTTTCTTTTTCACTCTTTATTTAATAATTATTTCTCCCCTTAGGGGCTAGAACCTTAGATCTTTTCATCCCTTGTCCTATTCACCCTGATACAGCTCTATCAGGGTGAATAGGACCTCACACTGTCTCTGCTGCCCCGTGCTTTGTGCACACAGCAGCAGGGAGCTGACTATGGCAGCCAGGGCTTCAGTAGCGTCCTGGCTGCTATGGTAACTGATCAGAGCCCCGCGATTACACTGCTGGGGCTCCGATCAGAAGCTGCCACTGCCACCAATGAAGAGGAGGGGAGGGGACCCTGTGGCCACTGCCACCAATGAGAAGGGGAGGGGACCCTGTGGCCACTGCCACCAATGATTTTAATGGGGTAGGGGGGAGCACTGCGCCACCAATGATAATTAACCCTTAATACAGGAGGCGGGTACTGGCAGCAGATCAGCGGCAGTTAACCCCTTCAGTTAACTGCGGCAGTTAACCCCTTCAGTTAACTGCGGCAGTTAACCCCTTCAGTTAACTGCCGCTGATCGCAGCTCCCTGTCAAAGGCAGGGTGCCGGCTATGTGATTCTGCATCCCGGCACCTGCCTCCTGCATTATGTGTTAAAGATGACCTTATATGGGTCCAGACTTTAAGTATTAGGCTACACAGAGCGGTGCCCAGAGATGTCCCAGCACTTACTATTTTTCCTGGGCGCTGCTCCGTTTGCCCGCTGTGCCCCATTAATGTCTCCTGCTCCATATACTAATTATTATCGGAGCAATGGGGAGGAGACATCAGCTTCTCTAGTGGGCGTTCCTTCTCCCTGGCTGTAGCGCTGTCCAATCCCCGCGTAGAGCAGGGAGAAGGAACGCCCACTAGAGAAGCTGATGTCTCCTCCCCATTGCTCCGATAGTAATTAGCATATGGAGCAGGAGACAGTAATGGGGCACAGCGGGCGAACGGAGCAGCGCCCAGGAATAATAGTAAGTGCTGGGACATATCTGGGTGCCGCTCTGTGTAGCCTGCTACTTAAAGTCCAGATCCATGAAAATTCCTATCAATGGTGGCGCAGTGCACCCTCCCCTCCTCCGCCCCTCTCTCCCCATTGGTGGCAGTGGCAGCAGCAGCACAGGGGGGGAGGGAAAGACTGCTTCCTTCTCCCATGTGCTGCTGAGGGAACATGAGCGCGCCGACAGCAGCGCGCTCATGTTCAGAGATACTAGACTGGGCAGCAGAGCAGCCCAGTATCGAAAAAATGGAAATCCCGGTATCGAAAAGTATTGATTGGGTATTGAAATTTCGATACCCGCAACAACCCTAGTTACAAGTACTGTTTAATGTATATTTAATAAAGACTTTCTATGTTTCTATATGGAGGTGTTTAGTTCAAGTGTTTAGACTTTGATTCGCTTGGGCTGATCTCAGCATAATGTGTTTCTAACAACCCGGTGATACAATTTAGTGGGCATTGTATACACTCCTAACCAGTAGCCCATTTTGGCTAACATTTAGTCCTGCATTTCTTTTTATCATGCTCACTCTTTGATAAAGTTGCTTATCAATATTTTAAGATCATTGACCAATCATTTTGGCAAGATTGGGCAACAGTCTTTGACAACTGTACGGGAAAATAGCAAGTAACTTTCCCATCCTGGAAGCATCTATTTACCCTTTCAACACATTTCTGAGACTTTTTAGAACTCTGTATGTACTGTGAGCTTTATCTCAGCCTGTTGGAGGGCCAGCTGGTCTGTCTACCACTCTTTAACGCTGTACAATCTGTAGTGGAATATAGCCAGATGTCTTCACTCACAGAGGGTGTCACCATACTCCATCTTGGACCGCAAGGCTTGAGAAGGAAGGCAGTTTATATTTTCTGATAGGGTAATGAAGCTTTACATGTGGTAAGTAGGATGCAGGACCAGAATTTCATGTAACAGACACTTTACCCATACTGTCCTATATGTATCGTGTATATATAGCATGCCTAAAAAGGTAGAGGTCGCGCATGGAGGAAAGTGGGAGAAAAGAATAATATGTACAGTACACAAGGGTGACCAAGAATGTAAGGAGAAGAGCTAATGTTATAATCTAGTCTTGGAAACGACACAGAAAAAAGGAGGTAATGTGTCAGACAGAAGGGGAGCATAGTGAACACTCAATTCAACAATTAACAATATAAACCTACATAAAAGTAACGTCACTTTGCAAATACTTTATTTTCTTATGTCTTTTTCGATTCATATACAGAACTTTTTCATATGGAAAAATTGTATAGATGAAATTATAGCTTTCTGTAGCCACCACTAGGGGGAGTGTACTGCATACTGTTCATACCTCAAACTCAATAATAACTCCACATGCAGTCAGCTCATATGTTCCCCCTTGTGATGGCTGCAGGGAGACAACATATAGAAACATAGAAACATAGAATGTGTCGGCAGATAAGAACCATTTGGCCCATCTAGTCTGCCCAATATACTAAATACTATGGATAGCCCCTGGCTTTATCTTATATGAAGGATGGCCTTATGCCTATCCCATGCATGCTTAAACTCCTTCACTGTATTTGCAGCTGCCACTTCTGCAGGAAGGCTATTCCATGCATCCACTACTCTCTCAGTAAAGTAATACTTCCTGATATTACTTTTAAACCTTTGCCCCTCTAATTTAAAACTATGTCCTCTTGTAGCAGTTTTTCTTCTTTTAAATATTCTTTCCTCTTTTACCTTGTTGATTCCCTTTATGTATTTAAAAGTTTCTATCCTATCCCCTCTGTCTCGTCTTTCTTCCAAGCTATACATGTTAAGGTCCTTTAATCTTTCCTGGTAAGTTTTATTCTGCAATCCATGTACCAGTTTAGTAGCTCTTCTCTGAACTCTCTCCAAAGTATCAATATCCTTCTGGAGATATGGTCTCCAGTACTGAGCACAATACTCCAAATGAGGTCTCACTAGTGCTCTGTAGAGCGGCATGAGCACCTCCCCTCTTTCTACTGGTAATTCCTCTTGCTATACACCCAAGCATTCTGCTAGCATTTCCTGCTGCTCTGTGACATTGTCTGCCTACCTTTAAGTCTTCTGAAATAATGATCCCTAAATCCCTTTCCTCAGATACTGAGGTTAGGACTGTATCACTGATTTTATATTCTGCTCTTGGGTTTTTACGTCCCAGGTGCATTATCTTGCACTTATCAACATTAAATTTTAGTTGCCAGATTTTTGACCATTCCTCTAGTTTTCCTAAGTCCTTTTCCATTTGGTGTATTCCTCCAGGAACATCAACCCTGTTACAAAACTTTGTGTCATCAGCAAAAAGACACACCTTACCATTGAGGCCTTCTGCAATTTCGCTGACAAAGATATTAAACAATATGGGTCCCAGAACAGATCCCTGAGGTACCCCACTGGTAACAAGACCTTGGTCTGAATATACTCCATTCACTACAACCCTCTGTTGCCTGTCCCTCAGCCACTGCCTAATCCATTCAACAATATGGGAGTCCAAGCCCAATGACTGCACTTTATTGATAAGCCTTCTATGTGGGACAGTATCAAAAGCCTTACTAAAGTCTAGATAAGCGATGTCTACTGCACCTCCTCCATCTATTATTTTAGTCACCCAATCAAAAAAATCAATAAGATTAGTTTGACATGATCTCCCTGAAGTAAACCCATGCTGTTTTTCATCTTTCAATCCATGGGATTTTAGATGTTCCACAATCCTCTCCTTAAGTATGGTTTCCATTAATTTCCCCACTATTGATGTCAGGCTTACTGGCCTATAGTTGCCCGATTCCTCCCTACTACCTTTCTTGTGAATGGGCACAACATTTGCTAATTTCCAATCTTCTGGGACAACTCCTGTTGCCAGTGATTGGTTAAATAAATCTGTTAATGGTTTTGCTAGTTCACCGCTGAGCTCTTTTAATAGCTTTGGGTGTATCCCATCAGGCCCCTGTGACTTATTTGTATTAATTTTAGACAGTTGACTTAGAACCTCTTCCTCTGTAAAGACACATGCGTCAAAAGATTCATTAGTCTTGTTTCCCAACTGAGGTCCTTCTCCTTTATTTTCCTTTGTAAAAACTGAACAGAAGTATTCATTGAGGCAGTCAGCTAGTTCTTTATCTTCTTCCATATACCTTCCTTCTTTAGTTTTTAATTTGGTAATTCCTTGTTTTAGTTTCCTTTTTTCATTTATGTATCTGAAGAATGCCTTATCGCCTTTTTTCCCTAACTGAGCTAATTTCTCTTCTGCCTGTGCTTTAGAAGCTATTATAACTTGTTTGGCCTCTCTCTGCCTAATCTTTTAAATTTGTCTGTCATCCTCGTTTAGATTTTTTTTATAATTCCTAAATGCTATCTTTTTGTTTTTAATGATTTTGGCCACTTCTGCTGAGTACCACAGTGGTCTCTTCCTTTTTTTGCTTTTACTGACAAGCCTAATGCAATCTTCTGTTGCCTTCAATAGTGCCACTTTTAAGTAGTCCCATTTCTCCTGGACTCCAATGAAACTGTTCCAGTCTGATAGGGACTCGTATACCACTAATCTAATTTTAGAAAAGTCAGTTTTTCTAAAAACTAAAACTTTTGTTTTTGTGTGGTGTGACTCAGTCACTGTACTTATAGTAAACCACACTGACTGGTGATCACTAGATCCCAAGCTTTCCCCTACAGTAATATCAGATACCAAATTCCCATTTGTGAATACTAAATCTAAAATGGCCTCCTTCCGGGTTGGCTCCTCCACTACTTGCTGTAGAGATAATCCCAGTAGGGAATTTAGAATATCTGTACTCTTGGCAGAACTAGCTATTTTGGTTTACATCTGGAAGATTGAAGTCTCCCATAATGATAACTTCCCCCTTCAATGTCATTTTAGCTATTTCCTCAACTAGTAGATCATCTAATTCTTTGACTTGGGTAGGTGGTCTATATATAACACCTACACGAGTTACCTTATGATTATCAAGCTGCAAGGTAACCCAAACTGACTCTAAATTGTTCTCGCTAACTAGTATCAAATTCGATTTTATGCTATCTTTCACATACAGGGCCACCCCTCCCCCCTTCTTGCCTTCTCTGTCTTTCCTGTATAGAGAGAACCCTGGTATTGATATATCCCAGTCATTACTCCCCTTGAACCACGTCTCAGTAACAGCCACTACATCTATATTCTCAGATGCCATTTTAGCCTCAAGCTCATTGATCTTATTCCCTAGACTGCGAGCATTTGTAGACAAGACTCTGAGCTTGTCATTTCTTAACCTTTGTGCTACTGGCCTCTTCTGGCATTGTTCCGGGGGGCAGTCGGACTGCTGGACTCTTTTGCCCCCCTTTCCTAGTTTAAATGCTTCTTAGCAAATACTTGGAACTGTTCACCGAGGACATTCGTTCCCTTGAGAGAAAGATGCAAACCATCTTTCTTGTACAGTTCTTTTCCATTCCAGAACTGTACATATTTCACTATAAAGATATATGAAGAAATTAAAGGGGTTGTCTGGCCAGGAGCCCACAACCCCAATGGTCAGAACCCGTGTTGAATAAAATAAAAAATAAAAATACTCACCTCTCCGCAGTACAGCGGTTTCTGTACTGCTCTCCCGCTCCCATCAGTGTCTGGTCTCCGTCTGACTAGAAGTGTATTGGTACCATGACCACTGTGGCCGATCACTGGCCTCAGCATTCACATATTCTACAATGGAACTTGACGTTCTTGCATATCTGACCACTGAGGCCAGTGACCAAGCCACTTGCGATCTGGTGGGGACCAGAAGCAGCCAGGAACATGCAGTGGCGCAGGAACAGCAGATAAGTGCTTTTAAAAAAAAAAAATTGGGCACAGGTTCAGGCTATTGAGGTTGTAGTTTTTTAGGCCATACAACCCCTCTAACCAGCACATTATTTTAGACCTAAGAACCCCTGTTAAAAAGAAGAAGTGACTGGGCCCCACAGCAAATTTTTGTATGGGGCCCCCTCCCCCCCAAGAAAACTACTGATCGTTACACAAAAACAAGCCCTCACATAGACCGAAATATAGAAAAGTAATTTTTTAAAGTAATTAAACCAAATAAAAACTATGCAAGTTTTGTATCGTATTGAGCCGCAGAATAAAGACGTCATTTTTAGTGAACGCCGTGATGTCAAAACCTCAAAAACCTTGGCGGAATTGTGTGTGTTTTTTGTTTTATTTTTTTTAACCCACAAAGAATTAATTTTTTTCCTGCTTTCTGATACAAGACATGGTAAATTAAGTGGCGACATTTAAAAAATGCATCTTGTCCCACACAAAAAAAGCCCTCATATGACTATGTGAATGGAAAAATAAAAAGGTTATGGCTAATGTAAAAATGAAAATGGGCCCGGTCTTTAAGGGGTAAAAGGTATCAAACTACAATGTTTTATATTGCTTGCTCTTTTTGAGAGCATCAGGGTTTTTGCACATTTTACATACACAGCTCTGAGTGGCACATTATACACTCACCTAAAGAATTATTAGGAACACCTGTTCTATTTCTCATTAATGCAATTATCTAGTCAACCAATCACATGGCAGTTGCTTCAATGCATTTAGGGGGGTGGTCCTGGTCAAGACAATCTCCTGAACTCCAAACTGAATGTCAGAATGGGAAAGAAAGGTGATTTAAGCAATTTTGAGCGTGGCATGGTTGTTGGTGCCAGACGGGCCGGTCTGAGTATTTCACAATCTGCTCAGCTACTGGGATTTTCACGCACAACCATTTCTAGGGTTTACAAAGAATGGTGTGAAAAGGGAAAAACATCCAGTATGCGGCAGTCCTGTGGGCAAAAATGCCTTGTGGATGCTAGAGGTCAGAGGAGAATGGGCCGACTGATTCAAGCTGATAGAAGAGCAACGTTGACTGAAATAACCACTCGTTACAACCAAGGTATGCAGCAAAGCATTTGTGAAGCCACAACACGCACAACCTTGAGGCGGATGGGCTACAACAGCAGAAGACCCCACCGGGTACCACTCATCTCCACTACAAATAGGAAAAAGAGGCTACAATTTGCACGAGCTCACCAAAATTGGACTGTTGAAGACTGGAAAAATGTTGCCTGGTCTGATGAGTCTCGATTTCTGTTGAGACATTCAAATGGTAGAGTCCGAATTTGGCGTAAACAGAATGAGAACATGTATCCATCCTCTGATGGCTACTTCCAGCAGGATAATGCACCATGTCACAAAGCTCAAATCATTTCAAATTGGTTTCTTGAACATGACAATGAGTTCACTGTACTAAAATGGCCCCCACAGTCACCAGATCTCAACCCAATAGAGCATCTTTGGGATGTGGTGGAACGGGAGCTTCGTGCCCTGGATGTGCAGCCCTCAAATCTCCATCAACTGCAAGATGCTATCCTATCAATATGGGTCAACATTTCTAAAGAATGATATCAGCACCTTGTTGAATCAATGCCACGTAGAATTAAGGCAGTTCTGAAGGCAAAAGGGGGTCCAACACCGTATTAGTATGGTGTTCCTAATAATTCTTTAGGTGAGTGTATATCACTGTGTTGCACATTTTACATACACAGCTCTACTACACACACAGCTCTGAGTGGCACATTATATATCACTGTGTTACACATTTTGCATACACAGCTCTACTACACACACAGCTCTGAGTGGCACATTATATATCACTATGTTACACATTTTACATACACAGCTCAGCTACACACACAGCTCTGCGTGGCACATTATATATCACTGTGTTGCACATTTTACATACACAGCTCTGAGTGGCACATTATATATCACTGTGTTACACATTGTACATACAGAGCTCTGCGTGGCACATTATATATCACTGTGTTACACATTTTACATACACAGCTCTACTACACACACAGCTCTGAGTGGCACATTATATATCACTGTGTTGCACATTTTACATACACAGCTCTGCTACACACACAGCTCTGAGTGGCACATTATATATCACTGTGTTGCACATTTTACATACACAGCTCTGAGTGGCACATTATATATCACTGTGTTGCACATTTTACATACACAGCTCTGCTGTGCACATTATACATCCCTGTGTCGCATACAGCTCTGCTACATACACCACACACACTACTGTGCTGGATTCACACTATACACCTATCCAGGGCCGGTAGCGAAACTACATTTGGGCAAATTTAACATTTCTGCCCCTCATGATTTGTCCATTTCTTGCCCCCCCCCCCCCCCATGTGCCAATATCATAGTGCCATCCTCTCCCCCTGCCCCCTAATGTGCCAGTATCAAGTCCCTTTCTCCTCCCCCCTCCATGTGCCAGTATCATAGTGCGATCCTCGCCCCCTAATGTGCCAGTATCAAGTGCCTCTCTCCCCCCCATGTGCCAATATCATAGTGCCATCCTCTCCCCCTGCCCCCTAATGTGCCAGTATCAAGTGCCCCTCTCCTCCCCCCCTCCATGTGCCAGTATCATAGTGCCATCCTCTCCCCCTGCCCCCTAATGTGCCAGTATAAAGATCCTCTCTCCTCCCCCCTCCATGTGCCAGTATCATGGCGCCAATAGCCCCCCCCCCCTCCTCCCCCGTGGCAGTAAAGTAACAGTCTGGTATTTAAAAAAAACAAAAAACTTTTCTACTTACCTCCATGTCAGCGATGCGATGCAGGCCTCTTCCTGTGTTCCCAGCAGCCTCTAGTGTTGAAGATTTGGTGCTCGTGTTCCTATTTAGCCTGTCTTTCAGAAAAGTTTAAGATGGGATTCGTACCCATGACCTTCTGTATCAGAGGCAAAGTACCTAACCACACAGCTATGACAGCTGTACAGCTAGTTACTTGAAAAAAAAAAATATAAGACTTCTACTGTAGATAACTTTGATACCTAGTGTACAACCATACACATGACAGTTGCCCCAACACACCCAGCTCTGCTACATCCATACACAGTGTGCTGGGGCAGCTGTCATGTGTATGTACACTAGGTATTAAAGTTACCTACAGTAGAAGTCTTTTTTTTTTTTTTTAACTGGTAATACAGCTGTCATAGCTGTGTGGGTAAATGCCATGCCTCTGATGTGAAAGGTCAAGAGTTCGAATTAAATGAGATTTAAATACAAGGGTCTCGTAGCTCAGAGCATGTGCCTCAGCCTGTCAGCTCTGCAGGGATAGACAGGACACGCTGTCGGGGGCCGGGTGCCGGGCCCCCTGTCAGCCCGGGCCCCGAAGAAGTCGCTTCCCCTGCTTCCCCGGTAGTTACGCCACTGACTCACTCTGTGATCCTGATTTTTTTTTAACAGCATAAGTGTGTAAGGAAAAAGCCCACCACTGCTCCATTGTTTTTGATGTTCCTTCACAAAGAGACTTTCCCTAAAGGATGTGAGTAATATTATATAATATCAACTACACCCAAAAGAAAGCCCTGATATACATCTTTCAGGAAAGAAAGTTGGTCATAACCATTTTCCAGTGTGGCTAGACTTTTTCAATATAGAACAGGAGGGTCTGATCTATTAAGACTTGTTGTTCTTAAGTTTGATATTTTACTATGTTTTAATATATTTAAAAAAAACATAAGAAAAGTTAAATGAATCTGTGCCCATCTCAGTGACACAGTGCCCACCTCAGTGAAGCAGCACCCATTTCAGTGACTTAGTGCCCACCTCAGTGACACAGTGCCCACCTCAGTGAAGCAGCACCCATCTCAGTGATACAGTGCCCACCTCAGTGAAGCAGCACCCATCTCAGTCAATTAGTGCCCACCTCAGTAAAGCAGCACCCATCTCAGCAACATAGTGCCCACCCCAAAAGGGAAGTTATGGTTCCACCATGCTAATGGTAGTGTCCTATAGATCTTTGTGGCATGCCCATGACAAGAGAGTGTTATTTGGAGGGAAATTCTTCCATGGCCACAACTGGCCTCCAACTGTCTTCTCCATATACATGCCGCTCAGATTGGCAGAACCTAGGTGCCTAATTTCAACAGGAACAGATGAATAAGTGTCTTATTTCTGCTAATCCTCATGGGAAGCAACTAATTGGGCTTGTTAAGATTGAACCTGTCTAGTGCTGGCCATTCATACTAGATCTGTGTTGGCCTAACCTGCTGATTTCGTATATGGGGGCATCTGACTCTCTCCTGACAGCCAGTGTTGGGGAAGGTAAGGATCAGCTTCCCTGCCCCTGGCCACAAAGCACTGAGGGAAGGGGGACCCAAGCTGAACTCTTGCACCAGGGCCCACGAGTCTTTAGCTATGCCCCTGTATGTATGTTCAGCCAAGCATGCATACTGTATGTAAGGGAGAATCTGGAGAGATAGCTGCTGACCCAATGAGAAGTTCTCTTTTGTGTATTCCCTGCTTAATTTCTCCCCCTTCAAATGAGAGACATTTGAGGACCATTCCAAGTCCAAATGGTAGGCACTGACAAAATTGTCATACTTAAGGCCAATTCAAAGGAACCTCTCATGAGGATTTGGGCCTCCATACCACTACCAACCAGAATGGCAACAACATTCTGAGAGATTCAGCATAATGCATAAGAAGTGGCGCCGCTCTCCTGAAGTCACACTGTCTGAAACCCGTTCAGGCTTCATTGATATCCCACAGACTGGGTACTACTGACAGCATCATCCGATGCATGCGCAGTAAAACGAGGTGTACTGGTCAACATACGTTGAATGCTGTGATGACAGGTTCCCTGAGAGCAGTACAACCAAAAAACCACAACCATATTGTATATGTGAACTAGGTCATGAGAAGATCATTCTCTGACCAAGCTTATGGTCTTTTTACCAGCTTGTCTTCTAAATTTGGATGCGAAGAAACATTTATGGAACAAACCTAACGCTGTCATAAATAGAAAACGTTTCCAGTTCGGAATCCATGGGATGTTTATAAGTCGCTGCCAAGTTCCCGAGCGGATTTCATATTTTAAGGAAAGGTTAAACGCCATACGTATCTGTCGGTAGAAAGTCTTCTATTTTTCTACCTTGTTTAGGTTGAGCCAGGGCATGAAGACCATGGCCTTCATAAAAGCAAGCATGTGGAAGATATAACCACTAACAGTTTGCATGTGTCTGGCTGTGCTGTTGGAATCGTTCGGATGGGTACAGTACATAACCATTTTTATTTGTACTGTACTCGTGTTCATATTCGTGTATTGTACTGTACTCATGTTCCTAGGGGTCCCTCATTGTGATTTCTTGGCGCACGTTTTCTGGCTCGCACAAAGGGTTAGAAATTTCCAAAGATGCTGAAAACAATAGCAGAGCAAACATTACTAGATGTGTTCGAGTTGCAAAAATGTAACGCACAAAAAAATAGAACGGCAAGATGCTGGATAGAATAACACACGCCATCTGTATCAAAGTATATAACAAGGATAAAGCACAGATAATCCAAGTATAATACTACGGATTAGTGGCCATGATAAGATGATGACTTCTGAGATTAATATAGACAAATAATAAGGGTAAATCCAAAAAATAATGCAATCCCTTATTGGGTCAGGATGTAAAATAAACAGAATACAATAATGTATAAACTTAAGAAATAAGCGATCGATAGATGTCTGCACTAATAAGAAATGTGTGTTTAATTAAAGATAAAATCCAGCAAGGGATCAAAGAGTCCCCATTGGTAACCCCCTCCCCCCTTCTGTCTCTGTCTGTCCTCCAATACCATAATTTAAACGTGTGGAAAAGAACTACTATCCACAATTATGGTCATTCTGCAGGCTGCCATTTTACTCTCCCTAGGCCAGACATGTGCTTCCTAATACTTGTGACATTACATATGGTGGTGGTGGTGGACAACACGGTGGGAACGTGTATCTGTTATGAAAGTGCTACAAGTATAAATATAAGGCGGCTCACTAAAGCCCAAAAAATGGAATAAGGTGCTCTATCCAAACAGAGCGTACCCAACGCTTGTGTGTGAGGAGTATAGGAAAAGTAAAGGGATGGCACTCTGCTCATAGGTAGTGCATGGAAAAGAGTATTTATTAATAATAAATGGCTGGTAAATGCCAGCTGTTGACAATGGATACAAGTATAAAAGTTGTCTGAATGAATAAGACCTAGGTATAAAATAGCGTACTCCTAGAAGTATAAAATGTAGACAATGTATAACAGTGCACAAATTATAGACAATAATACATAAAACGTAGATTGCTGGCATAAACCAATATGGCTGGTCTATGTCAGCTGGATGGTATATAGATAATAATAAATCATGGGTCTAAAATGGCGTACTCCTTAGAAGTATAAAATATAGACAATAAAATATCAATGTACAAAATATAGACAATATGATATCAATGCATAAGAAGTAGATAGCAATAAATAAGGTGATGGTAATATAAAAAGTCAGATGGTAATATGAAAGTCAAGTAAACCTGTTGGAGGTAGGTGCAGGTATCAAGTCCGCTGGTGTCATAGAAAGGACAAATATAGGTAAGAAGTGGGGACACCCCTTTTTGGGGGGAAATGGTATTGTTCAATTAGATCTGCCCACTTTGTTTTAGATGGATAGGGTATTTTACCTCCGATTGGTAGTTATTTGTTTCCACAGTTAGCCAACAGTAGTGTTATGATAAAGTGCTGCTGTTTTAGCAGGTACGTTACCCTCCTGTAGATCAGAGGTAGGTTGGTGAGCGGCTCCTGGCAGGCGGGTGGCGTCCACGTGTGTTCTTCCCGCTCAGAGTCACTGTTCCTGCTTACGGAGCTGTATGCTCAGCCTGTCTGCTGCTGTGGCCGGTCGTCACTTCCGGTGACGTCACTTGCGCTCGCTGGCTCTCCCGCTCAATTCTCATCGGCGTTACACGTGTTGTCCGATGGCGGGAATAAGAGGCTGCGGCTTTTTTCAAAAATTAAAAGATGCTCCGGAGCTCTTAAAGTTTTAGGATCCTTTTAGTTTTAGCTAGCTTGGTATGAGTATGGCTACCTCAAATTACCCCATACGCGTTTCGGAGCTTACTGCTCCTTCATCAGTGGGAATGGGTAGCCTATTTTCTTTGTCCTATATATATGGTCCTGATTGGATCCAATTGAGGTTCTGGGGGCGTGGTTATAGACCTTGATTATCGGTGTTTGGTAACACTTGTCCTGGACTTGCAGGTAGAATGGATAGGGTTCAGATGGAACAATGTGATGGATATGAAGAGACAGACAAGATACGGCCATATTGTGTCTCAATATGTGATTCATGACATTTGTGATTTAAAAATAGGAATAAAACCAGATTAAAATACATAAAATCTATATATCTCTGTATGCATCTGTACACTTTCATATAAATGTGGATATACATATATATATATATATCATCAGCTTATAGAGGAGTACATACATTATATTGGGAAAGTAAATGTAAAAATGAAAAAAAAATATATAGATATAAAAACTCCAGATTGGGGATATTATCGACAATGTTGGATATATTATAAATTTGAGTGAATTGTACTGGAGATGGATTCCCAAAATATTATAGTTTCCTAGTTCCATAAAATATATATAGAAAGAGGGGGATTGGGGATCCAGGTGTTCTTTAATTGGATAGTTGTTGTTTTTATTAGGAGGACCTCTGCCTGTATTGTGGTGTGTAAGTGTATCTGAGTTATCACTTCAAATTAGGAGAGGGTGTTGATAGGAGGAAAGTAGTGGAAAGTGGAATGAGGGGGAGGGGCCCACCCGGGAGGAGGGGTCGGAATGCTGGTAGACAGCCTGACTACGACTCCTGATCCCAGGGGGGGGCACCCCACCCATATAGTCTATCTGTGGTATAGGTTCTTATTCATAGAAAACCAAATATTTCCATCTCCGCGTTGAGTCCTTTTGGAATCATTGTATTGAACTCAAATATTTTTCTAGACTCTGATCTGGACATTGCCGCTATGTGGTTGCCGCCTCTCCATTGGCGTGTAATTTTTATTAAAGCTGCATAAGTGAGTGATGATGGGTCACAATTATGTTTTTCTTTGTAATGTCTAGAGACAGAGTGCAGTTCGTAACCTTTTTTAATATTTGATATGTGCTCTGCTATTCTTGTTTTGAGAAGTCTTTTTGTGCGTCCAATGTATTGCTTGGAACAGGGACATTGCAGGACATAGATCACATTACTGGAGTGGCAAGAAAGATGTTCCCGAATCTGGTGTATATTTGTGCTACTGGTTGCCTTTACTGTGGTCGTCTTTTTCGGGAAGTTTGTGATCTTGCAACTGTAGCATTTTCCGCATCTGAAGAAACCTTGCAATGTTAACCAACTTGGGTTGGGTTTAGTTGTAGTCATTTTTATTGTTGGTGCTACTTTAAGACCGAGATTTGGGGCTCTAGTATATGTGATCTGCGGTTTGTCTGGTAATAGTTGACCGATGACTTTGTCTCTCAGGATATGGTGCCAATGTTTCTGGATGCTCGTTTCTAGTTTCTTGTAGTGGGCATTGTATGGTAGGATAATTCGCGGAGTTTCTTCTTTTGTAGTCGTGTTTGTTGTGGTTTGGTCAAAGAATGTTGTTCTGTCCATTGACCTTACTCTGTCTAGTGATCTATCTATTATTGTCTTTGGGTAATTTTTGACTAGGAATTTCGTCTTCAAACTTTCTGCTTCTATTTCGAACTGGCTATCTAGTGTACAATTCCTCTTTAGTCTTCTAAATTGACTTGTCGGAATATTAAGTAGCCAGCTAGGAAGGTGACAACTTGAATGTAGTATAAAGTTGTTCTTCATCACTGGCTTTTGATACGTACTGCAGTGTAGTTTGTTATCTGTTGTTTGGATCAATAGGTCGAGGAATTCTACTTGTGTCTCACTTATGTTCGTGGTAAGTGTAATATTCCTGTCGTTTGTGTTAATGTCCTCCAAAAATTCATTTAGTTTGTCCCTAGTGTCGCTCCAGATGAAAATTATGTCATCTATGTATCTCCGCCATAGTACCAGGCTCGTCCCCAGCAGTGGTGTGATGAAATCGTGTTCCCACTGGGCCATGAAGATATTAGCATAGCTGGGGGCGAACCTGGTACCCATGGCGGTGCCGCGTTGTTGTAAGTAGAACACTGAGTCAAACATAAAATAGTTATGAGTGAGGATAAAGAGTACACTCTCTACTAAGAAGTTGATCTGATCTATGTGTAAAGTTTGATAGTGATTCAATTGTTCTCTCAGGGCAGCGGTACCGTGATTGTGATCAATGATGGTGTAGAGTGAATTTACGTCCATTGTGCACAGGAGCCAGTGTTTTTGATATTCAACCTGTTCCTCCCCCTCATTCCACTTTCCACTACTTTCCTCCTATCAACACCCTCTCCTAATTTGAAGTGATAACTCAGATACACTTACACACCACAGTACAGGCAGAGGTCCTCCTAATAAAAACAACAACTATCCAATTAAAGAACACCTGGATCCCCAATCCCCCTCTTTCTATATATATTTTATGGAACTAGGAAACTATAATATTTGGGAATCCATCTCCAGTACAATTCACTCAAATTTATAATATATCCAACATTGTCGATAATATCCCCAATCTGGAGTTTTTATATCTATATATATTTTTTTCATTTTTACATTTACTTTCCCAATATAATGTATGTACTCATCTATAAGCTGATGAGATATATATATATATATATATATATATATATATGTATATCCACATTTATATGAAAGTGTACAGATGCATACAGAGATATATAGATTTTATGTATTTTAATCTGGTTTTATTCCTATTTTTAAATCACAAATGTCATGAATCACATATTGAGACACAATATGGCCGTATCTTGTCTGTCTCTTCATATCCATCACATTGTTCCATCTGAACCCTATCCATTCTACCTGCAAGTCCAGGACAAGTGTTACCAAACACCAATAATCAAGGTCTATAACCACGCCCCCAGAACCTCAATTGGATCCAATCAGGACCATATATATAGGACAAAGAAAATAGGCTACCCATTCCCACTGATGAAGGAGCAGTAAGCTCCGAAACGCGTATGGGGTAATTTGAGGTAGCCATACTCATACCAAGCTAGCTAAAACTAAAAGAATCCTAAAACTTTAAGAGCTCCGGAGCATCTTTTAACTTTTGAAAAAAGCCGCAGCCTCTTATTCCCGCCATCGGACAACACGTGTAACGCCGATGAGAATTGAGCGGGAGAGCCAGCGAGCGCAAGTGACGTCACCGGAAGTGACGACCGGCCACAGCAGCAGACAGGCTGAGCATACAGCTCCGTAAGCAGGAACAGTGACTCTGAGCGGGAAGAACACACGTGGACGCCACCCGCCTGCCAGGAGCCGCTCACCAACCTACCTCTGATCTACAGGAGGGTAACGTACCTGCTAAAACAGCAGCACTTTATCATAACACTACTGTTGGCTAACTGTGGAAACAAATAACTACCAATCGGAGGTAAAATACCCTATCCATCTAAAACAAAGTGGGCAGATCTAATTGAACAATACCATTTCCCCCCAAAAGGGGTGTCCCCACTTCTTACCTATATTTGTCCTTTCTATGACACCAGCGGACTTGATACCTGCACCTACCTCCAACAGGTTTACTTGACTTTCATATTACTATCTGACTTTTTATATTACCATCACCTTATTTATTGCTATCTACTTCTTATGCATTGATATCATATTGTCTATATTTTGTACATTGATATTTTATTGTCTATATTTTATACTTCTAAGGAGTACGCCATTTTAGACCCATGATTTATTATTATCTATATACCATCCAGCTGACATAGACCAGCCATATTGGTTTATGCCAGCAATCTACGTTTTATGTATTATTGTCTATAATTTGTGCACTGTTATACATTGTCTACATTTTATACTTCTAGGAGTACGCTATTTTATACCTAGGTCTTATTCATTCAGACAACTTTTATACTTGTATCCATTGTCAACAGCTGGCATTTACCAGCCATTTATTATTAATAAATACTCTTTTCCATGCACTACCTATGAGCAGAGTGCCATCCCTTTACTTTTCCTGTGTATCTGTTATGCTTCCTTTATTTTATTTTTATTCTCAGTTGTTGCATATGAAGGTGGATTAGTGCCTTAAAGGGGTTTTCCAGGTTGCATCAACATTCTTTAAAATACTCATTTATGAAGGTAGCTGTAATTTTGTAATGTATTTCTTTTACCTATTGCTCTTAACTCTCATTCTGGGCTATGGTCACATGACCATGTCCATGCAGCTCATTCTTATTCCCTGTGAAGTAATGTCCATGGGCGGGGCCATGATAGGGGAGTGTCTGTTACTAGCTTGGTGGGAGGAGCTATAAATTAGCTGGTTGTTAGGGGCGGTGATAGGGGAGTGTCTATGTAAGTTGCCAGGTGGGAGCAGCTATAAACTAGCGGGATATTGTTAGGGACAGTGATAGGGAAGTGTCTCTGTAACTAGCTGGTGGGAGGAGCTATAAACTAGCTGGGTGTTGTTGGGGGCGATGATAGGGGAGTGTCTATGTAACTACCTTTTTGGGAGGAGCTATAAACTAGTTGGGTGTTAGGGGCAGTGATAGGGAAGTGTCTATGTAACTAGCTGGTGGGAGGAGTTATAAACTAGCTGGGCGTTGTTAGGGGCAGTGATAGGGGAGTGTCTATGTAACTAGCTGGTGTGAGGAGCTATAAACTAGTTGGGTGTTAGGGGCAGTGATAGGGAAGTGTCTATGTTACTAGCTGCGTGGGAGGAGCTGTAAACAAGCTGGGTGTTGTTAGGGCGGTGCTGGCGCTGTGGCCAAGGAGAAGTGCATCATGGTTTGGTTGGATACAGGAACAGAAAGTGTTACGTACAGGATGGAAACCAACCAAAAGGGTTTGGTTTACATGGTGAAAATGGCTCAGGTTCAAATAAATAAAAAAAATTTGCATATGTTACAAATCATAGTAATCACAGAAAACCCAGTTGAGGAGTTAACTCATTACTGTCACGGTGGGGAGTGGGGAAAACCCCCCACCGTACAATGTCAATGATAACTGATAGCAGCTAGGCCAAGAAGCCAGGAAAGGGGAAGCAGGTCACCTCCTATAGCGTCCCTAATCCTCTCCCTAACTCCTAACCGTATGAGCAGACCCAGATGGTAGGACGACTCATACCCTGGAAACCCGAGACCCTGAGGCGCCCTGATAATCCCTCAGATAGGAGCAGGGGGGATACGTCCTGTTCATCCAAGACACGGAAGAACAAGAGTCTCTAAAGACCTAATAGCAGGGAAAAGAAGAGACCATACACAGCAAGAGGGTTGGCAGGTAAGAACACAAGACCACACACTTACCTGCCGAAGTCTCCACGACTGGAACCCGTGCATACGTACAGGAGCCCTAACACCAAACAGGACGCCGTACCAGCAACTCACACAGGTATCCAGCACACCAGGCTCCGCCAGGACCCCCATGCCGCAATGTGCATGGCAGCCCCAGGCAGCGCTGCATACTGGCTAGTGGTTCACCCCTCCGGGAAACCAACCCCCTTCCGGAGGATGCAACACACAGGGAAAACGTCTACCATACATGCAGGGACAAACACCAACAACAGCCCAGACATGTAACCACAATCATGACGTACAACACACCCTGAACATAAACCCACACCTAACATGCAACAAGTGAGGTAGGGTATAAGGAGCATACAAAAGGAAGACAATTTATGTCCAACAAGGTGGCCCTCAAGGACTGGGCAAGTACACCCAGGAAAGGAGCAGAGCTCCAACACCAAACAAGGCTGGAGTACCACAGCCCCCAGCCAGGAAGCCACAGATAAAGTCAAGCTAGTGGCCACACCCAGGACACACCTAAATCCCCACTAGCTAGAGGATAAACCCCTCGCTCACCAAACCACAGGGAGACACACCTTAAATCGGGAAATGCACGTGCAAACCAACAACAACACGTTGCCACTGGCAACCAGTTTGCACGGCAACCGCGTCACGGTCAAACAACAATATGACCGTGACAATTACAGGCAACCCTTTAACATGTAAGCTGTCATGGCACTCAGGTATCTGAGATCCCGACTATGATGTCCATATGTAGTAATAGACATAAAAATGGGTTTTCTAGATACAGTTTTTTTTATTTTTAATCAAAGGTTCTGTATCACATCCCCTTTAATTGAGAGCCTTTGTGGGTTACCCAAGATACCAATCTATGATGTCTATATGTCTTAACCTTGCAGAGACAACCACTTTAATGGAGGATGTGTTGTCTCTCATTCAGGACCCGCCTGCTATGCTAATAGAAGGTAGTAGACCTGCTAGGCCAGTGATGGTTAACCTCTGGCACTCCAGCTGTGGTGAAACTACGACTCCCAGCATGCTAAATTATTTTCTATAGAGTTTTGAGAACAGCCAAGCAAGTATGCATCTTGGGAGTTGTATTTTTGCCACAGCTGGAGTGCTGGAGGTTAGCCATCAAAGCTATAAGCTGTAGTCTAATTTCCATTGGCTAAACCGTGATATGGAGTCTAAAAGGATTCTTCACTCTTTAACCACTATACAGGGAGATGGATTTCACTGCAAGGGATCCATGGGTTTTAGCTCCCAAAGTAGTCTCAGCCCAGCAGTGGTAGCCTAGAAGAATCATAAATGTCATCAAGAACCAACCAAGAGTCAGGTAGTCAGAAATGAAGAAAGAACATGGTCCAGAACAAAGCCAAGGTCAAAACCGTGTAGAACAAGCATCAAATGAGAGACCGAGGAAGAACACAAGAAGAAAGTCAGTAGTCAAGCTGTGTTCAGCAACCAAAGTATTATAGCTAGAAAATGGCAAATGCTACATGATAAAACCTGCAAGGAAAATGCCTGTATCCGCAGATCCAGAATAGCTTACCTGGTGACATCATTTAACTTCAGTTGCCCTGGCAACTCGATGCCACTGTGAATGACAGCTGGCATGAAGCTTCTGGGCAAGAGAGGAGGTTGGCGCTGTTAGTGTGGTGCTGGAGCATGGATGGGTGAGTAACTTCTCCTGAGAAGAGGTCTAGCAGTGGCACAACCTGTGATCGTCTTATCCTCAGGAAGCTGTTCCAACAAAATGAGATTAACATACACATACAATCTCTTCTAAATTATAGTTTTACTTTAAAAATAATAATTTTCAGAACTAGCCTAAAAAGAAACACTTTTGCAGGAGTTTTTTTTCTCCTGCAACATTTGAATTGAAAAATGGAAAAATTGATTGCTTCCTAGCTGTGTAGTCTGGACAGCCCCCTCATAAATTTTAGAAGACAGGTAAGGGGCGATCCACACTACACAGACATTTTCATTCAGCTTTTCAGGTGCTCCAGGAAATAACAGCTCAAAAACGCATGAAAAGTAAATTACAAATGTGCGATGTTGAGGCCCACCAGCTATGTATGAAAAGTAAGTGAACATCGGCTTTAAGTTGTCCTTTACATCACCTGGGATTTAGTGGCAGCATTCAGCATCTACTTTCAAGCTAGCTGCCAAGAAGTAGAAGACACTTTGGATAATGACAATGGATGCACTAAAGAAGTCTCAGCCTGAATATATTGAAAAGTTCATATAATCTGTCCAAGTGTGTGTGTGTGTTCGATGAGGGATCGGGCTCACGTCTAAACAACCCAAGGTGCAGACTTTACTCTCAGAATTTGTTATGCTTCCAGGCTCCTCTGCAGCGATCATCTGACAAGCACTTTTCCCAGTTGCTAAGATATGCAAACATATAATTAGGACATCTTGTTCCTTTGCAGGAAAAGTTCTTAACTAAAGTTTACTATTGAGTTCTAGCACTTGAAAGCATTTAACCAGGTCATTTAACTTCCACAACAAAGAATGGTCTTCTATCTTGTATATCGTTCTCTGCTCAGCGTACAATAAAAGCAATCACGCTACTCATCGTGTCAGTCACAATTGGCCTCCCAAGGAGGCTCTGTGGAATGCAAAGGATAAAGCCAAGACCTTTTTATAGGTTAAAGTGTAACTGTCTTGTTTTCATCAAAAAATCAATTTTAGGATATGTTACTGCTGCTGCAGCATTATGCATAAAACAATCTTTAGTTTCTTCACATACCACTGTTTTCCTTGAGCTTTTCCCTTAGGTACGGCTGTTTTAACCTCTAAAATATGAGGATCTTTTGAAGATGGATCCTTTGCCAGTTCTCTGAGGCCAAAACTGCCTTCCCTTACTTCAAATACACATTTGCTGTAGCCAGCAGCTTCCTGCCAGCCAATCAGATTGGATTACTGAGAGACACGCCTCCTCACTCTCAAGCCTAATGCAGGCATGGAGTGTGGAGGACCGTCCCTCTGTCTTATGTTTACACTAAAGGGAAGACAGACAAGCCATAGCAACGGTCTTTTAAGGTAACAGTGGAAAGGGACAGGGGACATGAATGAAAGCTGTTATTATAAGGTAATTACAGATCTTTTGCCAATCATTGACAGACTAACTCAGGTATACAAGCCTAGCTCTAATAAACTAGCAAATAAAAAAGTGACAATTACACTTTAAATAATATTTAACATTCTCAGTTTTTGTGTTTCGGACACATGATGGAGATGTCCAGGAGCTTGAACATACACCGATGTCCTACAAAAAGAAGTCCAACTCTCTCTGAACTGTCTGTCTTATTCCAAGTCCATTTGGCCATTGTTCTTTTGGTTTCCATAGCTTGGAGTATCCAAGCACATTGGCCTCAGTAGTAGCTGGGCTACACCAGTAGATGTTTTTCACAGTTAAATGGGTTGTACAGGGGGATTTTAAATGGCTTATCTTCACTAATTTTCCACCAATCCTGTCCCAATGATTACTGGGAACCTGCTGGTCTCTTCTTCCTGATCCCGTTTTGACAACCATGCCTGGTGCCCCTCCTCAACCAGTGATTGGCTCAGCAGGCATCTCCAGAGTCTAGACGCCCCTGACAAAGCATAATTGAAAAACCCGGGTCAGGCAGCGTGGTGATTTTATCTTTGTGATATGCCTTTTGCAAGTGGATGCTTGTGAGTATAATAAATGAATTTTATTTGAAACGGACGAGGAAGTGCTTCACTATCTTGCGACCCCTTGGCATTCTACAGGTTGTGTGGATTAGGGGAGAAGTTTCTGTGGAATCTATCTTTTTTCCATGTCCGGGTTAACAAGAAGGAGCCTTATGGTCCAAAGAGGGATCCCAGAAAATTTGCAACGTGGTCCTATACAAGAAATATTGTGAATTACGTGGTGACTTTGACCCACGTCACTCTCTAGGATCAGCAGCGCCAAGAGTCCAACCAACGTATCAGAGACTTTTTTTCTTTTTGGTTTATGTGCTGTTTATAGCTTCAGTTTCAGTTGTGGATTGCAGGTGTGTGGATCTCGGCGGAGTTCCTGGTGCTTCCATAGCCCCTTTGAAGCTAAGTCTTTCCTTTCCCTTTTTGTATTTTTTTTGGGGTTCTGTGTGTTGCATTTCCCTATTGTTTGTATTAGGCCTGAAGGAGACTCCTGTTCGTCCTTCCTTTTGGAGGAACAGGTAGTCTTGTCCCTGCCATTAGTACCAGGGTCCTATAGGGCTAGATAGGACTCTAGGTATTCCTGTGTATGAACATACCTACCTCTGGGGTCTGTTTATATTGGTAGTCAGTCAGGATTTTGGTTAGGGTTTCACTAGGAGGTGTCCATTTCTCTTCCCTAGTTCTCAGGCCTGATTCCCTGTTCCCCCCTTCTCTCGTATGCTCGGTGTGGTGTTCCCTCCCACACTGAAGCGTGACAATTTCCTGTGTGACCAGTAAAGTAGAGGCAAGTAGGGACCCGGTAAGCCTCAGAACAAGAGCAACAGAGGATCATTTCTTCCTCGACAACCGATTTAAATAAGCTCATGGAAATGCACAAGTCACAGGTTGAAGGGATGTGACCAATTACTGTAGTGGGACACTTTCATGTAGGACATCTTGGGTTACCATCTCCAGAACCCTCTAAATGGCATGAATGAGCACTGACTGTGCAAGGGGCAAGATGTATAAAGGAGCAAGAGAAGAAAGTATTTTAGGAACATGGCTAATAATAATACTAAATATGGTGTCAACAATTTAGAAGTTGTTTCGTATGGAATAGTCAAACCCTACATGTTCGTGCTTAGTCACTCTTTATGAATATGACTAGGGAATATTTATTCAGCTCTCATCGTATCCACCAAATATGAAGACAAATAGAGAATAAGCTAGGAGATGGTCCTAATGGCTGGGCCACCATCAATCATGTTTATATGATATTTTATCATTTAGAAAAAGTTAATTGTGAAAAAAAAAACAATATAGATTTTTGACTCTCGGCACCCCCTGATCAACTATTGGAAGTGGGTGCAGTATTCCTGCGGGCACTGCAGCCTCCTCCTTAGCCAGTGACGTCACATCCATTGATCACTTGGCCTTTGAATAGCTTAGTCCCATTCAACTGAATTGGAATGAGCCACAATACTAAGCTCAATCACTGTATAATCTACTGCTTGGTATATGCGGAGGAATCCACAGTACTCATCCAAGTGCAGCATCCCCTTTAAACAGCGTTTCAGTGGGGGTCGCGAGGGTAGGTTATCAATATTTGATTCTCAGAAAACTCCTTTAACTAAATTGTGTCTTAAATCGTTTGACTACAATACAATGCGACTTCATCACGCCACTTAACATAAAATCTTCTTAATTAGCAGGAGGCAAGCATTACCATGAAAGTTAGAAAAAACTAAATTAAAACCAGATTACGGATTGGACAGCAAAGTAATAATGTGTTTATTAATCCAGTCTAAGGCCACAGTATGAGAGCCTCCATTAATCCTGCGTTCTACTTTCTGCTCTCTGTACCCACTGCATGTTAAGTAGGTCCAGCCATCATTGATTATTTCATAGTAAATCCTTTTTAGGGCGTTCTTCTGATACAGATCTCCAAATCCCCTGTCTAGCCATAGAGTTACCAGCATTGACTGGCCTAAGAGCCAACAACCCCAGTAGTCAGAAAGTGTGCCCCATAAAAATACAAAAATCTCAATTGTCTGCAGCCCCACCGATACTATGCCACTGCCCTGTTCCCTGCTGCTTCAAGTCCCCACTGGATCGGCACTATCTTGGTCCCATTACCACTGCAGCCAATAACTGACCTCAGCAGTCACATGTGCTTGAACGACACGTCACTGCTAGTGACGCGCTGTTAAAGTATGCATGACTTTTTACATGGAAAATACTGAATCTGTGTCTAATTCTCTGTTCTTTGCTGACCTCAGGTGGGAGCTCCTTTATCTGTTTAGATGCATATTCGTACAGTATATGTTAGAATATACATTGTATACCGATGCAGCAGGGGTAACACACAAACTCTTAACTCAAATTTCTTAACTCATTGCGTTATCTTGAAACAAAAGCCATTGAAAAGCAATTGAAGGTATTTGCTTAACGCAATTAGTTTAGATAACACGTCTCATAAAGCATGTGTGTTAACTCTACTACATCTGTACTCCATTATATACTATATCCCTATGCGTGTTTTTTGCTGCATTCTAACATTCTTATGAATACAAAATTAAAAAAATCTCACGTCAACATTTTGTGTTATGTTTGTCAGGGAAAAACGAGTAAAGAAGAAGCCCATTGCTAAGAAAACTGAAGATCCCAAGTTACCGTCCAAGTCCACAATTGCTCTTTTTGATGATGAAGTCGATCCGGATGAAGAATTGTTTAAAACGGTTTCAAATAATTCATCTAAGAGCAAGAAAACTTACAAAGGGTCTGATGGTGAGTAGAGTGTTACCTGTTACATTAAAAAACAACAAAAAATAAAACATAGATGCAAAGAATAAAGTATCTCTTGCACAATGGTGTTGGTGGATTTCTGCGCTGCTTCTTTTATTTTCAAGACCTGCTTTCTCTGCTTGTGAAGTTGCATGTTCAGTGCTCAGTGGGTGTTCCCTGTGAAGGCCCTTCCTCCATTCCGCTCTCCATCCCTTGCTTCCTCTCTCCATTTCTTCCTTCCCTTCCTTTCTCTTTCCCCACCTCCCTCCCCCCTTTCCTTCCTCTTTTCCCTCCTTCCTCTGCTCTCCCTCTCTTCCTTCCTTCCTTCCTCCCTCCTTTCTTTCCTTCCTCCCTCCCTTCCTCCTTCCGTTCTCCTATTCTTCCTTCCTTTCCTTCTTCCCTCTCTTCCTTTCCTGTGAGGTCAAATTACACATTGCATTTCTCGGTAGCTTGCAGTCATGAAGCAGCACCTGGTGTACATAGGTCTGCATAGGAGCTGTATACATAAACACATGCAAGTTTTTTTTTATGTTTGTAGCCATGATGCATACAGTAGGTACAGAGTCTGTTTACCCTTTGTACCTATGGTTTACGTTACGGCATTGACAACTACACAGTGATTCTGAGTGCATTATGTCTCTAATCGTGTGCAGGTCCAGGTGTACTGTACCTGCAGAACACATAGTACTGAGAGACCCAGTGTTTTATGGTTCTGATTGCCATGCACACAAGGCGATGGTGTCTACTAGGGTTGTCCCGATACCGATACTAGTATCGGTATCGGGACCGATTCCGAGTTTTCTCGGCGGTACTCAGCCGCCGATACCCCGCCCCGATACATAAATAGAATACTTTTTTTTTTTCCCGCAATGAATATTTTTGCGGCCCGGCAAAGATGCAGCATCGGGAGAGAGGAGGGGCTGGAGTCCGTAACTAGGGGCGGGGCCCGGTGCAGTCACTGTACTCTTACACCGGGCCCCGCCGCTCACCAAAGTATTTATAAACGTGAATCCTTATCCTGTTATTAAGTTGAACTAACGCTGCCCTCTCCCATGTTCCCCTGTATCCCCCTGTAAGCTTCAATAGCAGGCAGAGCAGACGGCAGCAGTAACGTCACTCACTGACGTAGAGCGCCTGCTCCGCCCACTTTATGAATGAAGCAGGCGGAGCAGACGCGCAACGTCAGTGAGTGACGTTACTGGTGCCGTCCGCTCTGCCTGCTATGGAAGCTTAAGTAAGTGCTGTGGGGATACAGGGGGATACAGGGGAACATGGGAGAGCGCAGCGTTAGTTCAACTTAATAACAGGATAAGGATTCACGTTTATAAATACTTCGGTGAGCGGCGGGGCCCGGTGTATTGGGGGACACTGTTATGAGGGGGATCTGTGGATGACATATAGCAGTGTCATCCACAGATCCTCCCCATAACAGTTCCATCCACAGATCCCCTATAACAGCACCATCCACAGATCCCCCACCAAATAACAATGCCATCCTCAGATCCCCCCACCCCATAACAATGCCATCCACAGATATCCCACCCCATAGCAGTACCATCCACAGATCCCCATAACAGTGCCATCCACAAATCCCCATAACAGTGCCATCCACAGATCCCCCATAACAGTGCCATCCACAGATCCCCCATAACAGTGCCATCCACAGATCCCCATAACAGTGCCATCCACAGATCCCCATAACAGTGCCATCCACAGATCCCCCATAACAGCACCATCCACAGATCCCCCATAACAGTGCCATCCACAGATCCCCCATAACAGTGCCATCCACAGATCCCCCATAACAGCGCCATCCACAGATCCCCCATAACAGTGCCATCCACAGATCCCCCATAACAGTGCCATCCACAGGTCCCCCATAACAGTGCCATCCACAGATCCCCCACATGACAGTGCGTCATCCACAGATCCCCCAAAACGGTCACATGACATTTAAAAAAAGTATCGGTATTCGGTATCGGTGACTACTTGAAAAAAAGTATCGGTACTTGTACTCGGTCCTAAAAAAGTGGTATCGGGACAACCCTAGTGTCTACTGTTTGATTTAGGACAAATTTAATACAACCTTAGTGAGATTCTTCATTTTGAGGCTTAACACATATAGAAACTGACCTCATCCTTTAGAATACAGCAGACAAATGCATTGAACATCCCTGGCAAACTGTCTTTTGATGAAAAATAATCATTACTCTAATGTGTCCATGAAAGCTGACGCTTGTAACCTGATTTTAAAGGGAATGTCCATGATAAACAGGTGACTTAGCAGCCCTGAGCTTGGTAGTATCAGGAAGTAAATTTTGCTGAGTCTTGGCCTTCACTACAACTGTTGAAGCCTATGGAGCTCTGTATAAATTGGATGAAAACCTTCTAACATAAGGCACATCTGGCACTGTTTATGTCTCAGAGGAGAAAGGATTAGGCTTGTTTAATCAAACCTAATGCTTCTAGTTCATCGGCCAGTGGTAGTTCTTTCTGAAGTTGACAAGAATCACTCTCTGGTTTAGCAACCTTCTATTACAGTCTGTCACAGGATGTCATTGGTAGTATGTGAGGGGCGACCACTCCAACTGCTGTTATGAAGGGGCCTTATTCTTCTTCTCTTTGATCCTCAGGATTTTATCTTAGAGATCTTGCATGCTCAGTACAGTCTCATTGAATCTTTTTTGGTCTGTCCTGTCAACCGGATTCTTCTAGACCTTCAAGCTAGCTTCTCGTCCAGAAGGAGGAAAACAGCTGTTTCAGGATTTTTTCCCTTCGTCAGAACAGGGCAGGTTATTGGATGCCTGGATGAGATGCCTTTGACATATCACTGGGGGGAGGGATACAGAATTTTATGAAAGATCCAGCTTGCATATGGAGACTTACTTACAGGCAATGCCCCATGAAGAAATATGCAAATTGAGTTTCCTCCAGAAGATGAAAAGCTATTTCATATTCGCCAAACACACATCTGTTGACAGCTGTTTCAGGGTTGTTGCCCCTTGACAGAACAGATGAGTGGTTGGTTAGAAGAGATGCCATAGCAGCTGGTCCTGCGGAGGTCCTTGTTCTCAATGAAGAGATTCAACTGGTATATGAAGACTTCCAAGAAATGCTCCATACGCCAACTGGTTCTCTTGAATGAGAACCAGGTACCTGCATCAAAGGCATCTCTTTCAGACAACCATTACCCTGCTCTGTATTTACGAGGGTCAGGAACCCCAAGATGGGTGTTTGAGATAGTTTTCTTCCTTCTGGAAGAGAGCTTATTTGCATTTGCCCCATTGAGCGTCGCCTGTAAGTCTCCTCACACCAGCTAGATCTCTTCATTGAGGACCAGTACCCATCCCCGAGATCGTCCAAGTTGTAAGTCGAAAGGCCACATGCACAGAAAAGCACCATTAGCCTCTATGTTCTAGGAAAAGGTGGAATTCTCAGCTCAATGAACACTACTGATGTAGACTTCTGGCCTTTATCTCTCTTTTTTCTCCACATTAGTGGTAGAATTATTCTAATTTAAACATACACTTTTATTTCTTTCCACTGACCTTTCCATGAGCTGTAGTAGACTACGAGGCATAATTTCCTTTCTGCGTCCACAACTTCCTACTTTACTGCAGACGATCGGTGGCGGTTTGGCAGTTGTGTGGCTCATGGTTTAGTAGTAAAGAACATGTAATCCCACATGTCATAACACAGATGATATACCATGCCCCTTCATGGGTTTTCCGCCTTCCTTTAAAAGGAACAGAAGCACGATGCAGATGGGAAAACCCCATGAGCGTTATTTCTTCTCTACACATTGGTATTTTTTACATAAATAATTTAGGGTCGGTTGTGTTTCCAAGTGCGACTGTAGGATCTCGATTCCTTTACTATCAGCCAAACCAAAATCAAAACAAAAATCATTTATGGGAAGGTCTGCTTAATAACAAGGGGTGATACTTAATACCATTTAGTATACTGCAGCACTATAACCAAAATCATTAACCAAAGTAGCTTTTTCCTCTGCAGTACATGTTATCCCACTTCTTAGCGTATGTTCACACGGCTAAAATCTGCCACTGATTCAACAGTGGGAAACGGGCACTTTCTGCATATAAATCCACATGCAAAGTTCTCCAACAGTTTCTCCATTGACTTCAAATAGAACCTGTCACCACAAATTGCAATGCAGCAGGTTATGGAGCAGGAGGAGCTGAGCAGATTGATATATAGTTTTATAGGAAAAGATTCAGTAAAACCTGTAATTTATACATTTATATCTTAGCTTTTTTCTACCTTCTGTGAAGAGTTATTGATACAGGAGGGAGGGGGTTACCTCTCTCTTCTCCTTCTACAGGCGCCTCTAGGCACGCGCTACACTGTGACCTGTGCACTCGCACGCACCCTACATCCTGTCCTGACTCCGTGCACTGCCAGGATTTAGTGTACTAAGACCAGGGAGTAGTGAGTAATACCAGTGCTAGTACTAGGAGCACAATGTCATGGACGTACCGAGACATACGGACGTCCCCGATCTTTGAGACTGGCAACATGTGGTTTGATTTGACATGTTTACCTTATGGATCAATAGGCGTCTGTGTTGTTTCTGGTACTGACCACACCCTTAACCTCCAGGTGTTGCTATTGTGGTCATTTAATTTTCCCTAGTTATAGTTGTTTCTCCCACAATGCTGTGCGGTTTATAGCTTTATTTGGACCTGTGGATAGCTGGTGTTTGGATCTCGGCTGAGTTCCTGGTGCTGCCATAGCTTCTTGGAAGTTAAGTGTTACCTTTCCCTTTGTATTTTGGCTTTTCTGTGTATTGCATTTCTTTATTGTTTTGTATAAGGCCTTATGGAGACTCCTGTTTATCCTTCCTTTTGGAGGAACAGGATGTCTCCTTCCTGTCATTAGTACCAGGGTCCTTTAGGGTTAGATAGGACTTTAGGTATTCCTGTGTATGAACTCGCCTACCTCTGGGGTCTGTTCATACTAGTAGTCAGTCAGGGCTTTGATTAGAGTTTTCACTAGGAGGTGTCCATCTTCCTTCCCTTGTTTTCAGGCCTTATTTCCTTTTCCCTTTCCCTCCTATGTTCGGTGGGGAGTTTCTCTCCCACACTAGAGCGTGACATTATAAACCGCCCAGACCGTTTTTGTTTCTTCGAGTGCAGCCATGGATCCAATTGCTGCACTGGCAGGACAGTTGCAAGGGCGGTCTTTGGAAGTAGCCGGCCTCCGCAAGACTGTCTCGCAGATTCAGAGACCACAGGCTGTTGGTGGTGGTGGTGGAAACAAGTCCTATCTGGAGCCTAAAGTTGCCTTCCGGGACAGGTTCTCTGGGGGACTTGATAATTTTATTTTATTTAGGGAGTCATGCAAACTGTATTTTAGGCTACCACCACCTGGGGATGAGAAACAGCGAGTCGGTGTGTTTCTTTCATTGCTTACGGGGGATGCGTTTTCCTCTGCCAACTGGATCGCAGTCTCTCCGGTCGGTGGATGAATTTTTCGAAGCTTTAGGTCTTATTAGTGATCCAGCTCAGACATCCCTGGCTGAAACCAAGCTATGTTGCCTTCGTCAGGGAGATCCTTCTGCTGAGATTTATAGCTCTGAGTTTAGGAGGTGGACTACGGATACTGAGTGGAATGATCCGGCTCTCCGTAGCCTTTTTTGTCAGGGTTTATCAAGGAGGCTGAAGGACGCTTTGGCCTTTCATGAAACTCCTGTGTCTCTGGAGGCTGCTATGTCTCTTACCATTCGCATTGATAGACGCCTGAGAGAAAGATCAAGGGGCCCCCACTCTCAGGACGTACTATCACATGATGTATCGTCCTCCTCTGACACATTGGGTGAAGATACTCCTGAGTTTAGGTCTGGCGACGAACCCATGCAGTTAGAGAGAGCTACTCCTGGATCCGCTTTTAAGCATACTGGTCGTAAGAAGGGAGTGTGTTTTTTCTGCGGACAGGAGGGACATTTTATGGGAGTATGTCCATACATTCAGCCTCAAAAAAAAAAAAAAAAAAGGACGTTTAATTCCCATCTGACTTATGGAAGGGTGAGAGGAGAGTCAGAAAATGTGCATTTGTCTTTGACTGGTAGTACCTGATTTTTCCTGACTGCTGAGGTGGCGCTAAAGTAAAAAACTGTGGGGATTGAGGTGTTTATCGACAGCGGGGCAGGAGTTGTCACCGAGTGCATTAAAATATTTCCATTTTTGCTATTGATTCTGCACCTCCAGCTCAGAAGTGTTTATCGCAAGTGGTGCATGATATCAGATTAAGAATGGGTGACTTTGATCAGGAATTTATCTCTTGTTTTGTGTTGGAGGGTCTCCCTGCTCTGGTGGTTTTGGGTTTGCCTTGGTTGAGCAAGCACAATCCAACCATCGATTGGCAAGCTAGACAGATTCTAGATTAGGGTGATTATTGCGTTGACAATTGTCTTAATACATCTTTTTCTGTTTTAACTACTAAGACATTGCCTTCATTTATATCTGATTTTGCCAACGTATTTTCTGAGAGTGGATGCCAGTATTTACCTCCACATCGGGAATATGATTGTCCTAGCAACCTTATTCCCAGAGCTAAGTTGCCCAAATCTAGGTTGTATAACCTTTCTGGACCTGAAAGACTGGCCATGAGAGAGTATATTGCCGAGAGTTTGGCTAAAGGACACCTAAGACCTTCCAAATCTCCAGTGGCAGCAGGGGTTTTTTTTGTTAAAAAAAAAAAAAAAGACAAATGTCTTTGGCCATGTCTGGATTTCCGTGAACTCTGGGGTCTGTTCATACTGTTAGTCAGGGCCACTGGAGATGCTTTAATTTTTTTCAGCTCTGAGCTGGCTACATTCTTGATTTTATCAAAACTTCTACCAGTATAGTCATTAAAGGCCAAAGGCTGTCCGGGCATGCTGGGAGTTGTAGTTTTGCAACAGCTGGAGGCACACTGGTTGGGAAACACTGCACTAGATAACTACAGGATTCTGTAGACAAGCAGAAAATGCATCCAGGAGTAAACTCGTAAACCAGGAGGCAAAATAGGCAAAGAAGATAGATTACGAAATGGTAGATTTAAAAAAAAAAAATTGCCTTAATTTGTCTAAAAGCAAAGTTGCACTTTAATGACTATACTGGTAGAAGTTTTGATAAAATCAAGAATGTAGCCACCTCAGAGCTGAAAAAAATTATACTGGAATTCTAAGTCCAATATCAAGGTTACAAGAAAAGAGGGAAAAAATATTATTATTATAACGTTTCAAAGTGTAAACTCCACACGGATAGAAAGATCAGACCATGGTTCTGCTCCATTTATGGGAGTCAAGTGCTAAAAGTGTTACCCTTAGCATGTAATTATAAACCTAATGTTATAAAGAGTTCTTATTGTTTTGTGGCAACCAAGAAAAAAAATCCTGGAACGAGGGGGTAAGGTGTTTTGTTTTAGGTTTAGGTTAACGAGGAGATGCTTTATTTGTTTTAGGTTTCTAGTGAACTGTTTGAGCCATCATCTATCTGGAGAGTGGTGTACATGTTGACTTGTCACACTCCCCCTTCCAGTCTGTTATTGGCATCATTGCAACCTTATGTAATCAACTCTTTTCTTGCCAGAGGCATGAAAAAACGTATTTTCTCAAAAAAAAAATTCAATGCATTTAATGCATTTAATTAATAAAAAGTGTTTCAAGTACTAATGTACCCCTTAAAGAGGTTATCCAGGATTTTTTTTAACCCCACCACCACCACCTAAACGTACTTTTGAAAGGATTCATACTGACCTGGTCCTCACCACTCTATTCTGGCTCTGTAGCTCTTGGGCTCTCTTCACTGGCCTTTTGGTCTCCCCCTGTGAACTTCAGCAGGGACAGAGGCACGTGTGCCACTGCAGCCTATGACTGGCCTCAGCGGAGACATCTCCCAAAGCATCACATGACCCAACAGTAAAGTGGCATGCTGCTTGGGGACAAGTCACCACTAAGGCCGCTCATTTTATTAATAAATAGTGTTTCAAGTACTAATGTAGCCCTTAAAGGGGTTGTCCAGGATTCTTTTTTAACCCCCCTTCCCGCACCACCACAACCTAAACGTACTGATCCATCATTACCTGGTCCTAACCACTCTATTCCGGCTTCACTGGCCTCATGGTCACCACCTGTCAACTTCAGCAAGGGCAGAGGCACGCACACCACTGCAGCCCATGACTGGCCTCAGCGGTGCTGTCTCCCCAAGCATCACGTGACCCAACAGTAAAGTGGCATGCTGCTTGGGGACCCGTCACCACTGAGGCCACTCATTGGCTGCAGCAGTACACGTGACCCTTTCTGTGAAGAATCTGAGAGGTATGGACCCGAAGTCCGGTAAAGAACATGGGGAACATGTAATTATAGATCTCTTCACAGGTAGCATGGGGTGGGAGCTGGATAAACCCTTTAATTATAAAAAAAAAAAAAAATGCTTGTAAGTCCTTGAGTTGTCCTCTTCTTGTTAAAGATTCTGCTTGGCTGTTTCTTGCATACTTAGCCAGTATGGACGCCATGACATCTTGGAGTAAAAGGGGTTGTGTCATTAACGCTGTGGTTTGCCAAAGGTGACAAAGGGAGACATCCCTTTTAAAGCATCTTTACAGTAGGATAATTATTTTTGGATATGCATGGAATGGCTTAGAGAGGCTAATGTTTTACTGTGTTTTTGGCTGACATGTCTGCTTGGGGAGCTGCAAATTCAGAGTTCAGTTGAGGTTCACAGTGAAGCTGCTCCCTCTACCCCTTCCTGGTCTCGGTGCTTTTGCCTCTGCCTCAGGTGAGTAATACACCTCTGCAGAATAAGGCCTTTCACATATCCATGTCCTTGATGACATTGCGACAAGATGGTCAATGGGTCATCAGTGAAGATGTCCGTGAAGGATCTGTGTTTGGTCCGTTTGTCTGTTCATTGCCCTCCGTGTGTCTTCTGCATTCCACGGACTCTGCTATGCTTAAAATTGCTTTCCAGAGCATCTCCTAGTGACACTCCGGGGTGGCATCAATGTTGTGCCCTTGCTTTTCACGAACCTATAATGTGTGTCGGGTATGTAATCACAGAAAAAATAGGGCATGCTTACGTGGTGTCACCATAGACCCACAGTCCATGGAAAACCACTGATGTGTGAATTTTAGATGCATTGGGAAGATATGCACTATAAGGATAGACTGGATGGACCTTGTGACCTTTTCTGCTGTCTATCTTCTATGTTATTATGATTGCATGTAGAAGTTGTTGTTTTTAATTATTTGCATGATTTTAATGATTTTTAGTGATAATGGTTTTCTTGTAGATATAAAATTATTTGAAGAGCAAGACCTAGGAGGGATTGTGAAACTAGGCGACTCCTTGCTGCTGCCATCTGCATGCAGTAATGATCCTTTCTTCAAACCATCAACTGCGGAGGACACGGATGCATTGTTCCGGTATGTTCCCAATAGAAATCAATAAATTTCCACCTTTTAATTTTTCCAGTGCAGATTAGAAAAGGGTTGGCTGGCTGCTATGTGAGGTCCTTGGTGCAAAATGCAGAACCCGCAGAAGAAACCTTTCTGTTCATTTGCAGTAAAAACCGTTCTAAGTGAATTTCCATTATTTAGTTTTCTAAATAGGCCCAACGTTGTTTCTCAGGACGTCAGACCTCAGTTTTTCTGGTGTAGAGCTTGAAATCCCCTTCAAAAACATTCAGTTAAATGATAAAATCCTGTCTGTCCTCAGGCATCACTAGCGGGTTCTACTGCACACTGCTGAAACATTGGAGCTCCCTCTATTGGTGACTGCTGGCAGTCAGAATTATGATATTTAAAGTTGTTTTCCGGGACCCAGCAGATCCCACAAATCCATCCTAAAGGGATTGGGCCATCTCACACATTGGTGGCATATTGCTAGGATATGCCACCAATGTCAGATAGGTGCAGGTCCCACCCTCTGTGACCCGCCCCTATCTCTAGATCGGGGTCCCCATGGCGAAGAGCGCACCCCGCTCTCCATTCACGTCTATGGGATATGTAAAAAGGGCTAAGAGTATAATGAGTCAGTGCAAAATTCACAAGCAACACATTTAGTGTGTATTGTGTCCTGAGAGATGCTCTTGGGCTGGAGGCCTATCCCATATATTTAGTGGCACGAGTTCTGGCCAACTTCAGTAGAACCTGGCCCTGCAGCGTCTGATTTGCAAGAAAGACACGAGTCACTTGTTTAATGCTGTCAGTCAGCCAAATGTATGCTCGTTCAGTACAACCAAAGAAAGTCAGACCTGCCTGAACCATGTGTCCTTCAACTTCAGACGTTTGGCATGGGTCAGCCAGTCCACATGATTTTCTGTTGTAATTATTCATCTCTAATTCCTCTATGACCCTCAAGAGTTTTGGGTGGCTTTCTAGGAACTGTTTGGGTACATCAAACCATTTTATAGCTGACTTAGGGTACTTTCACACTAGCGTTTTTCTTTTCCGGCATTGAGTTCCGGCACAGGGGCTCTATACCGGAAAAGAACTGATCAGGCATAGCCCCATGCATTCTGAATGGAGAGTAATCCGTTCAGGATTCATCAGGATGTCTTCAGTTCAGTCATTTTGACTGATCAGGCAAAAGAGAAAACCGTAGCATGCTACAGTTTTATCTCCGGCGAAAAAAACGGAACACTTGCCTGAATGCCGGATCCGGCATTTTTTTCCATAGGAATGTATTAGTGCCGGATCCGGCATTCAAATTGCCGCACTGACGGATCCGGTATTCCGGTCTGCGCATGCGCAGACATTTAAAAGTGTGAAAAAAATAAATACCGGATCCGTTTTGCCTGATGACACCGGAAAAACGGATCCGGTATTGCAATACATTTTTCTGACTGATCAGGCATTTTTCTGACTGATCAGGATCCTGATCAGTCTGAAAAATGCCTGATCAGTCAGAAAAAATGACATGCGTTTGCATTCAGTTTGCCTGATCAGGCAGACAGTTCAGGCAACGGAACTGCCTGCCGGAATCAAACAACGCGTGTGAAAGTACCCTAAAAAGTTGACAACAAGGATATGGGTTTGGTCCCTTAGGAGTGAAACAGAACCAAAGGGAAGACATTAAAGGGCATCTGTCAGTAGATTTGTATCTATGAAACTGACTGACCTGTTCCATGGCAGCTGAAGGCATCTGTGTTGGTTCCATGTTTATATTTGTCCGCATTGCTGATAAAAATGAAGTTTTAATATATGCAAATGAGCCTCTAGGAGCAACGGGGGCGTTGCCATTACACCTAGAGGCAATGTTCTCTCTGCAACTGCCGTGCCCTTTGCCCTTTGATTGACAGGGCCAGGCAGGCATGATGACGTTTTCATTGCCTGGCCGTGTCAATCAAAGCGCAGAGGGTGCAGCATTTGCAGAGAGAGCAGAGCCTCTAGGTGTAACAGCAACGCCCCAGTTGCACTGTGAGGCTAATTTGCATATATTAACACCTCATTTTTCTTAGCAATGTGGACACATAAGAACAGGGGACCAACACAGATGTCTTCAGCTGCCAAGTGCACATGTAACAGGTCAGCCAGTGTCATAAGGACAAACCTGCTGACAGATGCCTTTTAAACTACGCATAGTTGTTTCTGGAATAATTTCAACCTAATAGTTTGTATCCATGGGCCCATATATATTTTTGTGTAGCCTAAGTTTCCAATCTTATTACAGAAATCATCATGGAAATAAATTCCATTTTGGTAGGACAGTTGGTTAATATCTAGCAATTGAAACACTTTTCCACTACATGGTACCGGCTTGCCTCTACTCAGTTTTGTTACCAAATATTTGGTTTTCCACAGTGGTTATGGTACCCCCTCAGTGTAGCTGGTAGCAGTATAGTGACCATTCCCTCTGACCAATCTCTAGCCAGCATTGTGGGCATGCGACCTTATGGTACACCTTAGCTGAATTGGAACATCCTCAGATGTGGTTCCAAAAACTTTCAACAAGTTGAGTTGGTCCATGCAGTGGAGAAGGGGCTTTAGTTTCCTTGCCCTGGTATAGCATTCAAAGAATTCCCAATGATACTCCAGTTAATACTCCAGTGAGTTCGCTCCCAAGAGACCCAGTATACAGTACAGACCAAAAGTTTGGACACACCTTCTCATTCAAAGAGTTTTCTTTATTTTCATGACTATGAAAATTGTTGATTCACACTGAAAGGCATCAAAACTATGAATTACCACATGTGGAATTATATTCATAACAAACAAGTGTGAAACAACTGAAAATATGTCATATTCTAGATTCTTCAAAGTAGCCACCTTTTGCTTTGATTACTGCTTTGCACACTCTTGGCATTCTCTTGATGAGCTTCAAGAGGTAGTCCCCTGAAATGGTTTTCACTTCACAGGTGTGCCCTGTCAGGTTTAATAAGTGGGATTTCTTGTTTATTAATGGGGTTGGGACCATCAGTGGCGTTGAGGAGAAGTCAGGTGGATACACAGCTGATAGTCCTACTGAATAGACTGTTAGAATTTGTATTATGGCAAGAAAAAAGCAGCTAAGTAAAGAAAAACGAGTGGCCATCATTACTTTAAGAAATGAAGGTCAGTCAGTCAGCCGAAAAATTGGGAAAACTTTGAAAGTAAGGGCTATTTGACCATGAAGGAGAGTGATGGGGTGCTGCGCCAGATGACCTGGCCTCCACAGTCACCGGACCTGAACCCAATAAAGATGGTTTGGGGTGAGCTGGACCGCAGAGTGAAGGCAAAAGGGCCAACAAGTGCTAAGCATCTCTGGGAACTCCTTCAAGACTGTTGGAAGACCATTTCAGGGGACTAACTCTTGAAGCTCATCAAGAGAATGCCAAGAGTGTGCAAAGCAGTAATCAAAGCAAAAGGTGGCTACTTTGAAGAACCTAGAATATGACATATTTTCAGTTGTTTCACACTTGTTTGTTATGTATATAATTCCACATGTGTTAATTCATAGTTTTGATGCCTTCATAGTCATGAAAATAAAGAAAACTTTGAATGAGAAGGTGTGTCCAAACTTTTGGTCTGTACTGTACATCTTTTGAGGGGTCTTCAGAAATCTGTAGGCCGCTTATCTTCTGTGAGGAATAAAAGGGATCAGGCATGTTGAGAATCAGCAAGACAGATCATCTGTGGTGGGAAAGTCGCCATCCCCCATACACATAAGATAGTCAGTCAGTCCTGCTGAAATCTTTGGGTTTGTCTGACTTTGCTCTTATGCGTATGGTCACCTATAGGCTCGTCTAGTATATTGTAGGGAATGGATGACGCATTTTGAGCTCAGAGAGATTTTTACCGTAATGGCCCATGCATCCCTGGCTTTGTGCTGAGATAATCAGGAAAACAGTTTACTCCTGGGTGGTTTTCCAGGACCAGAAGAGTCAGTTATACAGTGAAACTGGTGAGGAGATTATAAGGGAGAAGGTCTCCAGGATATTGTTTGATAACACAGACAGTACCGAGCCAGACACCACTACACAGTGACTTTTTCTCCGTGCGGGAAAGATGAGTCACAGGCATGGGCTTTTACATAACAGTCATATTATAAGAGGCTCAGGGCATATCTGCTTTTTATCTCCCTGAGTAATTTACTTGAGAGACATTATCAGGAAAACCACAACACAGGTTACTGGTAGTAGTGAATGGACACCTTTGGGGTAATTTCTTTTTATTGTTGCATTCTACTCATTTTTTCAATTGGTCTTTATTAAAAAATTTTTTTACAGTTTTTGCTCCACAGCTTTCACTTTAGGCCACTTTCACACTCACATTTGTTGTGGATCCGTCATGGATCTGCACAGACTGATCCGTTCAGATAATACAAACATCTGCATCCGTTTAGAACGGATCCGTTTGTATTATCTTTAACATAGCCAAGACGGATCCGTCATGAACACCATGGAAAGTCAATGGAGGACGGATCCATTTTATATTGTGTCAGGACGGATCCGTTTGGCTCAGTTTAGTCAGACGGACACAAGCAGCGTTTCGGTGTCCGCCTCCAAAGAAGAATGGAGACAGAACGGAGGCAAGCGGAAGCAAACTGATGCATTCTGAGCGGATTCTTTTCCATTCAGAATGCATTAGTGCCAAACTGATCCGTTTTGGACCGCTTGTGAGAGCCCTGAACGGATCTCACAAACGGAAAGCCAAAACGCCAGTGTGAAAGTAGCCTTACTTGCATTTGCACACTAGCAAGCTCTCACCTTTACACTGCCCTAGCTCCTTCTGAAGCCCTTATCTCTGAACTCCTGACAGCTCATAAACATTTCATTTAAGCTGATATCAGTTTACCTTAACTTACATGAGTGTTAAAGGGGTCGTTCCATCTCAGACATTGAGGGCATATTGCTAGGATATTCCCCTAATGTCTGATAGGTGCACCTATACTTAGAACGGAGCCGGCAAAGTCCCGGAAGACGCACAACGCATGCGTGGCTGTCTTCCATTCATTCCTATTTCCGTCAGCCCCAAACAAGTGAATCGAGCAGTGGCTGCGCTTGCGTGCTTCATTTCCCATTCATTTCAATGGGACTTCCGAAAATAGCTGAGCGGGTCGCTCGGCTATTTTCAGCGCTTCCATAGGAATGAAAAGAGGGTGGCCGTGCATGCACAGTGCGCCCTCCGGCACTTTGACGGCTTCGTTCTAAGTTTAGGTGTGGGTCCCAGAGGTGGGACCCGCACCTATCAGACATTGGGGGCGTATCCTAGCAATATGCCCCCAATGTCTGAGATGGTACAACCCCTTTAATGAGCTGTCAGGAGTTCAGAGATAGAAGTACAGATCGAGCCAGGGCAGTTCCTTTAGCGGATTCAGTGTGAAAGAGAGAGCCTGCTAGTTTGCAAATGCACTTAAAGTGAAAGCTGTAGCGGAAAAACTGTTGAAAATTATTAATAAAGATCAATAGGAAAAACAATTTTTAGTGGAAAGTGAGTAAAATGCAATAATAATAAAATTGCCCACAAAGGTATCCATAGCTTTTAAAGATGGCGTCTAGTTTAGAGTTCGGTCATTTATGACCTTCGTCTGTTTGAGAGAAGGGCAGCTTTGGAGGAACAAACCTGTTATGCACTACACAAACCACCCATTGATGTTAATAGGTACAGTGTAATGCTACGTTTATCCTGTGGTGGCGCTGCAGGATAAATGAATACTTTCTGGCCCGTTCCCTAACTGACTACTGGAGTTTGAAGCAGCAGAATACTCGCCCTTCCTCCTCCCTGTCTTTAGTAGCAGACAACCCTATTAAGTCCCCGTACATATTAAATTCCATATACTGCTGATACTATTGTCTTCAGTCCCCTTCCTGAGGACACAAACGTGTCTTGCAGTGGCGTAACTAGAAATGACTGGGCCCCACAGCAAATTTTTGAACGGGGACACCTGGCAACCCCATTCAACATCTTCTTTGCAACCCCCTCCTCCCGTTCCTCCCCACTCCTGTGGATAGTGAAGATTGCTCTCTCAGACCAGGCCCGGCGGACTCAGATACTGTGTGTCATGTCACTGTATATACTGTCACTATATATAATGATATATAATGTCATTGTATAATACCTGACAATCAAATATTTTATTTCTTCTCCTGGGTGGGCCCCTGGTGAGTCCAGGATCAGTAGCAAACGCTTAAACTGCTTCCATCCATGGTGTCTTGCATTTATTATTCTTCCCAATGTTAAAATGAACAGTCATTTTCAGCAAGACCAAATGTTGATGTGTTGGGGATAAAGGGTCACAGTGATGACTATGGCCGACTGTAGTATAATATGGATAAAGAGGTTTAAAGAGGTTGTCCCACAAAAATATTCTACTTTTTTCAAGCCAGCACCTGGATCTGAATACTTTTATAATTGCATGTAATTAAAAATTTACAATAGCCAGTGAGATATTCAATAAAACTTATCTGTATAGCGCCACCTGCTGTTTTTTTTTTCTTATTTCTCTGGCCTCCTCAGTGAGGTGGTCGCACATGCTCAGTTCCATTCTTCAACTGGCCATAGCCACATCTACTGTTAGAAGCTGTGACAGTTACAGGGAGAGACCTGCAGCAGAAAGGACACATCCCCTGAGCTGTGATGAGCAGAGAGCTGATACAGAAAGAACATACCCCCTGAGCCGTGGCAGAGAGCTGCAGCAGAAAGGAGACTTCCCCTGAGCTTTCATGGGGAGAGAGATGATGTACAAAGGAGCTGTGAAAGAGAAAGAGGTACAACAGAAAGGACACGCACCCTGTGTTACCAGCTTGAACTAAATCTAGCAGAGCAATGAATGGGAAGATCTCTGGATCCATGTTATATCATATCAGATTTTTTACACTAACCATTAAATGCATGACACTACACATAAACAGTGTGTTATGATCAGTGACCGGGGTGTCCATGCTTTATCATTTAGACAAAGGTAAAACAAATTGCTCATGAACTCTGCTCCAGTTTTCCAGCAGAATTCCAGAACTGTCCCACTAAGTACATATTTGTCACTGTTCCAGTGAAAATTTTGGTCATAAGTTGATGTCAGATGAACATTGTGTTATTGGAACAAACTGTTAGAAAAGACTGAAGCTGAAATCCTGATTGATTTCTGCAGACATGGGCCAGATATATTTAGGTTTCTATGGCATAAGGCATCTGAAGAATTATTTCAGTAATGCCTCAAAAGCTATATGTGCAGTACCCCAGAGAAGGGGGGTATTTGCCAATGGTTTGTTGTTTAATGTTATGCCATGTATTGTACCCGGCATAGAATAGTATGGATGCACAGCCAGGGTTAACAATTCTGGCTCAGCCCTCGTAGGAGGTTAGATGTGGGCTGGCCCCACACCTGTGTATAGTAAGAGTTTGTGGAGAGAGAAAGTGGTGCCTTATGCTCCCTCTTCTTGGGCCCAAGAAAGCTACAGAGACTAATAGATCTCTGCAAGATCTACAAAAGGAGAATGACAAAGAAGAGAATTGGAGAACTTGCATGGCAAGTGTTACCAAAAGCTGCTAAGAGTTTACTGCTTGTGAAGGACACTGTTAAGACACCCATCTGGGAGAGAATCGCACTGTGTAACATTGGAACTGTGTCTGCAATAGCTGCATGTACTACAACTCCCATTTTGCACTTGAGTAAAGAGAGACATTTATTCTTCTACCTCTGGCCTGGTTTTCTGATTGCTACACTATATGGTGGTCATTGCACTCTAGACACCCTGCCTTGCACCCATAGAGACAAGCCCCTCACTCCCCTACCCTGGCTTTGGAATAAAAAGAAAAAAAGAAAGAACAAGATCTCCTGAGTGATCATTGTTCGTTTCTGAGACTCTACGGGCGACCCAGGCGCAGGAGGTGTGATGTGGGTGTCTTGAGCTTTATCCCACATTACCCTCCTGGGTGAAGTGAGTCACTAAAATTTTGATTTTATATCTGCATATTATTGTTTTTACCATTGCTTTATCATATATGAATTGATCCTGAGAATATATACATCTTGTGAGTGTGTAAGTATTGCGACTTCACTTGCGTACATCCAACGATTTAAGCCTTTGTCTTTGGGCTATATACTATCCCAATCCTAGACACTAGGGAATTTGGCGCCTTCTCTGTGGTCCTTTTTAGCGTCTCCACGCAACATCACTCTTTTCTTTTGCACCCATAGAGACACTTAACACCACGGCCTCCCAGCTACTATCAGGCAGGAGCCCCAGAATCGTGGTGTGCCCCTAGGGAAGAAAGGGTGCCCCCTTCCTTTCACTGCATGGCCCTAAGGAGTAACAGGGTGAGGAAAGCCACTGTGATTGACTGTAAGCCAGAGCCACTACCACTTCCATCCACCACTATGGCTCCTCAGGGGCTCGCTGCACATATATCATACACTATAGATTGGAAAGCTGAAAATAGATGAAGGTCCATCAAGTTCAGCCCATCTACCAGCCTGATCCACAAAAACTCCCATGAGGGAGTTGGCAACTCCTTTTTCCAACTTTCACAGCATTGTGTAGCAGATAGTTGCAAAGTCACACTGTTTTTACAGTAAAGAATATCTGTTTATGCTGATGGTGAAACCTTCCTTCCTTCCTCTGTTTGGACATAGCGGATGTACCCTTGTCATAGTTGCAAGCCCGCAGAGACTGGCCAGATCTCTGTGTTGATAATCAATATATTCACACAACAGAGTCTAAAGTAACTGCCCTATCGTCATACGTAAAGGGTCAGGTCAGACATCATATAGTGCATGACAATACCTTTCTAATAAAGCTAGAACCAGCCCTGTACCTCACTTGGATCCAGAGATCTCCTGAGTCCAATTGCTCTGCTAAATTTGTTTTAATTTGGCAACTCAGGGGCCGTATCCTTTCTGCTGCAGCGCTCTCCCTATCATAGCTCGGGGGGGAGTTTCTTTTCTGCTGCCGAAATATGAAGATATGGTGGGTGACAGATGAAGATCTATAGCGAGTGCGGGCGACCACCTCAGTGTGGTGGACAGGAAATAAGGAAAAGAAAAAAAAGAAGGTGGAGCTATACAGATAGATTAAATTGAATAGCTCAGTGGCTATTCTCAATTTTTACTTACGCGCAATTACAAATGTATTCAGATCCATTTGATGGTTTGAAAAATGTTGAATATTTTCCGTGGGACAGCCCCTTTAACCCCTCATGAAGTTATGGACTTTCTTGGTTGGAGCTCCTAGAGTCATCACCAATAAACAGGGATTGTGCTACTTTACATGTGTGGAGGTTAGGATAATCATGGTCAGTACCAAGAAGGCGACCAGGCCATAGTCTGAAAATGGAGCTGGGGTTGATTCACAAACTACAACAGCAGGGTGCTAAGAGTAAGTTAGAAGGGCCAGGGCAGGAGCGAAGTCAGGACATAGTGCCTACCTTGGTTATGGACTGTCTAACACACCAATCAGGCAGGGTCTGGAGGGCAGTATGTTGCCAAATGGCCACATTATCGGATGTGGTGGAGCATGGAGTTCAGTATGGATCAGTATTTGATGCATATTTAGGTTTCTGGTTCTAGAATTTACATTTGATGTTCAGCATTTCTTTATTTTGCCTGCAGAGTCGAAGAAGATCTGGAGAAACTTTTAAATCTTGGAATGAAGACAAAGAATAAGCCAAAGCCCCAAATACCTGCCAAGCCCACATTTCTGAAGGAGTCGAAGAATTTGGCCAGCCTGCCAAGCATGGACACAAAGCCCTCAGAAACCAATGTGGACGACATGGACGAGTCAGACATCCTTCGGTACATTAAAGAGAACGAGTCTGCAGACAGTGACTCACTCAGTCTCTTTTAAAGGACTTGTGCTGATCTTGCTTTCCTTTTGAAGTGTCCTTTAAGCCCTATTTAAGCAGCTGCCTTTTTAGCTACCTCCCCTAGTGATTAGGCAGGTAGGCAGAATGTTAATAAACTGTAGAGCAAAAGTCAATCATGAAATTGTTGATGTACTGCAACTTCCAGCAGGCCTTACAATCAGCCCTTGAAGGGACCAGTGGTCTGGTTAAGAAACAAAATTTTAAATACGTTATTAGAGAAAGTTCAAAGATGGAGGAGGGGGGCTGTATTCAGAATCTTAATCTGTTAGCTAGAAAGTGTACATCCCACTCTGGAGGACCCAACACTAATTGATGTCAATGGATACCATGTAGTACTACATTTCCCCTATGGTGGCGCTGCAGGGGATTTGAACATTTACTTTCAGTTCCCCAACAGATTACTGCTTATCAGTTAAAAATTCTGTGATCAGCTCACCATTGTGGGGAGGTCCCATCTTACAAAAAGTATTGTCGTACGTGGACAACCCCTTTAATAGAAGAGGATCCTGTGTCCAGGTCCATGATCTATTAGCTGGAGCAGAAAGTGACTACAAAGAACTTTTATCTTAGGGTGCATTCACACGAAGATATTTTCAGTCCGTGTCTGATCCGCATTTGTTGTGGATCACATGTGCTGTCTGCGTCCGTGCAGCTGAGCCGCAAATTACAGAACATGTCCTATTCTTGTTTGTCTTTTGGACAAGAATTGGCATTTTTTGCAATGGAGCCTGCAAAATGTGCCGGATGCATACTGACTACCTACCGTACATCTGTATTTTTCAGAGCCACGATTTGTGGACCTGAAAGCTGATACGGTCATGTGAATGTAGCCTTATTCTGGAGGACTCAGCGTGTGTGCACTGAATGGGCAGTGCATTGTGTAATGTCCCCTGTGGTGGTGCTGTCAGGCTCTCCACCTGAAGTGTTGCCTACTAGTGTTGAGCGAACTTCTGTCTAAAGTTCGGCTTCCGGTTAGCGGAGAATCCCGATATGGATTCCGAATTCCGTTGTGGCCCGTGGTAGCGGAATCAATAATGGCCGATTATTGATTCCGCTACCACGGACCACAACGGAATTCGGAATCCATATCGGGATTCTCCGCTAACCGGAAGCCAAACTTTAGACGCCGAACTTAAAACAGAAGTTCTCTCAACACTATTGCCTACATCCTTGAAGAGCGTGGACAGTGACTGATATCAGGAGATCCTTTGCTACATCGTTTTTAAATGGGGTGGTCCAAATTAGACTAATGGCGTAGCCCAATACTTCACCTATAAATCTCAAATTATTCTATGCAGTCAGTCCAATGAGTACTCTAATTAAAACATAGGTCTTAATCTTTATAGTAAAGCATAACTAAGACTTATCAATAAATATGCAAATCATGTCTGTGATCGCTTTACGTAGTAAATTACATGTTTTATAGCTACTTTTACCTGTGTTGGCTACACTTTTTTTTTTCCTTAGAGAGGACCCGTCATCTCTCCTGACTTGTTTGTTTTAGTAACTACTTGCATTCCTCATTTAATACCAAATTTAAAGCATCTATTCTGTTGTGTCGTTCCTCTATTATTCCTACTAGAATGCTAGGACTGAATTGCCAGCAGTCTGAATGTCATCAGTTGGGTGGGTGTCCCTGCACAGTCTGACACTATCCAATCAATCCAATGTCAGACTGTGCAGGGACACACCCCAACTGATAATACCCACATGGGCCTTTATTGCTGGAAATTCACTCATAAACTTCTAGAAGGAATAATAGAGGAATAGCACGACATAAAGACATGTGAGAAGAGGTGACAGGTCTTCTTTAAAACTGTTTTATGTTTACCTTGATATTTTCTGGAGATCTTAAGCAATTAAATGTGACAAATATGGAACAATAAAGACATGGAGGATATTTTTCACTGTCCTATACCCGTGTTCGAGCAGTGCGGAAAAATATCCAGATCCCTTTTTTTCCCTGCAGCATGACTCTGTGTGACATCATTGTTGTCTTGAATCACCTCCATCTGACGCCCTAGGATGTAACAAAGAATTCGTCCTTCAAGGGTCAAATAATAACTGAAAAAAATGAGATTTGCTCACCGCTCTTGTCATAAACTTGTAGCATCCAGACCTGAGTGGACGGAGAATTCCTGAACCAGAGACGGGCACTGATGGGGAATTCCAATGTAAAAAAAAATTAGATTTCTCCAGAGCGCCATAAAAATCAACTCTTTATCGTAAATTAATAAAAAAAAAACGTCTTGTACAAAAATCTAAAAAATAAAAAAATTACGTGTTTCGGACACAGTAGGACTTGTCCTTCTTCATGGCAAGCCAGGGTTCCCTTCTGTGCAGATTCTGGGACAATTCATGGCAACACTGCTTTGAATTTACCGTATGTTCAGAAGATGTTCCGGAGCGATGATTTGAGATTTCTTCTAAGTTTCAGGAACCCTATGATTTGGAGTAGGCATGAGCGAATCGACTTTGGATGAAACATCCGAAGTCGATTCACTTAAAACTTTGTATCAATACTGTACGGAGCGAGTGCTCGGTTACAGTATTAGAATGTATAGGCTCCTATGAGCCGAAGTTATGACTTTGCGAAGTCTCGCAAAACTTTGCTTAATAACTTCATAAATTGATTTCTATGGGAAAAAAAAACATTTCCCGAACTCTGGTTCGGTTCCAAGTGGCACCTGTTTTTTTACAGTAGAAATCAACTTATGAAGTTATTACGCGAAGTCTCACGAGACTTCGCGAAATAATAACTTCAGCTCATAGGAGCCAATACATTCTAATACTGTACGGAGCGAGCGTTACAGCCGAAGTCAATTCGCTCATCCCTAATTTGGAGGTTTACCTGGGATTACACTTTAAGGGAACCTGTCATGAACTTTATGCTGCCCATACTAACGGCAGAATAAAGTAGAGACAGATGAGTTGATTTCAGCGGTCGGTCATTTATTAGTTAAAAGTAAGTGGTTGCCGAGAACCAACACCACAATCATTGCAGACTGGGCCTGGAAAAGAGTCACGGCCACCTGAGAAGAGTCCTGGTTATTCATGAATTCTTGCCTTCCCTGCCCACCTGCTGATGGCTAACAGTCTTCTACCTAGATTTCTTCCTTTCTCTCTAGGAGAGAACTGCCAGTCATCAGCAGATGGGCGAGAGAGCAGGAGATTATAATAACCAGGACTCTTCTCAGGTAGATTTGACTCTTTTCAAGGCCTGGGCTGCAATGATTATGATGCTGGTTCTCGGCAACCACTTACTTTTAGCTCATGAGTGACACACCGCTAAAATCAGCATTTCTGTCACTAATTTATGCTGCCCTCAGTGAGGTCATCATAAAGTTGATGACAGGTTCCCTTAAATGGCTATGTACACCTTTGAGGGCAATTTTTTTTTATTATTATTGATTTGTAGTTTGGGCTAAATAAAAATAATTATTGGTCTTTATTAAAACAATATTGCTTCCCTTTTTCTGTACAGAGCTGACATGGTCTAGAACAGGCATGCTCAACCTGTGGCCCTCCAGCTGTTGTAAAACTACAACTCCCACAATTCCCTGCTGTAGGCTGATAGCTGTAGGCTGTTCGGGCATGCTGGGAGTTGTAGTTTTGCAACAGCTGGAGGGCCGCAGGTTGAGCATGCCTGCAGAAGCACCCTTTGGATTTATTGTCTTTTCTGTCATCTGGGGAGCAGACTGACTCCTTATCTCTGCTCTATGAGATTATAAACACTCATTATAGCTCAGTTCTAATCTTACTGATAAGAATGTGGATTAAATAAGTGTTTGACCTCTTAGTAGTTTAGAGAGAAGGGTTATTAGATGACTGGCAGAAAGTGAAAGTACCAGTCACACAGTTAGAAAAACAGTTAACCCTTTGTGATTGAACAGCTCAATATTTTAAATAAAGGCCAATTGAAAAAAAGATTTTAGCCAAAAATATAGCTACCGTAAATATGCAATAGGCCCAATGATGGGTCATCATTAGAGTTGAGCGAACACCTGGATGTTCGGGTTCGACAAGTTCGGCCGAACTTTCGAAAAATGTTCGGGTTCGGGATCCGAACTCGACCCGAACTTCATCCCGAACCCGAACCCCATAGAAGTCAATGGGGACCCGAACTTTTGGGCACTAAAAAGGCTGTAAAACACACCCGGAAAGGGCTAGAGGGCTGCAAAAGGCAGCAAAATGTAGTTAAATCCCCTGCAAACAAATGTAGATAGGGAAATGATGAGTTAACATAAAATAAATAAAAATTAAACAATATTAATTGGAGTGAGGTCCCATAGCACAGAATCAGGCTTCAAGTCACCCACCAATGGAGAAGGTCACTTACTATTATTTTGACCACAGCACCCAGACAAAGGAGAGAGGTCCCACAGCAGAGAACCAGGCATCATATCACCCACCACAGGAGTAGGCCACCATTTAGTTACTTTGACCCCTACACCCAGACGGAGGAGAGAGGTTACACAGCAGAGAATCAGGCATTTAGATCACCCACCACAGGAGTAGGCCACCATTGAATCAGACCCCGGCAACCATGTCAGATGGCACAAGCATAAGCTTTATATCAATCAGCACAGGAGAAGGCGACTTTGACAGACTTTGACCCCTACACCCGGACGGAGGAGAGAGGTTTCAAAGCAGAGAATCAGGCATTTAGATCACCCACCACAGGAGTAGGCCCCAATTTAATGGGACCCCGGCAACCATGTCAGATGGCACAACCATCAGCTTCATATCAATCAGCACAGGAGAAGGCGACTTTGAAAGACTTTGACCCCTACACCCAGATGGAGGAGAGAGGTTTCACAGCAGAGAATCAGGCATCATATCAACCACCACAGGAGAAGCCACCATTTAGTTACTTTGACCCCTGCACCCAGGAAGAGGAGAGAGGCACCACAGCACATATTCTGGCATCATATCAGCCACCACAGGAGAAGCCACCATTGAGTTACTTTGACCCCCGCACCCAGGAAGAGGAGAGAGGCACCACAGCACATATTCTGGCATCATATCAGCCACCACAGGAGAAGCCACCATTGAGTTACTTTGACCCCCGCACCCAGGAAGAGGAGAGAGGCACCACAGCACATATTCTGGCATCATATCAGCCACCACAGGAGAAGCCACCATTGAGTTACTTTGACCCCTGCACCCAGGAAGAGGAGAGAGGCCCCACAGCACATATTCTGGCATCATATCAGCCACCACAGGAGAAGCCACCATTTAGTTACTTTGACCCCTTCACCCAAACAGAGGAGAGAGGTTCCACATCAGAGAATCAGGCATCATATCAACCACCACAGGAGTAGGCCACAATTTAATGGGACCCCGGCAACCATGTCAGATGGCACAACCATCAGCTTCATATCAATCAGCACAGGAGAAGGCGACTTTGAAAGACTTTGACCCCTACACCCAGACGGAGGAGAGAGGTTTCACAGCAGAGAATCAGGCATTTAGATCACCCACCACAGGAGTAGGCCCCCATTGAATCAGACCCTGGCAACCATGTCAGATGGCACAACCATCAGCTTTATATCAATCAGCACAGGAGAAGCCACCATTGAGTTACTTTGACCCCTGCACCCAGGAAGAGGAGAGAGGTCCCACAGCACATATTCTGGCATCATATCAGCCACCACAGGAGAAGCCACCATTGAGTTACTTTGACCCCCGCACCCAGGAAGAGGAGAGAGGCACCACAGCACATATTCTGGCATCATATCAGCCACCACAGGAGAAGCCACCATTGAGTTACTTTGACCCCTGCACCCAGGAAGAGGAGAGAGGCCCCACAGCACATATTCTGGCATCATACTAACCACCACAGGAGAAGCCACCATTGAGTTACTTTGACCCCTGCACCCAGGAAGAGGAGAGAGGTTCCACATCAGAGAATCAGGCATCATATCAACCACCACAGGAGTAGGCCACAATTTAATGGGACCCCGGCAACCATGTCAGATGCACAACCATCAGCTTCATATCAATCAGCACAGGAGAAGGCGACTTTGAAAGACTTTGACCCCTACACCCAGACGGAGGAGAGAGGTTTCACAGCAGAGAATCAGGCATTTAGATCACCCACCACAGGAGTAGGCCCCATTGAATCAGACCCTGGCAACCATGTCAGATGGCACAACCATCAGCTTTATATCAATCAGCACAGGAGAAGCCACCATTGAGTTACTTTGACCCCTGCACCCAGGAAGAGGAGAGAGGTCCCACAGCACATATTCTGGCATCATATCAGCCACCACAGGAGAAGCCACCATTGAGTTACTTTGACCCCCGCACCCAGGAAGAGGAGAGAGGCACCACAGCACATATTCTGGCATCATATCAGCCACCACAGGAGAAGCCACCATTGAGTTACTTTGACCCCTGCACCCAGGAAGAGGAGAGAGGCCCCACAGCACATATTCTGGCATCATACTAACCACCACAGGAGAAGCCACCATTGAGTTACTTTGACCCCTGCACCCAGGAAGAGGAGAGAGGCCCCACAGCACATATTCTGGCATCATATCAGCCACCACAGGAGAAGCCACCATTGAGTTACTTTGACCCCGCACCCAGGAAGAGGAGAGAGGCACCACAGCACATATTCTGGCATCATATCAGCCACCACAGGAGAAGCCACCATTGAGTTACTTTGACCCCCGCACCCAGGAAGAGGAGAGAGGCACCACAGCACATATTCAGGCATCATATCACACACCACAGGAGAAGGCCTCTTTCAGTGATTTAGGCCTTTGGACCCAGACAGAGGAGAGAGGCACCACAGCACATATTCTGGCATCATATCAGCCACCACAGGAGAAGCCACCATTGAGTTACTTTGACCCCTGCACCCAGGAAGAGGAGAGAGGCCCCACAGCACATATTCTGGCATCATATCAGCCACCACAGGAGAAGCCACCATTTAGTTACTTTGACCCCTGCACCCAGGAAGAGGAGAGAGGCACCACAGCACATATTCTGGCATCATATCAGCCACCACAGGAGAAGCCACCATTTAGTTACTTTGACCCCTTCACCCAAACAGAGGAGAGAGGTTCCACATCAGAGAATCAGGCATCATATCAACCACCACAGGAGTAGGCCACAATTTAGTTTATTTGACCCCTGCACCCAGGAAGAGGAGAGAGGCCCCACAGCACATATTCTGGCATCATATCACACACCACAGGAGAAGGCCTCTTTCAGTGATTTAGGCCTTTGGACCCAGACAGAGGAGAGAGGTCAGAGATTAGCTTCATATCCCCCAGCACAGCAGAAGACCGCTTTATTTGACTTAGGCCTCAGCACCCAGACAGAAGACAGAGGTAGCATGGCAGAGGTTATGGCTTCATGTCACCCGTTAGTTTAACCGGCCATTTTCATCTGGTTAGGCCCCGGCGCCCAGACAGAGAAGAGTTTCATTCAACTGTGGGTTTCATAAAATTTGTATCAAATAAAGAAGTGGCCCGTAGCACAACAAGACATGTTTTAGGCAGTTAATAAGGACTACTCTGCACAAGGGAGGGACAGGTCCTGTGGGATCCATGCCTGGTTCATCTTTATGAAGGTCAGCTTGTCCACGTTGGCTGTGGACAGGCGGCTGCGCTTGTCAGTAATGACGCCCCCTGCCGTGCTGAATACGCGTTCAGATAAAACGCTGGCCGCCGGGCAGGAAAGCACCTCCAAGGCATAACATGCTAACTCTGGCCACGTGGACAATTTCGAAACCCAGTAGTTGAATGGGGCCGAACCATCCGTCAGGATGTGGAGGGGTGTGCAGACATACTGTTCAACCATGTTAGTGAAATGCTGCCTCCTGCTAACACGTTCCGTATCAGGTGTCGGTGCAGATAGCTGTGGCGTGGAGACAAAACTTTTCCACATTTCTGCCATGCTAACCCTGCCCTCAGATGAGCTGCGCGTGACACAGCTGCGTTGGCGACCTCTTGCCACTCCTCTGCCTTCACCTTCCACCTGTTCCCCTGTGACATGTGGGAATGCTCTCAAGAGCGCCTCTATCAGCGTGCGCTTGTACTCGCGCATCTTACGGTCGCGCTCCAGTTCAGGAATTAAAGTGGGCACATTGTCTTTATACCGGGGATCCAGCAGGGTGGCCCACCCAGTAGTCTGCACACGTTAAAACGTGGGCAACTCTGCTGTCGTTGCGCAGGCATTGGAGCATATATTCGCTCATGTGGGCCAGGCTACCCATGGGTAAGGACAAGCTGTCCTCTGTGGGAGGCGTATCGTCATCGTCCACCGTATCCCCCCACCACGCACCAGTGATGGGCCTGGGCTGCCACCCCGCTGTGAACTTGCGTCATCCTCGTCCCCCTCCACCTCCTCCTCCTCATCCTCCTCGTCCTCCAGTACAGTGCCTTGGCTGGCGACTTGTGAACCTGTCCTCTGCTGCTTAAACAAACCTCCCTCTGAGCCACTTCGAACAGACTGGCCCGAAAGTGTTAGAAACGAGCCCTCATCCTCCTCCTCCTCCTCCACCTGGGCCACCTCCTCTAACATCATTGCCCTAAGTGTTTTCTCAAGGAGACATAGAAGTGGTATTGTAACGCTGATAACAGTGTCATCGCCACTGGCCATGTTGGTGGAGTACTCGAAACAGCGCAGCAGGGCACACAGGTCTCGCATGGAGGCCCAATCATTGGTGGTGAAGTGGTGCTGTTCGGCAGTACGACTGACGCGAGCGTGCTGCAGCTGAAACTCCACTATGGCCTGCTGCTGCTCGCACAGTCTCTCCAGCATGTGCAAGGTGGAGTTCCACCGGGTGGGCACGTCGCATATGAGGCGGTGAGCGGGAAGGCCGAAGTTCCGCTGTAGCGCAGACAGGCGAGCAGCGGCAGGATGTGAACGGCGGAAGCGCGCACAGACGGCCCGCACTTTATGCAGCAGCTCTGACATGTTGGGGTAGTGGTGAATGAACCTCTGCACCACCAAGTTCAGCACATGCGCCAGGCAAGGGATGTGCGTCAAACCGGCTAGTCCCAGAGCTGCCACGAGATTTCGCCCATTATCGCATACCACCAGGCCTGGCTTGAGGCCCACCGGCAGAAACCACTCGTCGGTCTGTTGTTCAATACCCCGCCACAACTCCTTTGCGCTGTGGGGCCTGTCCCCAAACATATGAGTTTCAGAATGGCCTGCTGACGTTTACCCCGGGCTGTGCTGAAGTTGGTGGTGAAGGTGTGTGGCTGACCGGATGAGCTGGTGGAAGCAGTGGAGGAGGAAGCCGAGTAGGAGGAGGAGGCTACAGGAGGCAGAGAATGATGCCCTGCGATCCTAGGGGGCGGAAGGACGTGCGCCAAGGAACTGTCCGCCGGGGGCCCAGCCGCCACTACATTCATCCAGTGTGCAGTTAGTGAGATATAGCGTCCCTGGCCGTGCTTACTGGTCCACGTATCTGTGGTTAGGTGGACCTTGCCACAAATGGCGTTGCGCAGTGCACACTTGATTTTATCGGACACTTGCATGTGCAGGAAGGCACGGCTGTCTTGGAGAAGTAGTGGCGGCTGGGAACCACATACTGCGGGACAGCCATGGCCATCAGCTGTTTGAAGCTGTCTGTGTCCACCAGCCGAATGACAGCATTTCAAAGGCCAGCAGTTTAGAAATGCTGGCGTTCAGGCCAAGGGCTCGAGGGTGACTCGGGGGGAATTTGCGCTTCCTCTCTAAGGTTTGAGATATTGAGAGCTGAACGCTGCTGTGTGATATAGTGGAGACGCTAGTTGACGGTGGCGGTGGTGGTGGTGTCGGTGGCACATCCTCTGTTTGCTGCTCGGCAGGTGGCAACATTCCTCTCGAGGCGGAAGCCGAGGCAGCAGCGGTAGAGGGAGCAGGGGGAGCCTCAGCGAGTGCCTGGTTTTTTAAGGTGTGTACCCCACTGCAGTTCATGCTTGCATGTAGATGCCTGGTCATGCAGGTTGTGCTGAGGTTCAGAACGTTAATGCCTCGCCTCAGGCTCTGATGGCAGAGCGTGCAAGTCACTCGGGTCTTGTCGGTAGGACATTGTTTAAAGAAGTGCCATGCCAGGGAACTCTTTGAAGCTGCCTTTGTGGGGCTGGGTCCCTGTTGGCGATGTCCAGTAGCAGGCGAACTCTGGGGGCGGTGGCTCGTCTGCTTTGGCCCCCTGCTCCCTCTTTGGCTTCGCTGTTGTCTCGGTCTCACCACTACCTCTTCCTCTGAACTGTGAAAGTCATCGCCACGACCTTCAGTCCATGTGGGGTCTAAGACCTCATCGTCCTCTGCATCGTCTTCCACCCAGTCTCCCTCCCTGACCTCCTCCTGTTCAGTCTGCACACTGCAAAAAGACGCGGCAGTGGGCACCTGTGTTTCGTCATCATCAGAGAGTCGGTGACTCTGCTGTGGTGGTATTCCCATGTCTTCTTCATCTGGAGACATAAGTGGTTGTGCGTCAGTGCATGGTATGTCTTCCTCCACTGGGGAAGGGCTAGGTGGACGCCCCTGGGAAACCCTGGAAGCAGAGTCTTCAAACAGAAGAAGAGACTGCTGCATAACTTGTGGCTCAGACCGTTTCCCTGATATGCTTGGGGGTGATGTGACAGACTGATGGGCTTGGTTTTCAGGTGCCACCTGTGCGCTTTCCGCAGAAGACTGGGTGGAAGACCATGTGGTGAACGTGCTGGAAGCACTGTCGGGCCACCCAATCGATTAATGCCTGTACCTGCTCAGGCCTTACCATCCTAAGAGCGGCATTGGGCCCCACGAGATATTCCGGTACATTCTGCCGGCTAGTTGAGGGAGTTCGTTCCCTACTGTGTGCGCCTGGGGCCGAACGGCCACGTCCTCTACCAGCAACAGAGGCTCCACGGACACCACCACGACCGCGTCCTCGTCCCTTAATAGTCTTTTTCTTCATTGTTGCGATTCAACTCGCACCACAATGAAATATATTATTTTTTATAAGCAAAATCCCCTCACTGGAATACTTTCAGTCTTTTGACTGTATGGATTACAGATGGAATGACTGTTATATGTGAGTACCGCTTTCTTTGACAGATTCTAGTATGGGTACATATATGTTTTCCCAACCCCAGCACATTAGTTTGCTAATTCCAGATGTATGAAACGCAGGCCTAACTGTATCTAGTATATTGAACGCCAGATAAACTAACTTGGCCTTTTTTTAAATAAAAAAAAAATTCCCTCACTGGAATACTTTCAGTCTTTTGACTGTATGGATTACAGATGGAATGACTGTTATATGTGAGTACCGCTTTCTTTGACAGATTCTAGTATGGGTACATATATGTTTTCCCACCCCAGCACATTAGTTTGCTAATTCCAGATGTATGAAACGCAGGCCTAACTGTATCTAGTATATTGAACGCCAGATAAACTAACTTGGCCTTTTTTAAATAAAAAAAATCCCCTCACTGGAATACTTTCAGTCTTTTGACTGTATGGATTACAGATGGAATGACTGTTATATGTGAGTACCGCTTTCTTTGACAGATTCTAGTATGGGTACATATATGTTTTCCCAACCCCAGCACATTAGTTTGCTAATTCCAGATGTATGAAACGCAGGCCTAACTGTATCTAGTATATTGAACGCCAGATGAACTAACTTGGCCTTTTTTAAATAAAAAAAATCCCCTCACTGGAATACTTTCAGTCTTTTGACTGTATGGATTACAGATGGAATGACTGTTATATGTGAGTACCGCTTTCTTGACAGATTCTAGTATGGGTACATATATGTTTTCCCAACCCCAGCACATTAGTTTGCTAATTCCAGATGTATGAAACGCAGGCCTAACTGTATCTAGTATATTGAACGCCAGATAAACTAACTTGGCCTTTTTTAAATAAAAAAAAATCCCCTCACTGGAATACTTTCAGTCTTTTGACTGTATGGATTACAGATGGAATGAGCTGTTATATGTGAGTACCGCTTTCTTTGACAGATTCTAGTATGGGTACATATATGTTTTCCCAACCCCAGCACATTAGTTTGCTAATTCCAGATGTATGAAACGCAGGCCTAACTGTATCTAGTATATTGAACGCCAGATAAACTAACTTGGCCTTTTTTAAATAAAAAAAAAATTCCCTCACTGGAATACTTTATGGCTTTCACTGTATGGATTACAGGTGGACTGGTATTAGTAGGGGTGACACAAGCACACCCAAGTCCCTGATGTAGGATTTCTATGGCACAGACCACTATTACAAGTGATTAATGGACGTTGGGAGAGATTGTGCTGCAGCACTAGTCCCAAGATGGCCGCCGCCTATCAGCCCAGTAACATGTGCCACAAAATGGTCTGCACAACCTTTAAAAAAAATAGCCTTGGACTGTGCTGCTAAATCGCTATTGGTCTGAATCCCAGGTGTAGATGTCTGACTTGTTTGGAGCTTTGGAATGCACACTGTGGCAGCTTCTGCTGCAGCACTACAAGTCGCAAAATGGCGGCCGGCGGTCAGCCCAGGTACATGTGGATGGAAAAATCACTCTGGCCACTCTAAAAATAGCCAATCCCTGTCAAAAAAGCAGCTCAGCTGCAGTTGTTCAGATGAATCACAGGTGGAGAAGAGAAATTTGCTTCCAGTTATTCAATTATCCCTGCCTATTCTCGCCCTAGCATCAGCTGCGTCTATCCCTGTTCTATCACATCGGGAGTGAGCACGTCCCGACGTGCGCACAAGCTTATAAAGAGGCTGAGTCACATGCTGCACTTGGCCAATCACAGCCTTGCCAATAGTAGGCATGGCTGCGATGGCATCTTAGGGCAAGTAGTATGATGCATGTTGATTGGCTGCTTTGCAGCCTTTCAAAATGCGCCAAAATACATGCCGAACGACGAACCCGAACCCGAACTTTTACGAAAAAGTTCGGGTTCGGGTCCGTGTCACGAACACCCCAAAATTCGGTACGGACCCGAACTATGCTCGAACTGTTCGCTCAACACTAGTCATCATTTCAACAGAATTCACCATTCGCAATAGGTGATATCACAGCTTATCTACTCCCTCCTGACCTCTGCACAGGTCACATCATGCCTAGAAAACTCTCCCATAGATGTCAACGGGGTCAGCTCCTGTCCATTGTGTCTACAGCCCGCGTAGCTATTCTCAAAAGACAGGAGTCAGTGTGAAAACTGAAGGATTTTTTTATATAAAAAAAATATAGATTGTGACATGGAGAAATAGAAAAAAAAAAATCGCCAAAAAATCTAGCAAAAATATGTTTTATATAAAATTGGGATTTAAATAATAGGTCTTGTACTGGAGGCACATTCCCTTTAAACAATAGTTACTAAATGTAAGTTATCTGGGCCTTGGCCACCATGTGTTTTTAGGACCTGCCATATACTCCATATGCCATTTTCTTGAAGTTTCCTGAGCTTGAATGAGCTGACTGTGGAGTGGAGACATGGATAAGATATCTAGAACATGGCTTCAAGAGGTCACCTCCATTCACCCACAAGACCATCAGTATTCAGTGTCTCCACTCAGATATGTCCTAGAGGTTGAGTTGAAGGTTTTAGGGATGTCAGTCAAGTTCTTCCAATCTTAAGATCCTTCCTTATGCATGAGGCCTTGGCCCCTCTCAGTAGGCCCAATGAGGGTATACAAATGTTATAAAGAAGGTTTCCTTCCCCTTTCGTGGAGTCCCCCTCAAATTCGATTCTTTTGTCAGGTTGCCAGAAGTTGAAATGGTCCGATGGTGGAGTTTTTTGTTCACCCTGCTAGCCAAGACATGGAATCAGCGATGGATCTACTAGGTTTCACCGGCTGGCAGGCTAGTTACACCGTTTGTCTGTGCAGAATACAGATTTTATTATTTGAGTCGTAGACATTCCAGAGGAGCAGACAATGTGGATGTCATTAGAGTGATCAGAAAAGTCATCGCACCTCATCCACAGCTCATCACTGGTTCCATCCATCACTTGTCTGGCTTGGTGAGTGATGAACGTGCTCCATTGTTACTGGATTCTTTTCTGTTGTCATAAATTAGTGCCCAGAACTTTTCTATTAATAAATCCACACTTATGTAATTTATTCCATGTTGTGTCACTAAGGAAAATTATGGTTAAACTACAACTTCAGATCCTGGATCAAACACAGGGGATGACTGGAAATGTAGACGGGCCGAAATTCACAGGAGGTAGGGCCAACACAAGAAGATAGGGACCAGTCCAGTAGGTGGGGCAGTATATTGTGCCACACTTCTGCAGCAGAACCAGATACCACAGTGCAGCACAATATACCGCCCCAGCAGAACCCAATACCACAGTGCAGCACAATATACTGTCCCAGCAGAACCAAATATTACAGTGCAGCTCAATATACTGCCCGATCAGAACCAGATACCACAGTGCAGCACAATATACTGCCCCAGCAAACCAAATACTACAGTATAGAACAATATACTGTCCCAGCAGAACCAGATACCACAGTGCAGCACAATATACTGCCCCAGCAGAACCAGATACCACAGTACAGCACAATATACTGCCCCCAGCAGAACCAAATACCACAGTGCAGCACAATATACTGCCCCAGCAGAACTAAATACCACAGTGCAGCACAATATACTGCCCCAGCAGCACCAGATACCACAGTGCAGCACAATATACTGCCCCAGCAGCACCAGATACCACAGTGCAGCACAATATACTGCCCCAGCAGAACCAGACACCACAGTGCAGCACAATATACTGCCCCAGCAGAACCAGACACCACAGTGCAGCACAATATACTGCCCCAGCAGAACCAGACACCACAGTGCAGCACAATATACTGCCCCCAGCAGAACCAAATACCACAGTGCAGCACAATATACTGCCCCCAGCAGAACCAAATACCACAGTGCAGCACAATATACTGCCCCCAGCAGAACCAAATACCACAGTGCAGCACAATATACCGCCCCAGCAGCACCAGATACCACAGTGCAGCACAGTATACTGCCCCCAGCAGAACCAAATACCACAGTGCAGCACAATATACTGCCCCAGCAGAACCAGATACCACAGTGCAGCACAATATACTGCCCCAGCAGAACCAGATACCACAGTGCAGCACAATATACTGCCCCAGCAGCACCAGATACCACAGTGCAGCACAATATACTGCCCCAGCAGAACCAGATACCACAGTGCAGCACAATATACTGCCCCAGCAGAACCAGATACCACAGTGCAGCACAATATACTGCCCCAGCAGCACCAGATACCACAGTGCAGCACAGTATACTGCCCCCAGCAGAACCAAATACCACAGTGCTATCAAAGTTGTTTAGGTACATTAATGTTGAAAAATCAGATTGTCTGGGATGTGATGCCTCTTGTTCGGTGATGTGCCAGTTATCACCGCTTGTCACAGACTGAGCTGGACAGAATCCTTAAACTGAGAAACCTTGGTTTATGACTCCAGCAGATCGCTACATGCCTGAGCAAAGAAGTCAGCACTTTTCACCGTTACATGTCCCGGTTGTTGGGAGAACGATTAACTGGAATGACAGCCAGAGGGCCACAGAGGCAAATCTAAGCCCAAGCCTAGGGCAGCAGTCTATACACAAATCATCAAAAGGCATTTGCACGACACTTGGCTAAGAGCCAGACGTCCAGCTGCAGGTGTTCCACTGACCTCTCAAAGGCTATCATGGTGCACAGCAAGATGGCAGTGGAGACTGGAATGGAGGTCTGTCCTCTTAAGAGCAGAAAGAGTGCATTGGATCTTGCAAGAGGCAGCGCCATGCAAAATGTGGAAGGAGTAAGTTCATTTATTTCTTTTATGTCTGATCTGAGGTCTAATGAGGAATGGGAGTTTAACTTGGGGCACTGATCTGGGGTCTGATGAGAAATGGGAGTCTGATTTTGGGGTCTGATCTGAGGTCTGATATAGATTTGGGGTCTGATCTGAGACCCAATAAATATTGGGGTCAGATCTGAGGTCTGATGAAAAATATTTTTTACTTTTTTTTTCCTCCTTTAATTCCTAGATCTTATGGTCTGGTGCGTCTTATAGAGCATAAATATGGTAACTCTTTATGGAAAGTAGGGGTCAACCATAGATGTATTTCTTATTTGAGCAAGAAAGCCATTAGTGGAACTAGTGGAGCACCATTGTCACAAAGGATTATCTGGAGGCCCCATTCTTCCCGGTTGGAGGAGCCAGACTAGGGCTCAGTCTATTAGGGGGAGCACATTTATGCTGAGGCCTACTGGAGGTTGTTTGTGTTGGCTGGGAAGGAGGAAGCATGGTTGCAGAATAATAGGAGCTGGGAGAGACATTTTAAGCCTTCTTGTGCCAGTTTCTCTTTCAGTGTAGCTCATCTGCCACGTGGAGGACCACAGCACAGACAGACCAGGGAGCAGGAGCACAGGGTGGGCTGTATATGTTCCTTGTCTCTCATTTAAAGAGGACCTTTCACCACTCCTGACATGCCTGTTTTATAGCTTCACGCATTCCCCATGTAATAATAATTCCGGAACATCTATTCTTATGGCTCTATGTTGTGCCATTCCTTTATTATTTCTACTAGAAGTTATGAATAAATTGCCAGCAGTCTGCAGTAAGGGTACAGAGGGGTGGTAACAAGTAAGGGGTGTGTACCTGCACATAATCACTCTATCCAATCAGTGCTGCCATTTTCAGACTGGCACCCCTCTGTACCCTTACTCCAGACTGCTAGCAATTCTTTCATAACTTCTAGTAGAAATTATAAAGGAATGGCACAACATAGAGCCATAATAATAGATGTTACAGAATTGTTATTAAATGGGGAATGCATAAATCTATTAAAACAGACATGTCAGGAGTGGTGGAAGGTCCTCTTTAACACCCCTGCCACAGGCTGTTAAACATAGCCAAAGGCACCACTTGCTTCCCTGACCTGCAACTACCTCCCATTCCCCACAGACACCAATGTTAATCAGTATGGTGTCCAGTAGGCTTTATGTATCTTGTTCCATATGCCTTAACCTTTGGTCCCATGCATATCTAATTGGATTGGTACCTTCAGGCGGTGTACAGTAGCTAAGTGTTCCTTCATTTGGGGCATAAATCCAGTCTGGCATCCCTGTTCCCAAATAAATGTAAAATAAAATGCACAATGTTAGGGTAGCACACAGCATGATGAAGTATTGAAGAAATTTTTAAGGCTACTGTGGCAATGTTTTGGGTTAGGTCATTTATCAAGCCGATTGGTGGTATGGCAGGGACAGTTGTGGTTGACAGAGAATAGTTGGCTTGATACAGGACCTAGCCCGAAATGTTGCCACATGTCTACACTGGAGCTTTCATAAATTCTTCTATACGGCATGATACTTAGTGTGTGCTGCACATGTCTACCAATGCCAATCAATGGTTTCTGCAGTCACATGCATGTTTGGCACTTCACTTCTGGCAAATAAAAGAAAACCATTGGGGGCCACTGGAGAATCTTGGATTTTATCTGGTTACTAAACTTGTTATTTATAGCATTTCCTCTCCTGATAGATTAATTTCTTTCAATCCCAGACAACTCCTTTAATTTACAATGTCTAGCATTTTAGAAATGTGCTTTCTAAACCAGGCAACCCTTTTAACCTAAAGGATTTTTCCCATTTTAGGATATGACATCACTTTGTGATAGGTGGGGATCTGACTCCAGGGGCCCCCCCCCCCCCCCCACCTGAGAATGAAGGGTCTGCAGTGCTGGTAGTCCTACAGTGTTTCCAGATGTTTTTTCTGTAATTCTACATTCAATCCAGCCTTTGGCTTACATTTAGCCTGAAGACCTCTACTTGACCTTGAAATTGTCTGAAGAGAAGCGAATATTAATTGCATGTGATATTAATTTGCAGTTGACCTTACCTTGCAGGACTTAGCAGAAGGTCTCCAGGAAAAGGCTTCACAAGTTGTGTGAGATTTTATCTTGGACCTGATCAGATCTTCCCCTTTGGCTCCATTATGTAGTAGTCAAATAGGCTGCTTTCACATCTGTGCTTATTATTTCCATTCTTCTGCTCCTGTAATGGAACAAAAATAATAGAAATCCCAGATTCGGCGCATAACTGAAACAAACGGAGCCTAACAGACCCCATTGACTATAATGGGATCCTTTAGGTTTCCAAACGGGAGAACGTTTTTTTTTAGCAGACCAAAAAGGCTTGCATGCTGTCTTTGCTATTTTTGACAATTTCTGTGACGGAAGCCCAGAAGGGAGCCTCCGACACAGATGTGAAAGCAGCCTAAACTCATCATTTTAGGCAAGTGTCTCCTGATCTCATCAAGAAACTAACTGACAAAATAATTTGCTTTCCAAAAAATTGGCCTACAAATCTTCCCAGTGCTGAAAATATATGGTATCTGTGCTCTATGAATTGGATCAGAAGATATCTTATATAAATGTATTCCCAAGTTCACCCCTGATTCTATATTTCCAGCTCCAGACACCTTATCCTAACACACATTAATCATGTGTATCCATATTTAATTCCACTTAACATATTGTTTCACCAACATTTTTGAATATTATCTCCCTTGGTGTATCTCATTATGTTATCGATCATACAAGTCAATCCAAACACAGCGGTGGCCTGACCGAGCCTCCTGTCTGGCTTACTTCAGACATTTCCGGAATTCGGCTTGTCCTTACATGTGAACATAACCCATGACTCAGTGGCCTCTTTAGAATTGATTTGAAGCAGGTAGGAATGTCTGGTCTCGTCACACAAATCCATCATGTGCTTCTGAGGAATTACTACGAATTATGGAAATTCTTGGCGGTTGAACTGAGAGGAAATTGGTTATCAAGAAAGAAAATGAGCGAATACCCCACAGTAAAACATTTAAATATTTGCTTAACTTGAGGACAGATCTTTTGGCTAGATTGTGTGACAAAATTTGGGATAATGTTTCCAAGAAATTTTCTTGAGTGCTAAAGTATCTTCAGTCACTTGAATGAGATAACACTGTACCAGCAGGCATAACTACTATGAAAAGAATGGCATCATGCAGACTGGAACACTGAACAGGCCAAAGCATTTGCGCAAGACCACTTCAAAACAGCTGATCATCAGAGGTGCCAGAAGTTGGACACCCACTGATCTGATCTTGATGATCCTTGACTAGGCCATCAATTTTTAAAACTTAAATGACCCCTTTACCTAGACTGAGCCTTGATTGCAGAGCATTGGCTTTACACCTTTGCACCTTTGCACCAACAAGTTTCCAAATGATAAAAATTGTTTATATAAATATTTCGACCTCCAAGCTTAAGCTTCTATCAAATGAATCTGATAAGACAAATGTCCATAGGAAAAGGATTAGTTCAATTCCAAGTGGACATGCTCAACACATACACTTGGCCCACTCGGTAAAACGGTCTCTTCTGCTTCGACATTTCGCGCCTAGATGCTTGCCTTATCTCTTTACTCTACGGATTGGTTGGTTGTCCCAGATAGCCTGAGAGCACTGTGTCTATCAGAGATGTGGGCCAACCAAGCATCTGTCAAGTGTCTAGGAGTGACATGCCGAAGTAAAGAACCCTGAGAGAACTGTTTTATCTAGTGGGCTACGTGGATGTGGTGAGCATGTCCACTTGGAATTGAACTAATCATTGTCTTATGAACTTTTGTCTTATCAGACAAACTTTTGTCTTCTATCATATGATAGAAGATTAAGCTCCAAAATCAAAGTACGCTCATTGACCAAACCTGCACACAGATATAAATGTCAGATTGCTGCAAAATGCAGCATACTGTTATGTCTCAGACAGATATGTAAATGATTACAGGTGTGGTCTGATTAGGCACTGGGTCTGGCCACAAGAGGGCACAAAAGTGATTCCCCCCCTCCCTGGCTACCATATAAAATGCTCTCAAAGGCTACTTTTGGGTAGTGTACCTTTTAATGAGAGATTGTTGACTGCTAGACTTGCCTCCACGAAGCACTCCAAGACATTTTTCTCAGTTGACAGACTTTGAGAAGGGGTGCATCACTGGACTAAGAGAAGCAGGATGGTTGTTTCGACAAATTGCCCGCCATCAAGGCTGTTTTGTCCAAGCTGTTAGGAGTTGTTGGGAGCAACGGTTACGTGAGGATACACATACACAGCGAATAGGCTCTGGACAGCCCAGACAGACCACCAGAATAGAGAATTGTTTGATTGTCTACAAGCACGAGCAGCTTTCACAGTTGAATTGTCCACCATCTCGACATAGGTGACACCTTCATTACACACCCCTGTCTCTGCCCGGACCAATTTCAGGCACTTAGTGGAAGGAAATTTGGTGTTACGGCGCTCATTACTTGTCCTGCCTTTGACAGTCAGCCACTGTCTCCTTCGATTGCAGTGGCGTCTGGACTGCTACTGACGCGAACTGTATAATCTTTAGCGATGAATCCTGGTTCTGTTTGGGAATCGAATCCCACGGCAGTCAGATTCTAGTTATGAAAGCCTAGTGTTATGCACTTCTAATACTAGAGCCTTTGCTGTGGAGTAGAGATGGCCTTGCGGTTCGCCCGGCGGTCGTTTCGCTGCGAACTTTGCGTGTTCGCGATTCGCCGAACATGCGAACATATGGAGAAATTCGCGCCCGCCATATTCTTTTACATTGTGAAGAATTTTGACCCATGAGAGTGACATCCATCAGGTGGTACAGGACAGCCAATTGAGACATTTCAGCACATGGACGTACCCCCTACCTTATAAATAAACCTGATCTGGCCGCCATTTTACATTCAGCGTTTTGCCAGTGTAGGGAGAGGTTGCTGTGTGGAGCAGGGATAGGCTGTTAGGGACACCAAACGCTAGCTAATAGGGCCACAAAAGTCATTTTAAGCACTAGTATAGGTGTGCTATCGATAGGTGTGATACACAGAGGGGTGCGATATACTTATAATATACTTTAATAATGAGTCAAAAACACATAGATCTATATAGTGATCACCTGGAAGTCAGGGGGCTAGGGGCTATGGGCTTTCTAGGGCCATTTTTATATAGGGTAAGGTTCCGGACGGGGTCGCTCTTATCAGGGCGGGTGGTCTGTGGTTAGGCTATCAGGGCCAGAATAGCACCCCCCTGTAGGGCAATATCAGGGACAGTTCTTTGCCCACCCTGTCCTTCAATACCACATCATCATCTAGCCCAGGGATGGATGGTTTTTTGCTTTCCCTCCTAGATTCATCGATGTGCACTGGAACCCCCCGGATTGTGGTAGGACTTATGTTCCTGATTTAGTGCCGCGAGCACTTGTTATTGCCTACCACATCTATGCTTTTTGCTTAACTTTAATAATTTAATTTATTTTCATTTTGAGGGATATCTTTTCCATTCACACGTCCGCAAAATGGGGTGCAGACCCATTCATTTTCAATGGGGCCGGAATGTGCTGTCTGCATCCACATTTGCGGATCCACATCCGCCATTGCGGATCCTCACTTCCGCATCTATGCTTCAGTTTCCGCAAAAAAAATGTATATTCTAATGGATTGCCTTCCTTGTACAATGTTATAATATACTTTCTATGTTAGAAAGTATATTATAGTGCTTTCGTATTGTGCGGCAGTTGTGTGCGGTTCTGCTGCGATACTGCAGGTATATAGAGGGACAAGCGTTATTGGGAAAAATCATTTCTACTGGTGTGATATACCAGTCGCCCCCCAAAAAAACTGATTGAAGCGGGGTGTTATATACCTATATATTTTCTTTATAGTGCATTTGGGTACTGTATAGTGCATTTGCACATGCGCGTACGCGAAAATTATATTGCCAATATTTTGCATTGAAAATAAAAATGAATGGAGATTGCAAATTCGAATAATACATCTGGTATGTCACTGTCCATGTTGTGGGACTATTTGTGCACTTCTAGTAATTATTTCTTGGCTGCAAATATGAGCTGAAGGTTTTTCAGGTTCGCCTGCCATTAAAATGAATGGGACCCGCCGCGAACTTGCGGTTGGCGAACATTTGATCGCGTTCGCGAACCGTCCCGGCAGATGTTCGTCCATCACTACTGTGGAGCATCACACTGCCCCAACTGTTGGTGTTAGGATCTGGAGACACTAACAGCTCAGTGATATGTGCAGGACATCCTGGAGCCACATGTGTTGCCTCTCATGGCAGGGATCCCAACTGGATAATGCTTGTCTACACACATCAAGGGTTTCCCCAGAATGTCTTCACCGGATAGTAACACTTCCTTAGCCTGCGTGGTCTACAGATTTATCTCCAATCGACCATTTATGGGAACATGTGGGACATCAGTTTCAGCAGGCTACTGTTGTGTAGGATCTACAGGCCCAGCTGCAACATTTGTGGGCAAATGTGCCACAGGATACCATACAGAACCATATACCTCCATGCTAACCGCATCTCATCTTGTATCCATGCTAGAGGCAGCCCAACACGTCATAGAGACTCCTTTCAATTGTACAGTTTTCCCCAATAAACTTCTCCTTTCACTTCATTACATTCACACATAGAAAGTTTCAATTGATTCCAACAACTCTCTCTTGGTGTGTTAATTTTTTTGGGTCACTGAGTATATTTTTAAGTGCAATTTAACTAAAGCTGTTTGTGTGGAACCATGGTGGACCTCATGGACGCTAGGGTACTGGTGTTCCTCAATTCTCAGATGTATCAGCAAGTTATTATTGAAATACTAGAAGGAGGTTGCAGCCAGAACATGTTGTGTGCAAAGTCCATGAATTGATGGCTGTTATGTTCTGTATGTGCGTATATCACAGTACAACACGTCAAAACACGCACATAATAAGATGAATTGCAGTAGAACCTGGTTTCCTGAAGCAACCTGTGATAGAATGCCTTCCATTTGTCGAGCGACTCTGTTTTTTGTCAGCCGCAAAATAGGCCTCTGTTGTACATTTCTGTGAAAGCTCACAAAACGCAGAACAACCTGTACGGAAAAGACAGCAACAGGTCATTAAATTAGGAAATGAATGTAATTAGCAGTTGCCAGTGTACCGAGCTGCAGTCCACGGCACTGGAGATAAATATCGTTGGTGTGTAAATCCAGTCTTTGACCGGATGAATCCAGATATTGTTAAGCAACAAACCTAAAAAGATGGACTCAGATTCCAGAGATCTTGTGGAACATCTCTTGGATTCTTGTAAGACCCTGCTGGTTGAACAGAAGACTGGCTTGAAAGTGAATATTCAGCCTAAACACCATCTAACCAGCAGTGGAAAAAGCTTCTCTTTCTTTTCCCATAGACAAGGACTTCTGTCCGTTTTAAAGACCTGGCTGTGATGCCAACTGGTTGACTGGAATGAAAACAAGTGATTTCCTCAGGCCATAATAAAGTTTATAGCCTTAGGAAAGCACTGGTCCAGTCCCAAAAAACACATATCCTCTGTGTTTTATACTTTCACGTGGTGTTGATTCCAATAAACCAGTTGGCATCACAGCCATGTTTTCACCCTGGTATTAGTCATCTCCTATGCAAGAGCATACGACACGGCTCTGGAAGAGAAGCTTCTCTCACTGATGATTACTAGGGATGAGCGAATTGGCTTTGGTTGTTTCATCCGAAGTCGATTCGCTCATCCCTAATGGTTACATTTAGTTGTGAAGAAGTAATATGGATATCTGCTTTCGGAGCAGGCAGGAATTACTCTCTATGAGTCTAGTTGACTCGCTGTGCCTACTAGTGAGTTGTATCAGAGCACAACCCGGCTGAGTGAGCTGGATTCCTATACGTCAGTCTGAATGTCTCCTCCTATTACAACATTACATTTAAATTGTGTGTTCATCAACCATCTACTTTGGTGTCCACTCTTTTTTCAGACCCACTCCGCTCCGGGGGTAGGCCTGCATCAACATCTGTTTTGACGCAGGTTACGACACTGCTGAAGCCAATTACTGGCAGCAGCATTGATGTGTCACCCATGTGGCATGTGAGCCAGTGACGTGCTGCATGGGTGACACATGACGCTGGGTCAGCAATGGAGCGGGAACACAGAGCGGGGATCACATAAGTAGGATCCTCACTGTGGTCTCCAGCCACGCTGTGGGGTTTCTTGAAAAACTATAGAAAGGTGAGAAACCCCTTTAATCCTCAACCAGTGGTACATGTACCCCACTAGGTACTTGCCATGTCTGCACTTTTCTCATTTTGTGCGTTTAATATATTGTAAAATTATGGACTATGGCTCAATGCTTAGCACTAGTGCTCTATATTGCTGGCGTCCTCTGTTCAAAACTGCATAGAGTTTGTGGAGGGCACTTAGTAACTGATATATGCCGTTATAGTGGCAGATTTTGTCACACACCGTTTTGCAGCAAAAATTTAGATTTTTCTCGCTCACTCAATTTTTCCAAAGTAGCAAGAAAAGAGGTCGTAGTGCAGGATGGCAGGCAGGCCCGCCTCATTTATCATCTTCCACACCAGTTTTTGGCATGAAAAATGGCTTAAATCTACACCAACAAGAGATCTGGTGTAGACTTAAAGGGGTTGCCCGGTTTCAGAGATGAACCCAGATATATCCCCTTCTTCACCCAGGCAGCCCCATTTCATGCTCCGATGCTCTCCCCTGCCGTGCACTGAACCGCCCAGGGCAAGAGCTTTTTCATTAGATCAGGTCACATACCTGGACTCTGCCTGGTGACATCACCAGCACTAATGGGCAGGCTTTCGCGCTGCCCTAGCCTATTAAATGGCTAGGACAGCGCTAAAGCCAGCCCATTAGTGCCGGTGACGTCACCAGGAACACTGCTAGGCGGAAGCCTCCACCTAGCAGTGGAAGTTTGTAAACAGAAAAGCCCCTGCATGATACAGCGCAGGGTAAGGGAGAGCATCGGAGCATGAAATGCTCCGATGCTCATCTCAGAGGGGCTACCTGGTTGAAAATGGGGATATGTCTGGGTTCAGCTCTGAACCTGGACGACCCCTTTAAGTCTGTCACACGGCCGGCCAGATGAAGCTCCAAACTTATGTCGAGACCTGTGCCTCTACATAGCTTTGGCGCTTCCTCCGGCAGCACAGACGGACTTAAGACTGGCATGGTCGAGAGGGAGTCGGGAGAGATAGTGACAGCTATTAAATGTTTATGGGAAGCCTAAGACTTTACTGATAGGGAATTTAGACTTTGAGCTCCACTGGGGAGACCAAGTGATGAAAATATGTCATCGCTATATAAGTGTGTAAAATAAATCATAGTCTTGGGGGAATTTTAATGTCATTTGTTTCAGTGGGTGGCGGATACTTGGCTCAAGAACAATGGGAAGCACTTATCTAAATCTTACTGATATTCTAATACAAAGCTCCAAATCTCCTGCATCTCTGGCTAGCTGCCATGCTTCTAGGTTCAAAGCTCTGCACATATGGCACCCACAGTCCCTTACTAATTCCTAGAGGTGAATAAGAGAGAACGGGAATGAGTCATCAAAAAAGGACAAATCAAGTTTTTCATGAAACTTATTTTTAAATGATTTTTTGCTAGTGTTTGTTTTTTTAGTTAGTTTTTAATTTGCCATGTCACTGGCTATATTTTAAAAATATGTCCTAAAATCCAGCATTTTTTCGCACTGGCCGCTAAGCCTAATAATTGGCGTCACTTCTGGTGTGTAGACATCACTTTTCAGCAGTCATCTCATTATCATCGCGTGCAGGATTACAATGAAAGATATCACGTATATATAGATAACACAGGATCCACCATTCACAACAGCTTATGGATTCCCTCCTGACCTCTGCACAGGTCAACATGCCTAGGAAACTAGGCAAAATGAAAGAAGAGAAGTGAGTATAGACGTTGCTGGACCACCCTAAGGCCGATGACCCTGAACTGGAGAGGCGCAAGTGAGTGTTCATCTTATTTTCTGTTGACCGAGTTTTCTGCTTTATTAGAGATGGGGGAACGACCGAAGATCTCTTTTTTGCCAGCGCTCGGTGAAATGAGCGTACCTCCTTGACCATCTGTACAACCTTCATGGTAGTGAGAAGTTCGAATATACCAGGGCTGATGGACCCCAAGGATCTTATAATACTGGTGTGACCAGAATCCCCCAAATTTTCACTCCTACAGAGCCAGAACTCTGGGAAGAAAGTTTCTCCATCAGCATAGAAGAGGATTCTTTACGGTAAGAGCAGTGAGACTATGGAACTCTCTGCCTGAGGAGGTGGTGATGGTGAGTACAATAAAGGAATTCAAGAGGGGCCTGGATGTATTTCTGGAGTGTAATAATATTACAGGTTATAGTTACTAAATTTCTGGAGAAGGGTTGTCGATCCAGGTTGTTATTCTGATTTGGAGTCAAGAAAGATTTTTTTTCCCTAGGATGAGGAAAATTATCTTTTGTCACCTTAGGTCTGTTTCACATCTGTGGTTTAAGGAAGTATAAGGTCCATAAGGCCATAAGGTCCATGCTATACGGCACAGAAACAGTAATGTAAGTTACGTTTCAAATTAAATATTAATCACAGTTGGTGGAAACGTTGTGGAGAAGTTAAAACCTCAAAATGTATTAGGTATACGTTAAAATAAAGGGGAGGGTGTGCGAGCCCTACCTCAATGTAAACAAACACAAAAAATCAGAACTGTACGGACAAGCCAACATAAACCCCCACAGGGTCCCCTGCATTGCAGCAACGGGATTATTGGCTGCCTAGAGGAATATACCCCAGAGTGTGCGCCACTGGTTCACGCACTACACTCAATAATATATAGGAACCGGTAACAACTTAAAGAGGCTGCTGTAGCGCAGTGTATCCACATAATGTTACCAGTCACTATCAGTTCAGACTAGCAGAATGCCAGACTGCTGTAGACTGCAAGGCCCGGATCTGCTGCAGGCGCCTCCCCACTAATGCTATACAGTCCCCTCAGTGCCTCTGACATTGAACAGTATAATTGTCTGGCATAATTAGCATGGCGGCTAAACTACCCTTTGTCCCCATAAAGGGGTGGCGCTGAACCTTTACCCTCTCTCCTGCTCTACGTTTCGCCCTGTAGGCTCATCAGGAGCTTGGTAATTAGGGTTCAGGACAGACAAACACATAGAACGCCGTATGCCTCGTGTGGTGAGGCTACGGCATCGGCGCTAGGGTGGCCCTAATTACGGCCGCCGCTTGCCGCTTGTCAAATAGGGGGAGCCCCTCCCCCAAAGGGGCGGATACAGCACTCGCCGGCGAATCAGGAGAGCGGTGGACGTGTCAGAAACACTGACCGCCTCCGCTCTCCTCCCCGTCCTCTGAAGCGACGCTATCCTCATTAGAGTGTGAAAACGCTCCCATTTATTTACAGGGACCAATCGGCGGTTAGAATCAGTCACAGCAGCATCAGAGGTACTGAGGAGCCGCTGATAGATAACCCCGAGGTATATCACACGACTATTAATACTAATCACTGGAGTGCACCAAGATCTCAGGAGTGCACAGGAACGCCCCTTGCATGTAAAACCGCAGTGTGTGAATAACAGTGCAGATCCTAGGTGATGTACCAAACATGGAAACACCACTCGCAATATGATGTACAAAGGTAACTGGTACAGTTCTGATTTTTTTGTTTGTTTGTTTGTTTACATTGAGGTAGGGCTCGCACACCCTCCCCCTTTATTTTAACGTATACCTAATAAATTTTAAGGTTTTAACTTCTCCACAACGTTTCCACCAACTGTGATCCATAAGGTCCATGCACCCACATTCCTGGGATTGTTGGGGATCCCAGAGGTTGAGCCCTCACCAAGCAGACTTTTTGGCATATATAGTTGATATGCAATAAAGCAATAAAGGTCTATGGTAGGACATCCCCTTTACAGTTCGAGCCACAAGGTGTGACCAATAATTTTACAAACTAGGTTGTTCATATTTACCATCAGAAATCTTGCCCATGCCCTTTACGTATAGGCCCTGAAAATCTTGTACATTCGCGAATATGTACCTCGCTAGATTCGAGGATAGGTACATTTACTCCACTATGAACCCGTATGTGTCTAAATTGAAAACGTATCTACGTTTTGTGGATGACGTGTTCATAGTGTGGGAGGGTACAAAAAGCGAGTGTAGTGAGTTCGTGGATTTCCTCAATAGTAATGATATGGGTATGACGTTCACTCTTAATTTTGGAGGCTCTAGATTAGAGTTTTTGGATGTGGCTGTCCTGGTGGAAGGCGACGGGTTGGTCACGGAGGGCTTCCGTAAGCCCACGGCGACCAACTCCTTGCTCCACCACGACAGCTTCCATCCATATAGCGTCAAAAGAGCTGTACCACATGGCCAGTTTGTAAGACTGAGACGCATTAACAGCAAAAACAGCAGTTATTGTAGCCAGGCCCAAGATCTTAAGAAACGTCTAAAAGAGAGGGGCTATCCGGAGGGACCACTTGATAAGGATATGAGGAAGGTTGAAAAAGATTTCTCCCAGGTCAGTTTACTTAGTAGAGGGACTGACAAGTGTAAACAAGGGATTGCAGATGCCAAACCCACCAGGTTTGCATTCTCATTTAAATACAGCCCGATGGCAGAGCGCATTCGCTCTGTAATTTTCAAAAATTGGGACGTATTGAGAAGAGATGCAACCTTACATGAGCTTACCGAGCACAAACCACTGATTTCTTTCAGAAGAGCCCATACTTTAAAGGACAGATTGGTTAGAAGCAGGTTTAAGCATAGTAGGAGCTAGAATTGGCTGAATAGCAATCTACCTAAAGGGAATTTTAAGTGTGGCAGTTGCTCTTTTTGCCAGCATAATTCCCTTAAGAAATGGATCGAATTTGGGGGTGTCCAACACAGAGTTAGCACCTTTATCAACTGCAGGAGCACATACGTGGTATATCTGCTATTGTGCCCCTGCGGGCGATTTTATATCGGCAAGACTATTAGGTGCTTGTTTGAGAGGTTCAGGGAACACTTAAACTCTATTAGAACAGGGAAGGGGTGCCCGAGGTTTATCCAACATGTCAGAGAAGCCCATAATGGGGATGCGAGTTGCATCTCATTCTCCGGTTTAGAGACAGTCCCCACCCCCCTGCAGGGGGGGGATCGACACCGCCTCCTCCTGCAGAGGGAAGCCAGGTGGGTCTTGCGCACACAAGCGCTGGGGGAACTTGGGCTGAATGACAGAAATGACCTCAGCCCTTTTCTTTAAGTAAGTTTTCTATATTATTTTTTTAAGTTCGTTCGAACATATGTGCATGATGTGTCCGTATTTGTCCCTGATATATTGCTTGTCCTTTGTTTGTTTGTATTTTGAAATGCATTTGATTTAGTTCAGGTGCGGTTTGATTTGTCTGATGTCATGACGGTAACCTGCACCTGGATTTAAAAGGAGCACTGACGCAAGCACGCATTGACGCACAGCCTGATGAAGCGCAGATAGCGCGAAACGGCCGCCGCTGTTAGTTGCGTGCTTGAACTGTCTGCCCCCTGCCTTAATCTGTTTTTCATCGCATATTGGTGAGTGCCGCTGTTCATTTTTTACTCACCGGAGCTAATAAATTTTGAGGTTTTAACTTCTCCACAACGTTTTTTCACCAACTGTGATCCATAAGGTCCATGCACCCACATTCCTGGGATTGTTGGGGATCCCAGAGGTTGAGCCCTTACCAAGCAGACTTTTTGGCATATATAGTTGATATGCAATAAAGCAATAAAGGTCTATGGTAGGACATCCCCTTTACAGTTCGAGCCACAAGGTGTGACCAATAATTTTACAAACTAGGTTGTTCATATTGACCATCAGAAATCTTGCCCATGCCCTTTACGTATAGGCCCTGAAAATCTTGCCCCTTTTAGGTTGTCAACTATGGAGTACTTTGCAGCTCCGCAGGCTCAAAACTATGGGTTACACCTCACTTTGGCATTTTTAATAGTTTTTCACCCCGCATGTGTAATTGTTACTTCTCCTTGTGTCTGGTAATGGTTGTCAAGCTTCTTTGCCACTGCAATTTCTCCCCAGGAGGGTGGACTGTAACTGCAAACGTCATGAAATATAGACATTCCTGGCATGTCCCAACTCCACTGATCTGTGTGAGGGAAACATTGAATGTAAATGAATGTCCAGACTAAAATTTCAGTTAGATCCAAATTTATTCATGGCGAATCGTGTTAAAAACCATTTATTTCCTGGCTGCAGAGAGCCTGTATAGTGGTGTAGAACACTGTGCCTTGCAGTAACACGCATAGGGAGTCTGCTGTGGTAGTGAAATAATACTGACATGCAGATGACAGGCGTCGCTCTTAGAATCACTGCACACTTCACTTATTTGGGCAGTTTTGGGGCAAAAACCGACCAAATAACTCAAGTGTGAACTCAGCCTTACAGGTCAATGTTAGCGTCAAGAAGAAGCGCACTCCTTATACACAGTCGTCAACTGATTCCACATAGATGTCTACAGAACCTGTTCTATTAAACGCTTATGTAACACCCCAGAGTTGTGTTACTAAACTCTTTTACCCTGATACAATCTCCTAGGAGCATTAACCTTGTCATCTGATGTAATTTTACATTATATCCTCACAACTGTGCATTATAAACCATGTTAAATGTATATTGCTGTAATTTCCATGTTCACCAGCAAGTGGCAGCAATGTGTTAGCAAGGACTAAGGTTCAGTTTAGTATATCTAGACTGGTATGGTTTGTTCCAGCTTAGCTCTCCCTCTGTGAGCAGAGTGGGCTGTGCCCGTATCCTGCAGCATGGGGAGAGAAGGAAGATAGAAGGAGTGTAGCCCACCCCCTGCTAGGGGTAGGGTGTGCATGTTAGGAGCTCCCCCATATAGGGAACCAAGCCAGGATCTTGTCTCGGCTGAGACATTGATCACATCCCCAGCCTGAGCCCTGCAGCCTCGGCTGGATGAAGCAAGCAGACAACTCCAGTTCCAGGAAGAAAGCATACCCTGTGAAGATAACTGTGAGTAAAGTCCAAAGATCCAGGAGAAGCCATATTCCTCCTCAGCTAGTCAGTTCTCATACAGCAGAAGATAGAAAGTGCAGAAGCCATATTCCTGCCATAGTATAGAGCTAACAAGCAGACGTCCTTTCCTGCAAGCTCCAGGTACATGAGAGAGCAGAAGATAATTCCTACCAACCATTGCCAATACCTGCTGGGACCTAAGATTAAAGCTGTATCTTGCTTGGATGAAAGTTACAATCAGTAAAGACAAGTTTGAACTTTACCCAAGGTCTGGATCTCAATTTCTGCTGCAAAATCCCTCTATTATTCCTACTAGCACTACACTCAATTTATTGCAAGTGAGCCAGGATCCAGGAGTCCAGCCGTACCCAGGTAGGAGACACCGTTGACACCATTATCACCACCATACAGAGACATTACACCACTCTGGCATTCCTAACCTGGGGCGTGAGTTATAACACCTTGGAGGGCCCTGTGACAGTACCCTGCGCACGCTGCAATTGGCGTCACGAACAAAACTATAGACTATCACCTACACCTGACCCAGCCATTGCATAATTTGGCATCAGAGTGCATACCCCGGTTCAGCTCACTGCATTTTTGGCGTCACTGGAACAGAATCGGATCGAATTGTGTGCCTATCCCTGCCAACCGGATCCAACTGTGTGCCAACAGAACCGGATCTAATTATGTGCCTTAACAGGATCAAATTGCATGGTTAACACTGCTACAAGGCCTACAGACTGCCAAAACCCTGAAAATTGAATTTACTGTCTTTATTTCTGTGTCAGAAAGCGCTATACAGTGCGCACCACCACTCCAAGGGTTAATTCGCCATATTCGTGTAATGGTGCCTCTTCTTCATGCTCTTCAGAAGCGGGAAAACTCAAGAACGCCCTCTCAAGAGCGTGAAAATGCCAAATACGCCCCCCTAGAAGCGGGAACTTTAAAGCCTGCACACGAAGAACTTTGCAATGTGAGCCAAGGGAGTGAAGACTTCTCCCTCTGGGCTCCACCCTCATTCCCTGTGCTGAGTTAGAGAGGAGACGCATTAAACCTGGCGCTCCCATCACCCAAGTGGGACCAGATGGCGATACAAGGAGAGCTAGTGTACGAGGCTACCTTACCAGAGATCGGGGTCTCACAGCTTGTGAAGAGAGCTGGCTCCTACACGTTCGGAGTGTCCCCAGAGCCTGCGCATGCCGTCACTAGTGGAGAGACAGCCGCCGCCGACCAAACCAAGATGGCCGCCAACGTCAAGCCTGTTCCCGCGGAAGACACCGCTGACCAAGTCGCCCAGGCCTTGGACCAGCCTGCACCGCTGACGGCACCTGAAGCCCCAGATGACCACCAGGAGGCACCGGAACCGGCCGCCCGGCTGCGACATCAGGCAGGAGCAGTCGCGCTCCCTGAGGCCCCGGCCCGGTCCAAAGTTGCCCCTGCATCATGCCCGGTGGACTCTGACACCCCTCGCTGGCCCAATCAAGCTCCGCTACACACACCTGCTGGTGCGGTGGAGGCGGCCGGAGCTCCCACTCCGCCGCCCAGAAGAGAAGGCCCCAGGCCAAGCCACCTTAACCCGGAGGTCCCGCTAGAGATAACCAGCCTCACTACCAAGAAAGTACCAGGAACCGCCAGAGGTCAGTGGAGCTCCATCACAGCAGCTGCAGCCACCTACATCATGCCTCTAACTACTGCCATAATGTAGTCAGAGAAGGACTGCCCTGTGGCCATTGTCATTGCCACTAGAGACTTTCAACCGCTGCAACAACAGCGAAAAAGACTCCCAGTCCCTCCGGTAGGCAGCAGCAGGCCATCTGCCAGGTGGATTTTTCTACAGTAGCCCTTGACTACTGGAGTAGCAGAGCCAAAAAAGAGCCAGTCTGTGGCTATTATCACTGCCACTACAGAAATCTCTGGGCCTAATACTACTACTGCTGCTGTACAGCCTGAACCCATCAAACAGGAGCACTGCCCTGATGTGTGTGAGGATAGGGAGGAATCCACTGATACTGCTCCATGCACTCCGGAACCACCACAAATCCAGAGCTTCTTGCTATGAAAGACCAAGGGTCTACCCTTTATTGCTGTCCTGAGAACCTGTCACCTACCAGGAAAAAGCCAAGGCTTACAGAGGATTCTCCAGAGAAAGGTGATCCTGCAATTCCAAGTTCTGCCACAGAAAGCCACCAGGAGATTGCAGATGGAGTTTCTGCTGGAGTTACAGCTGCTGAGAGCACACAGGTTAAAGAAGAACTTTTGCGTCCTTAAATATGGGATCCAGGAGGAAGATTTCCAGACTTTCCTGTGAGGAAAACTACTCACTGTGGCAATTAGCCACTACCTTGTGTAGATTACAATTAACTTTTATTATTCCTGTGGATTACAATTGACTTTTGCCTGTCTCCAGAGGATTCTACATCAAGCACTTCAAGAAAAAGAAGGACTCAAGCCTTATTTGAGCATATTATTGCACTAATTAATGGATAACTTATTTGCACTGTTTTTACCAAAATGGTTACTGCAATGTTAAAAGCTTGCACCCAAAGAAAAGACTCAAACGTGTACCTGAGCTCTTTGTGATATTATTGCACTAATGTTTTAAAGTTATGTAACGTTCAAGTATAATATGCCCATTGTGTATATTCTCTTTTAGGTGCCGCAATGTGACCTCATGCACTTATTGTGAAATTGCACTTAACTTTGCACTTAGCCAGATATGTAGCACCTTACTCTTGTGTGCCTTGCTTTACAGCTCCTGCTCTCTCCCCCCTTTAAACGGCCTGCCTATACGGACGCTTAATACTAATGGCCTACACCCGGTGTTATATACCCATAGGTACCCAGGGTAGGATCAAGTGGTAAGTCCTGGCAGGTCTAGTAACTATACGGGTAACGCCTCTGCTTCGGGAATGATTAGAGGAGTTTTTGACCCCTCCTTCCCGTTTGTTATTTGTTCAGGATTGCTCCCATCCTGAGGTGTCTTCCAGGAGTTTCATGGGATTATTATACCCTCCTCCTGTGACATTGCCAGAAGTGCATGGAGACGCTAATACCTCCCCTTCTGTGCCTTTGCCTAAGGTATGGCGCCTCAAACCTTAGAGCCATTTTAGCTACCCATAGTCACCATAGTGATCGTGCTATAAGCCTTATATTTTGACTTTGGTGCAGGGAAGGGAATACAGGATAAAGCCACCCTTCCATTTGCGGGCATTCCATTACATAATGGTAGGACTACAGAGTAAAGACACCCCCATGCTTCCTTTGGTGTTTAGAGGCCAGAACACTTCAAAGTTAGTCAGTAGTGATGGCTTAATGCAGACCTTTGGTTAACTGGTTATACCGAGAGGGAAACTGTTACTTAGGACACCCTACTCATGCAGGCAGGAACCTCAGGGTAGCCGTTATATGATTTGTCTTTATTTGTCTTTATATGTACTACATGCAGCACTTTGTATTAATTTGGGTACCCCAGAGCTGGTTCCTCCCCTCCTAAGCATAAGCGGAGGACGGCTTAACTCGAAGTAAGGGGGAATGTAACACCCCAGAGTTGTGTTACTAAACTATTTTACCCCGCTACAATCTCCTAAGAGCATTAACCTTGTCATCTGATGTCATTTTACATTATATCCTCGCAACTGTGCATTATAAACCATGTTAAATGTATATTGCTGTAATTTCCATGTTCACCAGCAGGTGACAGCAATGTGTTAGCAAGGACTTAGGTTCAGTTTAGTATATCTAATAGAAACATAGAAACATAGAATGTGTCGGCAGATAAGAACCATTTGGCCCATCTAGTCTGCCCAATATATCTGAATCCTATTAATAGTCCCTGGCCCTATCTTATATGAAGGATAGCCTTATGCCTATCCCATGCATGCTTAAACTCCTTCACTGTATTTGCAGCTACCACTTCTGCAGGAAGGCTATTCCATGTATCCACTACTCTCTCAGTAAAGTAATACTTCCTTATATTACTTTTAAACCTTTGCCCCTCTAATTTAAAACTGTGTCCTCTTGTGGTAGTTTTTCTTCTTTTAAATATGCTCTCCTCCTTTACCGAGTTGATTCCCTTTATGTATTTAAAAGTTTCTATCATATCCCCTCTGTCTCTTCTTTCTTCCAAGCTATACATATTAAGGTCCTTTAACCTTTCCTGGTAAGTTTTATCCTGCAATCCATGTACTAGTTAAGTAGCTCTTCTCTGAACTCTCTCTAGAGTATCTATATCCTTCTGGAGATATGGCCTCCAGTACTGCGCACAATACTCCAAGTGAGGTCTCACCAGTGTTCTGTACAGCGGCATAAGCACTTCACTCTTTCTACTGCTTATACCTCTCCCTATACATCCAAGCATTCTGCTGGCATTTCGTGCTGCCCTATTACATTGTCTTCCCACCTTTAAGTCTTCTGAAATAATTACTCCTAAATCCCTTTCCTCAGATACTGAGGTCAGGACTGTGTCAAATATTCTATATTCTGCCCTTGGGTTTTTACGCCCCAGGTGCATTATCTTGCACTTATCCACATTAAATTTCAGTTGCCAGAGTTCTGACCATTCTTCTAGTTTTCCTAAATCCTTTTCCATTTGGCGTTTCCCTCCAGGAACATCAACCCTGTTACATATCTTTGTGTCATCAGCAAAAAGACAAACCTTACCATCGAGGCCTTTTGCAATATCACTTATGAAGATATTAAACAAAATTGGTCCCAGTACAGATCCCTGTGGAACCCCACTGGTAACATGACCTTGTTTTGAATGTTCTCCATTGACTACAACCCTCTGCTGTCTGTCACTCAGCCACTGCCTAATCCACTCAACAATATGGGAGTCCATGCTCAATGACTGCAGTTTATTGATAAGTCTTCTATGTGGGACAGTGTCAAAAGCCTTACTAAAATCTAGATATGCGATGTCTACTGCACCTCCACCGTCTATTATTTTAGTCACCCAGTCAAAAAATTTTATAAGATTTGTTTGACATGATCTCCCTGAAGTAAACCCATGTTGTTTTTCATCTTGCAATCCATGGGATTTTAGATGTTCCACAATCCTATCCTTTAATAGGGTTTCCATTAATTTGCCTACTATTGATGTCAGACTCACTGGTCTATAGTTGCTCGATTCCTCCCTACTACCTTTCTTGTGAATGGGCACGACATTTGCCAATTTCCAATCTTCCGGGATGACTCCTGTTACTAATGATTGGTTAAATAAATCTGTTAACGGTTTTGCCAGCTCACCACTAAGCTCTTTTAATAATTTTGGGTGTATCTCATCAGGCCCCTGTGACTTATTTGTCTTCACTTTAGACAGCAAACTTAGAACATCTTCCTCTGTAAAGACACATGCATCAAACGATTTATTAGTCATCCTTTCTAGTGGAGGTCCTTCTCCTTTTTCTTTTGTAAAAACTGAACAGAAGTATTCATTAAGGCAGTCGGCTAGCCCTTTATTCTCTTCTACATACCTTCCGTCCTTTGTTTTTAATTTAGGCTGGAATGGTTTATTTCAGCTTAGCTCTCCCTCTGTGAGCAGAGTGGGCTGTGCCCATATCCTGCAGCATGGGGAGAGAAGGAAGTTAGAAGGAGTGTAGCCCACCCCCTGCTAGGGGTAGGGTGTGCATGTTAGGAGCTCCCAGATATAGGGAACCAAGCCAGGATCTTGTCTCGGCTGAGACATTGATCACATCCCTAGCCTGAGCCCTGCAGCCTCGACTGGATGAAGCAAGCAGACAAACTCCAGAATTCCAGGAAGAAAGCATACCCTGTGAAGATAACTGTGAGTAAAGTCCAGAGACCCAGGAGATGCCATATTCCTCCTCAGCTAGTCAGTCCCCATACAGCAGAAGATAGAAAGTGCAGAAGCCAAATTCCTGCCACAGTATAGAGCTAACAAGCAGACGTCCTTTCCTGCAAGCTCCAGGTACATGAGAGAGCAGAAGATAATTCCTGCCAACCATTGCCAATACCTCCTGGGACCTAAGACTAAAGCTGTATCTTGCTTGGATGAAAGTTACAATCAGTAACGACAAGTTTGAACTTTACCCAAGGTCTGGATCTCAATTTCTGCTGCAAAATCCCTCTATTATTCATACTAGCACTACACTCAATTTATTGCAAGTGAGCCAGGATCCAGGAGTCCAGCCGTACCCAGGTAGGAGACACCGTTGACACCATTTTCACCACCATACAGAGACATTACACCACTCTGGCATTCCTAACCTGGGGCGTGAGTTATAACACCTTGGAGGGCCCTGTGACAGTACCCTGCGCACGCTGCAATTGGCGTCACAAACAAAACTATAGACTATCACCTACACCTGACCCAGCCATTGCATAATTTGGCGTCAGAGTGCATACCCCGGTCCAGCTCATTGCACTTATACAAGTAGAGCCCCCGTGACAGAGTGGAGAGGGTGTCAGCAGTAAGTTTGTGTTGACATCACTGAATATTTTGCCCTTCCTCTGAGCCATCAGAACAATATCCCCCAAAAAACGGATCTTGTCTGTGGAGCATCCGCCTTCACTCGGTTAGCATTTGGTCAGTAATCCATCAGTATTGCTAAAGCCCAAAAAAAACAGGAGTGTATCCAAAACAGAGATGACACGGAATGGAATATTTGCATGTGTTCTGTGTTTTGTAGCCACTCCTGCTTTTGGGTACCAAATCATAAGCCAATTCTGATGCAAAATAGGGACCATATCATGCAGGCCTTACAGCTGTTACATAGACAGGATCCGTTGTGCGTCAAATTTTTCCTTCCTTCTGACAGATCAGAAGAAGGGTAAAATAAATGATGATGTCAACCAGGCCGAAAGGCAAAATAGTGGCTCAGTCATGAAGTGGGGAGGGTGGGAACAGCATGAGAAGTCCACAGAGTGGTCCTATAACATAGTGGTGAGGTGGAAGCAGCATGAGGAGACCACTTAGTGGCCCAATGACAGAGTCTGGGGGTGGCAGCAGCATCAGGAGGAGACATAGAGTGGCACAATGACAGTGTGGAAGTGGTGGCAGCATCAGGAGGCCACAGAGTGGAACAATGACAGAGTGTGGAGGTGGCGGCAGCAGCAGCATCAGGAGGAGGCCATAAAGTGGCACAATGACAGTGTGGAGGTGGCAGCAGCATGAGGAGGCCACTTAGTGGCACAATGACAGAGTGTGGAGATGGCAGCAGCAGAATAATGAGGAGGCCACAGGGTCACAATGACAGTGTGGAGGTGGCAGCAACATCATCAGGAGGCCACAAAGTGGCACAATGACAGGGTGTGGAGGTGGCGGCAGCAGCATCAGGAGGAGGCCACAGGGGGGCACAATGACAGTGTGGAGGTGGCAGTAGCAGCATTTAGGAGGCCACAGAGTGGCAAGGTGACATAGTGTTGAGGTAGCAGCAGCATCAGGAGACCACAGAGTCGCAAGGTGACATAGTGTGGAGGTGGAAGCAGCATCAGGAGACCACAGAGTGGCAAGGTGACATAGTGTGGAGGTGGCAGCAGCATCAGGAGACCACAGAGTGGCTAGGTGACATAGTGTGGAGGTGGCAGCAGCATGAGGAGACCACAGAGTGGCAAGGTGACATAGTGTGTAGGTGGCAGCAGCATCAGGAGACCACAGAGTGACCCAGTGACAGATTGGGGAGGTGGGTGGCAATACCAGTACCAGCTGAAGATGGTGGGTGAAAGAAGGAACACTTGGCATCATATGTGTGGCATCAGGCGGGTGGCAGCATCAGAATAGTAGCTGAAGCAGGTAGCCAGCAGAAACCGGTCTCTTTTGTCAAAGTTTTGGTGTGGCACCATGGATGATCTAGTCTGATGCTTCAGGCATTGGTGGCTGGAAATCCTAGCTGATCCACGCCTGATTCATCTTGACAATGGTCAGTCTCTCCACATTTTGGGTGTACAGGCGAGTTCTTCTTGGGGTAACTATGGCCCTTGCCGCACTAAACAACCGCTCTGATGCCACACTACTGGCTGGGCAGGACAGCTTTTCCAGGGCACATTCTGCCAGTTGCGGCCACAAATCCAGTTTGGCTGCCCAGTAGTTTAGTGGATTTTCAATGTGGGGTAGCAGGGTGCTGTTCAAGTATGCCCCCACCTGCTGGTTCAGATCCAGGTCTAGCTGCTGCTGCTGGTGAGTAGTTTCTTCACTAGGCGGGTGAAGAAAGCTGCTCATCAGCGACTCTAGACTTAAGTTGCAGCTGATGGAGCTGGAACTGCTCCAACCCCCACCCCCCTCCCACCCTGCCACAGCAGCCATGGCAGAGGAATGTGAGCATAGAGGGCCCCCCGGTCAGACCTGTGAGAGGATGGACAATGGCAGAGGCAGATGTCCTCCATCTCAGCGGGTATAAAAAAGGCCCCCATTTTGGACCGGTAGCGAGGGTCCAACAAGATGGAGAGCCAGAAGTCATCCCTCTGCCGAATGGTGACAATTCGGCTGTCACTACGCAAGCAAGTGAGCATGCATCAGGTCATTTATGCAAGTGACTCAGAGGGACGCCCTGCCTCCATCCTCACTAAATACTGCCACGGTGTGTCTGGGTCCTCTGCCTCATCTTCCTCATCACCCTGTAGCTCTTCTGGCTGCCCCTACTCTTCCTCTCCTGTCACCTGTGTAGAAAAACGAGGTGCAGAACAGCATGACACCGCCGTGCCCTGCACATGTAGTATGCTGGAGGGGCACTGTGAATTGTCCCTGCAGTGGAGGCTGAGGACACGGTGGAGGATGAGGAGGCAGAGGCGGACATTGTCGCATGACCAATGGCATGAGAACGTGGAGGCAGAAGTGGCGTACCTGGCCAATTTGCTGGTGTGGCTGTGCAGGAACCACATTCACCCACTGGGCCATAAAGGACATGTATAGAGTTGAGCGAACCCGAACTGTAAAGTTCGGGTTCGTACCGAACTTTAGGGTTTTCGCACCCGGACCCGAACCCGAACATTTACGTAAAAGTTCGGGTTCGGTGTTCGGCGATATTTATGGTGCTTTTTGAAAGGCTGCAAAGCAGCCAATCAACAAGCGTCATACTACTTGCCCGAAATGGCCATCACAGCCATGCCTACTATTAGCATGGCTGTGATTGGCCAACTGCAGCATGTGACTCAGCCTCTATTTAAGCTGAAGTCACGTAGCGCCGCCCGTCACTCTGCTCGGATTAGTGTAGGGAGAGGCTGCAGCTGCTGTGAGGGAGAGATCAGGGAGAAATCTTATCAAGACCTGTTTTTTGTACTCAGCGATCTACAGCAAATGTGTTTTGTGGGTGCAGTGCACAATTTTTTTAAGCCTGCCCTGAGCCAACTACTACTGAAAATGAACTTTTTTTTCTTCAGTTAGTCAATATCAATACATAATCGGCAGCCATTTTATGCAGCGATAGTGCACCAGCACAGGCTATCTGCATGTCTGCAAGTCCAGAAATACAGCTTTTTGCTTACTGAGGTTAAAAAAATACATCTGTTAAATATACTGCACATCTGGGATTACACGTGCATAAGTGATTGTCACATTTAGGCCAGAAATACGGCTTTGGCATACTGGGGTGAAAAAAAGCCTCTGATATACTGCACATCTGGGATTACACGTGCATAAGTGATTGTCACATTTAGGCCAGAAATACGGCTTTGGCATACTGGGGTGAACAAAAGCCTCTAATATACTGCACATCTGGGATTAGACAAGCATAAATGACTGTCACATTTAGGCCAGAAATATGGCTTTTTGGTTACTGGGGTGAAAAAACCCTCTAATAAACTGCACATCTGGGATAAGACGTGCATAAGTGACTGTCACATTTAGGCCAGAAATACATCTTTTTGCTTACTGGGGTGAAAAAACCCTCTAATATACTGCACATCTGGGATTAGACGTGCATAAGTGACTGTCACATTTAGACCAGAAATATGGCTTTTTGGTTACTGGGGTGAAAACACCCTCTAATATACTGCACATCTGGGATAAGACGTGCATAAGTAACTGTCACATTTAGGCCAGAAATGCAGCTTTTTGGTTACTGGGGTGAAAAAACCCTCTAATATACTGCACATCTGGGATAAGACGTGCATAAGTGACTGTCAAATTTAGGCCAGAAATACATCTTTTTGCTTACTGGGGTGAAAAAACCCTCTAATATACTGCACATCTGGGATAAGACGTGCATAAGTGAGTGTCACATTTAGGCCACAAATACTGCTGTCATATAGAGTTTAAAAAAAATAATTGAGTGCAATACCCTACATCAGGGTTTTATTGGCGGTTAATTATTTTTAACAGACTTAACCACTTTTTACTTTGCTTTGTAAACGCTAACTATGAGGCAAACATCTAATAAGGGACGCGGTCATGGTCATGGTGGTGGTGTTGGTGGAGCCTCTGGTGCAGGGAGAGGACATGGCCGTTCTGCCACCGCTACACGTCCTACTGAACCTACTACCTCAGGTCCCAGTAGCCGCCAGAATCTACAGCGATATTTGGTCGGGCCTAATGCAGTTCTAAGGATGGTAATGCCTGAGCAAGTACAGGCGCTAGTCAATTGGGTGGCCGACAGTGGATCCAGCACGTTCACATTATCTCCCACCCAGTCTTCTGCAGAAAGCGCACAGGTGGCGCCTGAAACCCATGCCCCTCAGTCTGTCACATCACCCCCGTGCATATCGGGGAACCTGTCAGAGCCTCAAGTCATGCAGCAGTCTCTTATGCTGTTTGAAGACTCTGCTGGCAGGGAGTCCCAAGGGCATCCACCTAGCCCTTCCCCAGGGGTGGAAGACATAGAATGCACTGACGCACAACCACTTATGTTTCCTGATGAGGACATGGGAATATCACCTCAGCACGTCTCTGATGATGATGAAACACAGGTGCCAACTGCTGCGTCTTTCTGCAGTGTGCAGACTGAACAGGAGGTCAGGGATCAAGACTGGGTGGAAGACGATGCAGGGGACGATGAGGTCCTAGACCCCACATGGAATGAAGGTCGTGCCACTGACTTTCAGAGTTCGGAGGAAGAGGCAGTGGTGAGACCGAGCCAACAGCGTAGCAAAAGCGGGAGCAGCATGCAAAAGCAGAGCAGCCATCGCCAAAACTGTTCGCCTGCTACTGGCCACCGTCACCAGGGACCAAGCACACCAAAGGCAGCTTCAAGGAGTTCCCTGGCATGGCACTTCTTCACACAATGTGCTGACGACAAGACCCAAGTGGTTTGCACGCTGTGCCATCAGAGCCTGAAGCGAGGCATTAGCGTTCTGAACCTTAGCACAACCTGCATGACCAGGCATCTATATGCGAGACACGGGCTGCAGTGGAGTAAGCACCTTCAAAACCAAGAAAGGGCTCAGGCCCCTCCTGCTCCCTTTTCTGCTGCTGCTGCCTCGGCCTCTTCCTCCGCCTCTGGAGGAACGTTGGCACCTGCCGCCCAGCAAAAAGAGGATGTGCCACCAACAACAGTACCCCTGTCACCAAGCAGCTCCACCATGTCACACGGAAGCGTTCAGCTCTCTATCTCACAAACCTTTGAGAGAAAGCGTAAATTCCCACCTAGCCACCCTCGATCCCTGGCCCTGAATGCCAGCATTTCTAAACTACTGGCCTATGAAATGCTGTCATTTAGGCTGGTGGACACAGACAGCTTCAAACAGCTCATGTCGCTTGCTGTCCCACAGTATGTTATTCCCAGCCGGCACTACTTCTCCAAGAGAGCCGTGCCTTCCCTGCACAACCAAGTATCCGATAAAATCAAGTGTGCACTGCGCAACGCCATCTGTGGCAAGGTCCACCTAACCACAGATACGTGGACCAGTAAGCACGGCCAGGGACGCTATATCTCCCTAACTGCACATTGGGTAAATGTAGTGGCGGCTGGGCCCCAGGCGGAGAGCTGTTTGGCGCACGTCCTTCCGCCGCCAAGGATCGCAGGGCATCATTCTTTGCCTCCTGTTGCCTCCTCTTCGTACTCGGCTTCCTCCTCCTCTTCTACCACCTCCTCATCTGGTCAGCGATAGACCTTCACCACCAACTTCAGCACAGCCAGGGGTAAACGTCAGCAGGCCGTTCTGAAACTGATGTGTTTGGGGGACAGGCCCCACACCGCGCAGGAGTTGTGGCGGGGTATAGAACAACAGACCGACAAGTGGTTACTGCCAGTGGGCCTCAAGCCCGGCCTGGTGGTGTGCGATAATGGGCGAAATCTCGTTGCAGCTCTGGGACTAGCCGGTTTGACGCACATCCCTTACCTGAGCGCATTTGCTGAATTTGGTGGTGCAGAAATTAATTCACAACTACCCCGACATGTCTGAGCTGCTGCATAAAGTGCGGGCCGTCTGTGTGCGCTTCCGGCGTTCTCATCCTGCCGCCGCTCAGCTGTCTGCTCTACAGCGTAACTTCGGCCTTCCCGCTCACCGCCTCATATGCGACGTGCCCACCTTGCACATGCTGGAGAGACTGTGCGAGCAGCAGCAGGCCATAGTGGAGTTTCAGCTGCAGCACGCACGGGTGAGTCGCACTGCGGAACAGCACCACTTCACCACCAATGACTGGGCCTCCATGCGAGACCTGTGTGCCCTGTTGCGTTGTTTAGAGTACTCCACCAACATGGCCAGTGGCGATGATGCCGTTATCAGCGTTACAATACCACTTCTATGTCTCCTTGAGAAAACACTTAGGGCGATGATGGAAGAGGATGTGGCCCAGGACGAGGAGGAGGAAGAGGGGTCATCTCTAACACTTTCAGGCCAGTCTTTTAGAAGTGGCTCAGAAAGAGGATTTTTGCAACAGCAGAGGCCAGGTACAAATTTGGCCAGCCAGGGCCCACTACTGGAGGATGAGGAGGATGAGGAGGAGGATGGGGATGAAGCATGTTCACAGCGGGGTGGCATCCAACGCAGCTCGGGCCCATCACTTGTGCGTGGCTGGGGGGATACGGAGGACGCAGACGATACGCCTCCCACAGAGGACAGCTTGTGCTTACCTCTGGGCAGCCTGGCACACATGAGCGACTACATGCTGCAGTGCCTGCGCAACGACTGCAGAGTTTCCCACATTTTAACGTGTGCTGACTACTGGGTGGCCACCCTGCTGGATCCCCGTTACAAAGACAATGTGCCGTCCTTAATTCCCTCACTGGAGCGTGATCGGAAGATGCGCGACTACAGACGCTGGTAGACGCGTTCCTGAGAGCATTGCCGACTGACGCCGGGGGACAAGTGGAAGCACAAGGCGATGGCAGGGGAGGAGGAAGGGGTCACCAACGCAGCTGTGTCAGCGCCAGCACCTCAGAAGGCAGGGTCGACATGTGGAAAAGCTTTGTCACCTCGCCGCAACAGCCGGCCCCAACTGCTGATATGGAGTGTGTTAGCAGGAGGCAGCATTTAAACAACATGGTGGAACAGTACCTGTGCACACGACTACACGTACTGACTGATGGTTCTGCCCCATTCAACTTCTGGGTCTCCAAATTGTCCACATGGCCACAGCTTGCCCTGTATGCCTTGGAGGTGCTGGCCTGCCCTGCAGCCAGTGTACTCTCTGAACATGTATTTAGCACGGCAGGAGGCGTCATTACAGACAGACGCAGCCGCCTGTCCACAGCCAACGTGGACAAGCTCACGTTCATTAAAATTAACCAGGCTTGGATCCCTCAGGACTTGTCTGTACCTTGTGCAGAATAGACAGTTTTAACAGCCTCAACCATCCATCCTTGTACTCAAGTGCACTTATTCTTTTTTTTCTTTTTTATATGTCCCAATATTTTGGGGGATACCCCTATGTAAAAATGCAAAATAACACACATCTGTGTTGGCTACCTATTCCTCCTTCGCCGCCGCTTCCACCTAGACCGCCATGTCAGTCTACACGGCCACATCCACCCATTCACCGCCTCCTCAACCTCTTCCTCCTACATCATTCCTCATTTTTATTTTTTTAAGGTCTTTTATGTTTAGATATTTCCCTATCCACATTTGTTTGCAGAGCATTTACCATGCTCTTAAGCACATTTTGCTGCCTTATGCAGCCCTCTAGCTCTTTCCATGACATTTTTACAGCCATTTTAGTGCTCAAAAGTTCGGGTCCCCGTTGACTTCTTTCAAGTTCAGCCGAACCTGCCGAACTCGAACATCCAGGTGTCTGCTCAACTCTAGACATGTATTGTCCCTGACCATAGTTACAGCTCCATACATCGGCACTGGGGTGCACTTTGGCAGACACCGACAGGCTCAAGGACTGCCCCACCTTCTGTTCTACATATGTGTGCTGGACTGGTACTGCCTTTTTGGCAAATAAATGACGGCTTGGGACTCTCCACCTTGGCTTGGCTAAAGCCATCAGTTCTCTGAATGGTGCAGAGTCCACTACTTGGAAAGGGAGGGACAGCAGCACCAGCAACTTGGCCAGGAGCACATTCAGCTTCTGCGCCGTTGGATGAGTGCATGCATACTGTTGTCTCTTAGCAATCGCTTCGGTGATTGATTGCTGACGGAATGACTGATGAGAAGTAGGAGGAGGAGCAGGAGCATCAGGACCAGATGATGGGAAGGACAGACAGCTCCCTTTCGGCTGAGGGGGTGGAGCCTTGACTGCCTTAAATCGGGTGCGTGCCACTGGGTGATGCAGCGGTTGCTCTGGCAGGCTGGACCACCACATTGGAGCCACGGTTCTCCCAGGCCACTTTATGGTGACGCTGCATATGTTGACGCAGAGCCTTGGCCTGGCCACGCTTCACCTTCTGCCCACAGATTCTACAAATGGCCATGTTTACCTCTTCTGGCGGCTTAACAAAAAACTGCCAAGTAGGTGATTTTACCCCCAACACTCCGCACTGACTGACTGCTACCGCCGCTGCTTCCGTGAATCCCTGCACTTTCTGGGCAGGTAGGCAACTGTGAAGCGCGTGTTTAACACCCCAGAGTGGTGTTACCACTTCTGCACCCTGCTACTGTCTTTATTGGTTTAACTTGTTATCTTGTGTATTTCTTCCAGGTCCTCCACAATATGCATTCCTATTTTGTTATGCAACTGTTATATTCCCATGTAATGTGCCTGGTTCACCAGTAGGTGGCAGCAAACACGGCAGAGCTGTGCAACGGCTGGTGCGGTGGAGGCGGCCAGAGCGTCCACT